>NC_061122.1:121681897-122351457 GCF_002878395.1 Capsicum annuum | reverse complement strand
AACACTAATAACACCACTAATACTGTAAAACCCCACAAAATCCTAATCTTAACTCTGACCTTTAAAACATGTTAAGAGGTCCCAGATATAGAAAATTTTAGCTAAGTATTCAGACTTATTGTTATTTTTACTTTTATAGGTTGGAGACTCTATTTCACGACCCTTATGACCTTAAAGTGATGATTTTTAGGTTGAATCATGATCAAGAATGTCAGTAGGTATTCTCAGATAATTTTTGAAAATTTTGGACTTCCTTTGAGACATATTTGAAAGATCAAATTAGTGGATCGATGCGATCTTGATACACCACATCGATGAGTATTTTATGTAGCCCCCAGTGCAAATTTTAATAAACCAACGTGGACTCGATATGGCACATTGGCTATCGCATCAATGCTAATTACGTGGTGCGTTGGTCTGCGCATTGCTAAATTAGTTTTTAGTCATTAAAAAGTCACGTCCTCAAGGGTAATTGGTTCTTTTCCTACCTCATGTTAGCCCCCAAAACACAAGATTAAGCCCATTTGGAGGCAAAATCCATTTATCTTTCTAAAAATTTCTCAAGAAGCAAGCCCTAGGATATCCAATTCAACATTCATTCTTTGAGAACACTCAATCATTCTTAACAAATTTGAATACCAAGGGATGTCAAGTGTACATCCAAGGGCCCCTTCCATCCTTGGAGTCCAAGAAACTCTTTTAAACTTTAAGTAAATTGATTTCATGACTTCCATGATTTGGATTCAAGTGTATTCATGATTATAATATTGATTGGATTTCTATACCATGATTAAGTGCAAGATTTATTTAAAAACAATTATTATGTAGGTAGTATCATGTGAATCCATGTTAAAGCCTTGAAATTGTGATGCTCATGTGTTGATTAGTACTATGTTCATAGACAATGCCTTCCAAGTATTTGATGAGTTGTTCATATGAATTAAATAGTAGGATTATATCATGTTAGCATATATATTAGTTCCTTCCATTCAAGTGTTTGATTTAATTCCTTTATAGATGTATTATGAACAAGTGTACATTTATGTACTATGCAAGGTCATGTGATGCTTTACTTTTATGCTATCGAGTCCTGGAGGAATTTAATACTCGACAATTTAGCTGATTACTTAGAGCCAATGTCAGTTACAGAATAATCTCAGTCATGTCACGATCAGTAGTACTCTTAGTCAGTTATAGAACTCGGGAAAAATTTAGTAGACTCAGTATCAATCCAATCCAATTTAGTATTCAATTTAGACCTTAGTAAATTTAGTCAGTCTACAAAATTCAGTAGTATTTCATTAGTCAAGAAAATTCAGTGAACTTAGTTTAGTTCAATTAGACAGTATAATCAGTAACAGTTCAGTCAAGCCATGTATGAACTAGGAATCAGTTTAATATCTATTCAGTTGGGAGTAGGATTCAACATCGAGTGAACCCAAGGATAGGGACTCACCTGCCAGCAGAGGGTGTGATCCTTAGAAGAATTCCTTGTGTTTTAGAATTACATAGCCATCATAGTTTGAGATATCAACCTTCAAGTTGAGGGTTGATGAGGTTTCCAACCTGGCAGTTAAGGGTACCACCATTCTCATTCAGAGCACCTTCCAGATGAGGGTGACTTAACTTATCTATACCCGTGGCACAGTACTGATACCCTTCCAACTAGGGTTACAGGTTGGACCTCAATCCAATTAGAGAAGGGCATATTGGTTAGATGATTACCTCCCATAGTCTTAATTTCAGTCTTTACAATAGAACTTAGTTTAGTTTTACAGAAATTAGGACTGTCAGGCACAGTCACTCAGTTTAGTACAAAACTCAGAATAGTTCCACAGAATCTGGAATGTTAGGTACAATTACTCAGTTAACAGTAATACAGTATCAGTGAACTCAGATATCAGTAAACCAGTAGTTCAGAACTTAGTATCCAGTATTATTATGACCTCATTTATAGTTTACGTATACATGCATGTACTTTCATTTAGTAATATTTATGTTATTTAGTCAGCTATTGTTCATGCATATGAACCCACGTATGTCAACCTACCTCACTTCGTATACTAGTATATTCAAAGTACTGGCGTATACCTTTCTTTTGTGCTATGATGTCTTATATAATAGGTTGAAACGCATGGGCTCTCGATTATACTTAGCATCCCAATCCTTCAGTAGAAGACTAGTGGTGAGTCTTTATTGTTCAAGAACAATTTATTATTATAGTCTTTTAGTCCTCAATTTATTTTAGTAGCCAGAGTTACTATAGGACTTGTCCCATCAACTCTTTATTCAAATTATAAAGGCTTTTTGGACTAGAGAATTTTCAGATAGATGTTCTGTTTTAGTATTTATTTTAGATTTGAACTTTATGGAAAGTTTCCACCTAATTTTTGCATAATAATAGTATTACTATTTAGTTAATGCACTAGGTACCGGTCATGGGTTAGATTGTGGTCCTTCGGGCCTATAAGCACCGTATAGCATCTGGGGTACAGACTTGAGGTGTTATAAACTTGGTATCAGAGACAAGTTCAATAGAGTCCTAGGAAATATGAAAGCCACATCTAGTAGAGTCTTGTACATAGGTGTGTAGTGCGCCACACTTATGGATATGAGGCTATTAGATATTTTAGGAAAAATTTCCCTTCTTTCAGTATTCATGTTGTATGAGTGAGAATGAGCTCAAGTTAAACTATCAGTCTAATCTGTTCTCTCCTTTTCATTTACAGAGTATGCCTCCTAAAAAGACTAACAAAAGGAGAACTGGAAATCAGTCAGCACCTCAGGACATTCAGGCAGATCCCTTAGATTAACATGTCTCCCATGCTGAAGTTAGAGCAACTTTCACCATATTAGCTCATTTTGTGAAAGTATTCTCTCAATTGTGCCCCCACTGCCATTGAAGCCTAGAATGAAAACCCAATTGTTATTTCGAACAACCCTATGGACAATACCGCTGCAACTAGGATTTAAGACTTTACCTGAATGAACTCTCCATCTTTTATTGGGTCTAAGATAGATGAGGACCCTTAGGAATTTCTTAATTAGGTGTAGAAAGTTACAGATATTATGGGGGTGGCTACTTTTGAGAGTGATGAGTTTGCCATATATCAGTTGCAGGATGTGGCTAACTCATGGTTTAAATAGTGGAAAGAAGAAAGGGTCATAGATGCAGAGCCCACAGAGTTAGAGAAGTTTCCCACTACTTTTATATAAAGGTTCTTCCCATTAGAGTTTAGAGAAGCGATGGATCTAGAATTTATTAACCTGAAGCAGGGAACATGACAGTAAAAAAGTATTCTCTTAAGTTTAATTAATTAGCTAGATATGCTCCTTATGTGCTGGTAGATAGCAGGTCTAAGATGAGTAAGTTTGTGTCTGGGGTTTCTAGTAGTATAGTCAAAGAGTGTAGGACAGCAATGCTGATTAAGAAGATAGACATTTCTAGGCTTATGGTCCATGCTTAGTAGGTAGAGGAAGATAAGAATAGAAAGAAAGATAAGGAGAGAAAAAGAGCGAGAACAGGTAGTTTCAACTTTTCTCAGCCTAAGTCAGAGGGTGGGAATCATTCTTAGTTCCGCTCAAAATCCTCAGTTCTAGCTCTATCCCCAGCTAGTTCTCCAATTTTGAAATTCAGAAATGGTAATAGAGACAGGGTGCCAAGCCCTAAGCCTTAGGGTAGTGTCAGCAACGCCTGAACCAATCCTCTTTGTCAGAAATATGACAGAAACCACCAAGGTATCTGTAGGGATGGCAGTGATGTATATTTCATCTGTTTCAAGCCAAATCATAGAGTCAAAGCTTATCCCTAGTCAGGTTCGTAAGGTCATCATAACCGTCTCTTATCTCAATTCGATTGCCTAAATCAGCAGAGTGCTACTTCCAGTGCTACCAGTAGGCAACACCCGAATAGACTCTATGCCCTTCATTCCCAACAGGATCAGGAAAGTTCTACTGATATGGTAACTGGTATGATATAAGTTTATAAATTACATATTAATGCTTTGCCAGATCTAGGAGCTTCTTTATCCTTTGTAACCCCATATAAAGCTGTTGACTTCGGAGTCAGTCCCGAAATCTTAGCCGAGACTTTCTTAGTGTCTACCCCAGTGGGTAAATCCATCATAGCCCAGCAGGTATACGGGATTTGTCCATTTATGATATATTAAAAAGTCACTTCAGCAGACTTAGTCAAATTAGAGATGACCGATTTTGATATCATTCTCAGTATGGATTAGCTTCATTCCTTCTATTCCTCAGTCGACTACAAAAATTAAATTGTCCAATTTTAATTTTTAAATGAGCCCATCCTACAGTGGAGGGGTAGTACTTCAGTACTTAGGGGTCAACTTGTCTCCTATCTTAGGGCAAGGAAAATGATATCTAAGGGATGTGTCCACCATCTCGTTTGAGTCCAAGACTCTAGATCATAAACCCCTACTCTAGAGTCAGTATCAATAGCATGTGAATTCCTACACATGTTTCTCGAAGATCTTCCTGGAGTTCCTCCCAAAAAGGAAATCAACTTTGGAATAGACCTTCTTCCAGACACATAGACCATATCTATTCCGCCATATAGAATGGCTCTAACAGAACTCAAGGAACTAAAAGAATAGTTGAAAGATCTCCTATATAAGGGATTCATCAGACCCAGTGTGTCCCAATGGGGTGCACTAGTTCTATTCGTGCGTAAGAAATATAATTCTCTCAGAATGTGTATGGACTACCATCAGCTAAATAAAGTCACGGTCAAGAATAAGTATCCTCTTTCCAGAATTGATGACGTCTTTGACCAACTTTAGGGTGCCAGTTACTTTTCTAAGATAGACCTTAGATTAGGCTATCATCTGCTCAGAGTCAGAAAATGTGACATTTCAAAAATAGCTTTCAGAACTCGGTATGTTCACTTCAAATTCTTAGTCATGTCCTTTGGTCTTACCAATGCCCCAAAAACTTTCATGGAATTGATGAACCGTGTGTTTATGTAGTACTTGGACCTGTTCATGATAGTCTTCATAGATGATATCCTTGTTTACTCTCACAGTGAGCATGATCATGCAGACCATCTCAGAATAGTATTATAGACTCTCAGAAACTATCAGTAATTTGCCAAATTTAGTAAGTACAAATTTTGGCTAAGGTCAGTATCTTTCCTCATCCATATCATTTCCGATTAGGGCACTAGAGTTCATCTCTAAAAGACTAAAGCAGTGAGAAACTGGCCTAGGCCTATCTGTCCATCAGATATATAGAGTTTTTGGATTTGGCTGGCTATTACCAATGGTTTTTCGAGGGATTTTTATCCATTACATCCCTTATATCCAGATCGACTCAAAAGAAGGTCAAATTCCAGTGGTCAGATTTTTGTGAGAAGAGTTTTCAGGAGTTGGAAACTCGACTCACTACAGCTCCAGTTCTTATCTTGCCAGATGGTTCAGATGGCTTCGTTGTGTATTGTGATGCTTCCAGAGTTAGTTTGGGGTGTGTTCTCATATAGAGAGGTAAGGTTATAGCCTATGCCTCTAGACAACTTAAGCCCCATGAAAAGAAATATCCAACTCATGATCTTGAGTTAGCAGCAGTAGTATTTCCCTTACAGATTTGAAGGCACTATTTATATGGAGTGCACATTGATGTGTTCACTGACCATAAGAGCCTACAGTATATATTCTCTTATAAAGACCTAAACCTTCCTCAGATATGGTAGTTGAAGTTGTTGAAAGACTACGACATAACATCTTGTATCATTCGAATAAAGCCAATATAGTATTTGATTCTCTTAGTAGGATATCTATAGGTAGTGTTGCTCATGTGAAGGATGGTAAGAAGAAGTCAGCTCAGGATGTTCATTATCTTGCCCGACTAGGTATTTGCTTAGTCGATTAATCAAAAGGTAATATATGGGTATAGAGTAGTTCAAAATCATCCCTGGTTTCTTAGGTAAAAGAAAAGCAGGATAGGGATCCCATGTTAGTCGAGTTGAAAGAATCAGTTAGAGATCAGGAGGTAGAGGTTTTCTCCCAAGAGGGAGATTGTATATTACGCTACCAGGTTTGGCTATGTGTGCCAGGTATAGATAATCTAAGACATCGAATTCTAGCAAAAACGTATGGTGAGCGCTACTCTATTCATCCAGGGGATACTAAGATGTACAGTGATTTGCGAGAGATCTATTAATGGAGTAGGATAAAGAGAGATATGGCAGAGTTTGTGGTTGAATGCTCAGCATGTCAGCAGGTTAAGATTGAGCACCAAGAACCTAGTAGGTCTATACAGGAGTTCCGTATTCCTACCTGGAAATGGGAATAATGAACATGGACTTCATGACAGGTTTGCCTCGTACTCGTTGTCAGCACGATTTAGTTTGTGTAATTATAGATAAGATGACTAAATCAGCTCATTTTCTATCAGTTCGTAGCTCTTTTTTAGAAAAGGATTATGCCAAGCTCTATGAAAGAGAGTTGGTCATATTACATGGAGTTCCATTGTCCACTATCTCAAATAGAGGTATGTGGTTAACCTTTTATTTCTGGAAATCCTTCCAAAAGGGTCTTGGTACTCAAGTCCACCTCAGTACAGCATTTCACTCTCTGACAGATGGTCAACCAGAAAGGACCATTTAAACTTTAAAGGATATGTTGCAAGCATATGCGATAGACTTTAATGGTAGTTGGGATGATCACTTGCTTTTGATTGAGTTTGTATGTAACAAAAACTATCATTCTAGTATTTAGATGGCTCCGTTTGAGGTACTTTATGGGAGGAGATGTAGGTCTCCTATTGGTTGGTTTGAGGTAGGTGAGGTCACAGTGGTAGGGCCTGACTTGGTATTTGATACCTTAAAAAAGGTTCAGCTGATTAGGGAAAGGCTTAAGATAGCTCAGATCTAATAGAAATCATATGCAGATTAGGGAGAAATGATCTAGAGTTTGAGGTTGGTGATTATATTAATTTGAAAATACCTCCTATAAAAGGAGTGAAGAGGTTTGGCAAGAAAGGGAAGCTCAGTCCCCGATATGTTGGTCCTTACCAAATTCTCAGCCATTTTAGAAAGATAGCTTACGAGCTTCAGTTGCCTTCAGACTTACCTTCAGTCCATCTAATGTTCCATGTCTCCTTGCTAAATAAATGCATAGGTGAACCAGCAATTGTAGTCCCTGTAGGGAGTATAGACGTTCAGAACATCCTCACTTATGAGGAGATTCCAGTCGAAATCCTTGATTATCAAATTAGCAAACTGAGGAACAAATAGGTCCCTTTGGTCAAAGTTCTTTGGCGGAATCACTCTGTTGAGGGAGATACTTGGGAAGTAGAGGAAAACACTTGGACCAAGTATCCTCACCTCTTCTCCGCAAAATTAGACTCAGCCTAAGGTAACAGTTTTCCCTCTAATGTACTCAGTTCCGTGCTCAGATTTTCCTTTATAGACTTGATAACACTTACCATTGCATATTCAGATGTGACTATGCATTAGATATGCATGTTCTACATGAGAAACTCAGGTTATTAACAATCCCAGTCTTGAATTCATGAATTATGTTCAACTACATACTCATGCATCAGATATAAATGTTTAGTATAAAATTTCAGCATATCAGTAGTGTAAGTTATGAAATAATGTTGCAGTTGTTCATATCCAATATCTAAATTTAGTCTTCAGTATTCCCATCTTAGTCAGTCTCATTCGAGGATGAATGTTCCCAAGGGGGAGATATTATAAGACCCTACAAAATCCTAAGCTTAACTCAGACCAATAAAGCTTGTTAAGGGGTTCCAAACTTAGAAAATTTTAGTTAAGTATTCAGACTTAGTGTTATTTTAGCCTTCGTAGGTGGGAGAATCCATTTTATGAGTCACATGACCTTAAAGTGATGATTTTTAGGTTGAATCATGATCAAGAATGTCAGTAGGTGTTCTCGGACAAGTTTCAAATTTTTTGGACTTTGTTTGAGACATATTTGAAAGCTTAAACCAATGGATCGATCCGATCTCAACGTGCCACATCGCCTATCACATTGATGAGTTTTTCCCCAGCTCTCGGTACAAATTGCAATGAACCGATGTGGACTCGATGTGGTACATTAGCTATCACATCGATGCCAAAGATGCAGTGCATCAGTCTGTGCATGGCTAAATCTATTTTTAGTTATTAAAAAGTCACATATTTAGGGGTAATTGGGTCTTTTCCCACCTTATGTCAACCCCCAAAACATGAGATTAAGCCTCTTTAGAGGAAAAATCCCTTCATCTTTCTCTAAATTTCTCAAGAAGCAAACCCTAGGATCTCCAATTCAAGATTCAGACTTCAAGAACACTCCATCATTCTTTTCAAATTTGAATACCAAGGTATGTCAAGTGTTCATCCAAGCGTCTCTTCCATCCTTGGAGTCCAAGAAACTCTTTTAAACTTTAAGGAAATTGGTTTCATGACTTTCATGATTTGGATTCAAGTGAATTCATGGTTGTAATGTTGATTGGGTTTCTACATCATGATTAACTGTAAGATTTATGTAAAAACAATTATTATGTAGGTAGTATCATGTGAATCCATGTTAAAGCCATGAAATTGTGAGGCCCATGTGTTGATTAGTACTATGTGCATATACAATGCCTTCCAAGTGTTTGATGAGATGTTCATATAAATTAAATAGTGGGATTATATCATGTTAGTATGTATATTAGTTTATGCCATTCAAGTGTTTGATAAAATGCCCCTTTAGATGCATTATGAACAAGTGTACATTTCTATGCTATGGAAGGTCATGTGATGCTTTACTTTTATGCTATCGAGTCTTGGGAGTATTTAATACCTGACAATTTTGATGATTACCTAGAGCCAGTGTCAGTTAAAAATTAATATCAGTCATGTCACGATCAGTAGTACACTTAGTCAGTTACAGAACTTAGGAAAAATTTAGTAGACTCAGTATCAATCTTGTCCAGTTTAGTATTCAGTTTAGAACTTTGTAAATTCAGTCAGTTAACAAAATTCAGTAGTATTCCATTATTCAACTTAACTTAGTGAACTAAGTTAAGTTTAGTTAGACTGTATATCAGAAATAGTTCAGTCAAGCCTAGTATGAACTAGGAATTATTTCAGTGTCTATTCAGTTGGGAGTAGGATTCAACACCGAGTAAACCCAAGAATGGGGAGTCACTTTCCAGTATAGGGTGTGATCCTTAGAATTAGTGCTTGTGTTTTAAAACTATGTAGCCATCGTAGGATGAAACATCAACCTGTTAGTTGAGGGTTGATGAGGTGTCCTACCTGCTTGTTGAGGGTACTACCATTCTCATTCAGAGCACCTGCTAGATGTGGGTAACTCATCTTGTCTTTACCTGTGGCAAGGTACTAACACCCTTCCAACTAGGGTTATAGGTTGGACCCCAATCTATTCAAAGAGGGGCATGTTGGTTAGATGATTACCTCCTATAGTCTTAGTTTTAGTCTTCATAATATACCTCAGTTCAGTTCTACAGAAATCAGGACTATCAGACACAGTCACTTAGTTCAGTACGGAACTCAGAATAGTTCCATAGAGTTAGTATTGTTAGGTACAGTCACTCAGTTAATAGTAATACAGCATCAATGAACTTAGATATCAGTAAACCGATAATTCAGAACTCAGTATCAAGTATTATCATTACCTCATTTATAGTTTACATATGCATACATGTACTCTCATTTAGTTATGTTCATGTTAGTCAGTCAGCTATTGTTCACTCATATGAACCCACATGTAAGCCTTCCTCACTTAGCATACTAGTGTATTCAAAGTACTGGTGCATACCTTTGTTTTGTGCTATGATGTCTTATATCATAGGTTCAGACGCACAGGCTCCCGATCATACTTAATAGCCTGATCCATCAACAGAAGACTAGTGGTGAGTCCTCATTGTTCGAGGAAAGATTTATTATTACAGTATTTTAGTACTCAGTTTATTTTAGTAGTCGGATTTAGTTGGGGACTTGTCCCATCAACTTCTTGTTCAGACAGTAGAGGCTTTTCAGACTAGAGTACTTTAAGACAAAAGTTCAGTTTCAGTATTTATTTCATATTTGAACCTTATGGAAAGTTTCTGCCTAATTTTTGCATAATTGTAGTATTACTATTCAGTTATTATAGCAGGTACCAGTCATGGGTTAGCTTGTGGTCGTTCAAAACTATAAGCATCGTGTAGTGTCTTGGGTACAGACTCGAGGCATTACAAATACCACTACTACCACCAACACCATTAATACCAATACCAATAACTCCACAAATACTAATACCAGTACCACCAACACTACTAATACTAATACCAATACAACCAACACCAAGACCATTAATGCCAACAATACCACTAATACCATCACTAAGACTACTAACACCAACAATATGAGCACCAACAACAACCACTAATAACATCACAAACACCATCCAACAATACCAAAATAGTCAACTGAACACTGAAACAAAAACTAGGATTTTCTTGGGTTCTTCCGACGTTTTTAGCATAAAATATAATTATTTTAACCCATTCTCAAAGATAATACAACTAAAAATATTCTTTTTCATAATTAACTAAAAAGCCCTAATTTTTATAAAAAACCAACAAATGTAGAACTTTTCTCTAACTATGTTACCTGTGAAGAGAGAAAATAATGGATACAAGAAAGAAGAAAATTGAAAATGACAACTATGTGGTCAAAAATAGAAAGAAAATTGATCTGTTGTGAAGGGTTGAGAAATATGTTGAGTACTTGTTGTTTGTATTATTTAGAAAGAAATAAAAGAGAGAGAACTCGAGATTTAAAATAATAAAACACTTTTCCCACAAATGGATGATTTATATGGGTTGATTTGTTTTTTGAAAAAGAATGACAAGTTTGAAAAATAATAATTTAGTCTAAATTGATCTTGATTAATTTTTTAAAAGAGATAAATTTTAACTATTTCATAATAGATTGTATTAATTTCATTAAAATTAGTTTTCAGTTAATAATTTCACTTGAAATATTAATGAATTTAACTCAAATTGATCAATTGATGACTCTGGTTAGGACGAACACAATACCAACATCATCCAATTACAATGAATCAATTGAAATTATTGTTGAACATAGGAAATCATCCTTAATTCTAGCTAAATCAATTTAAATATTTTAAATCATTGCTTTATTTGAATTGTTTTAACGCAAATTGATCAATTGATGATTCTGGTCAGGACGAACACAATACCAGCATCATGCAATTGCATTGACTCAATTGAAATTATAGTTGAACCCATTAACTCATCCCTAATTCTATCTATATCAATTTATATATTTCAAATAATAGCTTGATATGAATCATTTTAACTCAAATTGATCAATTGATACTTCGACTAGGATGAATATAATACCAACGTCAAGCAATTGTAATGACTCAATTGAAATTGTAGTTGAACCTATGAAATCATCCCTAATTCTAACAAGATCAATTTACATATTTTAAATAATGGCTTAATATGAATTATTTCAACTCAAATTGATCAACTGATGACTTCGACTAGGACGAACATAATACCAACTAAATGCAATTATAATGACTCAATTAAAATTTTAGTTAACCCTTTGAAATCATCCCTAGTTCTAGATATATCTATTTAGATATTTATTGTTATTATGAGATTCTAGTGGACTAGTATTTCTTGATATTTTGCCAAGTAAAAATGGTATGTGAGGTTGTGGTTAATCATATCTAGTAATAGAATCTAAGCTTAATAGTAGATGATCATTAAGGTGGATATAATGATTGCTTGGATTAGTGGGGGTAGTTATACGAAAGGTGAGCTAGTAGGCTTGAAATAATATATGGAAGAATTTAAATTCATTCATTCACAATTAAGTATGATGTTGTAGGTATGATGTTGAGGTGTACCCAAGATAATATGTGGTTGAATTATTTTTTAAGATTATTAAGTATCATATGTGCTTAGATAGTACCCTTGTGTCGCTAAGTAGGAAGAAGGCTAGTTATATAGTATATGGTGCTCTTAATAGCTAAGTTAAGGAGTTATAGATATATGATGTTGAGTATTTTGGTATGATTTTGATTATCATGGTTTAGGAAAAATATAAGCTTAGAGATGTGATATTAGTAAGCTAAGAAGATAAGGGTATCTTATGTATTTAGTGTGGTAGGTATGTTTACCTAAAAAGTGTAGGTATATGAAAATGATTATTGAAGCTAGAGAGAGTTAAGAGTGGTATATATGAAAGGAATGTACGAGCATGAAGTTACTATTTTTCTAAATCTAGTTTATCTTGGTGACTTGAGTATTCAAGTGTTGACTGTTAGAGTAAAGAAACTATGGCTCAATCTTGAGGATATAAGATAGACCCATAGGCTTAGAATACCTGCTTGAATCTATGCGGGAGATGATAGAGTAGAGAGCCAAATCAAGTTTTGTGAACTAGATTATGAGGAATGTCAATAAGAGTTGTGGTGAGATTCCAATCCATTCTTACTCTAGTGTAATGCTTGGATTTCAGTCATTATGGCACCTTATTCATGTCTTGCATACTAAAGCAATGCCTGTGACCCATGCTTATACTCTTCATGCACATTCATGTTCATTCTCAGCTCCAAGTAAAAAAAGTAATAGCTTCACTTCATGATCCAATTCATCCCCATGAATCTATGAAACCATATCATATGTTAAGTAATTTATTATAAGTATGAACCCATGTTTCAGAGTATGCTCAGTTTTCAGAACTTGTGGTACATCCTTTATGACTAGTGAAATTTGCATTATGTCATGTATGTCCTCAATTTAGATCTATTTAAAAAATCCATGACTTTGATACTCCATTCCTCAGACCTTAGTTACGTGTCAAAGTTATGTATAGTACTTTTTCATGCTTCAGGTCCTCATGTTCTACCCTTTCAGTGACCCCTTCTTATGTTAAGATAGTGATAATGAAAGTGGATGAACAATGTTTTAGATGGGATAAAGTGGATGTTCTTTACTAACAATAATTATTGTCTAATTGTTTTACCTAAGGTAATAAGTGTAGAAGAAGATAGAGGCAAAGCTTTGGTATATGTCATAGTTAGTTAAGAATTTTTGGTGTGCCTTTTTTGGATAATGAATGGAAGTTATTATTGATAGAGGTATTATATAATATAAGAAAAAAATTCCAAGTGGGTTGGTTACCTAGAAGTTCATATGTGGTTATAACGATAGGCTTGATTATCATGTTGGTATATAAGTGGATGAATGCATTGTGGGCTTGCGAATTTATAATTAGACCTTAGAGTTGGATACTGAAGAGGTAAGTGGTGTTATTCTTGAGATAAGAGCTTTGAAAAGACAAAGGATATTGAATCCCGTGGTTTAGACTAATACTATCATGCCATGTGTTGTACCTCGTGACTTTGGGCTTGAACATAGTGCGAGTATGTAATTCAACTTAGACTTTGGTAAGAGGAGTCATCTATAACCATGTAAAGATTATAAGTTGCATCAAATAAAGATTAGCATTTATGAGAAAAACCATAGTTGGCAAGAGTGTTTGAAAGTATGGTTAACCTTGAGATTTCACCATTACATTGCCTAAGGAAGAGTAATCCTATTTTAGCTTCTATTTTTTATGCCTATATTCTATGTTATATAGTTTTCCCCTCGTTATGATTCTTTATTCGAATTCCTTACTGAGATCATGCCCAAGATTATTTCCATTGATTGTTAGTAGAAGTTATGACAATGAGAGTCGAAGGAAATTCATATTTCCTCCTTAGTAACTTTTGGAGATTTTATTTCATTTGCTATCACTTAGTTGTTCTATAAATACGATCATATCATGAATGCTTCAATTGAGTACAAAACTCTCAGCATGAATCAACTTCTTATAGTCAATCAAATCAGCTCAGAAATTAATTTTATGTTAAATAGTCTATATTTTCAGCTCAACTATTTCCTTCATTGGCAGACATGATGGCCTAGTATAAGTATTTAATCACTTCTAATAGTTATTAAGCCGGAGTAATATATTTCCCTCCTAGCATTGCACTCCCTAATGTCATGTATACCTTATTCCATACAATTCCTATGCATGTGTTCATGTTCCATATGTATCATCTGAGTTAGTACACTCTCAAAGGGAGATCCTAGTTACAAAACTTGATCAACCTTAGAAGTTCAATTTCAAGATAGTAACTACATTCTTTTCATTTGAATATCAGCATTCATTAGAGGAGTAAAAATCCAAAGGTGGAGATAATATAATTCTCCACAAACTCCTAGCTAAATTTCTAACAGTTTGTCACTTATTTAGAGGCCCAAAATGAATATTTTAAACCATAGGTAGGTTCCATGACCATTCACCTTGTGTGTAAAGTGTTTTTGATGGGAATCATGGTTATATAAAGAACTTAGAGGAAAGTTGAGTTGAGAACATTTGTTATTGATTGAGTTTTAGTATTTGATCCTACAACGGTCAACTTTAAATGAGTATAACCTCTAGAATATATAAAATTTTTGATCTAAAAACCCTTCAAATGAAAGACCTTCACCTCTAGGAAATATAAAATTTTACCTTAATCTGATATTGGAGTAGAGATTTTTGCTCATTTTACCTGAGAGTGTCTGCCTGCCAAAGATTTGGCGACCTAAGTTAATAAGCTGTCAACTAGTTGATGGGTTGTCAACTCCATCGTCAACCTTAACCAGCAAAGACCTTAAATCATTTAGATATTGATGACCAGAGTTGAAGAGCTGTCAAATAGTTGATGGGTTGTCAACTCCGTCGTTAACCTAAAATAGTAAAGATCTAAATCAAATAGATATTGATGACAGAAGTTGATGAGCCGTCAACTAGTTGATGATCCATTAACTGAGGTCATCAATTGAGAAATTCCTGCAATATTTTTTTCATATTTTCTTAGTGGTAGTTTGGTTTTTTCTTTACCTCAAACTCCTTCCCCATGACTTAAATCACCTTATAAATGATATTTTCATATCATTAGTCATTTTTTAACACTCATTCTCCTCTCCACTCTCAACAAAAAACAAATTAGGGTTTCTTCCCAAAGTTAAACTTCTAAGGCTCCAATTAAAGTTTCTCTCAACAAAGTTCATCAAGTTCAGGTATGTGGGGTTTGAACAAAGATATTCGTCCATTCATATGCCAAAAAGTTTGATTTTTAATTAATTTTGAAGAATTTGGATTACAAGAGTTTATACCAACTTTTCTTATACTTTGAGATTTTGATGCTTCCTTACGAATTGAACATTATTTTGCATATGATTTCATATTTACTTATGTTCTTCTCCCTAAGTGATCTTAAGTATTGATTTTGATATGCAGATATGAAGCTTCTATTAGATGATAAATGATTTCAAAATTTTAAGCATAAGTTACTGAGTTTACTAGAAGCTCAAGCTTATCAATTTGAGTTACAAGTACTACAACGTGATTAAAGTTTAGTTTTGATCTTATGATATCAGATAATACTTAAAATACCCAAGCTCCTTCATGAGTATGATTTAAGGAAGAGAAACATAGTTGGTTTTTAGTTTATAAATATGCTATTTTATGGGGGATTTCATAGTTATGAGCATATAAGTATATATTTTCGAAGTAGTATTTACCAACGAGAGGGGAATAAAGGTTTAGCACATCCTATTTCCCAAAAACAACATGCCACCATAGGTTTAAAGTGTCTCACCAGAGAGTGTCTCCTCGCCTCATTTGGGATAAGTTTAGTGATAACTCTAAGTTAAGGTTCTATTATGATGGCAAGGATAGAACAACTCTCGTCAATGTGGGTAAGATGTTGCACTCAATGCTAGCTGACATGGTTTATGTCGTTTATAAAAATCTCCCACAAAAAAATAAAAGTAAGGATTTATGAAATTAAGTTTAGTGACTCACAACCTTTATTCAAATGTTATTTTATGATTTATGCTTATGTTATTTCATCTTTCAGTTTTATTCATGATCAAGGTAAGTCCATCTACACCTAGTATTCATGTTTTAACCTTATTATTATTATACACACACACACACACACATATATATATATATATATATATATATATATATTAGATTTTACTTGTTGTATTCACCCCTACATACTCAGTACATTTCAGAAGTACTGACCACAAATACATCTTTGTGGCAACATTGGTTCAAAATGTAGGCACCAGTTGTAGCCTACAATATTATGGTTAGGCAGTTTGCAGCTTCCAACCAGCAGATGATGAATTCTCTTTATTTGGGGACTCTAGTCAGTGAGTCTAGTATTAGCCAATTTGTAGCTTCCAACAAGTATTAGTTAAGGCTTCATAAATAGTTAGTCAGAGTTTATGTATTCAATTTCAGTTTTAGTTTCCTTTTGTATCATACTGTAATGTAAATGTTCTTAAACAGTATAGTATTGACCAAGTTTAGCTAAGGACATCTCTTTCACTTATTATTTCTAGTTTTATGTATTTTATTCAGCTGCTTATGAATTATACTAGTATTATGGGTTAGCTTAGAATCATTTGTGGTTCTAAGCATTGTATGATGTCCAGGGGGAAGTCTCGGTGCGTTACAATGTATAAGGAAAAGAACGCATGCGTTCTTTATTTATATCATACATATTTGATTTATGTACATTTGAATTTGAGATTTTTTTTGAATGAACCGTATGTGTCGATTTGTCTCTCTTAAGAATACTAACTCTTCACTTTGTCTGAAGAATATTGTATGTCTCGAGGCCTTCTTAACCTCTTCATATGTAGATATTCATAATCTTGAAGGCAAAGGTATATAGTTTAGCTATTGATAATTTTCACAAGCTATATGAGTTCTGATCTTTGATCTATCTAAAGAACTCTTGTGAGATTTGAAATGGAAGAAATTACCCATTGATTATTTTCATTCTTTTGATGGAAAATATCTACCCTTATGGTTAGGATAAATTTAGCAAGATTAATGGAATATTTTGTAATCTTCACTACTCAAATTCTTGTAGTTTTCAAACATTTAGCTATAAGGATCTTTATGCCTGTTTCTTTAAAACTAATATACTTTTTGAAGCGATATAAGTGTGAAGATGAATTTCGATATTAAAAAACTTGCAATCAATTAATGTAGATATGTATGTGCTAGTTGAACTAGAAAGAAGCATTGAATATAATGAAAAACTCCAGGAATATAAGAATTGTTAAATAATGTATTGACTTGAATTTGTGAGTTTTTTTTTATATGTTTTGACATTTTTTCCTTTCTTATAGTTTCTACATGTTGATTTTGGAATTGATGGATAGTTGACACAATTCCCAAAGCAATAAAAAATAATTTGTGCAAGTTTGTAACTTTTAGAGGCTTGACAAGCCATATAATTGACTTCAGCTAACATTTGATGATTTGAGTACTAGATAGAAATTTGAACTGCACCAGCAGATTTGAAATGTCAAATTAGAGTTAGTAGCATGGTGGGCCTTTATTTATCATATCAATTCTTTATTTGGAAAAAAATAAAAAGGGTCTTGGGGGTCAAATTGTTGAAAAAAGCTTTTTTTAAAACTCTAACATCACCATTAAGTCTGGAACATCAATAATAGCCTAGTAGACTAGTTCAGTTTCATTCATGTTATTCCAAATGAATCACGAGGATCTAATAAAAATCTTGCATTTTAGACAAGTTTTTGACTATATAGCTATTTGGTGCAGTCGCTTAAGCATCCATGGACTTCTTTAGTAATAGCTGCTCAATCGGCCTGGCATTGCTAAAGCAGTAGCCGCTTTAGCGGCCACACACCACGTAAGTTGTAAACTCTTTAGTGTCCATACGTCGCTTAAGCTATGGAAGGCTTAAGTTTCTTGGATCTTTAGCAACCATTTAGTAGCTTAAGCAATCAATTAGCTGCTTAAGCTTCCCTTGCTAATATAAAAACACATTTTCATGTTTTTCCTCCACTTTTGGACCTTTTAGCTTTCGGTTTGGATGATTCTTGATGATTTATATACCATTAGCTTGGGTAAACTTCAAAACCTTATTTCCTTTATTTTTCATCAATTATATCCTCAAAAATACCTTTAAATCTTGATTTCAAAATGAAAATTTAGGATTTTTATTAATAAAGTTTAAAAGGGGTTTTTATTCATTTTAACCCATTTTTGCATGAATTTTCTCTTATAGACTCCAATAACCTTAGGAAATATGTTTTTTCTTAAATCTAATTTTATCCTTTTCACTTTCAAACCCGTTGTGGACCCATCCTAGATATAGGCAATGT
Source organism: Capsicum annuum (assembly GCF_002878395.1). Taxonomy (NCBI): domain Eukaryota; kingdom Viridiplantae; phylum Streptophyta; class Magnoliopsida; order Solanales; family Solanaceae; genus Capsicum; species Capsicum annuum. The sequence continues at coordinate 122,333,202 of NC_061122.1, read as the reverse complement.
GGGTATTGTTAGCTTTCTTTTAATGCAAATTGAATGTTGTAGTTGATTTTGAGCTTCCTTATAAGGGGAAAGATCTATGTTGAAGCACTTTAGATTAATATTTCATTATTTTGGGATAGGTTATCTAAGACCCCACAAATTTGTTAAGCTAAATTCAGTCCTTTAAGCTTGTCAAGGGGTCCTATACTTCAAAAATCCTAGTTAAGCTTCTAGACTTAGTTTATTTTAGCCTTTGTAAGTTGGCAATCTCATTATGCAACCTTAACATCCTTGAAGGGTCTATATTTTTATAAATTCATGAACAAGAAGATCAATAGGTGTTCCCAGACAAGTTTTCAATTTTTTGAAACATGTTTAGATAATGTTCAGAGTTCCAAAATAGTGGACCAACGCGATTTTGGCGCGCCACATCGCCAATCGTGTTGGTCAACATTTATGTAGGCTACCAGAGCCAAAACTTCTGAGACTCGACGCGATCATGGCGCGACGCGTCAAGTATCGGATCACAGAAATCAATGCGCCATGTCGCTTATAGCGTTGACACCCAATTTTTAGTCATTAAATGACCGTGTCCGCAAGGGAAAAAAGGTTAATTTCCATCCCTATATAAGTCTAAAAACATGAGTTTCAGCCATTATTTCACAAAAATATTATTATTTCTCTCAAATACTCTCAAGAACAAGTTTAGAGTTTTCATAGGAGCTTCAAATTCAAGAGATTCTACCATTAGTTTTCAAGAATCTTCCATCCAAGGTATGCATAGTGTTGATTTATGGATTCCTTTCATCCATAAAGCTCAAGAACCCTATTTCAAATTATAAATCATGATGTTTATATTGTGGGTTGTTTTGTAACCATGTTTATCTTGTTGTACGATTCCTAAGTTAGAATCTTTGCATGTTTTTCATGAAACTATATTAGCATGCAAGTTGAAAACCATGAATTGAGTTGTTTATGATGTGAAATTTGATTATTACACCTATTCCCTAAGTTGTGCATGTATGGTGTTTGATAAAATGCCTAAGAGAATAGAAATTGTGCATTATAGCTAAATTATGACCCATATGATAAATGTATGGTTTACCCTTATGTTCAAATGACTCCCATGTTATTGTAGAGCAATGTATATGTTTGTTGGAATGCTCAAAATATTAAAGTATGAAATCATGACATTGATTATATGAATTCCTACCATGTACAATATTATGATAACCATGTACTTCATGAAATCCCCAACTTATTGTATTATGGATTGTTGATGTTGGTTATGTATTCAAGAATGTCATGCCTTGTCAGTTTTCTTCTATCAAGTCCTGAGGGTACTTTTACCCGATAATTTAGCTGTGTGCCTAGAGCCAATATCATGTTTTCAAAATATCCTCAGGAAAACTATATTCAGTAGAATTCAATCAGTCATGTGACTCAGAAAAACATAGTAAACTCAGTATTCCCAGTAATCTCAGAGAGCTCAGTAATTCAATAATCTTAGAAGTATTCCATCAGTCAACAGAACTTAATGAACTCAGTCCAGTTCAATTCATTAATCATGTTCAGTGTCTATTCAGATAAGAGTAGGATTTAGCACCGAGTGAGCCCAAGGATGAGGACACACACTAACAATTGATGGTGTAATCCTTAAAAGCAATCCTTGCACTCTAAAACTATGTAGCCAGCATAGGTTGAGACATCAACACTGAAGGATGAGGGTTGATGAGGTGGATAAATACTGTCAGATGAGGGTCCCACCATTCTCTTTTGGGGACACTACCAGATGAGGGTCACCCATAGCTTGTCTTTATCAGTGACGCGACATTGATACCCTTCCAATTGGGGTTACAGATTGGACTCCAACTTAGCTATAATGCATTATTTAGGGCATATTGGTTAGATGACTACTTGCCATAATTTTAGTTTTAGATTCAGTCTTTAGAATAGAACTCATTCTAGTTTTACATAAATCAGGACTGTCAGATACAGTCACTCAAATCAGTACAGAACTCAGCTAGTTCCATCAAATTTTAGGATTGTCAGATATAGTCATCCAACTTCGTCTAATGCTTAGATCAGTTATTTATAATCAGGACTGTCAGAAATAGTCTTTTAGTTATCAATTATTAGTAAACTCAGATATCAGTAAATCCATGCTATTAGTAGACTCAGTAGTCAAAACTCAGTATTCAGTCCTATCACGACCTCAGTTACAGTTACGTATTCATGCATGTATTCTCACTTTTATGTTATATAGTCAATTAGTATTGCTCATGCATATGAACCTATTGTATTTAGCCTACCTCACTTGCATACCAGTACATTTAATCGTATTAACACATTTGTGCTATGGTATTTTATACCAATAGTTTAGAAGTATGAGCTCCCGAGCATTCTTAGTAGATTAGACATTCAACAGCCAAACTAGCAGTGAGTCCTCATCATTCAAAGATAGCATAATTATTTTAATAATTTTACTATTTAAATAGTTAGGAGTTAGTTGGGGACATATCCCATCAACTCTACAGATTTTAGAAGTTTAGAGGCTTTCAGACTACAGTATTTTTTAAATAGTTTATTTTAGTTTTGGGTGTTATTATACCCTATTACAGACATTGTTTTATATTCAGTATTAGTTCAGTTTTGAACCTTATGGCCTTATAGCTTATATTCCACATATTTATAGTAATTATTCAATGCTTAGATATAGATACCAGTCATGGGTTAGCTTGTGGTCCTTCAGGGTCATAAGCACCGTGTGGCATTTCGAGTGTCAAAATCAAGGCATTATAGGTTATGGCTTAACATCTTTCATATTAAGCTGAGTAGTTAGAAAATAAGTAAAGCATGCTACGAGTTGGGGAAAATAAATATGGGGTTTATATTACAATAATATTATTATTGTTTTGTGCTTGTGTAGGGTTAATACTCTATTACAATTGCCTTGCTTTTTTCAAATAGGAAGATGACATCTCTTGCCTAGTGAATCAACATGTTCTAACGCATGTTGTTTGGTGTGATGATATTTTTTTTGTGTGTTACCCATAGGAAGATTTATATGACACCATTGGCCTTCTCTATCCATTTAAATGTTTTTATTCTAGATGTGATGCCCGTGCAGGGGGTTATTTTGCTTATATAGGTCTTATTCAAGCATAGTTTCCTTTATCCTGATAGAAATACCCGAGGTAGGGGTTGATATTACATTAATGATTTCTTAAATGCATATTTATTCTGGTAGTCCCTAATTAGAGTTAATGATCATGAATTGTAGACATATTGAGTTAATTTCTAGGATCACCTATATACATACGTGTTGGATGGATTGTATATCATCATATTGAGTTAATAGTGAATACTACATCCTTATTCCACGCATACATATTCATGAGATACAGGTATCGTTGATAAATACTATTTTTTAAAAAATAAGACACTTTTAAGAAAACCCTCTCTGTGAACATGAGTTGAAAAGTTGAGTTGAGAGTGAGATATTAGATATTATATATGGGTTTTGAATCCTCATGGGTTATACTTGGGAGCTGTAAGCTTGGTGGGTGTATACAGAAAGTCAAGTGATGGCTTTCACCATTCACCCTATCTATATTACATTACATTACATTCACATATGCATTTTTCATGAATTTTTTAGTTTTTTTTGACTTATGTTTAGTTTTAGCATATTCTTCATGCATGTTTGTGTTATTTTAATTTATTTTTATATATTAGTACTGTTAGTAAAGATGGTGTGAGCTACTATATAAGACTCTTCTTGTAGGTGACATGCTCATATTTGTTCAATCCACCTATGATACCTACTGAGTATAAGTTGATCTTACTCACCCCTACTGTTCCCTTTCAGTGTAGATTTAAGTATGAGTACAAGATACGATAACTAATTTTGCATGAAATGGAGTAATGTTTGAGATACTGGGTGCTCTAGGGATTTTAGAGTCGATTCTAGACCTCCTTTTATCTTACTTTATTTCCTTATTTTATTTTCAAAGACAAATATGCATTTTCAAATTTAGTTATGTCGTAGATATTTTTACACTATGACACCAGGTTTTTGGGACTTATGATATTTTTTTAGACTTTTATTTTAATTATGTTTTCTATTCTCTTGACTTTGTTCTAAAACTCTCGCCTTGGTTTATATTATTGTTTATTTTTTTTCCTTTATCAGTTTTGGTGATATGTTTACTTATCATGGCTGAGTCGCGATAAGTGCCATCATGACCTATTTTTTAGTTGTGACAAATTGGTATTAGAGCATCTAGCTTCACCAATCTCTTAAGTTTAAGAGCAGGATGTCCAGTAGAGTCCCATAGATTGGTACGTAGGCATCCATATCTATATTCGAGAGTCTATAAGATGTCCTTAGGAAAAAATTCTCTATTTTGATTCGTAGTCATACGGATTATTCTTACTCAATATTCTAAGTTGTGTTCCACTGTTTTCTTTACAGATGTGAGAAATAGATCTAGAAAGGCTAGGGATATTGTGCCAGCACCCAAAGGTAGGGGTCATGGATGGCTTAGAGGAAAAGAATGAGCACAAGGAGCTTTCCCAACTAGAGGATGTGCTATGAAGGCCTTTTCTAAGATTGAGGTTGTGTATTCTATGGATGATTATCAGATAGAGAGTATAGGGTTGGATCAGGTCCCATGGGGTGTTGCCGACACCTTGTACTTTAGGGTCTCTTATTTCATCTTTTGAGTTATTTAAAGAGTGTTCCTTTGAGTGTACTTGGTATTTCTTAGACTTCAAGTGATGATCCACCGTCCTGTTTCTAGGCTATAGCCATTATCTATAATAACTCATGTGTGGATTTATTTTATGTCAGACTTACTATTTCTCCAGTTTCTTCAGGTACAGTTATGTCTTCTAATAATTAAAAGGGGTTTGAGAGGCTTATTCCTTTGGGTTCGCAAAAGTTTAGTGGGGATACTGGCAAGGATGCTTATAAGCTTTTGATTGATTGTCAAGAGAAGTTACATAATATTAGATCTTGAGTCTCATAGAAATACTTATACTACCTATTAGTTGATGGATATGGCTAGGGATTGGTGGTGGCCATTTGCTAGTTGTAGACCTTTGGGTTTATCTCTTATCTCATGGACTTAGTTCTCTAAGGCCTTCTTAGAGAGATTTGTACTATGCAATTTGAGATATTAGATGCATGATGATTTTGTTCATTTAGAGCAGATCTTTAAGTCTATTGCTGAGTATGAGGCTCATTTTTGTACTTTAACTAGGTATTCAACCACTAAAATCTCTACCAAATTTGAGAGGATACAAAAGTTTGTAAAGGAGTTAGATGGTACTTATCAATTGTAGATAACTCATATAGTAGTTTTAGAGGCTTTTTTCTAGAGTTATATTATAAATACCAAGATGATCGAGTATATTATCTAGATTATCCAAAGAGATACCAAGAAGGTGCATTGCTAGGCTAAATTTAGTGGACACACCTCATGAGGTAGAGATTTCTCTAATAAAGGTTCTTATGAGTTTCATAATAGGCCTATTCAAGTAGTATTATAGGGATTAGGTGGTAGAACTTCAGGTTTTATGGCTTTTGGTAACATTATTCAGGGAGGCACCAAGAAGGTATATTGTTAGGGTAAATTTAGTACACATGCCTCCTCAGATTCTTCTTTAATAAAGGTTCTTATGATTTTGGTAATAGACTAGTTCAAGCCACATTGTATGGATTAGGTGGTAGACTTTTTGATTTTGTGACTTCTGGTAGATAGGTATTAGGTCATACAGAGGAAGGTTCAAGGATTGGATCATTTGGTTAAGGTAGTCATTCTAGTTTATTCATACCTTCTCAGACTATATCAGGTTATAGAGGATATTTTTTATGTGATGAGTTTGTCAGTCCATGTGGCCAATAATAGGTCTCGGCACGTATATAGATCCACTCAATATGGTTTTGAACTTTAAGTTTTCCCTAATCCAGACGTGGTCAGTGTTATTCTATCCTTAGGAGACCAAAGACAGAGGCTTTTGATGCAGTTATTATAGGTATCTTCTCAGTTTGCTATAGATCTGATTTCGTGTTATTTGACCCTGGATCTATATTCTCCTACGTGTATAAATATTTTGCATCTAGATTTGATATCGCATGTTATCACTTTGCTACGCCCCTTCATGTTTCAACCTTCGAAGGAGATTATTAGTGGTGGATTGATTGTACCAATCTTGTGTAATTACCTTTAGGGCTGTGAAACTTAGGTAGCTTAATTATGCTAGATATGGCTAATTTTGATGTTATCTTAGGTATGTATTAGTTAGCTCCTTATCCTTCTATTTTGAATTTCTATGTTGACACTATGACCTTAGCTATATTAGGTATGCCGAGGTTAGCTGTGAAGATGATTCTTAATTTAGGTCATAAAGTGTGTTATATATTTTCAACGTGTTTGTTGCATGATAGTGAGAAGATGGTTTTTTTTTTGGCTCATGTTTGTGATAATAATATTGCCTTATTTCCTTCTCCAGATTCTATTGGGGTTGTTCACGAGTTTATGAATATGTTTTATACTGATTTTCCTGGTATACCTCAAGATCATGATATTGATTTTGTTATTTACATAGATCCAAACACCAAGCCCATTTCTGTTCCTCCATATAGGATAGCCTCGACTGAGTTGAAGAAGATGAAGGAGCAGTTATAAGACTTGTTGAGTAATGGATTTTTTAGACCTAAGTTATCTTTTTGCGGTGCTCAAGTCTTGTTCGTGATGAAAAATAATACATTTATGTGCATGTGTATTGATTATAGGTAGTTGAATAAAGTGACAGTTAAGAACAAGTATCATCTTCCTTGAATTGATGATTTATTCGACTAACTTTAGAGAGATTCGATATTTTCAAAGATTGATCTGAGATTTGGGTATCACCGATTGAAATTAGGGCTTTGGATGTTTTAAAAACAGCTTTTTAGAATCAAGACGGTCATTAAAAGTTATTAGTCATGTCTTTTGGGCTGACCAATCCCTCTTAAGCATTCATAGAGTTGACGATCGGTTTATTTTAACTGTATCTCATCTCCTTTGTGATTGTATTTATAAATGGCATCTTGGTTTATTCAAAGAGTGGGACCTATCATGTGAATCATTTGAAGATTGTACTTTAAAGGTTGCGTGATGAGAAGTTGTATACTAAAGTTTTCAAGTGTGAGTTTTACTAGATTATATATTATTTTTGGGTCATATGGTGACCAAAAATGGTATTAGCGTCAATTCTGCTAAGTGTCACGACCTGAGACTACCATCTATTCATAACACGGTGCTTGAAACCACAAGTGATCCCAAGCTAAACCATGAACTGGCATACTGCTTGAATATATACAACTTAATAATAAATGGAAAAATCCATACTTTAATTGAAAATAAGGTTTTTAGGCTCCATGGGTGAAAGGGAATCCATGGATGAACTCGCACATACCTTAATTTTCTTGACTTGTAAAGAAAACTAGAATTTTGGGACTTGAATGATGAACTTGTGAAGAAAACCCTATTCTTGATGTTTCTTGAAGATTTTATTGAACTTTTAAGCTTGAATTCTTGGATTCTTGGGGAAAGAAAACTTTAATTTCTTGTTCTTGGGAAAAAATCCTAATCTTATAGTTCTTGAGAGTGGAGAGGATTAATTGCATCTGAAACTGATTAGAAAAGGGTAACAACGCCTATTTGATGTTTTATGTCATTGGGGAGGTAGGGTTTTGATCTGTGGAAAAGACCAAAATACCCCTAAAAAACTAAGTAAAAATTGATGAATTTCTTTATTTAATGACTTGGTTGATAGCTTGTCAACTAGTTGACAACTTATCAGCCTAGTCATCAACTCCTTTCGTGATACTGCCTAAGGTTGATGAATTTAGTTGATTGTTGGTCAACTAGTTGACATTTTATCAACCTAGTCGTCACCTTCTTCAGTGATGTACTTAAGGTTGACGACTTTGTCTTATCGCTTGTCAACTAGTTGATAGCTTATCAGCCGAGTCGTCACCTTGATGACAGATGGACATACTGAGGTAAAATGGGCATAAATTTTCACTTCGATAGTGAATTAAGGTGAAACAAGATGCATTGGAAAGACAACTCATAGTAGTTTTATCTTTTATATAGTAGGACACCTGAATAAATATATTATGGGATATAAACATCTAAAGTGTACCCTATCTGGAGGATCCATCAAAACTCTATCGATAGAAACGTTCTCAACTTGTTTTTGAGTTAGGAGGGAATTATGACCTTTATTCATATACAAAGATATTCTCACACCATATATTTGATAATCACACATACTTATATATACATAAAATAATTGGGTTCAAGTTTTTTTGCGTAGGAACAATGATTTTGAATTCTAGCCCAAAAATTTAGGGTGTTACACTATCTCCCCCTTGGGAACATTTATCCTCGAATGAGACTAGTTAGACTGAAAAACCTAAGGCAACTGAGATCGTATACTTTAGATGTATGACTTGGAACATGATTACATGACTGGTTTTGAAGCATGACACATGAACTGAATTGATTTCAAGAATGTATGAAATAACACGAGAGTGGATACATAGCTGAAACGGAGAACGAAAAAGAGTCAATCTAAGGAAAATCATTACCTCAAGCTGAATCTGGTATTGTGAAGAAAAGATGAGAGGTTTAGGACATGAAAACTCAGAGTATTACAACATCTCCCCCTTGGGATCATTCGCCCCCGAATGATATTGACTTAGCTAAAATACTAAGAAAAGACTAAGATGATGCACAGGACACTTACAAACTATATCATGACTGAATATCTAAATTTGAAACATGATGCATGGACTAAATTGAATTTGCAACTTACAGGTATGCTAAGAAATTACCTCATGGAATAGCCATTTTCACGAAACTTTGTGTAGTAAGACTAGATGAAATGATGGAAAATCATAAGAACTTGTCTTTCTGACTACTGAACTAAATTAATAGCTATACAGACTAGATTATACTAAAATTTTATACTCAACTGGAGTATTTTTTTCAACAATCTTTATAAGAATTTCTAATTACATTAGGGAGTAAAAAGTCTTGGGCATGATCTGAGGAAGATATCTGAGTAAGGAATCTTAATATGGATATAACTCTATAACATGAAACATAAACCTATGAAACATAATTTAGGATAGTGAAATATCCTGGGTCTTGACCCTCGAGAAATTTCTTGGAAATCTATTCTACGAACCTAATATGAATCATGGGTACGAGCCGTATGCTAGGGTATAAGTGGTATGGTCCTACAGTATACTGACCAGAGTTAGTTAGTGGGATGGTTTTGGTTACTGGAATGGGTATGAATTAGAGGTTTAAGTCATAAGGGATTGGTATGAGTCATATAAGGGACTCGTATGGTTGGCAGTGTAGATTCTCCTAATATTTCATTCTACATGGGATACGGGTCATGGGTATGGATCGTATATTATGGTTACGACTTGGTTAGATGAGTCGTATAATGGACATTGTTTAATAAAAGGTATGAGATTTTGATATGAGTGATATATACCAATCATATAGGAGGGTACGACTCGTATGGTTCAGTCATATCCCTCTAATGGGTTTTTAAAGTATTTAAGTGGGGGTATTCTAGATATTTCCCTACTTACCCTATTTAGGACCCACTATATCTAATATACTTAGGATGTTATTTATCCTCTATTTTAATCATTAACACTTAAAAAAATATTCTAAAATATCTTATAATTCTCTCAAGATCTTTTGGGGCAAGGAAGCTAGGGTTTCAACTAAAGGATTGCTTTGGTGATTTATTTCTATACATTCTTTAGTTTAAGGCTTGATTATCTTCCCTCATTATAATTTCAACTAAATTCATGGTTTATATGATTGATTTCATGGTTTTACTTATTCATGATTATGGTTTTTCAACTATTATTGGGGTTTTTGATATTGAATGCTTGGCTATGGTTTTCTATGGCTTTAACGATGCTTTTTAATGTATTAATGGTGGTTTTGGACAATTTGATTGCATGGTAATGGTTAATGGTGTTTGTAATTAGTTTTGGTCATATTATTCCCCCAAGGTGTTTGATAAAATGCTTATAAAGATATGTTCATTGCATTGACTGTTTTAATGGAACTTTTGCATGTTTTAAACTAGGTAAAGGAATTATGCATGGCTTAAATATTTTGAAAAGGATAATGGTTATTATTGTGGAGAACATGGAAGTATCTCAAGTTGATTGAATATGGTATATGGAAAGGGCACCTAAAGTCCACTTAACCTAAATGGTTTGGCTATGAATATTACTTGAAACTAAGGGGTGGTATAATGATACCACTAATATTGGCCTTGGTTAATAAATTATAAATGGATTATTTGGACATGGTTTTAATTGGGCATTAATGGCAGGGTGTGTAGCTAAGCCGTGGAAGGTGACGGTCCCGGGGGACCAAAAGTAAAAAAATCATATTTGTTAATATGAGGGGTCCTTTATGACCATGTGTGAGTGTCATATTTTCTATTGGAGAGATGTACAAGTTATCCCATGGGATATTGCCCGGTCATGCGCTACACGCACTGGGACCCTTTTGATAGGGAGAGCTAAATCTATAGCTCCCGTGGGTAGTTAGGATGGTAAAGCTACATAGCCCAGGTAAGGTTTTAAGTGCATGCTAAACCCTATCCTTTTTCCCATAAATTATATATGTATGGTTGTATACATTGTAGATGGTTTTACTTGGTTTTGTGATTTGCATTATTTTATCTTTACCCTAAGTTTCATGCTAGTAGTCATTTGCTAACTCCACCTACTAGAAGCCGTATATCTACGGAATACAGGAACTGACCAATCTACACTTCTTATTAAGCATGTGGATTCAGTATCAGCATTTGGACTGAAGTGGTAGCTTCCATCCTTTTAAAAGGCAATATTTTATGTTGTGGATTTCTTTAGACACATTTTTTATTTTGGATATTGGTTTTGTCCATGGTTGGGGGCATGTTCCAACTAGATTTACTTACTTCTTTGGATAGAGGATTTATGGTACTTCTAAGGGGTATGGGTGGGATCAATATTGGTGTCGACCTTGGCATTAGAATGAGCTGGGAGGTAGGTATTATCAAAAAAAATTCTCACTGTTCCATCATATTACATTTTGGGATTGATTTTTATATTATGTTTTGGTATCCCCTTTGGTTTATGGTCTATAGTTGGGCTTGTATAGTTGGGTGGTTGGTGCGATATAGTTGGACTCGGTTGGGTCGGTCACAATTGTGACCCTATCCAGAGTCTTAATGAGAACAATAATACTATCTTGTTATATGTTCAAAATTTAGCCCATCTAAGGCTGGACATAGGTAGTTGGGTTGGGTAATAAGGGAAAGTCCCTGATCCTGGTTGGACTTAAGATGCCTATTATGACAAGGCCCAGGGTTAGGTCGGGTCAAGTTGGTATCAGAGCTAGGTTCATGTTCAACTGGGAAGTCCACAAAGCGGTGTCTATTAGAGTCTCTTTTAGGGGTGTGAAGCGCGCCACACTTATAAGAGGAAGGTTGTAAGACCTTTAGGAATGTTTTACTTTGTTGATATTTTATCTTCAAGTTCCAGTTATCAATCCTGGAATCTCTCTTAATCTTTATTTGTTCATCTTTTAGATCATGCCTCCTAGATCTGGAACACCAGGAAATTCTTTTGTCCCATATGGGGATAATTATTTCATCAATCTATTCATGTCATTGCCCAATTAGTTGTTGCTCAGGTTGAGCGGGATGTAACTATTGTTTTGTCTCATGAGGCTATAAGGATTAGTCAACTTATGAAGATGGGTCCTCTAACTTTTACTAGGGAGAAGGTGGAAGAGGATTCATAGGGGTAATTGGATAAAATGGAGAAGATATTTCGGGTGATGTAGGCTACTATTGTAGAAGGGGTTAACCTTATAGCTTATCATCTCAAAGATGTTACTTATCAGTGGGATGAAGAGTGGGATAGGGATAGAGGTGATATGGAAGAGAAATGGTTGTGGGAAAATTTTTCTAATACCTTCATAGATCGGTTCTTTCCTGAAGATGTGAGAGAAGTAAAGATGGAGGAGTTGGATGTTTGTAAAGGAATATGCTTTAAAGTTCCATGACTCTCAAGGTATGCTCCTGATTTGGTGGTTGATATGAGGTCGAGAATGAGGAAGTTTGCTTCTGGGTTGAATAGAGATTTAATTTTGGAGAGCAAGACTACCTTGCTAATTAAAGATATGGACATCTCGAGGTTGACTATTCCTATGCAGCAGGTTGATGATGAGAAGAGGAAACAGGCAGAGTTTAGGGATAGGTAGAGAAAGGAAAGAAGGTTTTATGATCAGGAAAGTGCTTAGTCTCAGGTTGGTACACATGGTCGTAAGTGGTAGAAAAGAAGTGGGGGAGTTTGGAAAATTTTTCTGCCAGTGCTCCTAACCTACAGTAGTTGGGATAAGGCGTCATCAAGATGGTGATAATTATTGGGCACAGGTTGCCCAATCTCAGGCGAGCAGAGGTCAATCAATTTTTTTGTGTCCTCTTTATCAATTCTGGGGTCATCCTATTGGGGTTATTGTGACAAAGAAAGGGATAAATTCTTCAAATGTGGTCAGGTAGGACATCGGCTCAGGGATAATCTAATCAATAAGGTTGTTATGAGGGCGAATAAGATTTCTATGGCTTCATATTCTGCTCCACACCTGGTGGTGTGGCATCTACTTTTGTTACTACTCCTTATTCTAGTATTAGTCGTAACATGTTGTATGCTTTGGTTTCTCAATAGGATCTGTGGCATCACATAATGTCGCTAATGGTATGTTACAGCTTTTTTCTCATGACATGTATTATTTGCTTGATCTGGGGTCCACTCTTTCTTATATGACTCCATTTGTGGCTGTGTCTTTTGGTTCCGATCCCAAAGTTATCTCAGATTCTTTTTCTGTTTCCACCCCAGTAGGTGACTCGATTATTGCTAAAAGAGTCTATCGAGGGTGTGGTAACTGTTAGTAGTAAGCAGACCTTGGAAGATTTGTTTGAGTTGTATATGGTAGATTTTGCTATAAAATTAGGTACAGATTGGTTGCATTTTTGTTATGCGTCTGTGGATTGTCGGACCCGTAGGGTTATCTTTAAGTTTCCCGATGAACCAGTTATCTAATGAGAAGGTAGTTCATTACCTCCCAAGGAAAGGTTTATATCTTATATTAGAGCTCGAAGGTTAATCTCTAAGGGTTTTCTTTATCATTTGGTCTGCATTAAAGATTCTAACTCTAAAGGTCCTTCTTTGTCTTCGGTCCCTATGGTTAATGATTTTCCAGAGATCTTTCCAAATGATCTTCTTAGTGTTCCTCCAAATAGGGAAATAGAGTTTGGTATTGATTTGCTTTCGGACACTTATCAAATTTCTATTCCTCCGTATAAAAAGGCTTTGGTTGAGTTGATGGAACTCAAGAAGAAACTTGAGGATCTTCTAGATAAGGGGTTTATTTGTCCTAGTATTTCTCTACGGGGTGCACTAGTGTTGATTGTGCACAAGAAGGATGGTTTGCTTCAGATGTGGATTGACTACATGCAGTTGAATAAGGTGACGACAAGAACTAGTATCCTCTTCCTTCAATAGATGATATGTTTGATTAGTTATAGGGTCCAAAGTTCTTATCTTAGATAGATCATTAGTTTGGGTACCATCAGCTTAAGATTGTGGAGGTGGATATCCCTAAGACAACTTTTAGTACTCGATAAAGGCATTTTGAGTTTTTGGTGATGTCATTTGGGTTGACTAATGCTCCAGTAGCATTTATGGACTTGATGAACAGGGTGTTCAGGTAGTACTTGGATCTCTTCATAATTATGTTTATTGATGACATTCTAGTTTATTGCAACAGTGAGGTGGACTATGCTAATCACCTCCGTGTGATGTTGTAGACACTAAAAGAACAACAGTTGTATGTGAAGTTCTCTAAGTGTGAGTTTTGGTTAAACCCTATGACTTTCTTGGGTCATGTTATTTCTAGTGAAGGGATCATGGTGGTTCGCAGAAGGTTGTTGTGGTAGAAAGGAGGCCTAGGCCCACAACTACATCCAATATCCGAAGCTTCTTAAGTTTGGCTAAGTATTATAGGCATTTTGTGGAAAGCTTTTCTTCGATAGCTTCTCATTTGACTAACTTAACTGAGAAGATGGCTAATTTTTCCTGGTCGAATGCTAGTGAAGATAGTTTTGAGAAGTTGAAGGATAAGTTGGCTTCGGCTCCAACCCTGACCTTATCGGAAGTCAATGATGGGTTTATGGTTTATTCTGATGCATCTCTGGTAGGGCTTAGTTATGTTTTGATGCAGCATGGGAAGGTGATTACGTACACTTCTAAGTAGTTGAATATACATGAGAGGATTTTATCCTACTCATAATTTGGAGTTGTTGGCAGTTGTGTTTGCTTTAAAAATACGGCGATATTATTTGTTTGGTGTTCACTTGGATATCTTTTTTGATTACAAGAGTCTTCAGTACGTGTTCACTTAGAAGGAGCTTAATCTCAGGAAGAAAAGGTGGCTTAAGCTTCTCAATAATAATGATATGTGTCTTTACTACCACCCAGGTAAGACTAATATGGTTGTTGATGCTCTTAGTAGGTTATCCATAGGGAGTTTAGCTAGTGTGGAGGAAGGCAAGCTAGAATTGGTAAAGTATATTCACCGCTTGGCTAATCTTACATTTCGTCTTATAGACTCTAAGGATGGTGGTACAATGGTCCAAGAAATGGTTAAATAATCTCTTGGTGTGGAGATTAAAGAGAAAAAAGTTCTTGATCCTATCTTGATAAAAATGAAGAGTGATGTTGGTGAGCAAAAGACAGTGTTGTTTGAGATCAGTGGTGATGGTAATTTACGATACCAGGGGAGGTTGTGTATTCCTAATGGTGACAGGTTGCGGTAAAGGGTTTTGGCTGGGGAGCATGAGTCATGCTATGTTATTCATCCTAGCTCGACTAAGATGTATCATGATCTCAAAGAGATCTATTGGTTGAAGGGAAAGAAGAGGGATGTGGCTGATTTTGTGGCCAAGTACAGGGTGTGTCAATAGGTTAAGGTTGAGCACATGAGGCTAGGAGAGTTGTATCAAGAAATTGATTTGCCTAAATGGAAGTGGGAAGTGATGAATATGGTTTTCGATATTTATATTCCTTAGTCTCGGAACTAGTATGATTTGATTTGGGTCATCATGGATAGGATGACCAAGTCTGTGCATTTTTTGCTAGTGCAGCCTACCTTTTTGGCAAAGGATTATACGCGGTTGTATCTTTAAGAAATTGCGAAACTACATAGGTCACCTATTTTGATTATCTCTAATCATGGTACACATTTTACATCTAATTTCTGGTGGTCTTTCTAAAAAGGGTTGGGGACTAAGGTTAGTCTGAATACTGGTTTTAATCCACAGTCAGATGGGCAAGCAAAGAGAACCAATCAGACATTCAAAGATATGATTTGGGCCATTGTGATTGACTATGATGGAAAATGGGTAGAGAATCTACTTTTGGTGGAGTTTTCTTACAGTAATTGCTATCATTCTAGTACTGGTATGGCTCCTTCTGAGGCATTGTATTATATGAGGTATAGATCTCCTATTAGGTTGTTTGAGCTTGGAGAAATGGATATGATTGGTCTTCATTTGGTTTATCAAGCGATGGAGTAGGTGAAGGTGATTCGGGGTAGGCTTAAAGCTGTCCAAAGTTACCAAAGGTCCTATGCGGATGTTAGGCATAGAGACTTGGAGTTTAAGGTTGGGTATAGGGTGTTCCTTATGGTGTCTCTCATTAAGGGAGTGGTGCGGTTTGAAAAAAAGGGGAAAATCAGTCTGCGGTTCATTAGTCTTTAAGTGATTTTGCGGAGAGTTAGCAATGCTGCTTATGAGTTAATGTTTCCATCTAGCTTAAGTTTGGTTCATCCGGTCTTTTATGTTTCTACGTTGAGGAAGTGTCTTGGTGATCCTTCTTCGGTTGTTCCTTTGGAAGGATTGGGTATTTCGGATTCTTTGTCATATGAAGAGGTCCCATTGAGATATTAGATAAGCAAGTACGTTGGTTGCGGATCAAGGATGTGGCTTCGGTTAAGGTTCTATGGAAGAACCATAAGGTGGAAGAAGCTACTTCGGAAGTTAAAGAGGACATAAAGTCCAACTATCCACATTTGTTTTCTGCTCGTGGGATTTGTGTGGAAGGTATGTGTCTTGAACAGATTTATTTTCTGAGTTTGTTAAGGGAAAGATTGACATATTTTGCTCTTCGTTTTCAAACTTCGTTAAACGGATGTTTGATAATGCAAATGACTCTAAGCGTGGTTTCCCCTACCTTGTCCATCATTTGGGGACAAATGTTCCTAGTTGGGGAGACTAAAATATCCTGGGTTTTAACCCTTAGATAATTTCCTGGAAATCCATTCTCTGAACCCAATACGATATAGGATGAGCCGTATACTGGGGTACGAGTGGTATGGTCATATCGAATGCAAAACCAATGTTAGTTGGTGGGATAGTTTTGGTCACTGAAATGGGTAGGACTTAGAGGTATGAGTCGTAAGGGATTAGAACGAGTCGTATCAAGAACTTATATGGGGGGAAATGTTTGATCCTCCTAGTATTTTATTCTGCCATGGATACGGGTCAAGGGTACGAATTGTATGTTGTGGTTGCGCCTTGCTCGGATAAGTCATGTACTAGACAATGTTTGATCCAAGGGATGAGGTTTGGTTACGAGTGGTGGATATTGATCGTATAGAAGGGTACGACTCGTATGGTTCAGTCATGTCCCTGTGATGGGTTTTTAAGAAATTTAAGTAAGGGTATTCTGGAAATTTCCCTACTTACCCTAATTAAAAACCACGACTTGTAATACACTTATAAGGTTATTTCCCTATTATTGAATTCATTAACACTTAGAAACTATTTCAAAACATCTCATAATTCTCTCAAGAGATTTTAGTGAAAGAAAGCTACGATTTCAACTAAGGGCTTGCTTTGATGATTTCTTTCCTTAAATTCTTTGGTTTAAGGCAAGATTATCTTCCCTCTTTGTTATTTCAACTAAAGGAATGGTTTATATAATTAGTTTCATGGTTTTACTATTTCATGATTATAGTTTTTCAACTATTATTTGGGTTTTTCATATTGAATGCTTAGATATGGTTTCCTATGGTTTTAATTATGCTTTTATATGTATTAATGATGGTTTTGCACAATCGGATTGCATGGTAATGGTTTAATGGTGTTTGGAATTGGTTTTGCTTATATTATGCCCCTAGGTGTTTGATAAAATGCTTATAAAGATATGTTCATTACATTGACTTCTTTTAATGGAACTCTTCTATGTTTTAAACTTGGTAAAGGAATTATGAATGGTTTAAATGGTTTGAAAAGGCTAAATGGTTATGCTTATGGAGAACATGGAAGTCTCCTAAGTTTATTTAATATGGTATATGGAAAGGGCACCTAAGGTCCCCTTAACCTAAATGGTTTGGCTATGGATATTACTTGCAAGTATGGGGTGGTATGACGATATCACTAATATTGGCCTTGGTTGGATTGTTTGGACATGGTTTTAATTGGATATTAATGGAGGGGTGTGTAGCTAAGTCGTGGAAGGTGGTGGTCCTAGGGGGACTAAAAATAAAAAACTCATATTTGCCGATATGAGAGGTCCTTGATGACCACGTGCAAGTTTAACATTTTATATTGGAGGAATGTACTAGTCATCCCATTAGATATTGCCCGGTTGTCCTGCTTCATACAGTGGGATCCTTTCAGCAGGGGAATCTGAACCCATATCACCTGTGGGTGGTTAGGATGACAAATCTACATAACCTAGGTAAAGGTTTTAAGTGCATGCTAAACCCGATCCCTCTTCTCGGCACTTATATTTGTATGGTTGTATGTATTGTGGATGGTTTTACTTAGTTTTATGACTGGCATTATCTTATCATTATCCTGAGTTTCATACTAGCAGTCATTCGCTAACCCCGTCTACTAAAGGTTGTATATCCACTCTATGTAGGAACCGACCATTCTACTCCTTCTGTTTAGCACACGGATTTGGTATCAGCATTTGGACTAAAGTGGTGTGCTTTCATCCTTTCGGAAGGTATCTTTTCATGTTATGTATTTCTTTAGACACTTTTCTTTTGTTTTGGATATTGGTTTTGGCCATGGTTGGGGGCATGTCCCAACCGAATTTGTTTACTCTTTTGGATGAAAGCTTTATGGTACTTCTAGGGGTTTGTATAGGTGGGATCGGTATTGGTGTCGGCCTTGGCATTAGAATAAGCTTAGAGGTTGGAATCACCGGACAAAATTTCTCATGGTTCCATCATATTACATTTTAGGATTGATTTTCATAATATGTTTTGGTATTCCCTTGGGTTTCTGGTCTATGGTTGGGCTTGGTATGGTTTGGTGGTTGATGCGGTATGGTTGGACTCGGTTTGGTCAGTCATAGTCGTGACCCTATCCCAGAGTCTTAATGAAAACAATCACACTATCTTGTTATATGTTTGTAATTCAGTCCATTTAAGGATAGACATAGGTGGTTGTGTTGGGTAACAGGAAACTGTCCCCGGTCTTGGTTAGACTTGGGATGCCGATTACAACCAGGCCTGAGATTGGTTCATAGCAGATAGAGTCACTTTGCCTTAGGCAATACAACTACTAACTTTCAAGCTTAGCCACACTTTTCAAATACTCCCTCAATTATTCTTATCCTCTTAAATACTATGCTCATTGATTCAACTTGTAATTCCTACATTGGCATGATAAATCCATCTACTAATGTCTGAGCTGAACTAAATTTTATCACCGTGTTCAATCCTACTCAAAGTCATAAGGTTCTGCACTTAACACCATAATACTAGTCTAAACTATAAATTCAATACCCCATGCGTGTTTACAACTTCTCATCTCAGGAATAATTCTTATTACCACTACAACAACTACATTCGGCCTCTTACTAGGAATTCACTAATGCACAATGCATTCATCCACTTATAAACCAACATGACATTCAAGGCTATCTTCACAACCACAAGTGAACGTCTAAATAAACACCCATAAAAGAATCTTTCTCATATTCTCTAAACCTCTATCGTTAAAAACTTCCATGTACTACCCCAAGAAAACACACATAGAATTCTCTTTCTCATATTCTCAAAACCTTTATCATTAAAAACTTCCATGTACTACTCCAAGAAAACACACATAGAATTCTCGAATAATCATGACATATTCAAAAACTTATCTACAATATTTCATCAACCTTATAGCCTTATATAAATAAAGCATACTCTAATCTTTTCTTTAACAAAGAATATTTACTCTCTCCCATCTAAACAATTACTCATTACTACTATCATTTTATAACAAGAGGTCACTAAAAGGTTACTTCTGAAGCATGAAAGAATACTAGGCATAACTTAAACACATAACTAAGGCCTGAGGAATATAGCATCAATGACATGAATTCATTATAGAGATCAAAACTGAGGATACACATACCATAAATCTGAATTTCAATGGTCATTAAGAATGTACTATAAGTACCTGGAGCTGAACATTTTGTAAAGCATGAGAACATGAGTCATGAGCTGCATGACCTGAGTTTAGAGTTCATAAATTCATGTAACATGATTCGTACTACTGTGTAAACTGGAACACCTTATATTAGGAATTGGAAGCGTACATAAATCTGCAGAAAGTGAATGAATATGAGTTATGCTTATGGAGCTGACATGTAAGGCATGAGTATATATCGTGATGAATAAAGTACAAAACTTTGCACTAAGCTAAGAATGGGTTGGGCATCCTCCTCCCTTAGTTCTACTCTACAACACAACACGCTGGCATCACTACTAAAATCTGAGGGCCTGACTTCATTACTTGTTCTATCATCTCCCCCGTAGATTAAACCCATCATTCTAAGTCTGCGGATCCCTTTACTAACTCTAAACTTAACTACAACTATTTTACTCTAGAGTCAGAGATATAACAATACACATAATTAATAAAATCACCCTGAAATACTACACCTGCAAGTGTAAAAGCCAATACTAGTACTTTCTTTAGAGATACAACTCTTAGGTTTCTATAGTACCACTAGTCGTAATATAATAACATAAACACTGACCAACTTAGAATCTTCATAAGTATCACCAGAACATCAGAATTACGATTACACTTGAATATCCGACATCAACAAACTATAGCCCATAACTTAGCTGGTAAGAACACTATATAATACACAACTAGCCTCACTCACACTTAGAAACTCAAGAGTACTATCAACAAGACAAACCATAAAAACTTAGAAATAAAACAATCCTATATCACCTTGGGTACTCCTTCAAATCATACTATCATACTCAATTTTAAATCAATAAACTAAATTCTCGCATACATTGTATCAAGCCTACTGATTCACCTTTCATAAAACTATTCCCATGAATACATAATCTACTAAATCTAGATAAACACTATTCCTACTTTACGACTGTTAAACTTCTAGGTTCAAACCTCTAAATCTAGGTCACTGGCTATCATAGGATTTTGAAAAAGCATCTGAAGGCACATATGACTTTGGCTTAGTGCATGATTTTCATGAACATGAATGAACTCTTTCAAATTGTAAAACATAAGGGAACTGATGGGATTAATTTATTCCCATATGCAATCTCATACTGTCTGTGGGGACGGTCTGAGAAAACTATATCTATAAGGATTTAAGCTTGGCTATTTCTGTTGCCTCAAGAATAAGGCAGAGTTGGCACAAATGGACTATCCTGAGAATCTACATAAGTTCCTTAGAGAATACTTCTACTACATAATCTGAGATGTGAAAGAAAGGAAACAATACTTAAATGCCTTATAGCCTCTCTTAGAAAAATACATACGCCTCCGCACCATTTCGCAAGACTCTACTAGACACGAATTCATAGACACCCTAGGACACTGAAACTTTGTGCTTTGATACTAAGTTTTTTACGACCCGAGACTACCCCCTAGTTGTAACATAGTGCTTATAACCACAAGTGATCCCAATCTAACCAATGAACTGGCATACTGCTTGAGCAACTAATTTAAATTGTATAAGAAACTAATTTTACTGAGTGTAAACATGATCATGAATAAAGTTTGATATGCATAATACTGATAAATTTTTATAAAATGATGAAAATGAAGAAAGACTTGAATTACATATCATGACTGTGACTCACTATCTATGAAGCCTCTACTATACTAAATATAGATAGTTGGAACATGCCTTGATATAAGACCCCGCAAAATCCTAATCATAGTCCAGTCCTTTAAAGCTTGTTAAGGGGTCCCAAACTTAGAAAATTGTAGCTAAGTATTTATACTTAGAGTTATTTTAGCTTTCATAGTTGGAGATCTTATTTTTCGACCCTTATGACCATTAAACGTTGATCTTTAAGTTGCTTCATGATTAGGAATGTCAGTAGGTATTCTCAAACGAGTTTTAGATTTTTTGAACATTATTTAAAGCACGTTTGGGAGTCCAAACTAGTATATCAATGCAATCTCAATGCGCCACATCACCTATCGCATTGATGAATATCTTCCCCAACTCTTAATACAATTTTCAATGAATCGACACAGACTAGATACAGCACGTCAGCCATAGCACTGATCACTTCAATGTGGCGCGTTGGTCTGTGCATCGCTAGGCCAATTTTCTATCATTAAAAGGGCACATCCTCAGGGGTATTTGGGTTATTTTCCCACATCTACCATCCCCCAAAACATTAAATTTACCCACTTTAGAGGCAAAATCCATTCACTGTTCTCAAAATTACTCAAGAAATAAAACCCTAGGACTTCTAATTCAAGGTTCAAGATTCAAGAACTCACCATCAACCTTAGTTAATTCAAGTATCATGGTATGTGAAGTGTTCATCCAAGGGTTTCTTTCACCCTTGGAGTCCAAGAAACTCTTTTAAACTTCAAGTAGATTGATTTTATGATTTTTATGGTTGGATTTAAGTGTATTCATGATTATAATGTTAACTGGGCTTCTAATCCATGGTCTATTACAAGTTTCATATGGAATTGATTATTATGTGTGTAGTATCATGTGAATTCATGTTAATGCCATTGAATTTATGAATATGGGAATTTATGTTATGATGCCTATATGTTGTTTTTGTATCATGTGCATAGTGGTGCTCCCCAAGTATTTGTTAAAATGCTCATGTGATTTATATGGGGAAGAATACATGGCATGTTAGTGTATGTGAGTTAAACTGCTCATGTGAGTTACATATGTTTGATAAAATATCTCTATGGATGAGTTATGAACAAACGCACAGTGTCATTCTTTCCAAGTTAACTCTATTCTGTACATTCATGCTATTGAGTCCTAGGGATATTCAATACCAAAAAATTTAGCTGTTTATCTATAGCTACAATAGTTATAGAACAATCTCAGTAGTGTTACGAACAGTTGTACTCAGTAATCAGTCACAGCCATAGTTCGTATTCAATCTAGAATTTAGTGAACTCAGTAAGTTAACCAGATTCAGTAGTATTCCATCAGCTAGTGGAACCCAGTGAAATCAGTTCAGTTTAGTTAGACAGTACGATTAGTAACAATTCAGTCAAGCCTAGTATAGACTAGAAATCAGTTTAGTGTCTATTCAGTTGGGAGTAGGATTCAGCACTGAGCGAACCCAGTGATGGGGGTATTCCTTCCAGTATAGGGTTTGACCCTTAGTAGCAATACCTGTGCTATAAAACTATATGGCTATCATAGGTTGATATATCTTCTGGCTAGACTAGGGTTGATATATCTCTTATGAGTTTTCCTGCCAGCGAGGGTTGCCCAAAGAGCTTCCTGTTAGAGAGGGTTAACTAATAACATGTCTTTACCTGTGGAATGGTACTGACACCCTTCTAACAGGGGTTATAGGTTGGAACCCAATCCATTCAGAGAGGGGCATATCAGTTAGATAATTACCTCCTACAGTTTCAGTTTCAGTTTTAGTTTCAGTCTAAGTATAGAGCTCAGTTCAGTTCTACCGAATCAGGACTGTCAGATACAGTCACCTAGCTCAGTATAAAACTCAGTTCAATTCTATAGAATTAGGGCTATTAAAAATAGTCACTTAGTTATTAATCAGGACTGTTAGAAATAGTCACTTAGTTATTAGTATTACAGTATCAGTAAACTCAGATATCAATTAATCAGTATTCAAAACCCAGTAATCAAAATTAACATGATCTCAATTACAGTTTATGTATTCATGCATTACTCTTATTCATTTATGTTCATGTTATTCAGTCAGTTATTGTTCATACATATGAACCCATGCATATCATCCTACCTCACTTAGCATACTAGTATATTTAATGTACTGATGCATACTCATCTGTTATGCTATGATGTCTTATATCATAGGTTCAGATGCATGAGCTCTTAACCATACTTAGAAGTCCAGAATTTCAGTAGAAAACTTAGTGGTGAGTCCTTACAGTTCAAGGATAGAGTATTATTTAAGTATTTTAGTATAGTGTTTAGTAGTCGAGGTTTGTTGGGGGCATGTCCCATCAACTTAATAATTGATGGAATATTTCAGATAGATATTTTAGTATTTAGTTTTTAGTATTCAATATTTGTTTTTAGTTATGAACCTTATGGCGATCTAAACCTACCTTCCACATTTATTTTAGTAATATTAGTATTGCAGTGTTATTATTATTCAGTGCTCACAGAAGGTACCAATCATGGGTAAGCTGGTGATCCTTCAGGGTTGCTAGAAGCGTATAGCATCTGGGGTATAGACTCGGGATATTACAAATATGGTATCAGATCCTAAGGTTAAACAAGGTCCTAGGAAGTCTGAAAGCCACATCTAGTAGAGTCTTGTGCATGGGTGTGTAGCGCGCCACACTTATGGAAAGGAGGCTACGGGATATTTTAGAAAAAGTTTCCCATCTTTTGGTATTCATGTCATGCGAGTGAGCATAAACTCATCATAAAATCTAAGTCTAATACTTTTCTTCCTTATGTTTACTGAACATGCCTCCCAAGAAGAATGAAAGAAGAACAGGAAATCAGCCAGCTCCTCAACCCACCCAGGCAGATCCTCTAGATGAGCATATCTCCCATGCGAAATTTAAAGAAGCGTCCACCACCCTAGCTTATTTTGTGGTAACCCAAAATGAATTCTCAACTGCCGTTCTGGCCAACCCAGTGGTTAATATTGCTGCAGCCAGGATTTGAGACTTCACCCAAATAAACCCTCCATCTTTTATTTGGTCGAAGTCAGATGAGGACTCATAGTAATTTTTTTATCAGGTAAAGAAGGTTACAAATATTATGGGGGTGACTGCTAGTAAAAGTGATGAGTTGGCCACATATCAATTACAGGATATGGGTCACTCGTGGTTCAAACAGTGGAAAGAAAATAGGGCCACTGATGCAAGGCCCATCAAATGGGAGGAGTTTGTTATTTCTTTTTTGGATAGGTTCTTCTCGCTAGAGTTGAGGGAAGCAAAGGTTTTTATAGTTTATTAATCTAAAGTAGCACAACATGACAGTACAAGAGTATTCTCTCAAGTTTACTCAGTTAGCCAGATATGCCCCTCATGTGGTAGAAGATAGCAGATCTAAGATAAGTAAGTTTGTGTCTGGTGTGTCTAGCAGTGTGGTCAAGGAGTGTAGGACTGTAATGCTGATTAAGGAGATAGACATATGTATCCTCATGGTTTATGCTCAGAAGATAGAGAAGGCTAAGAATAAAAAAAAAGGAGAGGGAGAACAAGAGAGCTGGAATAGGTAGTTTTAACTTCACTCAGACTAAGTTGGGGGGGTAGGAATTGTTCTCATTTCTTCCCTAAGTCTTCAGTTCCAGCTCCATCTTTATCCAGTTCTCCAGTGCAAAAATTTAGAGATAGTAATAGAGATAGGGTGCTAGACCCTAAACCCCAGGGTAGTGTTAACAGTGCATAAACAAGCCCTCTCAACAAAAAGTATGGCAGAAACCATCAGGGTATCTGTAGAACTGGAAGTGATGTATGTTTTGGATGTAGCAATCCAGGCCACAAGGTGAGACAGTGTCCTTATGTGGGTTCGCATAGTCAGAATAATCATCCCCCAACTCAGTCTGGTAACCCAAATCAGCAGGGTGCCACTTCCAGTGCCACCAGTGGGCAAGGCCTAAACCGACTCTATGCACTTTAGTCCCAACAGGATGAGGAGAGTTCTCCTAATGTGATCACTAGTACGTTACAAGTTTATCATTTGCATGTTTATGCGTTGCTATATCTAGAAGCTTTTTTATCTTTTGAAGCTCTTTATATAGTTGTTGACTTTGGAGTTAATCCCAAAATTCTAGTAGAGCCTTTCTCAATCTTTACCCGAGTGGGTAAATCTATCATATCCCAATGGGTATACATGAACTGTCCAGTTATGATATCTTAAAAAGTTACTTCATCCAACTTAGTAGACTTAGAGATAAATAATTTTGATGTTAGTCACGGGATGGATTGTGTTCATTCATGCTATACCTCAGTTGACTGCAAAAACAAAATTCTCCAATTTTAGTTTTCGAATGAACTTATCCTAAAATGGAGGGGTAGTACCTCAGCACTTAAGGGTCAGATTATTTTTTATCTAAGGGTGAAAAGAATAATATCTAAGGGATGTATCTATCATCTCGTTCGAGTTAATGATTCTAGTTCCAATACTCCCAGTCTTGAGTCAGTTCCAGTAGAATGTGAATTCTCAAATGTGTTTCCTAAAGATCTTCCCAGAGTTCCTCCCGAGAGGGAAATTGACTTCAGAATAGACCTTCATCCAAATACTCAACCCATATCTATATCGCCATACAGAATGGCTCCAACAGAACTCAAAGACTTAAAAAAACAGTTGAAGGATCTCCTAGATAAGGGATTTATTAGACCCAGCATATCCCTATGGGTTGCACTAGTCTATTTGTACGTAAGAAATATAGTTCTCTCAAAATGTGTATTGACTATCTTTAGCTAAATAAGGTCACAATCAAGAACAAGTATCCACTTCTAAAAATCAATGAAATGTTTGACAAACTTTAGGGTGCCAGTACTTTTCTATGACAGACCTCAAATCAGGATATCATCAGCTCAGAGTCAGAGAATGTGACATTTTAAAAACAACTTTCAAAACTCGGTATGGTCACTTTAAATTCCTAGTCATGTCCTTAGGTCTTACCAATGCCCCAATAGCTTTTATGGACTTAATGAACCATGTGTTCAAGAAGTACTTGGACATGTTCATCATAGTCCTCATAGATGATATTCTTATCTACTTCCATAGTAAATATGTTCATGCAGACCATCTCAAAATAGTATTACAGACTCTCGGAAACCCTCAGTTATTCTCCAAATTCAGTAAGTGTGAATTTTGGCTAAGGTCAGTAGCTTTGTTTAGCCATATCATTTCCAGTGATGGCATTAGAGTTAATCCCCAAAAGACCAAAGTAGTGAGAAACTAGCCCAAACCCATCTCTCCATTAGATATTAGGAGTTTCTTGGGTTTGTTAAGGGATTTTCATCTATTACATCCCCCATAACTAGATTAACTCAGAAGAAAGTCAAGTTTCAGCTGTCAGATTCTTGTGAAAAGAATTTTTAAAAGTTGAAGACTTGACTCACTATAGCACCAATTTTGTCTCTACCAGATGGTTCAGATGGGTTTGTGGTATATAATGATGCCTCCAGAGTTGGTTTGGGTGTGATTTAATGTAGAGAAGTAAGGTCATAGCCTATGCCTCTAGATAGCTTAAGCCCCATGAAAAGAACTATCCCACTCATGATCTTGAGTTAGCGGCTATGGTATTTTCCTTAAAGATTTGGAGGCACTAGTTGTATGATATACATGTTGATGTGTTCATAAATCATAAGTGCCTCCAGTATGTCCTCTCAGAAATACCTAAACCTTCATCAAAAAGGTGGTTGGAGTTATTAAAAGACTATGACATGAGTATCATGTATCATCTAAGCGAGGCCAATGTAGTGGCTGATGCTCTTAGTAGGATGTCTATGGGTAGTGTTGCTCACATGGATAAGGATAAGAATAATTTATCTTAGAAAGTTCATCAGCTTTCCCGACTAGGTGTCTGCTTAGTCGATTCAGTAGAAGGTAGTTTGTGGGAGCAGAGTAGTTCAGAATCATCTCTGGTTTTTGAGGTAAACAAAAAGTAGGACAGAGATCACAATCTAGTTAAGTTAAAAGAGCCAGTCAGAGATCAGAAAGTAAAGGTTTTCTCCAAAGGGGGAGATGGTGTATTGCATTTCCAAGGTCAGCTATGTGTGCCAGGTTTAGATGACTTAAGGCAGCGGATTCTTGCAGAAGCACATGATGTGTGCTACTCTATTCATCCTGGGGCCACTAAGATGTACCACGATTTATAGGAAGTTTATTGGTAGAGTGGGATGAAGAGAGATATTACAAAATTTGTAGCTAAATTCTCAACATATCAGCATATTAAGATTAAACATCATAAGCCTAGTGGGTCCATACAGGAGTTCAGTATTCTTAGAAATGAGAAGAAGTGAGCATGGACTTTGTGATGGGTGTGCCTTGTACTCGTCATCAGGATGATTCTATATGGGTTATCGTAGACAGGATGACCAAGTCAGCTCATTTTTCTCAAGTCCATACCTCTTATTCAGCCGAGGATTATGCAAAACTCTATGTTAGAGAATTGGTCAGATTGTATGAAGTTTTGTTATCCATCATCTTTGATAGAGGTACCCAGTTTACCTCTCATTTTTGGAAAGCCTTCCAAAAGGGTATTGGTACCCAAGTTCACCTCAGTACAGCCTTACACACTCAGACAAATAGTCAAGAAGAAAGGACCATTTAGACTTTGGAAGATATGCTAAGAGCGTATGCTATTGAATTTAAGGGTAGTTAGGATGACCACTTTCCCTTGATTGAGCACATATATAACAACAACTATCATTCCACCATTCAGATGGCTCTATTTGAGGCGCTCTATGGGAAGATATGTAGATCTCCCATTTTTTGTTTGAAGTAGGTGAGGCTGCAGTGGTAGGGCCTGACTTGGTATTTGATACCTTAGAAAAAAATCAGTTGATCAGGAAAAGGCTTAAGATAGCTCAAAGATGATAAAAATTGTATGCTGGCATGCATAGAAAGGATCTCGAGTTTGAGATTGAAGACTTTGTATATTTTGAAAATATTTCCTATTAAAACTGTGTAGAGGTTTGGTAAGAAGGGGAAGCTCAGTCCACGATATTTCGATCCTTACCAAATTCTCAGTCGTTTCAAAAAGTTAGCTTACAAGCTTGAGTTTCCTTCAGACTTAGCTTCAGTGCACCCAGTGTTTTATGTCTCCTTTCCAAATAAATGCATAGGTGACCCAACTGTTATAGTCTATGTAGAGGGTATAGATGTTTAGAACAACTTCTCTTATGAGGAAATTTCTGTCGAAATCCTTGATTATTAGATTCACAGACTGAGGAAAAAAGAAGTCCCTCTAGTTAAAGTTTTTTTGTGGAATCAGTCCGTTGAGGGAGATACTTGGGATGCAGAAGTAGATATGTGAACCAAGTATCCTTACCTCTTCTTTTCAAACTCAGACTAAGCTCAAGGTAACAGTTTTCCTTAAATTTTCTTAGTTTCATATTCCGATATAGTTACCAAATTGGTATCAAGTAATGTTGCATACTTAGTCATGCATTCATGAATCAGTTCAGTCATGTATTCATGCATCAGATATGCATTTTTAGTATACAAACTCAGCTTATTAGTAATATCAGTTACAAAATTATGTATTAGTTATGCATGTGCAGTACGATAATTTAGTATATCAGTAGTCTCAGCCATGAAATCATGCTTCAGTTGAGCATATCCAGTATGTACTTTCAGTTTATCAGTTCTCCTATCTTAGTCAGATTGATTCGAGGATGAATGTTCCCAAGGGGGAGATATTGTAAGACCCCGCAAAATCCTAGGCTTAATTCATTCCTTTAAATCTTGTTAAGGGGTCTCAGACTTAGAAAATTTAAGAAGGGGTCTCAGACTTAGAAAATTTAAGGTACGTATTCATACTTAGAGTTATTTTGGCCTTCATAGTTGGCAATCTGATTTCGCGACCCTTACGGCCCATAAATATCGATCCTTAAGTTGCTTTATGATCAGGAATGTCAGTAGGTATTCTTGGACAAGTTTTGGATTTTTTGACCATCATTTGAAGCACATTTGGGAGTCCAAACTAGTGTATTAATGCAATCTCAACACGCCACATCGCCTATTACGTTGATGAATATTTTCCACAGCTACTTGTACAATTACCAGTGAACTGATACGGACTCGACACGATACGTCAGCCATAGCGTCGATTATTTCGATGTGATGCGGTGGTCTATACGTCGCTAGGCTAGTTTTCAGTCATTAAAAACCCATATCCTCAGGGGTATTTGGATCATTTTCCCACATCTATCAACCCCCAAAACACGATATTTAGCCACTTTGGAGGCAAAATCTATTCAATTTTCTCAAAATTACTCAAGAAACAAAACCCTAGGGCTTCTAATTCAAGGTTCAAGATTCAAGAACTCACCATCAACCTTAGTCAATTTAAGTACCAAGGTATGTGAAGTGTTTATCCAAGTATTTCTTTCACCCTTGGAGTCCAAGAAAATCTTTTAAACTTCAAGTAGATTGATTCCATGATTTTCGTGATTGGATTTAAGTGTATTCATGATTATAATGTTAATTGGGTTTCTAATCCATGGTCTATTACAAGTTTCATATGGAATTGATTATTATGTGTATAATATCATGTGAATTCATGTTAAAGCCATCGAATTTGTGAATTTATGTTATGATGCCTATAAGTTGTTTTAGTATTATGTCCATAGTGGTGCTCCCCAAGTATTTGTTAAAATGCTCATGTGAGTAAAATGGGGAAGAATTCATGGCATGTTAGTATATGTGCCAACTATACCTTACAGGTATGTTTGATAAAATGTCTCTATGGATGAGTTATGAACCAGCTCACAGTGTTATACTTTTCAAGTTTAGTCTATGCTTTACATTCATGCTTTCGAGTCCTAGGGGTATTTAATACCCAAAAATTTAGTTGTTTACCTAGAGCTACAGTAGTTATAGAACAGTCTCAGTAGTGTTACGAATAGTAGTACTCAGTAATCAGTCACAGTCTCATTTAGTATTTAGTCCAAAATTAAGTGAACTCAGTCAGTTAACCAGGTTCAATAGTATTTCATCAGTTAGCAGAACCCAGAGATTTAATTCAATTCAGTTAGAAAGTACGATCAGTAAAAGTTCAGTCAAGCTTAGTATGGACGAAAATTAGTTCAGTGTCTATTCAGTTGGGAGTAGGATTTAGCACCAAGTAAGCCTAGGGGTTGGGGCATTCCTTCCAGTATAGGGTTTTATTCTTAGTAAGAATCCCAACGTTAAAAAACTACATAACCAACGTAGGTTGAGGTATCTTTCTTCCAGACTAGGGTTGATACATCTCATATAAGTTTTCCTACCATAGAGGGTTGACGAAAGAGCATCTTATCAGAGAGGGTTAACTCACATCTTTTCTTTACCCATGGCATGGTACTGACACTCTTCCAATTAGGGTTATAGGTTGGACCCCAATCCATTTTGAGAGGGGCATGTCGGTTAGATGATTACCTCCTACAGTTTTAGTTTCAGTCTTGGTATAGAACTGGTTGAGTTCTACAGAATCAGGACTATCAGATACAGTCACAAAGCTCATTATAGAACTCAGTTATGTTCTATAGAATCAGGGTTGTCAGAAATAGTCACCCAATTATCAATTAGGACTGTCAAAAATAGTCACTTAGTTATCAGTATTATAGTATTAGTAAACTCAGATATTAGTTAATCAGTATTCAGAACCCAGTAATCAGCATTGACATGATCTTAGTTATAGTTTATGTATTCATGCATGTACTCTCATTCAGTTATATTCATGTTATTCAGTCATTTATTGTTCGTGCATATGAACCCATGCATATCAGTCTACCTCGCTTAGCATACCAGTATATTAAAAGTACTAATATATATTTTTCTTTTGCGCTATGATGTCTTAAATTATAGGTTCAAACACACTGGCTCCTGACCGTACTTAGTAGTCCAGTCTATCAGCAGGAGACTTAGTGGTGAGTCCTCATAGTTTGAGGACAGGGTATTATTTTAGTATTTTAGCAAAGTTTTTAATAGTCGGGGTTAGTTGTGGGATTGTCCCATCAAATCTATAATTTAGTTAGTTAGAGAATTTCAAACTAAAGTATTTCAGATAGATATTTTGGTATTCATTTTTTAGTAGTTAGTATTTGTTTTTAGTTATGAACCTTATAGAGATATTAGCCTACTTTCTACATTTATTTCAGTAATATCAGTATTGTGGTGTTGCTATTATTTAGTGCTCACAGCAGGTACTAGTCATGGGTTAGCTGGTGTTCCTTCGGGGTCGTTAGCACCGTATAGCATCCGAGGTACAGACTCGGGTTGTTACACTCTAACTACCACTAATCAATACATATAAAAATTCAAAATAAAGCACATCAACTAAGATTGATTACAGTCCCCGAAACAAGAATGTAGTCAACATGCATTCTTAAAACATGTAGCACATAATGAGACAATGTATCACATAAATATAAATGTGGATCAGTACTTATGGAATTTACTGAGTAAATGGAGGTGAATAGAATAAGTAAAATTGATTTCATACATAATCTTAAAACATGCAAGCTAAGTGCAGATGGACTCACCAAGAGACTGAAAAATATTGAAATTTTAAGTATCTTAAAACATGATTAATAAACATAATTTGATAAGCTGGTGAATTATTACACTTAGTTTCTTAAAATCTTTACTTTTGTAGAGTACGTAAAGCTGAAGCTAGGAAGCAGTAAATCATGAATACTGTATGTAAATCTCAAATAAAGTTGAACATGCTATAAAACTAAACTGAGGTCATGTATGGATATTGAACGTGATAAAATAACATGAACATGTAAAACTGAGAATGCAAGACATAGCATAATTATGTTTTTGAGATAATCTGTAATCTGAAAGACTAAAATCTATATAACTGAATAACTAAAAATCTGTATGCTTGGTCAAGCAAACCTAATCTGAGACATGTTGAATACTAGCTAAAATTGTGGGAGCTATCATGTAACTAACATAAACCATGTGATCTATGATGGAGTTCAACATCTGACCCATATTTAGGAGGGTTGTTCTATCCTTTCCATTAGAGTAGAACCTAAATTGCAGTGATCACTAAACTGATGCCTCGAAGGAAAAGGGTGTCATTCCTAACTAATAGGGGATCCCTCAAAATCTATGGTGGTGCCGTAGGTCTGAAACTTAGGGACTCCTACTAATGTTTCATGCCTAACTTACAAGGGATACACTATCACTATGTTCACTCGGTGCTAAATCCTTCTCTGAACTGAAAGACACTGAAATACCAACTAGTGCATGCACTGATAATTAATAACTGATGAGCTCAGGTCATGGTATTTTGAAAATAACAGTGCATACAGATTCTGAGGTAATTATCAACATATGAAATGATAATGCTCTACATGATCATGGTGTTATGAATATGATATTAAAATTCTGAACTGACTGACTTGTTATTTGAAAAAAGAAAATCTTGTAAAAGACATAGGTATCAGGTTTTCATAACCCGCCAGCACTGAATAACCATAAAGCACGATATAAATACCAAAAACTGTAAGGTAGAAACCATGGTTTAAAGACCCAAAACATAGACATTTCATCATGCATGTTTGAATCATGAACTTAAACATGGGAATAGCTTAAAACATGCGAAATCAACATAATTATACGGCTAAATTTACAATTTGATATTATTACATGAAATTCAATTGAACACGACATGGGAAAATTAAAGTTTGTGACATGAGATAACCAATCATTTCATGGGATTATTCTAGGACATGGATTGAGTCAAATTACTATGTCGAAATAAGATTTAAACACATCTTTAACATATACAACTTCATAATAAATGGAAAAATCGATACTTTAATTGAAAAGAAGGTTTTTGCACTCCATGGGAGAAAGGGAACCCACGAATGTACTCTCACATACCTTAATTTTCTTGACATGTGAAGAAACCTTGAATCTTGGGCCTTGAATGATGAACTTGTGAAGGAAACTCTATTCTTGATGTTTCTTGAAGATTCTCTTGAACTTGTAAGTTTGAATTCTTGCATTCTTGGGAAAAAAAAAACTTGAATTTCTTATTCTTGGGAAAAAAACCCTAATCTTATTGGTCTTGAGAGTGGAGAGGATTAATGTCATCTAAAACTAATTAGAAAAGGCTAATAATGCCTATTTGATGCTTAATGTCATAGGGAAGGTAGGGTTTTAAGTGAGAAAAAGACAAAAATACCCCTAAGAAACTGAATAAAAATTGCTGAATTTCTTTAGTTGATGACTTGGCTGATAGCTTGTCAACTAGTTGACAGCTTATTTGCCTAGTTGTCAACTCCTACAGTGATACTTTCTAAGGTTGACGACTTTGGTTGATGGTTTGTCAACTAGTTGACAACTTATCAGCCTGGTCGTCACCTTCTTCAATGATGCTACTTAAGGTTGACGACTTTGGCTGATGTTTGTCTACTAGTTGATAGCTTATCAGCCTAGTCGTCACCTTGATGATAGATAGACATGCTGAGGTAAAATGGACGTAACGTTCCACTCTGATATTAGATTAAGGTAAATATTAATGCGTCGAAAAGATAACTTAATGACCTTTTATTTGATATATAGTAGAACACCTAAATCAATATATTCTAGGAGATACACTTATCTAAATAGACCTTAGTTGGAGCATCCATCAAAATTCTATCAATTGAAAAGTCCTCAACTCCTCTTGGAGTTAGGAGGGCATTATGACCTTGATTCATATACAAAGATATTCCCACACCATAGATTTAATAATCATACACACATATATATACTACATAAAATAATTGGGTTCAAGTTTGTATGCGTAGGAACAACGGTTTGAATTCTAGCCCTTAAATGTTGGGTATTATCAGCTAAGTCATCTCTCCTTCGGTAATACTACCTAAGGTTGACGACTTTGGCTGATGGATTTTCAACTAGATGAAAGATTATCAGTCTAGTCCTTACCGTCTTCAATGATTTTACTTAAGTTTGGCGAATTTGGCTAATGGCTTATCAACTAGTTGACAGCTTATCAACCTAGTCATCACCTTAATGACAGATGGACATAATAACATAAAATGGGCATAACTTCCCAATCTGATATCGAATTAAGGTTAACCCAAGGGCATTGTAAATACAACTTAAAGACCTTTTACTTGATATATTGTTGGACATTTGAATCAATATATTCAAGGACATACACTCATCTAAAGTAGACCCTAGCTGGAGCATCTATCAAAACTATATCGATAGAAAGTCCTCAACTCGTCTTTGAGTTAGGGGGAACTATGACCTTGATTTATATACAAATATATTCCCATACCATAGATTTTATAATCACACACATATATACACACAAAATAATTAGGTTTAAATTTATACGCGTAGGTACAATGGTTTGAATTCTAGCCTAATAATGTGGGGTGTTACATTATCTCCCGCTTGGAAACATTCGTCCTCAAATGAGATTAGTTATATTGAGAACACTAAGGCAATTGAGATCGTATAATGAACATGAATTACTTGGAATATGATGACATGGCTTGGTCTAATACATGACACATGAACTGAACTAATTTTGTGAATGTATGAAATGACATGAGAATGGATACATAACTGAAATGGAGAACATAAATGAGTAAATGTATGGAAAATTATTACCTCAAGATGAATCCAGTTTCATGAAGAAAAGATAAGAGGTTTAGGACATGAAAACTCAAGGTATTACACGAAGATAGAAATAATTCATGATTGGTCTAGACCTATAT
Source organism: Capsicum annuum (assembly GCF_002878395.1). Classification (NCBI taxonomy): domain Eukaryota; kingdom Viridiplantae; phylum Streptophyta; class Magnoliopsida; order Solanales; family Solanaceae; genus Capsicum; species Capsicum annuum. Next base: position 122,298,159 of record NC_061122.1, on the reverse strand, counting down.
CTCCTACCGAGATTTGGAGTTTTATTGGTTTAGTAAGGTATTATCAGTATTTTGTAGAAGGTTTCTCATCTATTGAGGATTCTTTAACTAATTTGAATAAAAAAAATAGTTTTTCAGTGGTCGAATATGTATAAGAAGAGCTTCCAGAATCTCAAAGAGCTATTGACTTCAGCTTTTATCTTGACATTGTCCAAGGAGGGTGAGCATTTTACCTTGTTGATAATGCTTTTAGTATTGGTTTAGGTGTAGTGTTATACAAGAGGGTAAGGAGATTGATCATGCCTCTTGTCAATTGAAGCTTTATGAGAGAATATACCCTACCCATGATTTAGAGTTGGCAGTCCTAGTATTTGTATTAAAGTTATGGCGTTATTAATTATACAGAGTTCCTTGTAAAATTTTCTCAAACCATTATAGGCTTTAGTACTTTTTAGATCGCGGGATCATAATATGAGGCAATTGTATTTTTTAAGTTGTTTTAGGATTATGAGCTTACTATTTTGTATCATCCAAGCAAGCTAATTTGGTTGCGGATGCCTTCAGCAAAAAGTCGACTAATATAGGGAGTTCGGCTCATCTCTTGACCCAGAAGCGACCTTTAGCCATGGAATTCATTCGTTAGCTTACCAGTTATTTGGACTTGATATTTCAACACACGATCATATTTTAGTCTTTGTTGATGCTAGATATTCCTTGATGGAGTTAATTTAAATTCACTAGTTTGATGACGAAAATTGGAGGGCGATTCGAGATAAAGTATTCAATGGTAAGGTTCATGCGGCATTTGATGATTTTGATAATTTTTTAAGGATTGTAGGATAAGTTATGTTCTAAGAGTTGGTGGAGAGGTGAGATTGATTTTGTAGGAGGTGCATTGCTCCAAGTATTCTATCCATCCAGGTGTAACCAAGATGCATCGTGATTTGAATCTACTTTACTAATAAGTTAATATCAGCCCTTTTTGTACATATTCATATTTTCTTCAATGTCAAGTGGTTGGCCTGTATCTATGTTCGTGAGATAGTTTTTCTTTATGGGGTACCGGTATCTAGTATTTCAAGTAGAGGCTCCCCTTTATTTCTATCTTTTGGCAAAAATTCTAGGAGTTGGGTACTTAAGTTGACCTTTGCATAACTTTCCTCCCCCATACTGATGATCACTTGAAGTGGACTATTCAGGGTTTTGAGGGTATACTCTGCACATGTATTATAGACTTTGGAGGTCATAGAAGTAGTATTTGGATTTGGTGGAGTTCATTTATAATAATAGCTACCATTCGAGTATTCAGATGACCCTCTTCAAGTCATTGTAAGGTAGGTATTCTCAATCTCTTATTAGTTGGTTTGAGACCTTAGAGGTTAGACCCTTTGGTATCAAACCTTTTTTGTAAGGCTTTGGACAGTATTTGGGTGATTTAGGATAGGCTTTGGTATCCTAAAGTAGGTAAAAGAGTTAAATATACAATAGGATTCGTGCCTTGAGGTTTGGGATTACTTATTGAGTCTTCCTTCATATGTCGCCCTTGAAGGGCGTGAATACATTTGGGAAGAGGGTAAAGCTTATCCTAATTATATTAGACTACTGAAGATTCTTTAGACATTTGGGGCGGTTTCTTATGAGTTGGCCTTACCTCTAGACTTTTCATTCATCCATTTATTTTTCATGTATCTATGATCCGATGTTATATTTTGGGTTAGTCTCACGTGTTTTGGTGGGACTCAGTTCAATTGGATGAGAGATTGACTTTTGTTGAGGAGCCAGTCTCAATTATAGCTAGATATGTTATATAGTTGAATTCTAGATATATTCATGTTGTTAAAGTTCAGTGCTGACACTATCCTATTGAGGAAGATACCTAGGAGGTCAAGTCTAATATCCATAGTAGTTACTCTCAATTTGTTACCGAATCAGGTATTTCATTGCCTTTTGGTTTGAGGATGAACTATATTTTTAGTGATAGATATTTTAATGGCCTAAATTTATGGGTTTCCATCTTTAGGTGCTTTGACCATTTTGTTCTTCCTCGTAACGTCTAATAGTTTATTTTGGGGTTAGGGGATGGTTGGCACAATTCCCTATGTGATTGGGAACAATTTGTGCGAATTTGTGGTTTTTAGAGGCTTGAGAAGTCATATAGTTCACTTCGGCCAATATTTGATGATTCGAGTGTTACATGGCAATCTGTAATGTCAAAATTGGGTTAGTAGTTATAACTCCTCAGAAAGGTACCCCGAGCGTCACATGGTTCTTGAGACTACGAGTAGTCCCAAGCTAACACTTTAGGCCTTCAACAAATTCTAAAAATCATAATAATGATGAACTAGGAATACAAAATACTAAAATATTAAATTACATCATAAACTAAAAGTATTTAACCTAAAAATTAGATTAGTCAACACTTTAAATCAAAGATAGGATAAACAGATGGACAAGCCTCTACTACTACTAACTAGAGAGCCACTGAGACAGATCCCCAGTTGACTCGAACTAAACTGAAAACAACTGATTAAAGCACTTCATAAAGGTAATAATCTGAATAAGGGGGTCCCCAAACTATGAGGACTCACCAACTATTGGGATGCTGGCAGGGATGCACGCGGTCAATCACGCTACTGGAACTGAGCAATAGAAACTATATTATAAAGTGATGTAGCACATAGTACATCAGTACTTTTGGAATGTACTGGGCATGTGGGGGTGAATTCATAAATAAGAATAACAATTCAATACTCCCACAAATTTTTCAAGAAATGCATGCTAAGTGTAAATGACTCACCTTGGCTTGAATAAAACAAGGACTGCGAAATAATAAAACAAGAGTATGTAAAGCATAGTAATAATCTTTGTGAGTCATAAAAATTAGTTCTAAAAGTTCTTCTTTTATTATCTCTTAGGGAGGTTCTACTAACCTATATAAACCATGTGAGCTATCATAGAGTCCAACGTCATACCCATGTTGAAAGAGTTGTCCTACCCTTTCCATTTGAATATGACCGTAACATAAGTGATCACTATACTTAACCCATATAGGGAATTTAGACCTAGGATGGCTCGTATTTCTAGGGAATGAGACCTTGGAATCATACCCAACTCGGTGCTAAGTACTACTCACATACTTATATGCTCAAGCTTTAGGAAATCCACCTTAAAATAGCATAAGGGTTTATAATGAAAACCAGCTATGCATCTATTTATTTTCAACTGTAATCAAAACTAACAAGTATGGATTCCATATCTTAATTGTGATCAAAAGATCAATTCTTGCAAAACAAATCTGAATACATGGTTAATAAAGATCTCTAAAACATAATTTTCTTGACATATCAAGACTTAAACTCAGGAATTAAAACCCATTCTTCAAACTCATATCAATTCACATTAAAACTTAATGCTCAATAATAATAATCTTGAAATACTTTAAGAATTCTAGTCAAGATAATGAAATTCAAATCTCAACATAATAAATCAAATCACATGCATAAATAGGTGAAAGTAGTTATGCAATTCAACACTTAAATCACTTGGTAACTTCATAAACTCTAAACAATGATGTTTGGGTATGAACCCTAGACGACAAATCATGTAAATTTAACTTTTAAAACTAGTTTATGGAACAAGGATGAAAGGAGAATCCCTTTTCATAACCCTACATACCTTATTAGGCCTAATTGATGTAGAAACTTGACTTTGAACTCCTAAAGGTGTTCTTGAAGGCTTATTCTTGAAGTTCTTGGACGTGGAAACTTGAATTATTAATTTTCTTGAAGAAGGAATAATGGAGTTTTTGGTGTTCTTGAGAGGAGGTTAGGGTTTTCTTGGAGAGGAAAATGAATAAAGATGAAACTAATGCTCTTTGGGGCTGAAATCTTATGTTAGGGATGGATTTGGGTGATGGGAAATGACTCAAATACCCCTACGGACCCATAATTTAATAAGATTAACTTGGTACCTGATAAGATAACCGACGCAGCGCGTCGCTCACATGACGTGATAGGCAATGCATTGCGTTGATACCCCCTGACACGATTAATGACGTGTTGCATCTATATCGTGGAGCCACCCTATTTTGAAAATCAAAACATGCCCTAAACCTCATCTAATAAATCCAAAACTTACCTTAGATGTACAATTGAAATCCTAATCATGAAACAACTTAGAAACTGACATTCCGAGGTCGGGAGGGTCGAAAATAAAATCATCGAAGTTTAGGGGCTTTAGAAATAACTAAGTCCAAACACTTCGTGAGATTTTTTAAGTCTTGAACCACCTTAACATGAACTAGTAAGTTGAATTGAGCTAGGATGTTACAGTGTCTTACAATATCTCCCCCTTGGGAGCATTCGTCCTTGACTGAGATTGATTAAACTGAGAATGCTAAGGAATTACAATTATATATTAAGCTTGTATAATTGAAAGCATGCTTACATACTGAACTGAGTTGAATGCATGATTATGAAATAAGGATGATTTTATGGAGTTAGAACTGAGAATGGAAGAGAGAAAATCTGAGTAAAATGGTTACCTTAAGCTAAATCTGAACTTGCACAGAAAAGATGAGAGTACTTGGTTTACTTATCTGCTTCTACCTCCAAAGTGATACCCTCAATGGACTGATTCCGCCAAATAAAATTGACCAAGGAAACTTCTTTATTCCTTAGTCTATGAATCTGGTGATCGAGAATCTCAACTGGGACATCTTCGTATGAAAGGCTACCCTGAGTATCTGTGCTTTCCAAGGGAATTACAAGAGCTGGATCACTAGTACACTTCTTCAATAAGGATACATGAAACATTGGATGAACATAGGACAATTCTGAAGGCAACTCAAGCTCATACACAACTTTCCCAACACAATTTAAGATCCTATAAGGGCCAACATATCGGGGACAACTTCCCTTTTTTTCCAAATATCTATCTTCAAATAAACTAAGTCAATAACCTCAAACTCAAGGTCCCTTCTACTCTCATCTGCATATGATATTTGTTGACTCTGGGTTTCTTTTTACCTTTATTGAATTAGCTGAACTTTCTTTATGGCTTCAAACACCACATCTGGCCCCATCAGAGCGGCCTCAACCACTTCAAACTAATCGACAGGTTATCTACATCTCCTCTCATGAAGATCCTCTAATGAGGCTATCTAGATGCTATAATAGTAACTGTTATTGTAGGCAAGCTCGATCAATGGCATGTGATCATCCCAACTACCCTTGAAGCCAAGAACACACGCTTACAAAATATCCTCTAGAGTTTGAAAGGTCCTCTCTGCCTGACCATTAGTTTGAGGGTGAAAAGCTGAACTGAGATGAACCTGGGTACCAAGACCCTCCTAAAAGGCTGTCAAAAAGTTAGAGGCAAACTTAGTACTCCTATATAAAATGATGGACAAATAAACTCCAAGCATTCTGACCAACTTTCTAATATAAAACTTTGGTAATCCTTGGTTGAGTAAGATGTAAGGACAGGTAAGAAATGGGCTGACATGTCATTATGTAAACAATAACCCAAATTAAATCATACTGATGTCGTAAATGAGGCAAACCCATCGCGAAATACATATTCACCTCTTCCCACTTCCAAGTGGGAATACTAAACTCTTTCAAGGTGCCACTATGCCTTTGGTGTTCTACTTTAACCTACTGGCAATTAGAACACTTACACACAAACTCATCGATGTCTTTTTTCATACCACTTCACCAATACATTTCTGGCAAATCACGGTACATCTTAGTGGCTCCTGGGTGTATAGAGTAATACACACTGTGCACTTCAGCCAAAATCTGCTACCTCAAACCATCAAAACTTAGCACACACAGTCTACCCTGATATCGCAATACCCCATCTCCCCCTTAGGAGACAACTTCTACTTTCTAGTCTCTGACTGAATCCTTCAACTTAACCAAACTAGAGTCCTTATCTTGCTTCTCCTTCAGTTCAAACACTAAAGAAGACTCTGGACCCAAACATTCCCCTCGGATGAATCAACTAACTGAACACCTAATCTAGCCAACCGATGAAATTCTAAAACTAATTCTTTCTTATCACTCTCCATATGAGCAACACTACCCATAGGCAGTTTACTAAAGGCATCTACCACGACATTGGCCTTGCCCAGATAATATAAAACACTCATATCATAATCTTTAAGTAACTCCAACCACCTCCTCTAATGAAGATTTAAATCTTTCTATGATAATACATACTGCAAGCTTTTATGATCAGTGAACACATCAATATGCACCATAATGATAGTGCCTCAAAATCTTTAAGGTAAACACAACAGTAGCAACTTAAGATCATGGGTTGAATAGTTCCTTTTGTGGGGTTTAAGCTATCTTGAGGCGTAGGATATAACCTTACCTCTATTCATCCAGACACAACCCTGACCAACTCTCGAAGCATCCCAATAAACCATAAATTTTTTTGACCCATCGAGTAAAGTCAAAACTGAGGCTGAAGTGAGTCGAATGTTTAACTCCTGAAATCTCTTCTCATAAGAATTTGACCACTGAAACTTAACCTTCTTCTGAGTGAATCTAGACATGGGAGATGTAATATATAAAAACCCTTTAAAAAACCATTAGTAATAACTGTCTAAACCAACAGATAGAGAGATAGGTCTAGGCTAGTTTCTTACTACTTTGATATTTTCAGAATCAACTCTAATGCCATCACCAGAAATAATATAGACAAGGAAAGCAACTGATCTTAGCAAAAATTCACACTTGCTAAATTTGGTAAACAACTGGTGATCTCTAAGAGTTTGCTACACCATTCTTAAATGGTCTGCATAATCATCATCTCTACGAGAGTAGACAAGGATACCATCGATAAAGACTATGAAAAACATGTCCAAGTACTATTTTAACACTCTATTTATCAAGTCCATAAAGGCTGCTGGGGTGTTTGTTAGCCTAAAAGACATGACTAGAAATTCCAAGTTACTATAATAGGTTATGAAAGCTATCTTTGGAATATCGCATTCCCTTACTCTTAGTTGATGATAGCCAGATCTAAGGTCTATCTTAAAGAAATAACTTGCACCTTGGAGTTGATTGAGTAAGTCATCAATCCTAGGAAGAGGATATTTGTTTTTGATTGTTACTTTATTCAATTGACGGTAGTCAATGTTACCATCTCCAATCCTAGAGGCATTAAACGCCACCAGTACTAGAGGATGCGCCCTGAGGAAGAACTGGGTGACCTAGTGGCACTGGTGCACTAGTAGCCTAAGTTTGGGGATGAACATCACTACTTAATTTCTAAGCATATGGACACTCTTTGATTTCATGACCCAAATTACCAAATCCATAAAAACCTTTCATTTCCTTCAAAACTCACTAGGATGGCTCATACCACACATCACACATGGCAGCTAACTGGGCCTTTCTCCCACACTACTCTGAGACCTAGAAATAGAAGTCCTACCCCACTACTCTTTTTTGGTTTTGCGTGTGGGGGAACTAGCTGAACATGGTGCTGGAATAAATGAGTAACCATGAAACTGCAAAAGAATTCCCATATAAGACCTTGCTTGGCCAAACTCAAACCGTTCAATTCTAGCCTTCTTATTTCCCATCTATCTTTCTTTCAACTTCTCTATCTTGATCTATTAAAGATTGAGTCATCAACGTAAAAAGATCCATATCCTCAATGAGCATGTCAGCCCCACACTCCATGACTACCAACCCAGACACTCTAGTAACAAACTTACTCATGCTAGAGCTAGGGTCAGTTATCAATTCAGAAGCATACTTAGACAACTGAGTAAACTTAATATAGCACTCATTCATTGTCATCGAACCCTGCCCCAGGTTCATAAACTCCTTAAACTTAGTTTCTCTTATCTCACGTGGAAAAATCCTATCTAGAAATGTATTATGAAATACTTTTCAACACATAGGAGCTGTATTATCCCCTCTACCATTCTTCCACATAACAACCCAATCGTAACAATATCCTTCAGCCTATAGGATGAAAATTCTACACTTTTATCCTCAGTAACATGCATAACTTGAGTGATCTTCCTCACCTCATCAATGTAGAGCTATGGGTTCTCACCAACTTTTGACCTAAAGACCTAGGGTAGATTCATTCTCATAAAATCATGAATTTTAATTGTAGCTAAAGCACTATTCTACTTAAGTGGGACTACAGCATGATGGTTTCCCTAAATATTGGCTGTTATGTCTTGGGCCAACGCCTGAAAGACAACCCAAAATTTAGCATGAGACACGTTCTCATTCAGAGGATCAACAGGAAGGGGTGGTTGGTTATCATTTTTGTATGCATTGTCTTGGTGAGGAGGCATATTCTATCACGTAAAAGAATGAGTTAAAGTAGATAGTGACAACTATAAGCACGATAGATCAGGATAGAAAAGGATGATTTCTAACTTATTCTACAGACTCTTACTCATAAACGTGGCATGCTTCACACCTATGATCAAAGCTCTACGTAACACAGCTTGTCTGACTCCTAGGACTCATTAAACCTTAGGCTCTAAAACCAAGTTTGTAATACTCTGAAAAGGCACCCCGAGTGTCACACGGTTTTGGACACTACATGTAGTCCCAAGCTAACCCTTTAAGCCTTCTATAAAATCTAAAAATCAAAATAACGATGAACTAGGCATACAAAATATTGAAATGTTAAATTATTGTCTGAACTAAAAGTATTTAACCTAGAAATATGATCAATCAAAACTTTAAATATATAACAGAATAAAAAGTTAGACAAACCTCTACTACTAGTAACTATAGAGTGACTAGGGCAAACCCCCAACTGACTTGAACTAAACTGAAAACAACTGATTAAAATACTTTATAAAGATGGAAATCTAAATAAGGGGTTCCCAAAACTATTAGGACTCACCAAATGTCGGGATGCAAGTAGGGATGCTCGCAGTCAATGACGCTGCTGGAATTGAGCACTATAATCTACATTATATAACAATGTAGCACATAGAGGTATATGTGGATCAGTTTTTTTGGAATGTACTGAACAAGTGGGGGTGAATTCATAAGTAAAAACAATAATTCAATATTCTCACAAATTTTTCAAGGAATGCATGGTAAGTGTAAATGACTCAGCTTGGCTTGAATAAAACAAGTACTGCAAAATAATAAAACATGAGCATGTAAATCATGGTAATAATATTTGTGAGTCATAATACTTAGTTCTAAAACTTGTACTTTTATTATCTCTTTGGGAGGTTTTTTTAATTGACATAAATGATGTGAGTTATCATAAGGTATAACATCTTACCCATATTGGGGAAAGTTGTCCTACCCTTAACATCATAATAAGATCTTCACTTAAGTGATCACCATACATATAGGGACTTAGACCTACAGTGGCTCATAGTTCTGGGACATGAAACCTTGGTATCATACCCAACTCGGGGCTAAGTACTACTCTCATACTTATATACTCAGGATTTAGCAAAATCACCCTTAAAATTGCATAAGGGTTTATAATGGAAAACAATTATTCATTTATTTTCTTATAATAAAACTAATATGTGTGGATTCCATCTATTAACTAGGATCAAAAGATCAATTCTTACAAAACAAATCTGAATACAAGTTTAATAAAGATCTCTTAAAACATAATCGTCTTGAAATATCAACACTTAAACTCAGGGGCTTAAAACCCATGCTTCAAACTCATATCAATTCACATCAAAACTTAATACTCAAAAATAATAATCTTGAAATACTTTAACAATTCTAGTCAAGATAATGAAATTCAATTTTCAACATAAGAAATCAAATAACATACATAAATATGTTAAAGTAGTTATGCAATTCAACACTTTTAAATTTCACAAACTTCAAACAAAAATATTTAAGTATAAACCCTAGACTTTAAATCATGTAAATTTAATTTTTAAATCTAGTTTTGGGCACAAGGATAAAAGGAGTATCCTTGTTCATAACCCCATATACCTTATTAGGCCTAATTCATGTAGAAACTTGACTTTGAGCTCCTAAAGATCATCTTGAAGGCTTATTATTAAAGTTCATGGACTTGGAAACTTAGATTATTGACTTTCTTGAAGAAGTAGTAATGGAGTTTTTAATGTTCTTGAAAAGAGGTTAGGGTTTTCTTGGAGAGGAAAAGTGAAGAATTATGTAACTAATGCTCTTTGGGGATGAAATATTATGTTAGGGAGATTTAGGTAAGGGGAAATGACTCAAATACACCTACAAACCCGTAATTTAATAAGACAAACTCAGCACCTGACAACATAAGAGGTGTGGCGCAGCGCTCACATGACGTGATAGGTAACACGTCGCGTTGATACCCCCTGATGTGATTAATGATGCGTCGTATCTATATCGTGGAGCCACTCTATTTTGGCCATCCAAACATGCCCCGAACTTTATCCAAAAAATTTAAAACTCACCCGAGATGTACTATTGACAACTCCGATCATGAAAATACTTAGAAACTGACATTCTGAGGGCGGGATGGTCGAAAATAAAATCATCAAAGTTTTGGAGCTATAGAAATGAATAATTGCTAACACTTTCTAAAATCTTCCAAGTTTTGGACCCCCTTAACATGCACTATTAAGTTGAATTGAGCTAGGAATTTTTAGGGTCTTATAGTAGTATAGTTGGTTTAGGTGTGGGACTTTTATATCTCATTAAGAATCGTCATTTGAAAAATAGTAAAAGGGGTCCAAGGGGACAATTTGTTTAAGATAATATTTTTTCCGAAAATATGACATTATAATTAAGTCTAAAACATCGAAAATAGCCTAGTAGCATAGTCCATTTGTATTCATGAGATTCCAGAAGAATCTTGAGGGTCCAATTTGAAAATTGGCATTTTAGACATGTTATTGATTATGTTGATATTTGTTACAGCCACGTAAGAGGCGATGGACCATTTTAGTGGTATCCGCTTAAGTGACAGGGCATCGCTTAAGTGGTAGCTACTTTAGCAGCCAGACATCACTTAAGTGGTAGCCTCTTTAACGGCCATACATCGCTTATGCAATGCCCAATCTAAGTGGATTAGCCGCTTAAGAAGAGGTCGCTTAAATAGTCAATTATCCTCTTAAGCAGTCATCGCTGATATAAAAACTCATTTTTATATTTTTATATTTGGACTTTTGAGCTTTGGGTTTAGGCGATTCTTGAGAATTTATTCACCATTTGAGCTTGGGTAAGCTCCAAAACCTTATTTCTATTATTTTTCATCAATTATATCATAAAAAAATCTTAAACCATGATTTCAAAATGGAAATTTGGTGGTTCTATCGATAGAGTTTAAAAGGGGCCTTTTTTTATTTGGGCCTCAATTTTAATCCATTTTTACGTAGGTTTTCTCCTATAGACTCCTCTACCTTGGGGAATGTGTATCTAAAATAAAATTCCCATTTTACCCTTTTTTCTTTTGAACTTATTTTTCTAACCTAATTTGGAACCAGCCCAAATATGGGTATATGAGTTTTGATAGCTTTTTTTAACATTTTGATGTTATATTTGAATGTTTTAGTTGTGTTGGGTCCATTATTATGAAGAGGATCTGTGTTGATCCCCTACAGATTAGGATTTTATCATTACGAGGTAGGTTATTGATTAACTTCTTTCAAATTAAGCTAGGTAGTTAATTAATAAGTAACTCATGCTAAGGGTTAAGACAAATAACAATAAGGTTTGTGTTTCAAGAATATTAGTATATTAGTGTGACCTTGAGGGGACTTATACTCTATTGTTATTGACTTGTGATATATGATGTTGTGTGTTTCCCATGTAGGGGCTTTATTTAACATCACTGGCCTTATCTATGCATTTGAATGGCTTTATTCTTGAGATGATATTCGTGTGGGGGTTATTTTCCTAATATAGGCCTTATTTAAGCATTGATTGTCTTTATCATGATTAAAATACCCTATTTAGGGGTTGATATGATATTAATGATGTCTAACTATAATACCCCATACTATTATTAGCTCACTTCAGCTTCAGTTACATGCATAACGGTTTTGAAGCCTGAAAATTTCACCAAGTGTTCGGGACTAAGTCATTTTTAAGGCTTCTAAACTTGGAGGATTTTTAACTTGGTCTTCTCGACCCCGAGATGTTGGTTTTTGAGTTAATTCATGTTCAGGGGTGTAAGAAGCATGCCTTGAAGAAGTTTTTGATTTTTTAGATGGGGTTTGGGTCATGTTTGGATAAAAACACCAGAGGGTTACCGGGATAAGGACGAGTCATGGTAATAGTCCCATTTTTATATTCACCACATCATAGTGAGAGAAATCAACTACCGTGATTAGACCATGCTGTGGTAAGCCTGTCACATCTATTTCTGAATATAAATGCCTGAGAGGCAATTGGGTCTATTCCATCTCAACCCAATCGCTTAAAACATGACTTGGGCATTAGTTAGGGCATAATTTTTCCCTTCATCTCAAATTTTCCTCCCAAGAAAGCCATTCCCTTTCCCCAATAAAACAAACTCAATTCCTTTCTCCCCAAGAAATCAAGAATCAAAGTTTCCCAAGTTCAAGAACCTTCAAAAGAGCATTAAGAATTGCATTTTCCTCTTAAGTTAAAAGCTTAAGGTATGTGAGGTATTCATTCACGGGTCCCTTTCACCCATGGAGTCCAAAAACCTTTTTCTTTCAATTAAACAATGAATTTTCCATCATTATGATATTTTATATTTTCAAGAAAGATTGAATTTCATATTTTCATGGTGATTTTAATTCAATTAAGCCCATGTATGTTCCCACGTAAGAATTGATTTCCTCATGCTATGAATTTTGGTTTCCCATGTATTATTCAAGTAAATTTCATGTTGTCAGATGCTCATATTTAGAGTATCCCTAAGTACAAGTTCACACTTTCCACATGTTTGATGAATTGCTCATGTCTTGGGTTGAACAATGATTCAATACTACAATCGTAAGTCTAAACATCATGGTTTATGATCATTCAGTGCAGGCAGGTTATGAACACCCGATAACTATGTGTTTTACATGATTTCTATTTTTCAAGTAACAATTCAGTTAGACCATTGTTTTAATATCATATTAAGAAAACCATGATCATGTTAAGAATTATCAGTTTATATGTTGATCCACAAAATTCATATACAATATTATTTTCAGAAAACCATGACTTGAGCTTATTAGTTATCAGTGCATGTATCAGTTAGTATTTTAGTATCTTTCAATTGGGTGTAGGATTTAGCACTGAACAAACCTAGAGATGGGGGCTTACCCGCTAGTTAGGATTGGGTCCTTAGCAGCAGTCCCTAAGTTCTAGACCTACGTAGCCAGCATAGGATTATGAGATGCCACCTGCCATTTTAGGACTGAGACTCTTTTAGGGGTGACCCACTAGTTAGGACTAACTTCCTAGTCCTTTAGGACATCAGTTTATTAATGACACCAGTTCAGGTTCTACTCCAATGGCAAGGACAGAAAACCCTCCTCATCATGGGCCAAACGTTGTACTCCATGATAGCTCACATAGTTTATGTTGGTTACATGATAGCTCCCACAGTCTCAGTAAAGTATTCAGTGTATTTTTACTAAAAGGGGGTCCTAGGGGACAAGTTGTTTAAAATAATATTTTTCCAAAAATCTAACATTGTCATTGAGTCCAAAACATTAAAAATAGCCTTGTAGCATAGTCCATTTGTATTCACGGGATTCTAGATAAATGTTGAGGGTCTGATTTGAAACTTGACATTTTAGACAAGTTATTGATTGTATTGATATTTGGTGCAGCCACTTGAGAGGCCACAGACCGCTTTAGTGGTAGTTGCTTAAGCGATAGGGCATCACTTAAGTGGTAGAAACTTTAACGGCCATACATTGCTTAAGCGATGCCCAATCTAAGTAGCTTAGCCGCTTAAGCAGTGGTTGCTTAAATAGTCAATTATATTCTTAAGCAGTCACCGGTGATATAAAAACTTATTTTTATATTTTATTTTTGGATATTTGAGCTTTTGGTTTAGGTGATTCTTGAGAGTTTATTCACCATTTGTGCTTGAGTAAGCTCCAAAACTTTGTTCCTATTATTTTTTATCGACTATATCATATAAAACATCTTAAATCATGATTTAAAGATGTAAATTTGGGGGGTTTTATTGATAGAGTTTAAAAGGGGACTTCTTTGATTCAGACCTCAATTTTAACCTATTTTTACATAGGTTTTCTCTTATAAACTCCTCTACCTTGGGGAATGTGTATCTAAAATAAAATTCCCATTTTACCCTTTTTGCTTTTGAACTCATTTTTCTAACCCGATTTGGAACCAGCCCAAATATGGGTAATATGAGTATCGATAGCTTTTTATAACGTGTCGATGCTAGATTTGAATGTTATAGTTGTATTGAATTCATTCTTACAGAGAAGATCTATGTTTTCACCCTTTAGATTAGGATTTTATCATTTTGATGTAGGTTATAGATTAACGTTTTTCAAAATGAGCTAAGTAGTTAATCAATAAGTAAGGCATGCTATGTGTTGAAAAAAATAATGATCAATTTTATGTTTAAAGAATATTAATATTGTTGTGTGCCCTTGTGGGGACTTATACTCTATTGTTATTGACTTGTGATATCTGATGTTATGTGTTGACCATGTAGGGACTTTATTTGACATCATTGGCCTTATCTGTGCATTTTAATGCCTTTATTCTTGATATGATATCCGTGCGGGGGTTATTTTGCTAATATAGGACTTATTTGAGCATTGATTGTCTTTACCATGATTAAAATACTAGAGTTAGGACTTGATATGATATTAATGATGTCTTACTGTAATACCCCATACTATTCTTAGCTCGGATCAGCTTTTAGTTGCATGGATAAGGTGGTTCATCTTTCAGTTGCACGCATATGGGGTTTAAGGCCTAAAAATTTCACCAACTGTTCGGGACTAAGTAATTTTTAAGGATTCTAAACTTGGAGGATTTTTAACTTGGTCTTATCGACCCCGAAAAGTTGGTTTTTGAGTTAATGCATGTTCAGGGAGTAAGGAGCACGTCTTGGAAAAGTTTTGGATTATTTTGACAGGGTTAGGGTCATGTTTGGATTATGAAACCAAAGGGTTACCACAATCAGGAAACGTCCTGGCAATAGTCCCATTCTTATGTTCACCTCGTCACGGTGAGGGAATTCAACTACCATGATTAGACCACGTCGCGGTAAGCCTATCGCATCCAGTTTAGAGTTTAACTCCCTGAGGGGAAATTGGTCTTTTCCAACTCAACCCAATCATTCATAAAATGACTTGGGCATCAGTTACAACATAATTTTGCCCTTCTTCTCCAATTTTCCTCCAAAGAAAGCCATTTCGTTCCCCAAGAACACAAATACAATTCAATTCTCCCCAAGAAATCAAGAATCAAAGTTTTCCAAGTTCAAGAACCTTCAAGAAAGCATAAAGAATTGTGTTTTTCTCTCAAGTTAAAAGTATATGGTATGTGAGGTATTCATTCATTGGTCCTTTTCACCCATGGAGCCCAAAACCCTTTTTTTTTTCAATTAAAGAGTGAATTTTCTATCATTATGACATTTTATATGTTCAAGAAAGATTGAATTTCATGTTTTCATGGTGTTTTTAAATCAACTATGCCCATGTATATTCCCATGCAAGATTTGATTTCCTCATGCTATGAATTTTGATTTCCCATGTCTTATTCAAGTAAATTTCATGTTATTAAATGCTCATGTTTAGAGTATCCCCATATACAAGTCCAGCTTTCCACATGTTTGATCAATTGATCATGTCTTGGGTTGAACCATGATTCAATACTACAATCTTAAGTATAAACGTCATATTTAGGATCATTTAGTGCTGGTGGGTTATGAACACCCGATAACTAAGTGTTTTACATGATTTGCATTTTTCAAGTAACAAGTCAGTTAGACCATAGTTTTAATAGCATATTCATAACATCATGATCATGTTGAGAATTATAAGTTTATACGTTCATGATTACCTCAGAATCCGTATGCACAGTTATTTTTTGAATACCATGACCTGAGTTTATCAGTTGTCAGTGCATACATCAGTTAGTTTTTCAGTGTCTTTCAGTTGGTAGTAGAATTTAGCATCGAGTGAACCTTGGGATAGGCGCTCACCCACCAGTTTAGACTGGGTCCTTAGCAGCAATCCTTAAGTTCCAGACCTACATAGCCAGCATAGGATTATGATATGTCACCCGCTAGTTTAGGAATGACACTTTCTTACGGGTCACCCACCAGTTAGGACTGACTCCATAATCCATTGGGACATCATTTTATGGATCATGCCATTTCAGGTTCTACTTTGATGGCAAGGATAGAACAGCCCTCCTCAACATGGGTCAGTTATTGGACTCCATGATAGCTCACATGGTTTATGTTGGTTACATGATAACTCCCATAGTCTCAATACAGTATTCAGTGTATTTTTACTTAAGGTTTGCTTCACTAAGTGTACAGATTCTTAGTTATTCAGGTATCAAATTTTAATCTTTCAGTTTACAAATTATTTCAGAAATATGCTTATGCTAGGTATTGCATTCTCAGATATAACATTTTTCATGTATTCATGCTTAGTTATCTCATGTTATTTAGTTAGTCCTTATCTCATATGCACAATACCTCCACAATTTTAGTTTAGCTATTCAGACTAAGTACAGTTCAGTTTGACATGATCAGTATTCATATTTCTGCTACTCAACTATCCTTTTCTCGGATTATAGTTATTCGTTCACAAAGACATCAGTCATTCACTGATTCGGTCACACAAACATCAGTCATTCAGTTAATCAAATCTACTTAATACATATTATGTTGGTTTATTAAGTTTATTCATTCAGGATCAGTATGTTTGTATATTCAGATTCATGAGTTAAGTTAGTTCCCACTACATAGTTTCAGACCTAGTATTCATACAACATCCTCAGTACAACTTCTACAATATATTCATCTCCACAAGAGAATAGCTTACATTATTTATGTTTCTACTACCTCCTAGCTTGTAGAAATATTTTCAACTCATGATTTATAAATTTTTCTATGATTTATAGTTTTCACGTATAGTCATGTTTCAAATGTATACTTCAACAAATAACTTATATCCTCAGTTTTACAACAGGTTGGAAATATTTCCATTATTTAGTGCATGTCTTCATATACTACGTACATTCCAACGTGCTGACCACATATACGCATTTGTGGCTATATCCTTCATAATGTATGTACCATATGTATGTAACGCCCCGAAATATCATCTTGAGATGCCACACAGTGGCCAACGCTACACGTATCCTCAAGCTAACCCTTTAAGCAAAAACACTACCCTTAGGTTCCAACACAACAACATACATGCTACGCTAAGGATATATATATAAGTACATATCATATCACATAGCACATGGCACGAAATATCGTTAGACTGTACAAATATGGAATGTCTATACACAAACCAACCCAATAATACACTAGTCTGACATAGCCTCGATACACCAAAATCAACGAGCCATTGGGACAAACCCCCAACTGACTCAACAGACCAAAGGGATCACAAGGCAACAACACCAAAACAAGAAACTTGGTCCTCGAACCTGAGGACTCACCACTGAAGGAACGTAGATGCGGCACTCGGATATCACTGTTGTATTTGTGGCTGAGTACCTGAACCTACATCATGGTAAGAATGTATCCCATAGAGAAATATATGGGTCAGCACAAGATACGTAGTGAGTATGCGGGGGCACACGCAAAATATAAATAATATCATAAATTTCGTAAAAACATACATACGGACCATAATGACACACCTGTCTTGAGTGACATTAAATCATGAAACTCATAACATCTTAGATAGGAAATGTAGGAGAAAAACCTCATAAATCATTATAGATCATCATAGGCAACTTGACTTGCCACATCCAAACTCGGAGTGACTCGGTATTTTAATAAACATGACTTTTATGTACGAAGGAGTTTCCTATAACCGACAACCCCATGTGAGCTATGTGGAACACTAACATTTGAAACCCCCGTTGGTAGGAGCGTAATACTCTTTGCCAGGGAGTACGACCTTAAAAAAACAATAATCACAATCGGGCTCTCTGGCCAATAATATCATCATCAAACAACCCTACGGTGGTACACAGGCTTGGGGAAATACCAAATTTCCTTCTCGATGCTAAGTACCACTCCCCGACAAGATCAGAACGCATTAGGAAATCCACCACAACATCACAATGGTCTATCATAAAGACCAAACCAAATCACTTTCTCATTTATCAAATCATATCAATTTGTGGATTCTAACTCAACACATTTTAGCTCAAAACATTTTAATCTTCGTCAACATCAACAAGGTATCAATGCATTGAACGATAACCGACTCGACATTTGGACAAGGATATGAAGACTCAATACATAATATTTTCAACAATTTAACTCATCAAAACCATCCAAAAAAATATCAAGACTCATTGCAACTTCAATATCAGCATTTCACAATTTTCCATCCAAAGGTACTTGAGACATCAACCCATAGTAGGGATATAGAATTTCCAATATCAATTATAAATTCATAATAAGAAAATAGTGGAATGGTAGTATAAATCAAGGCTTAACAGATTAAATCATCATACTCTCATAATTAAATACTTTTTGGACATAATTCCATCTCAACATCATGCACATATCGGATGACATAATCCCATATCTCATGGACAATAATATAAGATATAAAACCATATTTCCAATTCATAGTAAAACATGTAAAATCTCATGTCAATGTAATTCAATAAAAATACCAGGCACAAGATCGAAAGGATAATTTTGTTCAAAGCCCCACATACCTAAAAATGGAAGATGAATATGAACTTCCGAATCCGGAACTTTATTCACGAAAATAAAGGGTGCTTCTCGAAGCCCTTAACATGATCAACTTGAATCCCAAATTAGTTTGAAATTACTATGGTTCAATCAAGAGACATAGAAGGATGAAATTTGGAGTAGTAGGGTTAGGGTTTGAGTCTTAGGAAATTTTGGAGAAAAATTAGCTATTGAATGCTCTTAATGGACTTAAATACATGGTTTACCCAGATGGATTGGAGTGGGAATGATCAAAATACCATTAAAAATCAAATAATGTCAAATCTGTCCTTTGGTAGACTGTTTTGATAGGCTGAAGTAGATCGACCATAACCTTTTCCTCCGATGGGTAAATTGGATGAAACCAATTTCATTGGAAAGAGGACTTTCAGATATTTCCATTGATATATAGTAGTACACCCAGAGCATTATGTACAAGGAGTTATGATCGTTTGAAGTTGACCCTAAAATTCGCCTGGCCTCAGTATTTTTTCCTGCACATTTATTGTTCACCACTATTCATGGTTAGATCGGAATGATCATAACTCATAGCTCGAGTGTCCATTTTGTATGATCCATATTTTGTAGGAAAGATTATTCGATGCTCTGCACGATGACGGGTCGCATATCCAAAAATTCCGTAGAGAAAAATTATTAATCACGATAAAGAATAGAATTCAACACATTTTCGTTCGAGATCTTAACGGAAAATTTTTCTTGGGCATCACATCATCTCCCCCTTGGAAACATTCATCCTCGAATATTGATAGGTAGGTCAAGAATACTATGGAAATGAGTATATAGAGATAAATCATCTTTCCCAAGAATATACTCTATTCTAGATTTTTTGGATATCGTAGAAAAAACACAAGCCAAGATAAACATAGCAACAAGGATTAAATCAAAAGAGAATGATACCTTTGACATTATCAGGATTCGTGCGAAGGAGGTGTGAATATTTGGCGCATATATTCGCTTCGGCTTTCCAAGTAGCACCCTCCACGGATTGATTTCGCCAAAGCACTTTAACCAAAGGAACTTCCTTGTTTCTTAGCCTACGAACTTGAAAGTTAAAAACCTCAATCGGAATCTCTTCATATGAAAGACTATCTTGAATACCCGAGCTTTCGGAAGGATGAATCACAACAGAATCACCAATAGACTTCTTAAGTATAGAAACATGGAAAACTGAATGGACGTTAGATAACTACGCAGGCAATTCAACCTTATACGCTACCTTCCCAATGCGATCCACAATCTTATAGGGACCAATGTAACAGGGACTTAGTTTCCCTTTCTTCCCAAATCTCTTCACCCCTTTCGTGGGTGAAACTTTTATGTACACTAAATCACCAACATTAAATTCAAGGTCTTTCCTCCTTATATCTGCGTATGATTTTTAATGACTTTGGGCGGTTTTCAACCTTTCCTGGATTAACTTAACCTTCTCCATGGCCTCAAACACCATATCCAGTCCAGTCGCAGCAGCCTTACAAACTTCAAACCAACCAATAGGTGATCTACACCTTCTACCATACAAAGCTTCAAACGGGGTCATTCCAATAGTAGCATGAAAACTGTTATTGTAAGCAAACTCGATTAATGCTAAGTGCTCATCCCAACTACCTTTAAAATTAAGCACACAAGCCCTCAACATATCTTTTAAAGTCTAAATAGTCCGCTCGGCCTGACCATCTGTTTGCGGATGGAAAGCAAAACTTAAACGAATTTGGGTGCCAAGACCCTTCTAGAAAGATTTCCAAAACTGAGAGGTAAACAGAGTACCTCTGTCAAAAATAATAGCCAAAGGGATTCCATGAAGTCTGACGAGTTCCTGAATATATATTCTAGCATAATCTTCATCTATATACGATGAATGCATAGGTAAGAAATGAGTTGATTTCATCAGCCGATCTATGACAACCCAAATTGTATCATAATGGTGACGAGAAGGAGGCAAACCAACTATGACATCCGTATTCACTTCTTCCCACTTCCAAGTAGGAATGCTAAACTCTTGCATCATGCCACTGGGCCTTTGATGCTCTATTTTAACTTGTTGACACGTGGAACATTTCACCACAAATTATGCTATGTTCCTCTTCATACCGTTTGACCAATAGATTTCCTGTAAATCATGGTACATCTTGGTAGCACCAGGATGGATGGAGTGTCACGTACCATGCGCTTCCGCCATAATCCTTTGCTTTAAGTTAGCAACATTAGGAACACATAATATTTCTTGGAGTCTCAAAATGCCATCTCCTCCTTGGGAGAAAACCTCCACCTTTTGGTCTTTAACTGACTCTTTTAACCTAACCAAGGTAGGATCCCTGTCTTGGTTCTCCTTCACTTCCGAAAGTAAAGAGGATTTGGAACCGCTTTGCCCTTCTATACTACCCTCAGCATTACCAAACAACCTAACCCCCAATCTAGCCAAACGATGTACCTCACAGGCCAACTCCTTCTTACTAAATAAATCATCAATTCAAGGAAGAAAATATTTATTCTTGATAGTAACCCTATTAAGTTGCCGATAATCAATACACATCTGCAAAGAACCATCTTTCTTATGCACAAACAGGATAGGTTCACCCCATGGGGTCACACTAGGTCTAATAAAGCTTTTGTCAAAAAGATCTTTACAGTACTCGTTCAACTCTTTAAGTTCCGCGGAAGCCATGCGATACGGAGGAATGAAAATAGGCTGAGTATTAAGAAGAAGGTCAATCTCGAACTATATTTTTCTATCAAAAGGTACTCTAGGGAGATCTTCTGGAAAGATATCAAGAAACTCATTAACAACATTAATTGATTGAATGGTCGAGGTTTCAAACTCAGTGTCTTTAACCCGAGCCAAATGGTGGATGCAACCCTTGCAAATCAACTTCCTAGCTTTAAGATAGGATATGAAATAACCCTTAGGAATCACAAAACTCCTAGACCATTCGAGAATAGGTTTATCAGGAAACTGAAACTTGACCACACGGGCATGACAATCAATAGACGCATAGCATGAGTGAAGCCAATCCATACCAGAATGATATCAAAGTCAACTATATCTAGTCCAATCCAATCAGCATACATAACCAATGAAAGACAGTAATGCAATATTTCTTAGACACTCACTTAGCAATGAAAGACTCTCCTACCAGAGTAGAAACCAAAATAGGCTTAGAAATTAGTTCAGGATCCCTTTCAAATTTTACAGCAACCAGAGGTGTCATATAAGAGAAACTCGAACTAGGGTCCATCAACATATAGACATCAAAATAGAAAATACAGAGCATACCAGTGACAACATCGTGAGAGTCCTCCTACTCCTGACAAGGTGGTATATCATATAGACGATTTTGCCATTGACCGCTAGCAATACTAGATGAAGCACCCAGTTGAGGAACTAGATGGGTTATGGGAGGTGAGGCACTGGTAGCCTAACTTTGGGGATGGGCATCACGACTTCGCTGTCTGGCATACGGGCAGTCTCTAAGTATGTGGCCCAACTTGGCACAACTAAAACAGCCCCGCTGCCCCATATAACACTCCCCAAAATAGTCTTTACCATATTTAGTACATGAAGGAGAATGAGGCCGGTTGCTTATACTGTCCTGAGACCTGGAAGGTGCTGACCTATTCCCGAGCTCCTACCTGCCCTGATATATGGGAGCACTAGCTGAGAAAGTCACAGGTATAAATGGACGTCTCTGAAACTAAGGGTGACTCTCTCTGGAGAATTTAGTCTGACCAAACCCTTGTTACTTTGATCTGACTCTCTTAATCCCTCTTAGTCTTTCTCTTTCCTTTATCTTGTCTGACTCAATCTGTTGGGCGTGAATCATTAACCTAGGAAGATCAATCTTCCTGTTGATCATAGTAGATCTATATTCTTTCACCATATAACTCAACACCCCAGTTAGAAACTTGCTCATACTAGTCCTCGAGTCAGCCATCATATTGGGAGCGTACTTCGATAGCTGATTAAACTTAAGACAATACTCCTTAACCCATATGGATCCTTGTCTCAAATTCATAAACACCTCTATCTTAGCTTCCCGTAACTCAAAAGGAAAGAATCTATCCAAGAAAGCATCTTGGAATAATTTCCAAGTTACTGGAGTGATATCTTCCTCTCTACCCTTATTCCACATCTGCACCAAGTCATAGGCAATATTCTTAAACCGATAAGAAGCCATCTCCACACTTTCTTCCTTAGTCACATGCATAATCTATTTAATTTTCTTCATTTCATCGACATATATCTGTGGGTCCTCACCTGCTCTCAACCCATGAAACTCTAGCAAATTCATCCGCATAAAGTAATGAATTCGTGCTGCTGCCAAATTACTTTCCTGTGGATGTGGAGTGCTGTCCTAAGTATTGGCCATAACTGCCTGGGCTAGTGTCTTAAAAGCTACCTAAAATTTGGCATGGGATACCGTCTCATGTAACGGATCAATGGGTTGAGGTTGGTTTTTGTTTCCACGAGCTCGACATGGAGGCATTTTCTGTCATAAGAATGCGTTAATTAATAGTAGAACGAGATAGTTGTAGGTATGATAGTCTCTTGTAGAAAGAAAGAAATGACTTTTCCTAGAATGCCCCGCAGCCTCTTGATCATAGGTGTGGCGCGCTATACACCGATGCTCAAGACTCTACATAACACGGTTTGTCAGACTCCCTAGGACTCTTCACAACCTTAGGCTATGATACCAAGTTTGTAACATCCTAAAATATCATCCCGAGACACCACACGGTGCCCAAGGCTACACATAGGCTCGACAACATACACGCTATGCTAAGGATATATATATAAGTACATATGATATCACATCGTACATGGTACAGAATATCATTAGACAGTACATATATGGAATGTCTATACACAAAGCAACACAACAATACACTAGTCTGACATAGCCTCTATACAGGAAAATCAACAAGCCATTGGGACAAACCCTCATCCGACTCAACAGACCAAAGGGATCACAAAACAACAGCACCAAAACTAGCAACTTGGTCCTCGAACCATGAGGACTCACCACTGAAGGAATGTAGATGCGGCACTTGGATATCACTGTCGCGGCTGTGGCTGAGTACCTAAACCTACATCATAGTAAGAATGTAGCCCATAGAGAAATATGTGGGTCAGCACAAGATACATACTGAGTATGTGGGGGCGCATGCAAAATATAAATAACATCATTAATTTTGTAAAAACATACATACGGACCATAATGATACACCTATCTTGAGTGACATTGAATCATGCAACTCATAAAATCTTAGATAGGAAATGTAAGAGAAAAAACTCATAAATTATTATAGATCATCATAGGCAACTTGACATACCACATCAAAACTCGGAGTGACTCGGTATTTCAATAAACATAACTCTTATGGATAGGGGAGTTTCCTATAACCTACAAACCCACATGAGCTACATGGAATACCAACGTTTAAAACCCCTGTTAGTGGGAGCGTCATACTCTTTGCCAGGGAGTACGACCTTAAAACTGCAATAATCACAATCGGGCTCTCTAGCCAATAATATCATATCAAACAACCCTACGGTGGCACATAGGTTTGGAGAAATACCAAATTTCCCTCTCGATGCTAAGTACTACTCCCCGACAAGATCAGAACGTGTTAGGAAATCCACCACAACATCATAAGGGTCTATCACAAAAACCAAATAAAATATCTTTCTCATTTATCAAATTACATCAATTTGTGGATTCATAACTCAATACATTTTAGCTCAAAACATTTTAATCTTCCTCAACATCAACAAAGTATCAATGCATTAAACCATAACCGACTCGACATTTGGATAAGGATATGAAGACTCAATACATAATGTTTTCAATAATTTAATTCATCAAAATCATCCAGAAAATACCAAGACTCATTACAACTTCAATATCAACATTTCGCAATTTGCCATCCAACTTTCATTTAAAGGTACTTGAGACATCAACCCATAGTAGGGATATAGAATTTCCAATATCAATTATAAATTCATAATAAGGAAATAGTGGAATGATAGTATAAATCAAGGCTTAACAAATTAAATCATCATACTCTCGTAATCAAATACTTTTTGGGCATAATTCCATCTCAACATCATACATATATCGGATGAAATAATCCCATAGCTCATGAAAAATAATATAATATATAAAACCATATTTTCAATTCATAGTAAAACATGTAAAATCTCATGTCAATGTAATTCAATAAAAATACCAGGCACAAGGTCGAAAGGATAATCTTGTTCAAAGCCCCACATACTTACAAATATAAGATGAATATGAACTTCCAACTCTGGAAGTTTATTCATGAAAATAAAGGGTGCTTCTCGAAGCCCTTAACATGATCAACTCGAATCCCAAATAAATTTGAAATTTCTACGGTTCAATCAAGAGATATAGAAGGATGAAATTTGGAGTAGTAGGGTTGGGGTTTGAGCCTTAGGAAATTTTGGAGAAAAATGAGCTATTGAATGCTCTTAATGGACTTAAATCCATGGTTTACCCGGATGGATTGGAGTGATAATGACCAAAATACCCTTAAAAATCAAATAATGTCAAATCTATCTTTTGGTGGATTGTTTTGATAGGCTTAAGTAGATCGACCATAAATTTTTGCTCCGATGGGTAAATTGGATGAAACCAATTTCATTAGAAAGAGGACTTTCAGAACTTTCTGTTGATATATAGTAGCTCACCCAGATCATTATGTAAAAGAAGTTATGATCATTTGAAGTTGACCCTAAAATTCGTCTGGCCTCAGTATTTTTTTCCTGCACATTTACTGTTCACCACTATTCATGGTTAGATCGGAATGATCATAACTCATAGCTCGAGTGTCCGTTTTGGATGATCCATATATCATTGGATATCTTATTCGATGCTCTACGTTATGATGGGTCGCATATCAAGAAATTCCATAAATAAAAATTATTAATCATGATAACAAATAGAATTCAACATATTTTCATTCGAGATCTTAGCAGAAAATTTTTCCAGGGCATCACAATGTAGCTCTTACACCAGTGTCAAACAATTTGCATCTTTCAAACAATTGGTGATAAGTTCTCTTATTTTGAGAACTCTAGACAGGTTTAAATGATGTACTATATTTTTTATTTTCAATATGTATTGATTAGTGGTTGCTGGAGGCATGTCCCAGTTATCTATAATCAGTATACTAGAGGCTTCGTAGATGTCTGTCAGAGTTAGTCATGTAATTTGCATTTTCTTCTTAAATTTTACCATGATGTAAATTATATTAGTATTAACTTTATTGAGACTATTCATGAGTATGCTTGTGCTCAGCTAATTAAGTTTTGATTTACATATTAAATTAGTTGCTCAATAGGATACCAGTTCATGGGTAAGCTTGGGATGAGTTGTCATTCCAAGCATTGTGTTACAACTCGGGGTAGTCTTGGGTCCTAACACTTACATATATATTTATTCTGATGATACCAAGTTAGACATAATGATCACGAATTGTAGACATATCGAGTTATTTTCTGGGGTCACTTATATACATATATGTTGGACAGATTGGATATCATCATATTGAGTTGATTATGAGTGTTACATCCTTATTCCATATATATATATTTAGGAGATACTGTTATCGCTGAGAAACACTTTTAGAAAAAACCTTTCTGTGAACATGAGTCAAAGAGTTGAGTTGAGATTGAGATATGTGATATAATATATGGGTTGTGAACAATAACGCCCTGAGTTTGGTACCCCCGATGCTACACAGTACTAACAATCCCGAAGGACCACTAGCTAACCCATGAATGGTACCTGCTATGAGCTCTTCATAATAGCAATACCATAATACCAATATAACTGAAGTCATAAGGATTCAGAATACTGAGTTTACTGATAACATGGATAATTGATAACTGATATAACTCATTACTTATATACTATTTGCAGTGTCTGATAATCTTATTTCTGATGGAACTAGCTGAGTTTCGTACTGAGCTGGGTGACTATATCTGACAATCCTAAAAAGCTATAGAACTATTTGTGTTCTTTATTGAAGACTGAGACTGAGTCTGTGGAAGGTAATCATCTAACTGACATTCTCCTTGTCTGAATAGATTTTGGGTCCAACCTGTAACCCCAGTTGGAAGGGTGTCAGTACTATGACACAGGTAAAGACAACTGAAGAGATAACCTCATCTAGCAGGTTCTCAAACGAGAATGGTGGGACCCTCAAGTGACAAGTTAAGCTACCTCACCAACCCTCGTCTGTCTGGTTTTGATGTCTCAACCTATGATGGCTACATTGTTTTGGAATGCAAGGACTACTTCTAAGAATCACACCCTCTACTGACAGGTGAGTTTCCATCCTTGGGTTCACTCGATGCTGAATCCTACTCCTATCTAAATAGATACTGAACTAATTATACTGGACTGAACTGGACTAAGTTCATTGAGATTACTGAGTTTTCCTGAGATCTGTAACTGATTGAGTTTTACTGAGTTCTGAAACTGGCTGAGAATACTACTGATCATGATATGACAAAGACTATTCTGTTATTAACACTAGCTCTAGGCACACGGCTAAATTTTTTGGTGTTAAATACCCCCAGGACTCGAAAACATGAATATTAATAGGACATGGCACTTCTAGAATACATGACCATAGTCAACAATTTGTAATACAATCATTGAGGGGATTCATGAGGCACTTGATAATCATAATCGTGTACATGAATAGGAATGCATTTTAATATATCACAATTTCACAATTAGAATCTCATGATCATTCTATCAAACAACTACAAGGGAGTCATTTTAAACATGAGAGTATAGCATGGATTCACCATTTAGGTCACAATTGAGTCATAATGCACAATTTTGCTCATTTAGGCATTTTGACACACAAAGGATGCATAACTTTAGGCTTAGGCGTGAACATTAAAAAAATACATCATGATTACATTAATCAATTAAATTCATAGATTTCAATCCATATGTTAACATAATTTCATAAAACATATTAAAGATTCCAACTTGGAAATCATTCAACACATCAACATGGATTTAATTTACCCCACAACATGGAAATCATAATTCAACTTTTTGAAAGAATATTCTTGAACTCTAACAGTGGAAGGGACCCTTGGATGAACACTTTACATACCTTGGTTGATAATTTCTTAAAGATTAATGGACGAAATCTTGAGTTCTTTATTTGATATTAATCACCTAGGGTTTTTCATTTGTTCTTGAGCAATTGTGTAATAATGAATATAATTAGCCAAAAGAGGGATAAATTTTGTGTTATAAGGGCTAAAGGTCAGGGGAAAAGACCTAATTACACTTAAGGATGCGGCTTTAAAAGACAAAAAAACTTTCCCAGCGATGTTATGGACGATGCGATGCATCGATGGTACCAATGTGATAACTGATGTGACATACCAACATTGTGTCGGTTCATTGAAAATTGCAAAAATCTAAGGAAAATTTCACTTGTCAATGCGATGGATGACTTAACGCACCAACATCACGTCGACTTACTATTTTGGTCAATCGAATATGGTCTAAACGAGGTCTAAAAAATCCAAAACTCGTCCGAGAATATCTATTGACCGTCTTGATCATGAGTTAATTAATATATAGGCATTTAAAGGACTTTAAGGTCACAAAATGAGATTTCCAACTTTCAAAGGCTAAAATAAACTAAGTCTAGAAACTTAGCTAGAATTTTCTAAGTCTGTGACCCTTTAACAAGCTTAAAGGACTGAATTAAACCAAAAATTTTGCGGGGAATATATAGAAAGTCATGTGATGGCTTTAACCATTCATTCTATCCACATTGCATTGCATTATATTCATAAATGCATCTTTCATGATTTTCTTAGTTACCTTGACTTGTGCTTAGTTTACTTATATTATTTCTTATTTTCTTTAGTTGGCATGATACCTACAGAGTACAAGTGGATCATACTCACCCCTAATGTTTCCTTTCAAAGAAGATTGGAGTACCTGTATAGGATGTTGTAGCTAATTTCATATGATTGGAGCAATGTTTGACGTACTCGGTGCTCTAGGGATTTCAGAGCTAACTATGGACCTTCTCTAATTGTACTTTATGTTTTTATTTCATTTTCAGAGACATATATATGTATATATGTATATATATATATACGTATATATATATGGATTAAATTAAGTACTAGATATTATTAGACTACAACACTAGATTTTGAGGACTTTGAGATTTCTTTTAGAGCACCATTTCAATTATGTTTCATATTGGATTGATTGACTTCATTCTAGTAGTCTCACCTTGGTTTATATTATTCTTGATTTCATTTTTTTCTTTATCAGTTTGGCTATTGGTTTACTTATCAAGGCTGAGCCACAATAAGTACCATCATGACCCATTTTTAGATCGTGATAAATAGTTCACTAGATCTTATAATCAATGTATTGTTGTTCAAATAATCCTGATCAAAATGATAAGATTGTCAGAACTAACATAAAATTATAGACCAAGATTTCACAACAAGAAGGTTTGTTTCACACTAATATGTTGAAATATTACTTTTCATAAGTTTTTTATAAAGTTCTTAAATTGTTTCAAAATGTTTGTCAAAAATAATTGTTTAAATAATGTTACTATTTGTAATATTTTGTTAAGATTATCATAAGTGTTGAAATTTATTTTATACTCCTGAGATCTACTCTTATGATTTGAAACCATCCCAAGAGAATAGTAAGGGAAGTTGAATTTTCTTTGTTTCAAAAATAATTTTCAAAAACGCATAATTGTGATTTTACAATTTCTCATAGTATTATCATGTAGTACTAATGAGGGTTGTATCAAGATTTTTGTAAGATTTTTTAAGGAATTAGAACTCGAGATGATTTTGAATGGGAATTGACATTCCCCTTCAAGCTGAAGTAATGCAAAGCTATATTTATCCTTAGTTCATCCAGTATTCCATGTGTCCTTATTGAAGAAGTGCATGGATGATTCAGCCACTATATTTCCTCTAGAAAGTACATATGTTCAGAATAGCCTTTCTTACGAAGAAGTCCCAGCAGAGATTCATGATCATCAGATCCGTAGACTAAGGAACAAAGAAGTTCCCTTGGCCAAAGTTCTATGATGAAATCAGTCCATTGAGGGTGCTAATTGGGAAGCATAAGCAGACATGTGTACCAAGTATCCTTATCTCTTCTCCACAAATGCAGATTTAGCTGAAGGTAATAGTTTTCCTTCATTCAGTTCTTTTCTAGTTTTAGATTCAACTATATAGCTATTTTCATAAGAATTCATGCACTCATAGATCAGTTCAGTAGCTCATTATATTTGAGATTCAGTCATACAGTTTAATTCAGTTGTGCATGATAGCTTATAGCCTCAGATTCCTCAGTATTTTCAGCTTAACTAGCCACATTTGAGGACGAATGTTCCCAAGGGGGAGATATTATAATACCCCGTATTTTTCTTTGCTAAAATTCATTCCTAGAATGTTAAGGGTGAGTTTCAAAAATTCATATATTTATTTCATATAGAATTTTCTAGATTTAGACCTTCTATTATGTGGGAAATTGAATAAGCTTTCCATTGATACCAAATTCACCCAATTCCGACACTCGGTGAAGAAGTTAGGGCAATTTTAGCGAAACAGTGTCACAAATAGGCAGTCACTGCGTTCCGGTGAAGGAAAATTTCATAATTGTCATTTCCAGTGGACCTCCACGATATTGGCACATCGCGATAGCCTACCACTTCAGAAAATGTTGCTTTTCTAGTTCCGTTTAAACATTAAAAATAGGTATTTAGGTCAATCCCCAAGGCCCCAATTCATCCAAAACAAGGAATTAAACATATTCAAGGCACTTTATGCACAATTTCATCGATTCTCTCCCAAAGAAAAACCCTAGATCTCCAAAGCTTCTTCTCCAATAAATCAAAACCCTTCTTAGTTTCTCCAAGAAAGCTTATAATTTAGGATTCACAA
Organism: Capsicum annuum; assembly: GCF_002878395.1. Taxonomy (NCBI): domain Eukaryota; kingdom Viridiplantae; phylum Streptophyta; class Magnoliopsida; order Solanales; family Solanaceae; genus Capsicum; species Capsicum annuum. The sequence continues at coordinate 122,267,294 of NC_061122.1, read as the reverse complement.
GATAAGATAATCAAGAACTCATCTTCAAGAACTCAAATAGGAATTAATAATTCAAGTTTCTTTATCTAATCATCAATCAAGGTATGTGGGGTTTATGAACAAGGATCTTCTTTCATCCTTGTGCCCAAAACCAAGTTTAAATTACAAATTTATATGATTTTCAATGAATATTCATGAGATTTAAATTAGGGTTTATATCCATTATTGCTAATTGCAAGAAGATGAGATTTCAAGTGTTTTATAAGATAAATTACATGTCTATTTTCATATTTTCATGCCTATTGTAGTAATTTACAGATTTTGAGATGAATGATCATTGTTTTCATTATCAAGTAGATTATTATGATGTTTTGACATGAGTTTGATGCATGGGTTAGTAAGCCCTAGTTTATATGTCGATATTTCAAGAAAGATGGGTTAGTATGACACCTCTCCCTATCATGAGGTTTTCCCCTTAGGGGAATGGGACATTGGACTTCATGTTAGCTCGTATGGTTTATGTCGGTTAAGAGAACCTCCTTGCAAGTTAAAGTAAAAGACTTACTGGAAAGCTTTAAGAAAAATTAAGTGTTAAGGCTCAAGAATTCATTCAGATTATGCTTTAAAGAAAGATATTTACTATAGATTTTAGCTTTCAGCTTTCAAATTTTAGATATAGACGTGAGTTCTTTTTATACTTAGATAGCATGATTTATAGATAGAATATTAACTACAACTTTTACAACTAAATGTTATGACTCACTAGATTTATAAAGTATGATTTGATATTCATGTTTTCAGATTTCAGTATTTTAGATATTCTAGCTTATGTCAGTCATTTACATTTAGCATGCATTATTTTATAAATTATGATGATGTGATGATGTTTCACTTATGCATTTCAACAACATATACTTAGTACATTCTCAAAGTACTAATCTACATATACAATTATGTCCTACCTTGTCTCATAATGTAGGTCAAGGTGCTCAGTATCAGCAGTGTGAGTAGTTCAAGCATCTTCATTGACATCTGATAGTCATTGAGTCCTCATAGTTTGGGGACTTATTCAATCAGATTTTATAGCTTCTTATTTTATATTATTTAGTATTCATTTTAGATAGTTTGAGTTAGCCGGAGGTTTATCCCAGTGACTCTCTAGTTGTTAGTAGTAGAGGCTTGTCAGACTGCTAGTTTTGATTCAGCTTATTCAGTATTGAGATTTCAGACACTGTTTCAGATATTATATTCTAACAGTTTTCCGCATTTAGTAAGACTTCTATGTCTATATTTGCTTTATTATGAGATTTAGATTTAGTAAGAGGCAGGAAGGGTTAGCTTAAGGCTACTCGTAGTCTTGAGCACCGTGTGACATCTCGGGATCAGATTTTGGGACGTTACACTAACATACCTTAAATAATGAATTTTTGTGAGTTATTGGTTATTTCTTAAATCTTGAACTTTAATTTGAAGAAACTAGGGTTTTGTTCTTGAGAGAGTTTGTGAAAAGATGAGTTATTTTACCCTTTTAGGACCTTAATCTCTTGTTATGGGTGAGTCAACATAAGGGGAAAATAACTCAAATACCCTTACATACCTAGAATTAATTAATCAAAATGTGGCCAGTGACGTGGTAAGAAACACGATGCTACATTGCACCCACCAACCTGATAAATGGTGCGCTGTGGCCATACCGCACTGACTCGCTTGTTTGAAAATCCAAACAAGCCTAATACCTCATCCAAAAAATCCGAAACTTACCCGAGATATGATATTGACCGTCCCAATCTTGAATCAACTTAAAAATTGATGTTCTAATGGTGAAAAGGTCCGAATTAGATCATCAAAGTTTAAGAGGCTTTAGAAATAACTATGTCTTAACACCTAGTGAAATTTTCTAAGTCTTGGACCCTTTAGCATACAAGATTGATCTAAAATGAGCTAGCATCTTATGGGGGATTACATTGGTTTGGGTAATAAGGGGTGATCCTTGATCTTGGTTAGACTTGGAATGCCTGTTACGACAAGGTCCAGGGGTTGGTTCGGGTCAAGTTGGTATCCGAGCCTTGGTTCATAGTCACTTGGGAGTCTATGAAGTCATATCGAGTAGTGTCTTTTTAAGGGGTGTGAGCATGCCATACTCATAAGAGAGATACTGTAAGACATTTAGGAATGTTTTACTTTCTTGGTATTGTATCTTTAAGCTTGATCTCTCAATTCTAGAATCTTCTCTGATCCTTGTTTGCTCATCTTTTATATCATGTCTCTTTGATCTAGAACATACAAAAATTCTTCTGTCCTATCTAGGGATAATACTAACGGGGTACGTCCTACAACTGGAATACATCTTCAATCTCATGGTCCTATTCCTGATGGTGTTGGAGTTCCTCCTATTCCGGCTGGCTCTCCTTAGGTCCCTCAAGGCAATGTGACAAAAGTAAAATTTTGTTAGTCCATTCATTATATTTCCCAACTATTTACAGCTCAGGCTGAGCGAGGTATGGCTTGTGCTTTGTCTGCTAAGGCCACAAGGGTTGGTCAATTTTTTAAGATGGGTCCTCCTACTCTATCTGGAGTGCAAGTGGAATAGGATCCATAGGGCTTCTTATATGAGATAGAAAATATCTATCGGATGATACAGGCTACTAATGTAGAGGAGGTTAACCTTACAGCTTATCAGCTTAAAGATATTTCTAATTAGTGGTATGAGAAGTGGAACAGAGATAGAGGTGATATGGAAGAGAAAGAATTATGTGAGCACTTTTCTAATGTCTTCTTGTATCGATTCTTTCCTCAAAAGTTGAGAGAAGCTAAGATGGAAGAGTTTGTGAACCTCAAGCAGGGGAAGATATCAGTAAAGGAATATACTTTAAATTTCCATCAGCTCTCAAGTATGCTCCTGACTTGTTGCTGATATGAGGTTAAGAATGAGAAAGTTCACTTTTAGGTTGAATAGAGATTTAATTCTGGAGAGCATGACTGGCTTGCTAATTAAAGATATGGACATATCGAGGCAGACTGTTCATATACAGTAGGTTGAGGGTAAGAAGAGAAGGCAGAAGGAGTTTGGGATAGGCAAGGAAAAAAGAGCAGGTTTTATGATCAAGGTGGTACTTAGTCTCTAGGTGGTAGAGATGGTGGCAAGTGGCAGAAAAAAAGTGGGGGAGTTCTAGATCCTTTTCTGGTAGTGCTCCTTACCAGTTACGAAACAGGTGTCATCATGGTAGTGATAATTCTTGAGCATAGGTTGCGATTCTAAGTTCATCCCCATCGGGGTTATTATGAAGAAGGAAGGGTTAAATGCTTCAAGTATGGCCAGTAAAGCCATCAGCTCAGGGATTATTCGATCAATAAAGTGTCTATAGGGGTGAATAAGATTTTTGTGGCTTTATCTTTTGCTCCTGCACCTTGTGGTGTGGCATTTACTTCTATTACTGCTCCTAGTTCTAGTGTTGGTCAAAATAGGTTGTATGCTTTGGAGTCCTGACAGGAATCCAAGGCATCCCCTGATATTGTTACTGGTATGTTCATTTTTTCACTCATAATGTATATTGTTTGCATGATCTGGGATCTACTCTCTCCCATGTTAATCCTTATGTGGTTTTATCTTTTTGTTTTGATCAAAAAGTTATTTTGGATCCATTTTTTGTTTATACCCTGGTAGGCGACTTGATTATTACTAAAAGAGTCTAAAGAGTGTGTGTGTTATCTGTTTGTGGCAAGTAGACCTTGGTAGATCTATTTTTAGTTGGATATGGTAGATTTTGATGTCATTCTAGGTATGGACTGGTTACACTCTTGTTACGCATCCTTGGATTGTCAGACCCGTAGGGTTATTTTTAGGTTCCCTGGTGAACTGGTTATAGAATGAGAGGGTGTTTCTTTAGCTCCTAAAGGGAGGTTTATATCTAATATTATAGCTCGAATGTCAATCTCTAAAGGTTTTCTTTATCACTAGGTCCGAGTTAAAGATTCTAACTTGGAAGCTCCTTCTTTGTCTATAGTCCCTACGGTTAATAAATTTCTAGAGATCTTTCCGGATGATCTTCTTGGTGTTCCTTCAGATAGGTAAATAAAATTTGGTATTGATTTGCTTCCAGACACTCGCCCAATTTCTATTCCTCCGTATAGACTGGCTCCGACTGAATTGAGGGAACTCAAGGAGCAATTTAAGGATCTTTTGGACAAGGAGTTTATTTGTCCTAATATTTCCCCATGGGGTACACCAGTGTTGTTTATGTGCAATAAGGATGGTTCCCTATGGATGTGCATTAACTACAGGCAGTTGAACAAGGTGATGATCTAGAATAAGTATCTTTTTCCTCGAATAGATGACTCATTTGACCAATTGTAAGGTGCTAAGTTTTTCTCTAAGACAGATCTTTCGTTTGGGTAACATTATCTTAATATTTGAATCTCAGTATAGGCATTTTGAGTTCTTGGTTATGTTATTTGGGTTGAATAATGCTCTGACAGCATTTACAGACTTGATGAACAAGGTGTTCAGGCAGTATTTAGATCTCTTCATCATTGTGTTTATTGATAACATTCTAGTTTATTCAAAGAGCGAGGTAGATCAAGCTAATCACCTCTAAATGGTGTTACGGACCTTAAAGGAACAATAGTTGTACGCCTAGTTCTCTAAGTGTGAGTTTTTGTTGAACGTTGTGACTTTTTTGGGTCATATTATTTCTAGTTAAGGGATAATGATTGATCCTCAAAAGGTTGCAGTGGTGAAGGGGTGGCCTAGGCCATGACTCCATTTGATATCCAGAGCTTTTTGGGTTTAGCCAAGTATTATAGGTGGTTTGTGGAAAGCTTTTCTTCAATAGATGCTCCTTTGACTAAGTTGACTCAGAAGAAGGTTAAGTTTTCTTGGTCGAATGCTTGTGAAGGGAGTTCTGAGAAGTTAAAGAATAAGTTGACTTTATGTCTAATTCTGACTTTTCCAAAAGAAAATGATGGGTTTATGGTTTATATTGATGCATCTCAGGTAGGTCTATTTTGTGTGTTGATGCAGCATAGGAAGGTGATTGCCTATGTTTCTAGGAAGTTGAAGGCACATGAGATGAATTATCTTACTCATGATTTGGAATTATTGGCGGTTGTGTTTTCTTTTAAAATATGGAGGCATTATTTGTATGGTGTTCACGTGGATATCTTTTCTGATCACAAGAGTCATCATTACCTATTCACTTAAAAAGAGCTTAATCTCAGGTAGAAAAGATGGCTGAGCTTCTCAAGGATTATGATATGAGTCTTCATTACCACACAGGAAAGGGTAACCTGGTTGTTGATGCTCTTATCCAGTTATCTATAGGGAGTTTGGCTTATCTAGGAGAGAGAAAGATGGAATTAGTGAAGGACATTCACCGCTTGGCCAATCTTAGAGTTTGTCTTTTTGACTCCAAGAATGGTAGTGTGATGGTGAAAAAAGTGGTTCGATCATCTCTTGGTGCAGAGATTAAGGAGAAGCAAGTGTTGGATCTTCTCTTGATGAAAATCAAGAGTGACGTTGGTGGGAAAAAGGTAGTGGTGTTTGAGATTAGTACTGATGGTACTTTACGATACCTAAAGAGGTTGTGTGTTCCTAATATTGACGGGGTACGGCAAAGGGTTTTGGATAAGGAACATGAGTCATGTCTGTTGTTCATCTTGGCTTGACAAAGATGTTTAATGATCTCAGGGAGGTCTATTGGTGGAATGGCATGAAGAGAGATATAGCAGATTTTGTGGCCAAGTGTATAGCGTATCAATAGGTTAAGGTTGAGCACATAAGGCCAGGAGGGTTGTATCAAGAAATTAATTTTCCCAAATGGAAGTGGGAAGTGCTTAATATGGACTTTGTCATCGGTCTTCCTCGGTCTCGAAATTAGTATGATTCAATTTGGGTCATCATGGATAGGATGACTATGTCTGCTCACTTCCTGCTAATGCGGACTTCCTACTAAGCTGTATGTTTAAGAGATTGCAAAACTGCATGGGGTGCCTATTTTAATTATTTTTTATCATGGTACGTAGTTTATATCTCACTTCGGCAGTCTTTCTAAAAATGGTTGGGGACTAAGGTTAGTCTAAGTACTACTTTTCATCCGCAGTCATATAGGCAAAAAGAGAGAACTATTTAGACATTGGAGGATATACTTCGGGCCTATTTGATTGACTATGGTGTCAATTGGGTTTAGTATCTACCTTTGGGGGATTTTGCTTACAATAATAGATATCATTCGAGTGTTAGTATGGCCCCTTTTGAGGCGTTGTATGGTAGAAAGTGCACATCTCCTATTGGTTGGTTTGATCTTTGGAAGATGGACATTTTTGGCCCAAATTTGATTTATCAAGCAATGGAGAAGGTCAAGGTGATTCAGTATAGGCTGAAAGCTTCCCAAAGTCGCAAAAAGTCCTATACGGATGTTAGGCATGGAGAATTAGAGTTTGAGGTCCAGGATAAGGTGTTCCTCAAGGTGTCTTCGATGAAGGAAGTGGTGCGGTTTGGCAAAAAGGGAAACTCAGTCCTCAATATGTTGGTTCTTATGTGATTTTGCGGAGAGTTGGTAATGTTGCTTATGAGCTAGAGTTTCTATCTAGCTTAAGTTTGGTTCATCCAGTCTTTCATGTTTCTATATTGAGAAAGTGCATTGGTGATCCTTCTTTGGTTATTTCTTTGGAAGGATTGGGTATTTCAGATTCTTGGTCTTATGAAGAGGTACTGGTTGAGATATTAGATAGCCAAGTTCATTGGTTGCGGATTAAGGATGTGGCTAGATTAAGGTACCATGGTATAACCATAAGGTGGAAGAAGATACTTGGGAAGCGGAAGAGGATATGAAATCCAAGTATCAATATTTGTTTTCTGCTCCTATTACTCATGCAGAAGGTATATGTCTTCAATGTATCTTTATTTTCTGAGTTTGTTAAAGGAAAGATTAACATCTTTGCCTCTTTTTTTAAAACCTTTGTTAAAAGGATGTTTAATAATGAAAATGACTCTATGTGTGGTTACCCCTACCTTGTTCTTCATTCGGGGATGAATGTCCCTAGTGAGGGAGACTGAAATATCCTAGGTTTTGACCCTTAGAAAATTTCTTGGAATTTTTATTCTCCGAACCCAATACAACTTATGGGTACGAGTCATATGTTAGAGGTACGAGTCGTATGATCTTATTGTATACTGACAAGTGTTAGTTGGTGGGATGGTTTTGCTCATTGGAATAGGTACACTTAGCTGTATTAGTCGTAGGGCTAGGTACGAGTCATACCCAGGACTAGTATGGATATGGATCGTATGTTGTAGTTACGAGTTTATTGGATGAGTCATACACTAGACAGTTTCTGACCTGAGGTTGAGTCCTTGATACAAGTGGTGGAAACCAATCATATAAGAGGGTAAGACTCGTATGGGTCAGTTGTATCCCTATGATGGGATTTCGTGCAAATTAATTGGGGGTATTCTAGAAATTTTCTTAAGTAACTTAAGTGGAGGCATTTTGGAAATTTCCTTAAGCAACTTAAGTGGGGGTATTCTGAAAATTTCCTTACTTACCATAATTAGGACCCCGCGACTTCTAATACACTTAGGAGGTTATTTACCATCTTATTTTATTCATTAATACTTTGAAACTATTCCAAAATACTCCATAATTCTCTTAAGAGATTTTAGGGCAAGAAGGCTAGGGTTTCATCTTTAGGATTGCTTTGGGACTTGTCTTGGTTATTTCTTTTCATCAACTCTTTGGTATAAGGCATGATTCTCTTCCCTAATTATAATTTAAACTAATGACATGGTTTAAATTATTGATTTCATGGTTTTACTATTTCATGATTATGGTTTTCAACTATTATTCAAGGGTTTTGATATTAACTGATTTGTTCTGGTTTTAATTATGCTTTTATATGTAGTAATGGTAGACTTAGACAATTGTATTGCATGGTAATGGTTTAATGGTCTTTGGGATTGGTCTTGGTTATATTATGCCCCTAATGTGTTTGATGAAATACTTATAAATATATGTTCATTGCATTGACTTCTATTAATGGAATCTTGCATGTTTTAATCTTGGTAAAGGAATTATGAATGATTTAAATAGTTTGACAAGTCTAAAGGATAAATGGTTATGCTTGTGAAGAACGTGGAAGTCTCCCAAGTGGTTTAATATGGTATATGGAGGGGCACTTAAAAGTCCCCTTAAACTAAATAGTTTGGCTATCGATATTACTTACAAGTAAGGGGTGGTATGATGATGCCACTAATATGGACCTTGGTTAAATAAAATGGTAAATGGATTAGTTGGTCATTGGGAAATGGTTTTAATTGGGCATTAATGGTGGGCTTTATAGCAAAGCCGTTGAAGTGACTGGAAATTCATATTTGCCGATATGAGGATTGGTCTTATGGACCATATGCATGATGTCACACTATTGGGTGATGTACTAGTCATCCCATAGGATACTTTCCCGGTTGTGCGGCTACACGTACTAGGATGCTTTTAGAAGGGGGAGCTGAACCCATATATCTCGTGGGTTGTTTCGGACGGCCAGCATACACCTCAGGTAAAGGTTTTGAATGCATGCTAACCCTGAATCCCCTTTCCCGGCACTTATATATTTATGGTTGTATGCATTATGGATGGTTTCACTTGGTTTTATAACTGGCATTATTTTATTCTTATCTTGAGATTCAAGCTAGCGGTCACTGGGTAACCCGTCTACCTGTGGTTGTATACCCACGCTATGCAAGAATCGATCGTTCGACTCCTCCTAAATAGTAATTAACTCGGGGAGAATATTTGGACTGAAGAGGTGAGCTTCCATCCTTTCGGAAGGCATCATTTTATGTTACGGATATTGCTGGACATTTTGACTTTATTTTAGTTATTAGTTTTGGCCATGGTTTGGGGCAAGTCCCAACCAGATTTCTTTGCAATTTTGGATTAAGCCCTTGTGGCACTTCTGGGGGTTGGAATGGGCGGGATCGGTATTGGTGTCGGCCCTGGAATTGGAATAAGATAGGAGGCTGGCATCTTCATACATGATTTCTCACCATTTCATCATATTAAATTTTGGGATTGATTATCACATTATGTTTTGGTATTCTCTTTGCTTATGTCCTGGTTTATAGCCGATGGTTTGGTTGGTATAGTTGGCCGGTTGGTATGGTCTGGGTGGACTCGGTTGGCTCAACCACGGTTGTGACTCTATCCCACAATCTACATGATATCATTTATGCTATCTTTTTATATGCTCGAAATTCAGCCCATCTAAGGCTTGATATAGGTGGTTAGTTTGGGTAACAAGGGGGTCCCCAGTCCTGGTTGTACTTGGGATGCCAATTAAGACAAGGCTTAGGGGTCGGGTCGTGTCAATATAATGGTGACGGGTGTTGATACTATTTTCAGTAAGGAAGCTACATCTCCAAAAAATAAAAGTATCACTACTGGCAATACTTTTAATGTTCTATAGGATGAAGCGGGAGATAATATTACTATAAAGTCATATGACAATAGGGAAGTCATCTCTGATGATAAAGCAAGCAAGGAGATAGGTAAATAAGAAATAAATGGCTCAACAATATAAAAACCACCACCAAATGCCTCATATGGACTACAAAAAACAAGGAGTGTACAACAGATAATATAAATTACAGTTAATGAAGTTCAATAGACAAGTAGTGGTAAGGAGATTCACCAGTAGCAAAGTTCAATTCCTAACAATCAACTACAAATTTCCCACCAAACGAGTGAAGATTTCAGAGTAGGATCACAGTTAGTATGTAGATCTAACAATTAGGAACAACAACGTGATGTTGATGGTAATGTAGAGATCAGGAAGCTGAATGAAGAAATAGATAGAGAAGTTTAGGAGTTCTACAAGTTACTTGTTGATGGATATGTGAAAGATATAGAGGGGGCATTTTCCCAAGCCAATTACCAACAATCTCTTCAAATGGTGGATTTAGCTTAAATTTCCAATATGGCAAATGTCACAGTAGAGCAGGTTGGAAGAATCTCAATAGAAGATAATGAATAACTTTTGATTAAATCTAGTAATGTGCAAAAAGAAACATCTGAGAAGGTTAAGAAATACAAATACATTAGCAACACATGAAAAATTCTCCATTACAAGTACTATACAAGGTTATTTCCCATCAAATTATAAAAGAAGCAAGTATAAGTACAATCAAGCAAATAGGGATAACATTGTTGATACAAATGAAAGGGAGAATCCACATAATCGATATACAGTATTGAAGCAAGCTGATATATCACCACAGACAAATACAAAGGGTAATAAGGGTAAAGCTCAAGTGGAAAATAAGCCTACTAGGGTGCTTTCTAAGAGGAACGCCAAAATAAGAGGGAAATAAACCTAAAAGCTTTAGTCTTGAACATTAGGTTTTTGAAATCATATCATTCTTTTCATAGAGTTCAAATGCTTCATAGACACCATAATTTTTTTTTGATTGGATACCATAATTTTTCTTTGATTGCACTGATGGAGCTATTTCAAAATTCAAGACCTACAAAAAGATACAAAAGAAGATTGGATATGCAATAAACAAACTAAAACTTAATGAGAAGAATTGGGTGTTTGTTCAAGATCATATTTAGCTAGAAGTTTTATCAAATTTAGAGCAAAAAATTCTTTTCAATTAGAATTTCAGAAGTAGATGGTCACCATATTTGTACAAAGTGTGATGCCTATCTGAGACTCTTATATTATGGGAGGGCATTTATCATCTCAATCAGAATATGAGGCTCTCTTGGCTAGTTGGAGGGGATTTTAATGTTATCATGAGTGAAGAAGAGAATATTGATGGCATAACAATTTATCCAAATGAATATAAAGATTTTTTTGTATCGATTTGTGTGAATTATTTAACATCAACTTCAAAGGTAGTCCTTTTACCTAGTGGAATGAAAGGGTTGATCATATATGCATCTTTGAGTAATTTGATAGATTGGTTGAGAATTAATGATTTCTTGTTCTTATTGGAAATGTTGGATTAGAGAACTTAGTTAAAGTACTGAGTTTGATCATGCTCCCTTATTACTTTTATGTGGGGGTGGGGGGGGCCAAAGTCTATATTTTTTAGGCTATTTAAATTCCTCAAATTCTAGGAGGGAAATAGGATTTCTAGGATGTAGCTTCATAGAATTGGGTTCCTATTGGATCTAATGATGTTTATATTTGTTTAAAGATAAAAATAAAGAAAACCAAGCTTGCACCAGAAAGTTACAGAAGTTTGAGGATATTTTCAAGAAATTAAAAATTATGAAGTATATAGTCAGAATAAAAGAAGAATTATTTCAAGAATTTCCTACTACTACAAATAAAACTATTTTGAGAAAAAAGGTTGGGATATAGTGATTTACAAAAGATAAAAGTATCATATTTTTTCATAGTCTAGTTAATGGTAGAAGAAAGAGGTTAACAATTTCAAAGATAATGAAGAATGATGGTTATGGATTGAAGATAAAGAAAAAAATATTTGCAGAGGTCATTTCTTTTTATCATGAGTAATTTTTTGTAGAGGGGGATATCTTATGATTTAAATCTATTGAATAATGTTCCATGTATTATAATTGACGATGATAATCAACTATTGAATGCGGCACCTACTAATGAAGAGGTCAATAAGGTTATATTTTAGCTCAATAGGGAATATACTAGTGGTGCAAATGGGCTTACAAGTTATTTCTATCAAATATGGTAGGATATCATAGGCAGAGATGTGATTGATTTTATTAGTGAATTCTTTAATGGTGTCACTCTCCTTAAATTCATTACTCATAATAATTTGGTTTTATTGCCTAAAAAATAAAGGGTTACATCTTTTTTAACCTAATACCAATTAGTTTGAGTAATTTTTTGAATAAGGTGATTTCAAGGGTTCTACATGATAGGTTGGAAATTTTTCTACCTAAACTCATTTCTAAAAACTAGCCTGGCTTTATAAAGGGTATGAGTATTATAAAAATATGTTATTGGCTCAAGTGATGATCGTAAATATTAGAAAGAGAGGACAATTTACTAATATGGTTATCAAGATTGATATGGCAAAAGTAAATGATAGGGTGGATTGGAATTTTCTAATTAAGGTTTGGGAGAAAATGGGTTTTAATAACATGGTTATAGATACGGTGTGGATAATTGATGCTAATAGTTGTAACTCTGTATTTCTAAATGGCCAGGCTAGAGGTTTCTTTCATTCTACTATTAGGGTTAAGCGAAGAGACTCTTTATCTTCAGCCCTATTTATTTTAGTTACATATGTTCTATCTAGGACTATGAATAAGTTGTTTGATCATAGAGATTTTAAAGGTTATGGTATTCCAAAATGGAGTGACAACATAAATCAACTTGCTTATGCCGATGATTTTGATATTGTTGATAGGGCTTCTTTACAATTAATAATGATGCCGATGATTTTGATGTTGCTGATAGAGATTATGAGATGCAATCTGGTCAGAAGATTAATAGATAGAAAAGTGCCTTTTTAGGTATTCTAAGGATGTCTCTCTAGATATTCATATAATTTATGATTTTACAGGCTTTATTAAGGGTAAATTTCCTTTAATTTATCTAGGAGGTCCGATTGTAGATCATAGAGAAAGGAAAAATTATTTTTCAGAGCTCTTGAAAAAGGTAGGAAAAATTACTTTTCAGAGCTCTTGAAGAAGGTTCAAAGTAAATTGCCGGCATGGAAAGGTAAACTTCTGTGTTTTGAAGGTAAGACTATAATAATAAATAGTGTATTGCAAATTATTCTTATTTATCAATTATCAGCCATCATCCCTCCCAAGTGTATAATTCATGATCTACATAGGTTCTTTGCGATATTTATATAAAATATCAAAGAAGTTGGTAGGAATAAGCATTAGGTGGCTTGGTATGATTTTTGTTTAACTAAAGGAGAAGAAGGTTTAGGATTTAGATCTTTATTTGATATTGATAAATCCTTATATGCTAAATTGTGGTGTATATTAAAACACAAAAGTCTATGTGGAATAATTTTATATGAATTAAATATTCCAAAAAGTATAACCCTCAAGTGGTAGAATGAAGAGAGGGTTCTCAAATTTGAAATCACATGCTACAAGTCGAGGATGAGATTGATCAGACAATATGGTGGGAAATTAGGAATGGAAGTTCTAGTACATAGTTTGATAATTAGACTTAGTCGGGTGCTTTGTGATATTATTTGCGTCTAAACTATTATTTTAATTTTTCTATTGAAGATGTTGTAAAAATCAGAGTAAATGGAGCATGAAATGATCCTTTTATACACTAATTATTTCCTGAAAATATTTGTAATCAAATAATCAGTGAAATAGAAGTAGTAAAGGAAGCAGAAGGATGGGATAGGATTAGTCGACAACACAAAGATAAGGTAAGTTTTTAGTAAGTACTGCATGGAAATTAATCAAAAAGTTTGGAACTAAAAAAGAGGAGTTTAATTTAATCTAGAGAAAGAAATTTCTATCAAAGTCTCTTTCGATGGAGACTATTGAAAAAAACAATTTCTATTGGGGATTTTTTAGTTAGTGTTGGGCAAAAGGAGGAAGTCGGATGTTATTGTTGTGAAAGATAAACTCATGAATCTTATGAGCATCTTTTTATTACCTTCCCAACTGTAGGTTTATGTTACTCCTTTTCCACTAATGTAGGAGTGTAGGGTTCTTTCTTACAACTAAAAGATACTATATTCAAATGGTGGAAGGCTTCATGTGCTACAAGATCACTAAAACCCCTATTCAGAGTTTTCCATCTTTTTATATTTAGGAAAAATTTAAAGCGGTGGAATAATATTAAACATTAAGGGAGATTCCTATTTATTGCACGAGAATGGATATTAACAAAAACTTATACTATATGGAAACTACTAGGTATCTTTGGTTAAAAAACCTGCCTAATAGTTAGTCATTGATAAAACGGTGTTATGAAGCTTATATAACCACTGACTGAGTTCAAAATATTGAGGTGTAGGCTATCCCCCGAAGGTTTATTTAAATGTAATTTGGATGGTGCATCAAAGAGTAACCCTGGGCCTAATAAAAGTGCATTTTGTATCAGAAATCATGAAGTAGAATTTCTTTATGTTGAAATAAAAGGTTGTGGGAATATTACTAGGTTGGAGGTTAAAACTATTGCATTAAAAAGTGGCTTAAAATATTGTATTTCTCACAGCTTACTGCTTGTGGTGCTATATACTGACTTTTTCACCCATAAAAAAGTTTTGTACAGTGTTGATAAAGTCCCTTGGTCTATTGGTGGAGAGATAAGGAGAATCCATAATTTAAGGGAAAATATCGAGGTGGAGCATATGTATAGGGAAGAAAACAACATGGCTAACTTTTTATATATTTAATTTTTCTCCTCTGAAGGTACACAAAGCATCTCATATAATTCAATTACACATGTTCCAAATGATGGAAAATCAATCTTGAGTTTGGACATAGAACAAATTCATAATATTTGAATTCCCAAATGTTAAAATGGAAATTTTATCGTGCAGCAAATAGGAACAGAAGAACAAAATAATATGGCACATGAAATTTCCTTTAAAATCAAGGAATATAAGGCACAACATGATGGAGATGAGAAAAAACAACATACATGGAAAATAATAGCAGTGGTAACATACTCAATTTAATTGAAAATTGACCTAATATTTCATCATATATATTAGTGGTATTAGCTCCATGAGGATCAACCTATTGGTTAATAGAACAGTTAACCAATTTCTATCTTAAATCAGCTTTAAAGCATACAACACTTAAATAAAGATGAACCTATCTGAAGGTTGACAGCCAAATCTGATTTTGTAGAGTTGAAGAAGTATTCTCTTGGATGAGATAGCATGTAATTCATGATATTTTAGAATGTCTGAGAAAAAATCTATCAAAGCTCGTGCTAGAATCTGAGATGGATAAAAAATACAATATAAGTTATGCATTTTCCTTAATCTTGGATGAGAACCATCACCGGGCTTCTTTGGATTGTATGGTAAAGAAGTTGATGAACAACTAGGAGAGGCAGAAGTGAAGAGCAGATCAAAGATTTGAAGGTGAAGATGTTTGGAGATTTGTGTTGTCTTCCAGATAATTGTCAACTTTTCTTTTTCACCTTTTGCCACTTTCTTGCTTTTGTTTTCTAGAGACTTCTCTACTTTTAATTTTTTCTTCTTTTATTTCCTTTGCTAATTTGTTTGTGTAAATATTTGTTTGAAAATAAATGGGCCTCTTAGGCCATTTTTTATTTTTAAAAAATAAAAATTTATATATATATTGAAAAGTCAAAAGCAAGGATTCACAGTTTTGTCTAGTTGATAAAAGGTAACAAGAAAAGACAATCTTGAGGACGTTGAATATCAATATCGATATCACTTCTCACATTAAAAAAACAATCATCATATAATGATAGACTATTTTGTATCCTTTTTCTAGTAAGAAAGATTTTTTGTTCTCTTTGAACTGCTATTATCATTTGTGAGTATGTAGGTCATTGATAAATACTTCTGAACACAAGTCAGTCATGAATATTTTTAAATGATATCATAATATTTTGTGGTGATTATTATTTTTGTGAAGTATATGATAGTAATACTCTAGTCACTAGGGTGCCCATAGCATAATCAATCCTGAAATAGCAATATTTAACTAGCGCTTAATACCCATGCATCAGATTTATATCAAAATATAATAATATTCATGCTTGAAAATACGCATGAAAATACAAAAGTAAACATGAAATTCATCATCTAACTCACTTCAAAGCTCAAAATTCTTCAATTAGCAATATTGGGTATGAACCCTAATTTAAAATTCATGAATAATCATACAAAACCATATATATTTGGAATTAAAACTACTTTTGGGAACAAGGATGAAAGAGGATCCTTGTTGATAAACCCCACATATCTTAATTGATGCAATTACTGAGAAAGCTTGAACTTGAATCTCTATCTGTGCTCTTGAAGATGAATTCTTGAATCTTTTGAATTGAAAATCCTTAATTTTGAGCTATCTTGGAAAAAAGGAATGGAGGAAATTGGATTTCTTGGGGTTTAAGTTTTGAGGTTCTAGGGTTTTCTTGAGAGAGAATATATGAAAAGTAAGCATAGAATGCTTAGAATAGGTATAATTCTGTGTTATTCACGACCAGGGGCTTAAGAATTGACTAAATTTCCCTTTTAAAATTTAACTCGAAAACTGGAAAAATCTCGATTTAGCCACCCATAGAGACACGCCACTTTTGCGGTGGCTCACTAGAAAAAGGACGAGCTCAGTTTCTCCAATCAACACGATGTGGGGATATCGCGTTGGGATACTGGAAAAAGGATGAGTCCCATTTTTTCCATCACCACAACGCACTAAAATCTCATCATCTCACAGGAAAAAGGATGAGCGGGAACTAGACTTTCACCGTGATGTGACATTATCTGGGTGCTCCACAGGATTTTGACAATTACAAAACCGTCATTCACCGCGTTGTGGTGCCTGTCAAAATGCCATACTATTTTACTAAAAATGGAATAACTTCTCTACCAAGTATCAGATTAAGGCAAAATTGGTATCGATGGAAAGCTAAGCCAATTATCTATACATTGGGGGGTCTAGAACTTGAAAATTCTACATGTATCAAGAGTTTATCATTTCCAAATCTAACCCTTGACATTCTAGGAGCTAAACTAAGCCAGAAAAAAGTATGGGGTATTACATATATACTCACAAACATTATCGATAACTGACCCTAATCTAAAGCGATGGCGAGAACCACAGCTTCAACAACCTACTGTTTTTCCAATTAGGTCTATATCCCATGAATACACAACTTCAACCTATAAGGATAACCTAATACAATGGTTCATAAATTTAATATATAGGGTAGGCACACTAACCTAGGTGAGTTAACACTATTATTCCATAATTAATAAAATAACAAAACTCATTATGAAGGAAACTCGCTAGCATGATATAACAAGCTTAATCAATTCTAATCAACCAATAATATAAAATAAAAATAGAGAGAGTGCACATATTTAGGAGTGTATCTCATACTACCGATAGGGGATGCACATCTATCTCTCCTATCAAGCCTCAGTCATACCCTATATCTAATAATATTCTAGCCTCCAAATCAATATATGATGATATAAGGTAATGTAATGAAGTTAAATGTATTCTCAAACACAAAATCACAAATAAGGTCCTAATACAGAAATACAGTACAAGAGTACATACTAACACAACATCAAACCATACCAAGGATTATAATGGAGTGTAAAAGATGAAATGCAATATGGTGATAATGATAATGTATGGTGAATGTCATCACATGACTTTCTGTATACACCCACCAAGCTCGCATCTATCGGGTAGGACCTATGGGGGGTTCGCATCCATATACTCATATAATCTTAATCTCGTATGTCAGATCATCCTTACCAACACATCTCTCGAAATATGCATTTTATAAGGTGTCTCATTTTCTTACAAAAATCAAAATATCTCAGGGGTACCTATATCTCATGTATATCAATGAGTGATGTGAGGATGTAACATTCACAATCATTTAGTTGAAGATAAAATCCATTCAATACATGTATAAGTGAGCTTAGTATCAACTCAATGTATTAGTAATTTATGATATATATTTTTCACTTGGCACCACCAGATTTCACTTAGCACCACCAGAATAAATAGTCATGCAATAATTAACAATATTATTTTAACCCTCACTCGGGCATCACTATAATGATAATGCAATTAAATGCTCAAATGAGGCCTACAATGTCAAGTCAAGCCCCCCCACCCCACTGAGGCAACACAATTATAAATAAGACATTATAATGCATAGATAAGGCCTATGATAACAAGTCAAGCCCCTAATTCAGAAACATAATAATAAATAAGGCATTTGATGTGCAAACATGCCCAATAACATCAAGTCAAGACCCCACTCGAGTGACATAATATTATGTCCTCCCAAATCAAAAAGCAATATGCATACAAGTCCCTACTCAGGTACATAATCATAAATAATTACTCAAGTACATAAATAATTTTACATGATTCCTACATGGGCAATACGAAATTAAAAACAATTCCAAGACAATATATCATGGAACTACCCAACCAAATTTATTTCATACCTAAAGTTCAATCAACTAGTACAAATCCATTCATACTCCAAGAATGTTTGCAAGCATCCATACTAAAAAATCAAGGAAATAAGGTAACCACAATCCCATCAAAGACTCCAGTACCTATGGAGATTCTCTCCATTTAACCTAATCGGGATCATTGATACTAACTAAATCATAACATACAAACAAAACAACATAAAACACATAAACACTTTGGAAAAAGTTAAGGTACATCTGAAATTGCCTTAAACAAGATTTGCAAGCCCAAATAGAGTACAAAACCTCAACCATATTCCTAACTCTCTTGAATCAACACTAAAAGCAACCAAACTAATCAAATATGTCCTCTATAAGTCAAAATGAAGCTAATGATACTAATAGTAACCCTATATAAGATGATTCTAAAACTTCAAAAAATAATTTTAAAAATTAAAAGGGTAAAACCAAAATTTTATTTAAGAATAATGTTCTCCACAATCAATGGAGTCTATGGTTAAAAAGCCACGCGAAAATGACTTTAAAATATGGTCCAAATTGAAGAAATTCTATTTTAAAGCTTTATCAACAAAAACCCCCAACTCCCTTTTCGAAATCAAGAATTTGAGGATGGATTTGAAAAGAAATCAAGGGGAAATGATTAAATAAAGATTTAGGAACTTATCCACGAAATAATTCTTTAAAACCCTTATGGAGAAAAACACAAAATGGAAGGGTTTTATAGGTTTGGAAAATGCTACCTCGCAATCGTGTTCAATTCCTCGCGATCACAATAGTGAATAATTGATTGATATTAAAAATGGTAATCACAATCCCGGGCACACTATCACGATCATGACACAACCCATACTGAGACTCTCACAAATGTGTGCATCAAGACCGTCAATACAATGAAGATGGGAAACCAATCCGGACCCATGATCGTGATGAACCCACCATGTGAGTGTGATTCCCTAGTCAATTGTTCGTCAAGAATGCAACAATAAGGGTGGAAAATGTGAAGAAGGTACTTATGCATTAGAAAACAATAACTCTAAGCCTAATAAATCTTCCAATCGGACTTTCAAAATTTATTGAGGACCCCAGAAACAAATCATATATGCTACTAGGCTAATTTTAATGATCTAAACTAAATAGCATTATTGAATTTCAAAAAAGTGAGTTTTTTCACCAAATTAACCCCTTGAACACCCCAGGTAAAATTTGACTATTTTTCATACAGAGGATCAAAATGCAAAATAAGGTTACATACCTAAACCAACCACTCTACAAACCCAAAATCGATATTCTAGATCTATGAAATAGTCAAAATCTTCATGCGAGACTTGAATCATAAAATGTTGACCTAAGTAAAACCTATCCTTTTAAGGATATTCAAAACTACAAACTCGAATAAAATACTCCAATGCATCAGGGATAGATCCAACTCAAAAATTGGTTAGAAAAAATGTGGGAAGGGGTAAAATAGTCAAAGAAAAAAAATAAATTTCAATGTGAGGTTAATTATAGTATCCACAATTAAGACACGTTTGTCCTCGAACGTTCAAGCAAGAAAATAAAAATAGTATGGGATAGAAAATACCCTTGAGAAACATCAAACAAGAACTCCAACGTGGAGTCACAACCATAGAACTACCAGTTTTACCATAAAATAAGAAATGTAACACATACGGACTTTTTAGGTCATATTACTAGCATTTAAGGTAAAATCATCAATGAAGCTAAATTTTATATTTTTGATACCTATCTAAAATAAACCTAAAGAAGGCAACACAAGGCACTGGCTAAAACTACAAGATAAAAAATTACATAACTACCCACCAAAATACTGATTAAACCCACTTATGGCCGATAATGTCACTCTCAAGTCAAAACACACTTCAACCCTAGGCTACAACTACTAGGCCAAAAATCGGTATTAAAGCTACACAAAACCTCAAAAGCCACACTCAGCACTCTAGGTCACCTCTCAATAGACATAACATACTGCTTAACCCTTTGAGTTAAATAAGAATCACTATAAAACTCTATATACGATAGGCATCAAGTCTCTAAAGTACTAAATACTCAAGTCACTCATCACAATAACATGTGCAAACCTCAATAGTCAAAAGACATAAAACAACTCTAAGTCCTCAATAATTTAGTACAATAAGAAGTTTTTTAACCAAGCACACATACACAACCCATCATAATAGAAACGATCAACCCATAGAGCAAGTTCACCAATCACTAGATGTCATGACTCCAAATTGCCCCTAGTCGTTACATAGTGCTTGGGGTCACAAGTGACCTAAGCTAACCCATGGTCTCGCAAAATACTAAGAATACTGAAGCAAATAAAGTGATATTGAATGGAAACTAAACTAAAATGACCTGATTATTAAAAAAAATCAAAAATAATACAAGATATCAAAACTAAGACTATATGACAAAATCAACATATTGAAAATATGACTATTTATCTGAAAGCCTCTAAATCATATGAGTTTTTTGGACAAGCCCACAACTAACCCCAACTATCTAAAACTAAAAAATAAAGATACTAAAAGGAAATGTTGATAATTGGTCCTTGAATGATAAGGACTCACCAAAAACTAATGCTGATATAATGCGGAATCGTACTAAGTACAATTAAGATATTGAGCGTTAAAACCTATATTATAAGATAATATAGCATAAAGAAAGTATGCGATCAGTACTTTGAATTTACTGAGTATGTGAGATGGTAAATAACTGATATAGGTAAAACATGATATGTATAACATGGTAAACTGATGCAAAACCAAGTAATAAACAAGTACTGTATGATAAGTTGAACAATTGAATACATGGTCATGCAAGTATATAAATCTAAACTATAAATTGTGGACTATGGAAGTTACCATTAATCTATATACCCAATCTAAGCTAGCTAGGGTCTAACCTGTAACCCTAGTTGGATGGGTGCTCAATACCTTACCAAGGGTACAAACACTGATTCACCTAGATCCACTAAACTGATATTCGAAAGGACTAAGGTGTTGATACTAGTTAGACAGGTAACCCTTTAGAACCTACAGTAGCTCCTTAGTTCTAGATCATAGGAACTTCTACTAAAGTTCTAAATCTAACTAACGGGTGAGCCTTCATCCCTGCGTTTGCTTGGTGGGAAGTGTTACTCCCAACTGAATGACACTGACAACTAAAAATGCTCAATAATAATAATATTCTAAGAATCGACAATAAATGCATAATTTAAAAGTATTCAACAACATGTAAGTTGGAGAATCTAGCATTAGTAAGTATATGCATGAAATTCTAGGTCATCGGGTGTTCATAACCCACCATCTCTACAGAATGCAATTAAATATGGAAATATTAAAATCTAAACATAATAAGGATTTTCATAACTCAAGCGCAAAAATTAAGAATTTATCAATACGATGAAATTTTATAATTCTGAGTAGGGAAAGATTCTCAAATTTATGGCAAAATATATATCCATAGTTTAGTTAAAGAAATAAACTGAAAACTTAAGAAATTCATGCTTTCCATGGAAACCCTAAGCTTGAAGGGTGAAATAAACTTGAGAAATTAAGTTATCTTTGGAAATAAATGGGTAGAAGTAAACCCATTGATGAAATCCCACATACCTGATGTTTAAAACCTTGAAAAAATCTTTAGATTTGAAGTTGGAAGTTGAAAAGCCTTATATCCTGCTTAGGGAGGAGAATTATCTGTTTCTCTCTCTAAATTTTCTAAGTATTGAATGAATTTTGAGAGACTTAGGGGTGTTTTAGAGTAATAATTCAGCCCTTGGAAAGCTTAAACAACATAGTTTTGGTGTTAAAATAATGAGTAAAGACCAAACAACCCCTCAAAAATCATCGAAAAAACTCCTAGAAATAGTCCCGATGACTTAAGCTATGACTTGTAGGGTATCGCCACGAGTCATAGCCAAAGGACCAAAATTTTGGTCCCCACTGCCATGATGATGAGTCCTCCTAATGACTCGTAGGGTTTGGCTACGAGTTGTATCCTGGAGTTATAGACACTGGTAGCCTGGATAGTGCTTTAGTAAATTGGCCATAACTTTTTACTCTAATATTGAATTAAGGCAAAACTGCTGGATTTGGAAATATAATTCAATTATCTATATTTTGGTGTGTATAAGCACAACAAACCTTATTAATTCAAAAGTTATGCTCGTTTGAAGCTGACTATAGCAATATTCTTCACACAAACTTAATTGGTAAGGGATATTTTGACCTGTCTATAAGCTAGGAGTTAATTGGGGCCTTAATATATGTCTAAATCAGTTACCAAACTATGAAAACATGATGCTTGATTTTGTATGAACTTGAAGCATGGTTCTAATATTGATTTGGATTTTTGGGGTGTTACAATATATTTAACTGACGGTGCCCAAATTAATGATCAAACTCAGAATAATTGCCACTAACTATGCATAAGCTACTGAAAAACCATACTACTAAGACATCAAATTCCCAACTCAAACCCATAGCTAAGCTTTAAATATATCAAATTATTTATGAACACGTTCCTTAACCTTTCCTTTTCATAATTTTTCAATTAGTATTTCTTCACAAGAACTACGGAATAGTAACACATACTCCAAATCAAAACTCATGAAAAAATATATCCCATTCGGACACTTAGCTATAGAAGTAACATTTGCTACAAGTAAGTTTTCTTCCCATTGAAATCTTTTCTGAAACAAATCTAGAATCCCTTATAAGCTTAAATCCTTCAAACCTAACCAAGGAGTGTCGTAATACCATCGAATCAAATCATGCTACAAAGGACATACATTAAGAAAGTAATTAGTAAGCAAGGCATGAACATCTAAGAACCTTCATTTATCCAACTAGAATATTTCAAAGGCAATCTTTCCTAGTTAGTTGAACCGAATCCAACCCACCATAACGTCTTCTTGTATAATCTAGAAAGCATCACTCGTTATCCCACAAAGTCAATATCGTCAATACGACATTAACCCAAATGTCAAATACATTAAAGTAACCCTCATACAACAACCAATTCATACATACACACAGTCAATGACATTTGCAAGAAATTCTACATAAGCCCTCCAATTGTAGCTATCTTTATTCAAAACTCCTCAACCCAATAATCAAAACACCTCCTCGAACCCAAATGACCCTCTACAAAACCTCTGGATCATCTTCTATAACTTAAATATGCCAAAACCATAATTAATCCACCACTAATCTATAGTATAACCATTAAAGAGATCATATCCAAGTACACCAAAATCTATAAAACACATAAAATCATGTCTAATCCTACTATGCACTCTAAGTGAATCATAATATAGGATTGGTGCATCCGATCCACCACTAAGGAATTATATATAGGGCAATGATATTAGTAGAACACATAAAAGACCATGAATTATAACAAGAGTCAATGTCTAAAAACCAAACACATAGGAGGATGTGGACTAATAATCAAACACTACTAAGACAAATCAAAGGTGGACTAATATCTTACTTGTGTCTACTATATCGAAAGCTCTTTACTTGTTTCTATCGTATCGAACCTGATACAGAGACATGTCATCTCTCAAATCTTATGAAGCATTTCTCTATCTAAGATACAGGCAATCCCTCTTATAGTTACCGACACCTCTAAAAAATATCAAACCAAGAAAGTCAGAGCCCACCGAACTAAACCTTAAAGACAACCCTAATCTAACCCTTACCAAGCATAACCATAAGGTTCCTAACCTTCATCATGCATATCATTATGATAATCAAATCCACGGGCTCTCTAGCCTAAAAGCTTCTTATATCTCCATACAAACTAGTCTAAGAACACTCGAGCAAATTGATCTCACATAAAAGAGGTGATCCAACTGGTCTCCCCCTATAAAGTTCTCCACCACTATCTAGTTGACCAAAAAACTAAAGAAAGTGAAGTATACTCCACTAGAATCCAAAAACTCAACTTATGCAACCTCTCATGGTAACCATATATAAGCATCAAACCTAGGATCTCCATCAAAACAAGGAGGATCAGTCCTCATGAACTCTACATATCTACTATATCCCTCTATGGACAAAAACGTTAAGGTCCCTGGATGTAGAGTAATCCCAAAAAATACCTTATCTACCCTTGGAGAACCCATAGTAGTCACATATGTATCTGGAGTCTTAAGCCCTGAAGTAGTATGCTATGTAATCATGGGCCAAATAATCTTCAATAATATATATGGAGACACCCTTTGAAGGAAACCCAACACGCAACCCAAATAATCTTCAATAATATATATAGCCACATATGGTGTTTGCACTGGACTCAACCCCTCTAACAGTGGACCTACTACCATTAGCCATCCTAGAACCAAAAGAGGCAACTTTAACCTGACCTCTAGCTAGTCTAGATATCTCAATCTGACCTCTGCCTTAAACTTTTCTCCTTCTACATACCAAAATCACGAGCTCTAAATCACTACCCATATAAAAACATGTGATCACCATCTATGACAGAATGAATAAAAAGTTTTTGAGTTATACAAATATTCAAACACCTAAAAAAATAAAGAAATAAAAATATCCTAAGTCCCTCTAGCCTATCAAAGATAGATAATTGCCATCTCCACGCTGATACAAAAGTCTACACAAGACTAGGATTGCACTAATGAGACCAATAAACTTGGGACTCTGATACTAGTTTGTCACAACCCAAAATAGGTACGTAATGGCACTTGTCAAAACAACTATATAAGTTATCCTAACATATTCTAAAGAATGAGAGTTAAAGGAAATTCAAGATAGGAAACAGAAAGACAAATAATCCCAAATATATATAAAAGTACGAGACATGAGAATCAATGTTACATTCCAGGTCAAGTTGTCATTAGCACAAGCCTCTAAATACAGAATGTTAACAAATAGATAAAGTATCTACAATGGAAAAGCATAAGATAAATAAACAAAGCTAGGTAATCTTTGAGTCCTCCAGCACTCCTTAATATCTACAATGTCAATGCTAGAAAAAAATAATCTACAAGTTGTTACTCTATCCAACACCTATACGGGGGGGAGGGGGGGGAATAAGAAAAGGGAAAGAGAAGCAAGGGCGAGTATGAAACCACATGTACTTAGCAAGTATCAACGATAACCAACCCTAATTCAAATGATGGAGAGAACACCGCTCCAACTACCCAAGGTTCCCAATTAGATATATACCCCATAAATACACAACTTCAACCTATTAGGGAACCCAACACAATGGTCCATATATACGGAGTAGGCACCCTAACCTAGGTTAGTCAATATTATGCATTCCATAATCAAAAAAATAAGAAAAGTCATTATGAAGGAAACTTACTAGCATGATATAACATGCTTAATCAATTATAATCTATCAAGGAATATGTGATAAAAAAATGGACAGAGTGCACATATATATGAGTGTATCTCATACTACTAACAGGGCTACACATCTATCTGTCTTATCAAGCCTCAATTATACCCTATATCTCATAATGCTCCAACAAGCAAATCAGTATATTATGATATATGGTAATGTAATAAAGTCAAATTTATGCTCTAACACAATATCAAAAACAAGGTCTTAATATACAAATATAGTACAAGAGTAAATACTAATACAGTTTCTAACCATAACAAGGATGATAATGCAACACAAATGATACAACACAATGTAATCATGATAATGATGAGAAGAGATGATGTATTGTAAAAGTCATCGCATGACTTTCAGTATACACTCTTAAGCTTGCAACTACTAGGTAGGACATATGGGGGAGGGGGTTCACAACCCATATACTCATAAGATCTCAATCTTAAATGTCAAATCAACCTTATCGGCACATCCCTCAATAAAATCACATTATAAGGTGTCTCATTTTCTTACAAAATTAGAATATCTTAATGGTACCAATGTCTCATGAATATGCATGTATGATATGAGGGTTTAATTCTCACAACCAATTAGTATGAAGATCAAAATCCATTCAACATACGTATAAGTAAGCTTAGAATCAACTCAATGAATCAATAGTTCATGATATCCATCTTTTACTAGGCACTACCAGAATAAATAGTCATGCAGTAATCAATAATATCTTTTCCAATCCCTCACTTGGGCACCACTAAAATGATAATATAATTAAATGCTAAAATAAGGCCTACAATGTCAAGCGAAGCCCATACTCAGCCAACATAATGATAGATAAGACATTCATAAGACAAATAAGGCTTATAATAATAAGTCAAGCCCCCACTCGGGTGATATAATAATAAATATGGCATTCAATGTGCAAACATGACCAATAACATCAAGTCAAGACTTCACTCAAGCATCACAAAAATATGTCCTTTGAAATCAACAATAATATGCATGTAAGCCCCCACACGGGCACATGATCAAAAATAATTACTTAAGTTCATAAATATGTTTACATGAGTCCCACATAGGCAATGTACAAAATAAACAATAATTTTGAGACAATATATCACGAAACTACCAAACATAGTTTGTTCCATACCTAAATGGCTCGTCAACTAGTACAGGTCCATTCATACTTTAAGGATATTTACGAACATCCATTGGAACTAATAAAGGCAATAAGGAAACTACAATCCATTAAAGACTCCACTACTTGTGGAGATACTTAGCATTTCACCTAATTGGGACCCTCAATCCTTAAAAAAATCATAATATATAAACAAACACGCATAAAACACATAAGCACTTTAAAAAAAGTGAAGGTACATCTCAACTTGTCTTAAATAAAGCTCCATAATCCCAAATGCTGACCAAAACCTCAACCATAGCCCAAATCTCCTGAATAAATACCAAGAGCATCCAATATAATTGAATATATCATTTACAAGTCAAAATAAAGATAATGACACCCATATTGATCCTATATAAGATGGATCCAAAAAGGTTTCAAAAAATAAGATAAAAAATAAAAAGGTTAACATTAAAATTTGTTTAAGAATAGTGTTATCCATAATAATAGGAGTCTATGGTTGAAAAACCACACGAAAATTAGTTTAAAATAAGGTCCAGATCAAAGAAAAACTATTTTAAAGCTTTACCGGTGAAAATCCCTAAATTCTCTTTTGAAATCAAGAATCTGAGTATAGAATTATACGGAAATGACAAAATAAAGATTAGGAGTTTACCTATGGAATGGTTCTCAAAAAACTCCAAGGAATCACCTTAATCCGAGCTTTAAGAGTTAAAAAAATGAGAAAAACACAAAACTAAAAGGTTCTATAGGTTTTACAAAACACTTCCTCGCGATCGTGTTCAACCCCTTGTGAATGATAGTTTCAATGCTTGACCGACATTAAAAATAATAATTGCAAGCGCAGACACACCATCATAATCTGTTGCGCCCAAGTGCACACACAAGTAAACATGGTATCACCATGTAATGTAGTGTCCTTTTACAAGTCAAGTATCGAATCCTCAGACTTATGTTAACGACTATCCAAGACTAGTCCAACATTAACATTACCTCAGTGCCATTGTAACCAAAAGTAAGTATAGACAGAAACTAATGTTACACCAATGAATTTTTGATGATTGAAATATAAAAAAACATGTTATTCAAGTTGGTCCAATTACATGGAGACAGTCACGAGGAAAGCGGACAAGAATAGACAAACTCAGGTCTCTAGAGAATAGATAAAGCTCTCTCATATTCTTGGTAAATCACATATGATAAAAAGAATTTGTAATTAAATGCAACACTTATTGATAATATTGATAGAAAGTGTTGCACTCAAAAAAGGAGATTGACTTGAAGTAGGAGTTTGACAACCACAAGAGTTTTACTAGAAGAAGGACTCCAACTGAACATAAAAATCTGATAAAGTTGAAGAGTCCAAGGGGCAGAAAAAGTAAACACACAGTGAAGGACTCTTTGAAGGGTCATTATATATCAAGGGAGTAATTAACTTTGAATCTCATGCACTTAAAAAGATAGCAACATATTAACGAATTATCAAACAGTTCCAAAAGCTTGAAGCATCAAAAGAGATCCTCTTCCTTGTACTTAGAGCTAAGGAGTCTTAGACTTTATGTATTAGGTTAGTTCTTGAGTTGTAATGTTGTCTAGTCTCAGTGAAGTATAAACTGAGTTATGAGCTTTGTCTTCATGTTTAGAAACTCGAAGACTTGGGGACACTTACCTAGGGAAGGTTTATGTTTCTGTAGAAATAGGAGTTAGAGTTTAATTCCTTCATTACAAAAGTTTTGTAATTTGTTGATTTGTACAGGATCAAATTATTTTAGTGAAGTTTGGGTTAAATCCTATAGAGGTACAAGTCATAGTTTTTTACACCTCCTTGAGCCGAGTGTTTTCTATGTAAACATCATTGTGCAATTACTTATTCTTTTAGCTGTATAGAAGCACGTTTCTTAGCCTATTCCATCGATAGGCAACATTTAGGCAAAAAATAAGAAATCAGTAGGGCTCAAACTTCTACAAGTGGTATTAAAGCCAGGTTATCTTACATAAGGTTAATACCTAAGAAAAGATCACTTTGATGAATTCCGCAATGTCTACTGGTCACAGTGAAGGACAATCCACTACTAGGCCTCCTCTTTTTTATGGTACTCATTTCTCTTGGTGGAAGGCTAGAATGGAAATATTCATTTAAGGAGAATACTATGAATTGTGGGACAGAATTACTGATGGTCCAACTATCCCAATAAAGTTGGAAGATGAAGAACAAGTTAAAAAGGTTAGAAGTGAATTTACTATTGATGATTTGGTAGCTCTAAATAAGAATTCAAGGTAAAAGAACATACTAGTGTGTGGTCTAGGTCTAGTTGAATACAACAGGAATTCTACTTGCACCACTGCCAACCAAATCTGGAATGCCTTAGTGAATGCACATGAGGGTACGACTCAAGTGTGAAAATTTAGAGTTGCTCTTCTCCTTACTAAGTATGAAGCTTTTAAGATGAAGAAAAATGAATCACTTCATTCGATGATGTCAAGACTCACTGCTTTGACAAATGAATTATTTTTTTTGGGAAAAATCATCACTATTGAGGAACAAGTTGAGAAAGTATTAAGGGTCCTGCTAAAATCTAAATGGGATATCAAGGTTACTGCTATTAGAGAGGCAAAGAATTTAAGCAGCATGACTTTAGATGAATTTGTAGGAAACCTAAAGAATTATGAGATGCAAACTGATAAAGCCAAGAATGAAAAGAAAGCTCCTAAGAAAACTTTGGACCTAAAAGCCTCTGACAATGATGGAGAAATAGAACTGATTGAAGAACAGGTATTATTCATAACAAAAAATTTTAGCAAAGTCTTCATAATGAAGAATGGAACTATTAGCAAGAGGCATTCCAATGACAATCCCACGGGGTTCTTTAAGTGTGGTAAAACTGATCATCAAGTCAGACACTATCCTGTTTTGGAAATTGAATGGAAATAGGAAATAGTTAAGAAAAAATTAAAAGAATAGGCTAAGAGAAGAGGGAAGGACGAATTTGCTATGGTAGTTGCTTAGAGATTTAACTCTGAAAGATCAAATGATAGAGAGGTAGATAAAACTGTTCTTATGGCAATCAGAGATTCTACCATGGAAGATGAAGATAACATTACTGAAGTAAGTATTCAAAAACTTAAAAATAAATTACACTTCATCTCAAAAGAAAAACTTGTTTCATTGATGAATGACCTGATGGATGATTTCCAAGAAATATCTTCTGATAGGGATGAACTATTCAGCAGTCTTGCAAGACTCAAGTTTGATTTTATTGACCTGAAAACTTGCAAAAAAAGTTGTTAAAAAGAAAAATAAAACTCTCAAGGAACAAACAAATCAGCTTTATTCTTCAAAAATGAATCTACAATCTAAGATCCTAAATTTGAATCTTTCTCGAAAGGAAAAGGGTGAAAAGTGAAGATCAGAAAGGGGTTGAACTTGAACTAACCAAGGTTAAACATGATTTCAATAATGAAAAAAAGGTAGATATATTGATTCAAGAAATCTCTAGGTTAAAACATGATCTGGAAAGGGCAAATAGATGGACAAACTCCTCTAGAATTGTTCATCAACTGGGTGAAAGACACACAATGAAAAAGTTGGATTGGGATTTTTCAAGAGTGATACTATCACAAATCATTTATGCTACATTAGTGGCAATATTGGACATCCCATTACCGATTGTCCCATTGCTAGTAAAAGTATATCCAGAAGCACAAATCTAGCAAAGAAGTCTGATTTCATAAGATCTCAGAAAAATAAATTAAATAGCAAAACAATTTAGAGTAATAGGTCACATAACTTGTTGCCTCATTGGACTAAAATAAATATTATTTATCCTTTTTCTTACAAGAAAGGACCCAAGCTTGTCTGGGTTCTTAATGTTAACCCTTAAAATATTTTTGCAAGTGAAAGATGGCAATCAAAATTAGCCTACGGATAGAGATTGCTCAAGGCATAAGACTTGAAAAGAACAAATATCATTTCACTAAGGAGGAAAATCACTTACAAATTAGAAAACAAAGAAGAATCAAAAATAAAGAAAATTGTGGACATGTAGTATTTGTGTAAGGGGAAACAAAAGAGACTACATTTAAAAGAAAAATGATTCTTGTGAGCAAATGAAAGAATCAAGAAAGGGAAATAAAATTGATGAGTTGCACAGGCAAAGGCTGTGATACATGGTCCTTTTGATTGTTCAACCTATGGGCATAGTGATAGGGGAGCAAGTCAAGACATATATTCATGCCATGCTAAATTGTTGAAAATCAAGCAACAATTCATGAATTTTGAGTATAAATATAGGATGTCTTCATGCTTTTTATGATAATACAAGTACTTTAAAATTTTAAATCTTCTCCTATACTACATCTTATGGATATTAGATACCACTCTTGTACAGACAATGTTAAGGAAGGCCTTATATCTATCATGATATATGGTATGGAAGATTTACTTGCTAAAACACGTAGTATAGAGCTCATTCGAAATAACAAATTAGAATTGTGAATAACTAAGGTTGCATAAACTTCATTCAATGCTTGACTAGAACTATCTATTCTTGGCATGTCTCAACCTAAAATATTTGAATAATTCAATCTTGCACAATAAGTTGTGAGTGCTAATTTTAGGATTTTTACTAATATGAAAAATTATGTATTAAACTATGTAGAGATATTGGATCTTTTGAATGAAGTGTATGTGATTTAAAATCATCTAGGTATAGCATTATATCAATTATTTTAATTAGCATGATGAATAGCTTTATTCACTTGGTCCCAAAAATTAATTCTCTTTATAACCGCCAAAGTCTAAGCTTTGTCTTTCCAAAAGAAGTCTGCCACCGCCTATAGCTTTACCATTATTGTTTGTCAGGTCCTTTCATATCAAAAATTTACACCAATCACCATAAATTCTCCAACTTCATGTTTCATCTCCCAATTCACTCCATTATTTAAATCGAAGTGGCTTAATTAAATCCCATCATTAAATAATCTCCCTTTCTCTACATACAAAAGTGTTCCTTTCTCTTATAACAATGTCTTATTATTCTTCATCCTCCTCTGACATGACTAAGTCTAACCCAT
The DNA here is from genome assembly GCF_002878395.1 of Capsicum annuum. NCBI lineage: Eukaryota > Viridiplantae > Streptophyta > Magnoliopsida > Solanales > Solanaceae > Capsicum > Capsicum annuum. The sequence continues at coordinate 122,235,564 of NC_061122.1, read as the reverse complement.
CCAGTGAATCACCATCCACTCAATTGGTGGTTTATGCTACTACCAATGCTCCACTCATCTTGTTACTCCCTCTTCTTCCTCTTCTCAAGATGTTCTACTTCACCTTGTGAGAAAGGTAAGAACAAAACATTATATTCCCAGGCCTTTTGCATCTTGACCTCCTTCTTCTACTCCAAAGTCAAAAGGGAAATCAACATCCACTACACCATCAAAGCCCGTAAAATCTAAAACTCCCTCCAGCTCCAAGAAGAGGGTTCCACACCTGTTCTATCAGAGACTTCTGAATCTGATAAAGATTTTGATATCGAATAGGTTCCGTAGCCCATTGATTCTAAAGTGGATCATGTTCTCCACTTTCAAAAGAGAAAACTTTCTAGGGGGAGTTGTGACTGGCCATGAAGGTCCTTCCATTGTTGTTTTGTTGACAAAAATGGCTGCCCAGTGGTGGACTAACCTATTCCTTCGAGGAAATTTTCAAAGAAAGTTTGGAAAGTCCGGGGTACATGAATTTTACACCAATAGAATCAAATCTGGTGACAAGTTCTCTTCTTTTATAAGAGGGGTAGCTATAAACTTAGCTGCAAATGATTTGGGTAGGATTCTAGATGTACCATTGGGTGTGTAATGACCATTAGGTCATTATCCATACTCTTGCATATTTTCACTGATAGATCTTATCCATAGACGTTCCAAGTCATTAGTGACTAACGGGGGTCGATAGTGCGGTTACCTAATGGTTCGTTTGGGGTTTTAGAGCTCCTTTCGCAATTTGAAGTCTTCGTTGGTCCTAATTGACCATTAAGTGAAAACTTTAGTAAAATAATCCTGTAATTAAAATTTGACTTCACCAATGCATCTGGAATATCAAAAACTATGGGATTTCATACTTTATTCGTTCGAAACGGACCATGGATACATCCTGAGGCATTGGCCAAAGCTCGAACCAAGTTCCAAGCTTCAGCAATGCATGGCATGCACCAAGGTACCACGACTATAGCAAAGGAGGTACAACTATAATACCGCAACCGCGGTGAGGTGGAGGCCAGACCGCACTATTAGGAGCTGATTGGTCCATATTTAACTGTTGTCATGCATGAATTTTGGCCATTTTGTATCTTTATCTTAACCTATAAACCCTAATAGAGTATAAAACCTTTTAAGTGTGTCTTGTGGGTTGAATTGTAGCTTAAAAAACTTGTTTGACTGATTCTTTCTATAATCTAAGGTAAGAATTTCTATAATTTGGTAGTGATTTCATAGTTTCTTAACATAAAACCCCTAAATCATTGAGGGTAATTGTATCCCTAAAATTGAGTGATTGACTCAAATTAATTGAGGTTTTTAACTCCCTAAATATAGTTAGGTTATGGGTTGGTTTTGGAAACTCCTTTCCAAGGGTGAATCCCAATTGGGGTTTTGGTGTCCATTTAAAACTCATTGGTTCGTCAGCTGCTTAGACTCAAGGTAGGTTAGGGTTACCCATAGAATAGATTGAGATTGTTTGTAATATAAACATTGATATCATGTAAGATTAGGCGGGGATTTTAGTTGATAGTTGATTAAATAGTGAACCTTGAGATTTTTTGGTTGATTAGGCAATTGAACTTGTGTAGTGTAATGTAGGATGCTTAACTTAGAATCCTTGGATAGTTCACTTGTAGTCTTATAGCTAGTATAAGGATGCGATAGTCGCTCCAATAGATGAGAATGGTGTTCTTCACTAATCTTATGGGAGATGTTGACTTATATATATGTTGCCTAAATAGGAAGTGATATTTGTGTTAGGTTGACATGGAAAGGATATTTGAAGAAGTTTTCCCCTTTAGGTTTTATAAGGATTTATAAGCCCTTATGAGGTGACTTAAATGACCTAGTCTAATCCCGAGTAGAAGCTAGTCTTGTATAAGTAAAGCTTTGGCTTTCTTGGGGATTTAGAAATACAACTTGACCTACCTTAAGCTTGAACTAGGTAAATGCTTAGTGACTTAGATATGTGGTGATTGTCTAAACTATAGATATATAGAAGTTGTGATGGTTGAATTCGATTATCGAATTATCTTGTGATCATGACTTGAATAATCTTATTACTTGATTATTGTGCATGAATTGTAAATACTCAAGGTAAAATGGCAAAGTGTTATCCTACATCCCTACTTCCTTATATTGTGAACTTTTACGTATGATTATTGGTTAGGCTATACATGTGGATGTATGTTGTTGTATTTGGAGACTTATTGATATTATGATGATACTTGGTGAATCCGTAAGAATATGTTGATATTATCATGATGCCCAGTGAATTTGAAGGAATATATTGATATTACAATGATGCTCGGTGAATCTGAAGGAATATGTTGATATTATAATGATGCTCGATAAATCTAGAGGATATGTCGATCAGGTGAATTCGGGGATATGTTGATGATATGATGAAGCCCAGTGAATCTATAAAAGGTAAGAACATTATGATGCCATGTGGGACTAATTAATTATATGCACTGATATTTGTAAGTTTAGGCTATGTGGGGCCAACCACCTATGTTCTCAAGGATTAAAATCATGGTTTATAAACCCAGTTTCAATTTCTCAAGAAAACATGTAAAAATTATGTTATTAGACTCTCAATTCATGGGTAACATCAAAAGCTTGCAACCAATAAAAATGGGTGAAAACCCCAATTCAATTTCATGTAAAATCTCTTAAATTAAAGAAAATTGTAGTTTAAATAAGCCTTTGGGCACAAGGGTGAAAGAATTACCCTTGTTCAAAACTCCACATACCTTAGATTGATAAACTTGATAAACAACTTGCTTCTGAAATTTTATTGGAACTCTTGAATGAGGGTTCTTGAAGTTTTTGACCTGAGGGTCTTGAATCTTGACTCAATTTGTAAAAACTATGGTGAACTCTTGAGTTTCTTGGAAAAGGATTTGGATGCTTAGGGTTTTTGTTTTGAAGAGAAAGAGGATTTAGGGCATAAAGAACTTTGTAATATGCTAGATTTTATGTTTTGGATAGATTGGGGGTAGGATAATTGTCCAAAATACCCCCTTTTAACCCTTGACAACACTGGAAAAATTTAACTGGAAGCTCAATTTTATGGGCCATCGCGACCCGCGACTATCGCGGTAGCTCATTGGAAATTGACGAATGGGAATTTGAGGGTCTCTGCGATGTGGAGTCATCGCGTTGTCCTACTAGCTAGGACCTAAAACTTCAGTGCGACGTGCCACAATCGCGCTAGGCTACTGGAAACTAACAATTGGGATATTACTCCTCTCTGCGACGCGCTAAGGGTCTGAATGACGGTGCTTTATGATAGGAACTTCAATTAGCCATAACTTCTTGCCCGGTCATCAGATTTGGGCGAATTTTATATCGTTGTAAAGATAATTCAAATTCCCCCATGATAAAAAGTCAAAATTAGGAGAATTCTATATTATTTAAACATTACCCACTTAGGAAATCATTTCTCAATCTTATAGAGACAAAATTAAGCTTAAGGAAAGTTCAGGGTATTACAATATCTCCCTATTGGAAACATTCGTCCTCGAATGTGGCTAGCTACGCTAAGAATACAGAGGAAAACTAAGGGCGCACAGCTAAAATAACTTGCTAAACTGATTCTACCTCATTCTAAAACTTTGAGTACTTCTGTGAGTGCACGAACTTATAATAAGAATAACTATATAGCTGAATATTTGATTAGAAAGGAGCGGAATGAAGGAAGACTATCACCTTCGACTGAACTTGTCTTTACTTATCGTAAGGAGCTGACTCATGCTGAGAGTTTAGAACTTGCTTGGTGTGATCATGGTATGATCGTACTTATAGATTGTGAAGTGATAGTTTATGCAGGCATAAATCATGAGAAAATGAGGCTAAGATTACACAATGGGTATTACACTGTCTGAGCTGGAAACTTGGAAAACAAAGATCATTCCGTGAATACTTACGTGCGGAATCATGACTAGATATCTAAATTCTGAAACTGATGTCTGATACATATACTAAGCTGAATTCACAAATTTTCATGGGTGCGAACAACTATTTACTGGTATGACTGTACTTATGAAACTTCACGTAGTAAGACCAGACTAGTTCAGAAAATGGAAAACTATAGAAATCTATTCGTCTGATTGTTAAACTGGAATACATACTAGATACTCATATTCAAGTGAAGGATTTCATCAACACCCTCCTAGGGAGTTCTAACAATATGAGGGAGCGAAGAACTTTGGGCATGAGCTGAAAAAAAGGCATCTGAATAAGAGATTACAATATTTCTACGACTCTATAGCTTGGAACATAGACCTTTTTGAATCAAAGACTAGGATAGAATTTCTGGGTCTTAGGAAACACAACACCTTACTAGCAAGCTTAGACATACTTCTAAAATATTCTCTCAACTATTTCTTTCACGTAAAGACCATACTCATTGACTCATCTTCTAATTCTCACATGGCCATTGATATTTCAATCTACTCATGTCTAACTGAACTAAGTTTCCTCACCATCTTCAAGCCTAACCCACCATCATAGGATACACTACATAACACTGTAATACTAGTCTAAACCGTAATTCAACACACCCTGCACTTCACAACTTCTCATCTCATGCATTCAACCTCATACTAGATATTTACTAACATACAGTGCATTCATCCAGATATATACAAACATGATGATCAAGTCTACTTCTATAACCACACATGAACTTCTAAACACACTCCCATAAAATGCCCTTGTCATGAACTAAAAACCTCTACCAAGAACGACTTCCATGCACCACTCTTAAGAAGACATACATAACATATTCTGAACTGACCAGGTCATATACAAAAACTTCACTTAATACTTCTTCAGACTCATGGAATTACAAAAAGCAAGCATACGACCATCTTCCCTAACATGACCCATTTACTCTCTTCTATCTATGCAACTGCTCATCATCACAATTCTTGACCCAAGGAAAAGGTCACAAAAAGGTTAGAACACGAGTACCTGTAGCATTAAGGGATACCATGCGTAACTTGGGCACTTATCTAAGGACTGAGAAATAGAGCATTTAACATCATGAACTTATGAAAGAGGTCTAAACCTAGGATATACATGATATAAATCAGAATTTTGCTACGCATCAAAAGTATTGCTTGATCATTTGAGCTGAACATACCGTAAAGCTTGAGTACATGAGTCATCAGCTGTATGACCCAGATTTGGAAGTCATAACTTATGGAATGTGATTCCAACTGTTGAAAGAACTGGAACTCCTTCTTCTGGGAACCAGGAGAGTACATAATTCTCTATCATATGCATGAACATGAATTAAGGTCATGGAACTAACATGTAAACCATGAGTAGGTATTGGGACCACTGAAAATACTAAAAAATGATTGGGTCAAGCATCACTCTTTCTCACAGCTATTCTACAACTTACCGGCACATCTACTAGAACCTGAAAGCTTGACTCAGTTACTCGTTCTATCATCTCCCCCTTAGATTTAAGCCATCACTCTAAGTCTGTTAACCACTATATACACTCTAGTCTAAACTGAAATCACTTTACTCTAGAGTCTGGGATATAAAAATACACATAAATAATAGAACTTAGCCCGAATGACACCCCGATTGTCATCATATAATACTTTAATGCTTACTAACTTTGAATCTGCATGAGCATCCCCATAGTCGGAGTGCACACCATCTAGTGCTTCAACTCTTATTTCTATTGGCTAAATCTTCAAACTTTAAAACATAAATTTCTAATACTTAACATGGATACTTCAAAACCTTTGATGGACCATACTACTTATGTCATGGCCTACCCATATCACGCCTGTAAACTTATATTTCTAAACCATGAGAATCAAAATCATACTTAAAAGTCTCAAAATCTTTAATCATAATCATAACTCCTTAACATAGCTATAGAGAACATCATTCATTATCTAACTAGTCTTCATCTAACTAGCTTCTCCACGGTACTACTAACTCCACCACATGCAATGATCCTCAAAACTAATGCAGCCCCATAGCACCTTGGGCATACTTCTACATCATACATACAACATCAGACTCAATTACGAATCAAATAAACTTAAGCTCTTGTATACACTATTCAACCCTACTAGATCACTTCCCTATAACTAGTACATTAACTAAGAAATCATCACATCCACCTTCATGACCTCCAATCATTCAAACTTAATGACTAATGCTCAACATGATTTACAACCCCACCTCACACATAATTCTTACTTGGAAACTATAAAATAAAACATCAAGAAATACTAGCCCACTCAAACCTCATAACAACAATAATCGATCATAATCATATGGCCTATCTTAATATCAATCCATTAACACATCCTCCGTCCGTACATCATTACTATATACCTATCTATACACCTAAACTTCTTTCATAGATTTATAAGTTTCAATTAAACTCTTTTTTCCAATCTCAAGGAACCCTAAATTAACAACGCTCATCCACCAATTTCTTTCATCAGTAACCTATACTTTTTTAGAACAACAAACTCCATCAACAACTGTTTTCATACTTCAAACAAACAATAATTCACCTCAACTAATAACTTTTTTCTCTACCTTCTACAAAACTAGTACACCAGGACATATCACTTCATTAGTAACTCAATCATATACAAAAAAATTCGGCAATACATATATTTAATAAATCACACTTACCACCCTTCTTCCCAATACACCTCTAAACCCCCGATTCCAACAAGCACAAGAACAACAAAGTGAAGACCAAGTTGCTAGTGAATCGAAATAGGCCTCACACGACTTTACTAGACTTTAATTTTTCAACAACAAAATAATAACAAGATTACAAAAGATAGAAACCTAACACATAATATTCAATGATCTAAGAATATAAATCTTACTCTGTCTTAACTGAATGGTTTATAAGAATGAGGACATAACTTTAATCTTGAGGGTCTTATAGCACACCCAAAGGCCCCTCTTAAGATACTTTAAGAGATTTCTGAAACATTTTGCAAGCAAGTCTAAGAGCATTGTCAGAGGAGGAACTGGAACTTGTTGATCATGCTATTCCAAGAATAATACAAGGATAGAAAAGTATAGATTTAAAATATGGATTCTGAGAAGGAATCTGAAAGCACCTCTGACTTGGGATTAGTGCATGACTTTTATGAACATGAATAAAACACTTCAATCTTCGAAACTCAACAGTACTGATGGGTAATCTAATAATTATCTGTAGAGACTATTTAAGAAAGCTTTATCAGTAAAGACTTAAGCTTGACTATTTTTTATACGTTAAAAATAAGGCAGAGATGGCCTAAAAAGAGTAAGCTGAAAATCTATATAAGTTTTATAGAGAATATTTCTATAGCACGATTTGAGACTTGAAAGAATGAAAACATTTCCTAACTGCCTCATAGCCTCTCAAAGAAAAGTACAAACATCTATGTACCATTCCGCAAGACTCTACTAGACAGTGCTTCATAGACACCCTAAGACACTTGAACCTGGCTTTGATACCAAGTTTGTAACAGCCTGAAAATGGGTCCCGAGACATCACACGGTACTTAGGGTCACAAGTTACCCCAAGCTAAGTCTTCTACTGAAAAAATCATAAGCAACTAAATAAAATGCATAAATTTGTACAATATCAGCGGAAGATAACTCTTTTCTGAATCTAATGAATATAAAACTTAAATCATAGGATTATAACTTTGATTTTATAATGAAAACTAAAACTGAATACATTAAATCTACTGGCTTTTTATGAAACCTCTACTAATACTGACTATAGATAGCAAGGATGCGACACCAACTATCACTAATCAATACACAAGAATAAGAAAGCAAAGAACAATAGTGAATCTAACTAAAGTCCCTGAAATAGCAGGACTAATCATCTGCTGGCTGGAATCTGCAACTATTTGATTTTGACTGCACATACTACAACTTGTACCAATATTATGAGACAATGTAGCAGATAAACATATATGTGGATCAGCACTTGAGAATGTACTGGGTATGGGGACGTGCCTTTAAATAAAACAATATTAATACTCTTTAATCAAATCATGCATGCAAATAGGAATGACTCACATGGCTTGAATAAGTCTAAAATGTAAAGCTCATAAATCATGTAGATTGAAGCATGTAACACAAATCTCATGAGTAATTATACTTTGGATTTAAAATCTATACTCTTCTTTTATTCTTATTACTCATAGGCTGAAGGAAATTTTTAACAATACTTTCAACTCATGCATATAATTCATGGTGAGTAAAACTACTATAATGCTGATAACGCTCAACTTACACCTCAATTTAGAGCAAGGGGATCATCGTCAATATATTTACCCAACTTTGGAGTCGGGGTTTTGAATCCACAGAGAATAATGTGAGTGGCGATTAAGCTAATTTAAAGCTATAGCTACAAGTTCAATTCAAATAAATGGTACGAAAATACAAAATTAAGATGAGCGTTTTGAAAGTATCAAGTAATATTGTCACTTCAATATTAATTTTTGTAATCAATATAAATGGGAAACCAGAGCTATGTTCACCAAGGGTTTCGAGAATTGACAGATACTAGGTAATGCTAGAGATTCTTGGAATTATTAGAACAGCAGAATATCTCTGACGATTATACTATCTGACTTATCTCTCGACCTCACTAGACAATTTATTATCTAATTCTCTTGAACTTAGATAACTCATCCATTTCCAATAGGATGTTATCTCAGGTAGATTAATCCAGTTATGGCATTAATCATTAAACAAAAGGTTGGTAGCTTCCGAGTCCATGTTAGTCTATTTCTCCATTAGAAGCAAATAAAACCTAAGGCATAACCTAATGTTTGTAACCACTAGATTTCAATTAAAACAACAGAATTTCAAGATGTTCCACTACTCTTTGAATCTATTAAACACCTAGTATCAAATCAAACCCTAATCCATAAATCCCATAACCCCGGTAATGGAATTATCCGCTCATGATTTGATGAATGAAATCACAAGTAGAATTCATAATGATAAGAATAACCTACAATTAGATGGAAAAAAATAAGTAGTTTCTTCGATTGAATCACAAGGTAGAAACCCAAAAATCATTGATAAAAACAACAAAAATAATTGATATAAGAGAGAAATATTACGTGTCTCTCTTCCCTAGGTTAATTGTCTGATATATAATGATATATCCTCCTTTGAAAAACCCTAAAACAATTCTTTAAATAGTAAATCCTAAATAAGTAAATAAAATTAAAGTTTTAGTTTTCTCTTTGATTTAGATAATGATGCTTTTGACGGCGTTTAAGATTCTTGACGATGTGTGCGAGATGTCGTCAAAGGTTCCAGTGAATTTTTATGTTCTGCCTCATTAGACGACAATCCTGATGGCGTGTCAAAAATCCTAATGGAACATGAGAAATACCATCAATCTTTACTAGAAATCAGCATACTCTATCTCTGGTTGATGGCGATTTTTACACCATGTCCCATATTGACAGCCCTTCCAAATCACCATAATATTTCCTCTCAACTCTTTAGGCTCTATCTAAGCTTGATGGAAACTTTGACAGTATGTCCCATATATGACGGTGCTTCAGAATTGACATTAGCTATACTTCAGCTTATTTACACCAGATTTTAGCTCTTCTGATCCATTGTTATTTATTTCCATGCATCTTGACTTTCCTACAAAACCTTAAGAAATAAAATCAAAAACACCAATAATTACTTAAGAACTTTCAATTATTTCAAGTTAAAAAGTTTTAAATGTGCTACAAAAATCTAGCGCATCAAATGCTCAAGAACTTATAACACTTTTGAACTCAAACACTTGGAACTCGAAATCATATATCTTTGGTTTGAAAACCAGTGATCAACTCGTATTAGTAGAGAAAACTACTTCCTTCTTTGGAAAATACTCAAAGCAGTTTATTTATTTTAGAAAATATCACATCCGAAAGCTTTAGGGAAAATATTATATCTCAATGGAAAATACTTTAGTTTAGGGATGTTCTCTTAACCGATATAAACCATGCGAGCTACATGGATTCCAATGTCTTGTCCTCCTAAGGAAGAAACCTCACGTTGGGGAGAGGCTTCATCACTTACCAAGGAGTATAACCTTAACTCAGTGATCACTTATCTCGGCCACGGGCCCAATCATCTCGGCCTCAGTCCCAAAATCTCAAACCCATGGTAGAACGTAGTTCTCAGGTAAGAAACCGCAGTAACTTACCCAACTCGGTGCTAAATACTACTCCCATTAGTTTATCTCACTTATCTCATAAAAATCCACTTTCAATATAATCTTATGGTTCATAAGAACCCAATAATCAAATCTATAATCTTATGTGGTAGAGTGGATTTCAAAACTCTATGATCATTAGGTCAAAACATTTCTCAATAATCTCAAAAAACTCATCATGGGTGCTTATAGAACAATATTTCATAAAATTGCAAGTCTCAAGTTGGGCTTGATGACCCATAATTCCATCTCAAGTTAAAACTCATCATAATGCATAATAGATAGCATATAGATTCATAATTCATGTAGAAATCTTGAAGTTACAGCAATTTGTCTCAAAATATCAACATAATCATATACTTCAACATTTCAAATATTGTAACTATTAATTTCTCAAGGATTAAAATCATGGGGTATAAATCTTGCTTCAATTTCTCAAGAAAATATGTAAAATCATGCCATTAGACTCTCAATTTATGGGTAACATCAAAAGCTTGCAACCAATAACAATGGGTAAAAACCCCCATTTCAATTTCATGTAAAATCTTATAAATTGCAGAAAATTGTAGTTTAAATAAGCCTTTGGAAACAAGGGTGAAAGGATTACCCTTGTTCAAAACCCCATATACCTTAGATTGATAAACTTGGATGAACAACTTGTTTTTGAAATATTATTGGAACTCTTAAATGAGGTTTCTTAAAGCTTTTGACTTGGGGGTCTTGAATCATGACTAAAATTATAAAAACTATGGTGAACTCCTGAGTTTCTTGGAAGAGGATTTAGATGCTTAGAGTTTTTGTTTTGAAGAGAAAGAGGATTTAAGGCATAAAGATCTTTGTAATATGCAAGATTTTATGTTTTGGATGGATTGGGTGTAGGATAATAGTCCAAAATACCCCCCTTTTAAACCTATAAAACAATGGAAAATTTAATTGGAAATCAGATATTATGGGCCACCATGACGTATTGCTATCATGGTGGCTCAGTGGAAATTGACGAATGGTAATCTGAGGGTCACTACGACATGGAGTCATCATGTTGTCCTACTAGTTGGGACCTAAAACTTTAGTGTGATGTGCAACAATGGCGCTAGGCTACTGGAAACTAACAATTGGGATATTACTCCTCTCTGCGATGCGCTAAGGATCTGAATGATGGTGCTTTATGACTTGAACTTCAATTAGCCATAACTTCTTGCCCGGTTATCGGATTTGGATGAATCTTATATTGTTGGAAAGATAATTTAATTTCCCATGATAAAAATTTAAAATTAGGAGAATTATATATGATTTATATGTTAATTATTTTGGAAGTTATTCCTCAATATTATAGAGATGAAATTAGGCTTAAGGAAAGTTCAGGGTATTACAGGGCAGGTGGTCATTCAGGTGCCTAGGTAGGTGGCGGTCGTGGTCTATTGAATGTCGTACCTTCAACGCCCAAGGTTGAGACTTTGGATGCAATAGTCACAGGTTCTATTTTAGTATGCCTCATCTCGGCTATTGCTTTATTTGATCCTAGATCCACTTATTCTTATATATCTGCTTATTATGCAACATTATTGGAGTTGACTAGTAATCAATTATCTATGCTATTATGGGTATCTTCTCCTATAGGGGATTCTTTAGTAGTGGATCAAATATTCAGATCATGTGTCATGACAGTTAGTGATGTTGATCTTGTTATTCTGGAGATGTTAGATTTTTATGTGATTCTGGGTATGGACACTATCATGTGGTCATGGATTGTTTTACCAAGACCATTACCTAAGCCATTCCAGGTGTTCCCTCAGTCATGTGGTAGGGAGCGATTGGTCAAAAACTATCGGGGATTATTTTTATATTTATCCTAGATGGCTTATGTTGAGGGGTTGTGAGTCTTATATCACCTATGTATGTAATACTGGTGTAGAGAGTTTGACACTTGACTCTGTTCTAATTGAGTGTGAGTTTCTTGATGTATTTTATGATGATCTACCTGGTATCTCTCCTTACCGTGAGATCAAGTTTGCTGTTGACCTTGAGCCTAGTACCTAACCTATATTTATGTCATGTTATCGTATGGATGGTGGATCTCAAAAGACATGAAATATCTCCAGTAGAGCTTAAGGAGCTAAACTCTGAGCTCCAAGATCTTCTTGGTAAAGTGTTCATTAGATAAGTGTGTCCCCATAGGGAGACCTTGTTTTCTTTGTATAGAAGAAATATAACTTAATGCGGATGTGTATTGATTACAGACAACATAATAAGGTAACGGTAAAGAACCATTATCCTATGCCTCGCATTGATGATTTGTTTGGCCAGCTTCAGGGTGCAGCAGTATTTTCTAAGATAGATATGAGGTTTGATTATCATCAGTTGAGGATTCGGGCTGAGGATATCCCAAAGAAAGCCTTCTGGACCCGTTATGGTCAATATGAGTTTTTGGTGATGTCTTTGGGCTTAGTAATTCTCAAGGCACATTTATGGACTTGATGAACTGTGTGTTCAGACCTTATCTAAATTCTTTATCATAGTGGTCATTGATGATATCCTTGTGTATTTGAGGAGTAGTTAGGAGCATGAGAAGCATTTGAGAGTTGTGTTCCAGGTTTTGAGAGAGCATGTATTTTTTCCTAAGTTCTATAAGTGCGAGTTTTGCCTTGAGTCAGTATCTTTTCTCAGAAATGTGGTTTCCAAGGTGGGTATTATGTTTGACCTGGCTAAGATTTTTGTGATTCGTGATTGGGATAGGCCTACATCCCCAACTGAAGTTTGTAGTTTTATTGGATTGGCTAGTTATTATAGGAATTTTGTTTATAGCTTTGCTACCTTATCATCCCCAATGACTAAGTTGATTTAGAAGAAAGTTCCTTTCCGATGGTCCAAAGAGTGTGAGTCAAGCTTTGGAAAGCTCAAGGATTGTCTCACTTCAACCCCCGTATTAGCTCTTTGAGTTAATGGTAAGGGTTTTACTATGTTTTGTGAGGCTTCTGATATTGGTCTTGGATTTGTTTTGATGCAACAAAGTTGGTGCCATTGACTATGCTTCTAGATAGCTTAAGATGCATGAGCGCAATAACCCCACTCATCATTTAAAGTTGGCGGCAGTAGTTTTCGCACTCAAGATTTGAAGGCATTATTTTTATAGAGTACGTTTTGAGATTTTCATTAATCATCATAGTTTTCAGCATCTTATGACCCAGCGGGAGAATAATGCTCGCCATTATAGATGGATGAAGTTTTTAAAGGAATATGATATTTCTATCTTATACCATTATGGTAAGGCTAATATGGGGGTGGATGACTTGAGTTGCAATACGGAGAGTATAGGTAGTTTGGCGTGTATTTCAGTTTCTCAGAGGCCATTGTCATGGGACATTCAGTCCTTAGCCAATTTGATAGTTTGCCTCAACATCTCAGATCCACGAGAATTTTGTTATATGTAGAGGTGAGGTCCTCCCTATTTGAGCAGATTTGTGATTGTCAGTTTGAGGATGATAAATTTTTTCTTCTCCATGATTAGGCAGTGAGCGGTGAGTCTAGGTGACTTACCATGGATTTAGAGGGTATCTTGAGATTTCAGGGTCATATTTATGTTACCTAACATGACGATTTGATTCTGTCTATTCTACATGGGGCTCACAGTTTTTGATATTCTATTATCTTGATACGACCAAGATGTATAAAGATTTGAGGCAGTTGTATTGGTGGGATAGTAGAAAGAGATATATGGAAGACTTCATAGCCCATTGCTTGTGTTGTCAGCAGGTTAAGGTCCAGTATCAGCGTCCCGATGAATAGACTCAGAGGTTGCCCATTCTCAAGTAGAAATAGGAAAGGATCACTATGGACTTAATTAGTGGTTTGCCTCATATTTCACGTGGTCACAATGGTATCTGGGTTGTTGTGGATTGTTTTACCAAGTTGATATATTTCATTCTTATTTAAATAACCTTCGGTGCTGATAGATTGGCTCAGATTTATGTTTTGGAGATCGTTCGTTACCATGGGTTCCCTGTGTCTATCAAATCAAATGTGTTCACTTCGAGATTTTGGAGAGCATTTCATGAGAAGTTGGATACTCGGGTGGATTTGAATATAGTCTTTCATCCCCAGACAGATGGTCATTCTGAGTAGACTATCCAAGGGCTTAAGGATATTCTATGAGCCAGTGTTATGGACTTTGGAGGTCAGTGGGATTAGCACTTAGACTTAACAGAGTTTTCCTAAAACAATAATTATCATTCGATTATTGAGATGACACCTTATGAGGTGTTGTATGGTAGAAGATTTTGTTCTCCTATAGGTTAGTTTAAGACCTCTGAGGTTAGACCATGTGGTACAGATTTACTTTAGGAATTGTTACATAGAGTAAGGGTGGTTCAAGATAGGTTGAGAGCAGCCCAGAGTAGGCAGAAGGCCTACCCCGACCGTAGACTCCGTTCCTTGAGATTTAGAGTAGGTAATCAGGTGCTCCTTCATGTTTTACCAATGCAAGGTGTAATGAGATTTGGAAGGAAGGGTAAGTTTATCCCTCGCTATATTAGTCTTTTTGAGATACTTTGTGTGGTTGGCAAACTGGTCTATTAGTTGGCTCTACCTCCAAAGTTTGCCACTATCTATCGGGTTTTCTATGTCTCTATGTTGTAAAAGTATATTCTAGATCCTTCTTATGTTCTTAGATGGGAATTGGACCATTTGGATGATCAGTTGACCTTTGTAGAGGAGCTCATACTTGTTTTGGCTTGTGATATGAGGCGACCATGTACTAGGGAGATTTAAGTAGTCAAGGTTCAATGGAGGCATCTCCCAACAGAGGAAGCTACTTGGGAGATTAAGAGTGAGATACGGGCCCAATATTCTTACTTGTTCGAGACTTCAGGTACTTCCACATCTTTAACTTTTGGGGATGAAAGTTCCTTAGTAGTGGATGTTCTAATGAACCTTCAGGTCATTATTCGCACTCTAGCTTATTTCCAGTGATAGATTTTCTCTATAGCCATCCCAAGTTATAAGTGACTTGCAGAGAGTGATAATACAGTTACCTGATGGTTCATTTGGGGTTTTCAAACCCCTTTCTCAATTTAAAGACTTTGTTAGTCCTAATTGACCATTAAGCAAAAACATTAGTAAAACAATCCTCAAAGGAAAATTTGACTTTGCCAATGCGCCTGAAATATCAAAAACTATAGGGTTTCATACCTTATCTATTTGAAACGAACCTCGAATGCATGCCAAGGCATTAGCCGAAGCTCAGAACCAACTTCCAAACTTCAACCATGCATGGCATATACTTAGGTACCGCAACTGCAGCAAAAAAGAAGTGACCGCGATGAGGTAGGGGCCGTAACTGTGCCATCATAGTGTTGGTTTGTTCATATTTAAGTGTTTCCTTGCGTGAATTTTGGCCATTTTGTACCTTCCTCTTAACCTATAAACCTTAATGGAGTGTAAAATCTTCTAAGTATGTCTTGTGGGTTGAATTGGAGCTTAAATATCTTGTGTGATAGATTCTTGCTATAATCTAAGGTAATAATTCCTTTAATTTTGTATTGATTCCATGATTTCTAGACTCAAAACCCCAAAATTATTGAGGGTGAATTGTAGCCCCATAATTGAGTGATTGACTCAAATTACTTGATAGTTTTAACTCTCTAAAGATAGTTAGGTTATAGGTTAGTCATGGAAAATTCTTTCCATGGGTGAAACCTAATTGGAGTTTTGGTGTCCATTTGAAACCATGGAACAATGGTACCATAATGGGTATTGTCATTCTTGTTGTAATGCTTGGATTGTATTGTTGATAGAATTACTTATGGAAGAGTAAGCTTCACGAAAAGGAAAGAAAAAGCTCATTGGTTCGTGAGCTGCTTAGACTCAAGGTAGGTTAGGGTTACCCGTAGAAGAGATTGAGATTGTTCGAAACATAAATATTGATATCATGTAAGATTAGGCAGGGATTTTAGTTGATAGTTGATTAAATAGTGAACCTTGAGATTTTTCGGTTCATTAGGCAATTGAACTTGTGTAGTGTTATGTAGGATCCTTAACTTAGAATCCTTGGGTAGTTCACTTGTAGTCTTATAGCTAGTATAAATAGTCTCTCCAATAGATGAGAATGGTATTCTTCACTAATCTTATGGGAGATGTTGACTTATATATATGTTGTCTGAATAGGAAGTGACATTGGAATTGGGTTGACATAGAAAGGATATTTGAAGAAGTTTTCCTCCTTAGGTTTTATAAGGATTTATAAGCCCTTATGAGGTGACTTAGATGACCTAGTCTAATCCCGAGTAGAAGCTAGTCTTGTATAAGTAAAGCTTTGGCTTTCTTGGGGATTTAGAAATGGAACTTAACCTACCTTAAGCTTGATCTAGGTAAATGCTTAGTGACTTAGATATATGGTGATTGTCTAAACTATAGATATATGAAAGTTGTGATGGTTGAACTTGATTATCGGATTATCTTGTGATCGTGACTTGAATAATCTTATTAAGTGATTATTGTGCATATCTTGTAAATAATTATGCTCTTATTTATGCTCATATTACGTGTGAAGCTTATTAGCAAGGTAAAATGGCAAAGTGTTCTCCTACATCCCTACTTCTTTATATTGTGAACTTTTATGTATGATTATTTATTCGGCTATACATGTGAAAGTATGTTGTTGTATTGGGAGATTTGTTGATATTATGACAATGCCCGACGAATCCAGAGGAATATGTTGATATAATCATGATGCCCGATGAATTCAGAGGAATATGTTGATATTATGATTGTGATCATATTCGGTTAATTTGGGGTATATGTTTGTGATGTGATGATTCTTGGTGAATTCGGAAGAGGTAATAACGTTATGATGCTTTATGGGGCAAATTACTTATACACATCAGTATTTGTAAGGTTAGGTCGTGGGGCCAACCACATATGTACTGTAGATATGAGGTCTCTCTTGGTAAATTACTATTCATTTCTTGTTGCTAATCACTAAATAGGAGGTGTGACCGCTGTTGATGCTAATTAGCAACTAGAAGAAATTTATGCCTAATATTGAGTTAAGACTTAGTGGTATATGTAATCTTGCGTAGAATCAAGGGCTAACCTAATATATCTACTTGATTTGAATAAGAGGTTATATCATGAAATCTTGCATAGTAAAGTGGATTATGTGACAACTAGTTACTTCTAAACTATGTGTGTACAATTTGAAGGCTAGAAACCTAGAAAACTAGTTGGTGGACTTTACTTGATTAAAATATGGAAACTGGTCCTTAAGGTTTCGGCATGCTTAGTGATGATGGACCTAGTATTGCATGATGGTTAATTTGATTATCTTCCAATAGGTGAGGTTGGGATGTCTTAATTGATGACTCCTATCATGAAGATGTTATCTAAAAAATGGCCTTATGATAGATGAATAACCTATAATATGGGTGGCTTGTAGTTTTCCCCAAATTGATGGCTAGTAATTATAAGACATGTAATCTATTGATTCATGGGAAATAAGGTTAACTAGTATGGACTTCATGCGGTGTTTATCTAAGAATTATAGAATTACTGACTGCATATCTATGCTATGGCCATATTGCTTTCGTTAATGTTAAATGACAGTATGGATATTTGGATGTGGATTTCAGTAATGAGCCAAGGCAGGGCTGAGCTACATGCAGTTTCGGTCATCTGATGAAGTAGTTATACTTTATTGTATTATTGGTTGTATTCTCTTAGTAGACTCTCCGATTGTATGGGACACTGTGATGGGTTCTTGTTTGATATTATTTTGTGTACTCTCCGGTGGTATGGGATGTCGCAATGACTTCTTTCGTTGTGCTCTTTGCGTGTACTTCCCGGTGGTATGGGACGATGTGGTAAGATCTTGTTCTTTATGTTCTAAGTATGGTTGATAATGATTATGGTGAGTAGATGCTTTGTTATTGTGTATATGGCTATATGCTTTCAAAATGATACTCAGTTGTTATGGTGACGATAGAGTATATTAAGATAGAATGTCGTGTTAGTTGTTATGGTGACGATAGAGTATATTAAGATAGAATGTCGTGTTATTGCTTTACTAGTATACATATTGTTATAGTGGTATCAAAGAAGATTCAGGTTCGATCCTATCCCTTGATTTTAAGATTATTGTCTTACTTTATATCGTTTTACATTATATTTGAGCTCAGTCAGCCAATAATGCCTAATAAGTACCTGTATCTTGGTACCCGTACTACACTTTTGTACCATTTTGGTGCAGACCCAGGTTCTATTACCGTCGTTGAGCTATTTCATGGGAGTTGACTATTTGGAGAAAGAGTGAGCTCTTGGAGATTGAGCTGCCCTCTTTCCCCTCTATCTTTATTTTTCTTTTGTTTTTGAGACAAATGTATGAGATTATCCAAGTCATTTTAGACTTTGAGATAGTAAAATTCTATGGTCAAGACTAGAAGCTATTGTATTAATATTATCAAGTCGCAGGATTGGTATTTGAATATCGATTGTTTTAGTTATGAAATGTTGCTATATTGTGTTCACACATAGGGTCCATGTTGGACGTTCCTACCAGGGTAACCCATTGTATTAGCTCTGTGTTACAATATTGGCTTACCTACCAGTGGGGCAAGGTAGGTTCCATCATGACTCGAAAATCAGGTCGTGACAGGGGGCAGGGGTCATTATGTAATATTTGAATGGCCGCCTTTGATAATCTACATTGAGCCTAAGAAATATCCAAGAAATTCTCAGGTAATCCCTATCCTGGTTACCATCGAAGAGTCTTTAAAAGAGAGATATTGCCTCTTCATCAGTTGTATTTTGATGTGTTGCATTAAATGATCCTCCCAAGGAAAGAAAAACATAGTGAGGAATATTTTCATGATCTAACTCTTATGGAACTCCTTGAAACTAAAGACAGAATTGATTTGCCCAAACTCATGATTAAACACATGCAGAGGGTCCTTGTGAAAGATAAAAAAGGACATGCTCTACCTTATAAGTTCTGGTTGGCACCTGTCTTTGAGGATTACTCAGTGCCTGTACAAGTATGGTCCCTGCAAACCACAATGGATGTCATAGACACAGTGGAACACCTGCACATGCCTATTTCTATAAGGAGTGTTGATACTCCTCTTCAAAGAGCAAGAAATGCTCTTGTGAGAAGAATGTTGCAATGATTGCAGTACAGACTGAGCATGATGTTGTGAAAGCCTTGCTTCAGGCTCAAACTCATTCTCTTCAAGCTGAACTTGCCCGTGAGTGAGCAAAGGATATGGAAACTATTCGAAGGATGACCCAGCTGCTTCCATTTGTTCCTTCCTCCTCTTCTAGAACCTTAGTTTTTTTTATTGTTTCTTATGTTAGTTGAATTATTTAATTAATGTTATATTATGGAATTTAATGAAATAGTTACTTTTGTTCTTACTATTCAGTCTTTGCATAATTTAGTTAATATGTCTTTTCTTTCATATTTTGATTATTTTAGTAACAACCATGAATTATTTAATGATCCTTTTGTCTTGGCTTATTTCGAACCAGCTTTTAGATGATGTCAAAAATGGGAAGATTAATTTACTAGCCTATTTCTTTTAAGTGGTTTCGATTTCTTTCTTGACTAAGTGTTTTAGGAAAAATTACAAGTTGTTCAGGAATGTAAAGTTTGTCATCATCAAAAAGGGGGAATTTATTAGACCAATGAAGTTTTGATTATTGACAGTCATTCACATCGATAGGGGGCAGAGAATCAATAAGAAGCATTTCCGAGCCTATCAAACAAACTAAAGGTTTCCTTTTCCATGCGATAGGGGATAAAATACTTTTTCATCTACATCTTGATTTTTGATTCATTTCTTTCATAGACAGAAAGGTAAGTAAAAACAACCCCAACATTAATAAACCACGAGCAAGTCAGATTGGGTTCCCCAATGACAAGTGAACGGGAATTTTTGGATCCATAACAAACAAAAGAAGGGAAAGGCAGGTGGTTGAGACAATGTTAAAATAAACATATAGAAGAAACATGTTACTCAAGCGGGTCTAATTACATGGAGACAGTCACTAGAAAAGCGGACAGGAATGGACAAGCTCATGTCTCTAGAGAATGGATAAAGCTCTCTCACATTCTTGGTGGATCATGTGTGATAAAAAGAAATTGTAATTAAATACAACACTTGTTGATGATATTAAGAGAAAGTGTTGCACTCAAACAAATTGACTTGAAGTAGGAGTTTGACAACTACAAGAGTTTCACTAGAAGAGGGACTCTAACTAAACATAGAAGTCAGATAAATTTGAAGAGTCCAAGGGGTGGCAAAAGTGAACACATAGTGAAGGACTATTTGAAGAGTCATTATATATTGAGGGAGTAACTCACTTTGTAACTCGTGCACTCAAAGTAATAGCAAAGGATCAATGAGTTATAAAACATTTCCAAAATCTTGAAGCATCTAAGGAGAAGATCTTTCTTGTACTGAGAGTTAATGAGTCTTAGACTTTATGCATTAAGTTTGGAAACTCGAAGACTTGGGGAAACTTACCTAGGGAAGGTTTGTGTTTCTGTGGAAATAGGAGTTAGAGTTTAATTCGTTGATTACAAGAGTTTTGTAATTCGTTAATTTGTAGAGGCTCAAATTATTTTAGTGAATTGGGCTTAAATCCTATAGAGGTATAGGTCATGGTTTTTTAGACCTTTTTGAGCTGAGTGTTTTCCACATAAACATCACTGTGCAATTACTTACTGTTTTAGCTGCAAAGGAGCACATTTATTAACATGTTCTATCAATAGGCAACATTTTGGCAGAAAATAGGAAATTTGTAAGGCTCATACTCTAATAACTAAGAGTAATTAAACAATATGGTAAAGTAAAGGTTTGAACAATAAATGAGGAAAGCCCAAGGTTTAAGCACTGTGAACAATCATACTACATTATAGAAATTCATAGGTTAGGCTATTTATCTTGGTTATTGGTTCACGGTATTTATGCAATGACTACGGTTTTTCAAAGCTCTAATCACCTATCAACTTATCCCTACAACTACATCGTTGAACGGGAATGTGAGAACTAACTTAAATGCATTCATATTTCATCTTGTAGTTGAACAAAATAGGTGACTTAGGTATATTCCTATCTTAAATTCCAATTA
The DNA here is from genome assembly GCF_002878395.1 of Capsicum annuum. NCBI lineage: Eukaryota > Viridiplantae > Streptophyta > Magnoliopsida > Solanales > Solanaceae > Capsicum > Capsicum annuum. Next base: position 122,214,179 of record NC_061122.1, on the reverse strand, counting down.
TAACTTTATTCAATTATAACATTACAATTCTATTCTATCTATCGCACGTTCTATCCTCTTGTTCCTCCTTCCAAATTCACAAGATGATTATGTACGTATTATAAGGGTCTAAAATCCTTAAAATAGTTATAATAAGAATAAATAAATAACCAATATTGATAAACAACTAAAACCAAATCAATTCATAACAATAGTACTCATGTTCTTAGCCTTAACCTCATAAAAGTGTATTTAGCCAATCATGGACGTAATCGTAATCACAATGAATGAATATATGTTAAATTCCATAAAAAAAACAAAGTAATGTAATAAAACCCCTAATTTAAGTGTTATCCATCCTTCCGTAAAGTACCAAGGTCATCGTCCAAGGTGTGAAACATAACAACTAAGTGTCCTATTTATACTTGGACACAAGTTGCCGATTTTGACTTAGGGGCATTTCATGATCTTATTGCGGTGACTAGGGTATTTTTCACGTCCTAATTGAGTTTATATACTTTAATTATTCATTTATAATGCTCCCAATGGAGTGTGATGTCCCTAACATGGTGTCTAAGGTTCGTGGCAAGACAATGACTCCAAAACATCCATTTTTGGTCAAGTCTTGTCCCATGTGTTTTTCCATCTATTCTATGCCTTGTGGTGTTTTTTACACTTGATTTAAAGCTTTTATATCATCCATATATCATTATTATCAACTCACCAAGCATACTATAGCATCAAACACCGCAAATTATAGCTCAAAACAACTTAAAATTCAAGACGATGAACTAGTAACTAAAGCTAAGAGTACTAGTTTTATCCTTTTGATATTTAACTTAGTGTTTTGTCTCTTGGATTATTTCAGTTGAACATTAAACACTATAAACAATTTATTCCATACATAAATACACAATCATGCCCTTATTAACTCATTACACACACTAGAATCCATCGAGATCAACTAGAAAAACACATAGCTTAAGCTGGTAACACTAGTTTTCTCGTCTAAACTCTAAGTGTAAAAATTGATTATTCTATATATAGTTTTGATGATGAGCAGCTAAAATAAAAGGGACTAGGTCCTTGGATGTGCAAGGTATATTACAGCTGGCACGCACCTTCTGCACTATTTTGACATCCTGTGTAACAAACTTACAGGTGTTATTTTGTGCTATTTTGAACTGACGTGGATAACTAGCCCAATGATCTTTCAATCCCCAATCATCACCCAGCTATGAAAGTAAAGATTCGCCTCTTCAATAATTAGTTATTGCCAATTCTAAATAGTGAGAAGTGAGGCTGTAAAAACTCTATTTCAAGATTGCTCAAGTATTGTTCATGTTCTTTTCTTGATAGTATGATTAAAGAGTGAGTAAGTGTTCTTGAGTGTTTATTTGTAAAAGAATTACTTAAAGCTATAAGAGTAATGTCTTGTTTACTAGTTGAGAGTGCTGCTTCGGTAGAGTTTCCTAAGGTGAAGACTGATTAGAGCTAACCAGTGTAGAGAGCATCCTTGGTAGATTTACCAAGATGAGCTGGTAGTAGAGTTACTACTAATGTAAGGAACGTAGAGTTAGGCTAAAATCTAGATTGTAATCAGGAGGTTGATTATAGTGGATTTTGTTGTTTCTTGTGAGGCAATCCATGTTTTTTCTCATCCTAGATTTCCACATAAAAATCCTTGTGTCTCTTACTTTTTATGTGTTGTCTATAGTTTTCTTCCACTCCGTTGTCTGATTGTTTGCGATTGATTTTGAGGGATTTGATCCCATACTGTTAGAGAAACCTCAAAGGGTTTAATCAATTAGTATCAGAGTCTGGTCACTCTAAAAGGGTCACACATAGTGTGTCTTGGTTATCATGGTTGCTCCACCAAATCTAGAAGAAGGGAAATCCACTACTAGACCACCAAAATTCAATAGGTAGTTTATGGGTGGTGAAAACTAGGATGTTTAACTTTATTATGGCTGAAGATAGTGAACTGATGGACATAATTCTTGATAGTCCTTATGTTCTTGTAAAATAAGTCAAAAAAGAAGATGCGACGAAAATGGTTGTCAAAAGCAGGAGAGAGTTCAATAAGGAAGATAGAAGAAATATTGATAAAAACTACAAGGCCAAAATATTATTAGTCTGTGGAATAGGGCCTGATGAATATAATAGGATATCAGCTTGTGAAAATACTAAAAAAATCTAGGATTGATTGAGAACTACACATGAAGCTATTACTAATGTAGAGTATTCAAAAGAGACATGTTGACTACTCAGCATGAAACCTTCACTATGAAAGAAGAAGTAACTATCTAAGAAATGCATACAAGATTTACTTTAATCACAAATAAGCTTCATTGCTTAGGAGAAGTGATTCCAGTGCATAAGCAAGTAAGAAACATTTTTGGTGTTCTTTCTAAGTCATGGGAAAGAAAAGTAGACGCTATAACTGAGGTGAGAAATTTAAAAACCCTTACCATGGATAAGCAGATTGGACATCTAAAAACTCATGAGCTTAAGAATCAACAAGAGCTAGAGAAGAAGGATTTCAAAAAGGGAAAATCTCTGGCATTGAGAGATTCAAAGCATGACTCAAGTGAATAAAAGACAGATGTTGCCTATTGGCAAGCAGAATTGTCAAAGCAATGAAAAAGAGTGTTCAATTCTAAAGAAGAAAAATAAGCAGTAGTAAGGGAAGTAATGTTGAGATGTGTCACAAATGTGACTGTCTTGAGAATTTTATCAAGGAATGTTGAATTTCACTCCCCCATTCAAATTAGTAATAGTGAGGTGGTCTTTGCACTTAATGATTTAGCGATAAGCATTAATTTGATACCCCTCTTCTTATTCAACACTTTTGTCTTGGAAAAGCTGAGATCAAGCTCTATGATACTCTAATTAGCAGATCGGACCCTAGCTCATCCTGAAGGAATCATACAGAATGTTCTCATAAAGGTTTATAAGTTTATTATTCCTGCAGATTTTATTGTTTTAGATTTTATGGCAAATGAAAGAGTGCAAGTAATCTTGTGACGTCCATTCTTTGTAACGGGAGAAACATTGATAGATGTGAGAGAGGTCACGCTCACAATGTGAAGAGGTGGTTTTCATAGTGTACAAACCACTCAATGTACTATCCCACTACAAAGTTTTATGCATAATTATAGTGATTAAAACAGATAAGTGTAGGGTGGTGGAGTATAGTCCACCAAAGAACTCATCGGACTTTCTCATTGAGCGGCCCAAGCCACAAATATCCCAGCCCTAAATGATACAGATTGATGAGCCTAGAAAGGATATTTTTTAGAAAGTTGTTAAACTTGAAAGTTCATACTTAATAGGTAAGAAATAAATAAGAAAATGGCGTACAAGAATGAGAAAGAGGATGAAGAAAAATGGATGAGTCATAGCATAGGTCTTTCCGCGACACGAATTCAGGAGCTTGTTGGGAGGCAACCCAAGCTAAGGTATGTTTTATTCTTAGTATTTTGGTTCTTACTTCACTAGTTTTTGTTTTTGTTGAGTCACAGATTGATTGGAAGTCTAAGTACCGGAAAAGCTGAGCTAAGGAGCATGGTGAAGACTAAGTATGGGGTCCCCAGGCTCCCTTGATGTATAAAAATACTACTAACTAGGCCTAGAGGCCTCAGGGAGTGTTACTATATCTACTTTTAAATATACTTTGGGGACAAAGTAGATTTTTAAGTATAGGGTGGGGAAATTCCCATTTTTATGAGTAATTTTAAAATTTTTGTTTGTTTTAGGTATGTGGGATGTTCTTGTTTGTGTTATATTTGATGCATGATGCAAGTGTTTTGGTTGAAAAAGCATATTGATTGTGTTAATTACTACTTTTGTGACTCCTACGCTCATCATTATGACTCTTGTACTAGTTGACTTAGTGATTGAATTCATGTGATTGTTTGGTTGAGAGTCTATAAGGATCCTACTTGAGTTGAGCTTGTGCTATGTGCATGTGAGATGTATGTATATTCCTTGTTGCATTTCAAACTAGAACATTCCTAGTGTGTGTGCAAAGTGAAATAAAGAGTGTGGGTTTAGAATCTCGTAGCCTCTTGCTCATAAAAATGGCGCGCTGCACACCCATGATCAAAACCCTACGTAACGTGGCTTGTCTGACTCTCTAGGACTCTTATAAACCTTAGGATATGATACCAAGTTTGTAACACCTCATAACATGGTCCCAAGATGTCACACGATGCTCAAGACTATGACTATCCTTAAGCTAACGCTGTCTGCCTGCTACTAAGTCTGAATTTCATAACCAGGAAAATATAGATATAAAAGTCATACTAAATGTGGAAATTCATCTGAAATAACTGAAAATAATCTGAAAATAATCTGTGAAAACCAAATACTTTAAGTCTGAATCAAATCTGACAGTATGATAAGCCTTTACTACAAATAACTAGAGAGTCACGGGGACAAATCCTCAGCTAAGTCAAACTATTTTAAAAGAATACTGGATCACATAAACTAATAAGTTGAAAAATCTGAATGACTAAGTTCTCAAACTATGAGGACTCACCAATTATCGAATACAGATAGAGATGCTTAAAATCACTTACATTGTAGAAACTGAGCACCTGTACCTACATTATGAGATAATGTAGCACATAGACATATATGTGGATCAGTACATTGAAGATGAACTGAGTATATGGGGGTGAAATAGATACATAAAAATAGTATATCGATCATCATCATCATTTGTAAAACAATGCATGCCAAATGTAAATGACTCACATTAGCTTGAGTAACTGAGAAACTAAAGTTTGTAATCATGAGTAGTAAGACATATTGAATAAATCTAGTTAGCCATAACATTTAGTTCTAAAGGTTGTACTTGTACTCTTTCTTTATGTCAAACCGTCTAAGTGTAGAAAGGACTCACTCTTATATCTAAAATCTGAAACTGATGTCATTCTGTAAAGCATAATCTGGAATAGAGTCGTAAACCTTTACACTTAGTTTTCTAAAAGGTTTTCTATTATTCTTTTCTGTTATGTTGTAAGCCTTACAACTTTAGGGAGGTTCTTTTAACTAATATAAACTATGTGAGCTAACATGGAGTTCAACGTCTTGTTCCCCTATAGGAAAAACCTCACGATAGGGAGAGGTGTCATACTCTTGCCAAGGAGTATAACCTAATCTAAGTGATTACATCTGTATCTGTCATCCATATAGAAATGGGAATAATCTAAATCTGTACCTACATTGGCTACATAGTTCTGTGGAAGATAGGGCATGCTAATCCCACACTTCCTACTCAGTGTTAAATACTACTCCCTTTCATTTGTATGCTCATTCTGTTGGAAATCCACTTTAAAAAAACTAGCATAATGGTTTATTCTGAGACCGATTATATATTTACCTGATTAAATCTATAAGTAAAGCTAATCTGCTTTCTGTAATCTCTAATAAAACTGTAAAGTGGATTATAAATCTCATTTGAAGATCAAAAGATCAAATCTTACTAAAAATTTGAAAACAAACTAATCATCTGATGCTTAAAGAATAATCTTTCGTGAAATAATAATATTCAATCTTGGGATAATAACCCATGCATAAATCTCATGTCAAAAAATTCTCATAATAATCATGCTAGATAATGAAAATAATGATAATTCATCTCAAAATCAGGAAATTACCGCAATATGCATGAAAATATGAAAATAGTCATGCAATTCAACTTCTAAAACACTTGAAATCTCATAATCTTGTAATTAGCAATAATGGGTATGAACCCGAGTTTAAACACATGTATAATCATTCAAAATCATATAAATTTGAAATAAAAACTTGGTTTTAGAAACAAGGATGAAAGAGGATTCTTGTTCATAAACCCCACATACCTTAATTGATGATTAGATGAAGAATCTTGAATTCTGGATTCTGATTTGAGTTCTTGAAGATGAATTCTTGATTATCTTGATTTGGAAATCCTCAATTTAGAGCTTTCTTGGAGAAACAAGAGGAATTTGATTTCTTGGAGAGTAAGCTTTTGAGCTCTAGGGTTTTGCTTTGAGAGATAATGGATGAAAATAAACATAATAGGCTTAGAATGGGTTTAATCTTGCGTTATTCATAAATTGGGGGCTTGGGAATTTACCAAATCTCCCTTTTAAACTTTAATCAGATATGGATAAAAAGTAAGAAAATCTTGATTTAACATTCCACCACGACGCGCCACTATCGCGTGGCTCAGTGGGAACTGACGACTTGGTAATTAGGGACCTCCGTAATGCAAAGCTATCACATTGCCCCACTGAATTTTGATAATTGGTAACTAAAATTTCTCTGCGACACAGGCCAATTGTGGTACTCTATTGGAATGCCATTAAGGCCAACGTCGCGATGTGGTACCATCGCGTTAGCCTACTGGAAATCGACATATGGGAAATTGGACCTCACTGCAATGCGAGCTTATCGTGGTGATCTACTGGATTTTGACAAATGTGAATTTAACCTTCATCGCGATGTGGTGATTGCCAGATGGCATACTGCTTTACTAAAAATGCCATAAATTCTTAATCGAGTATTAGATTTGGGCGAAATTGGTATCGATGGAAAGCTAAATCTAGGAAATTCTACATGCAACAATAGTTATTCATTTTTTAAGCTTTTATTTGACAATCTAGGAGCTAAATTGACCTAGAAAAAATTATGGGGTATTACAATCTTCTCCCATAAAAAGTCTCAAAGGGAGCTATCTGAATATTATAGTGATAGCTGTTATTATACACAGACTCAATCAAAGGTAAGTGGTTATCCCAGCTGCCCTTAAAGTTAATGATACATGCTATCAACATTTCTTCTAAAGTCTAAATAGTCTTTTCTGCTTGATCGTCTCTCCGAGAGTGGAAGGTTGTACTGAGATAAACTCGGGAACCAAGACCTTTTTGGAAGTCTATCCAAAAGTAAGAGGTGCACTGCATACCTCTATTTGAAATGATGGACAAATGAACACCATGTAACCTAACCAATTCTCTGATATAGAGCCTAGCATAGTCCTCGGCTAAATAAAAAGTATGAACTGGCAAAAAATAGGCTGATTTGGTTATCCTATCCACAATAACCCAAATTGAATCATGCTGTCAATGAGTACGAGGCAAACCTATTATGAAATCCATGTTCACTTTCTCCCACTTCCAAGTGGGAATACTGAACTCCTGCATAGACCCACTAGGCTTCTGATGTTCAATCATAACCTGCTGACACGTGGAACACTGAGCTACAAAATTTACAATATCCCTCTTCATCCCACTCCACCAATAGATTTTCCATAGATCGCAGTATATCTTTGTGTTCCTTGGATTAATATAGTAGCGTTCCCCATGTTCTTCAGCAAGAATTCGCTGTCTCATTATATCTACACATGACACACATAGCTTACCCTAGTTACGCAACACACCATCTCCTCCTTCGAAGAAAGCCTCTACTTTCTGTTTTCTGACTTACTTTTTCAGCTTAACTAAACTAGGATCTCTGTCCTGATTTTCTTTCACCTTAGAAACTAAAGAAGACTCCAAACTATTCTGCACCCAAACATTTCCCTCTAGAGAATTAACCAAACGAACACCTAGTCAGGAAAACTGATGAACTTTCTGAACTAACTTATTCTTACCATCCTCAATGTGAGCAACACTACCCATGGACAACCTACTGAGGGCATCTACCACTACATTGGTGTTGCCCGAATAATATAGAACACTTATGTCATAGTCTTTCAACAACTGTAACCACCTCCTCTGATGCAAGTTTAGGTCTTTTTGCAATAACACATACTGCAGGCTTTTATGGTCTATGAATACATCAACATGCACCCCATACAAATAGTGCCTCCAAATATCTAAGGCAAACACAATAGCTGCTAATTTAAGATCATGGGTGAGATAATTCTTTTCATGGGGCTTAAGCTGTCTAGAGGCATTGGCCACAACCTTAGCCTTCTACATCAAAACACACTCCAACCCAACTTTTTGAAGCTTCACAATATACAACAAATCTGTCTAAACCATCAGGTAAACTCAAAACTAAGGTTGTAGTGGGTCGAGTCTTCAACTCCTAAAAACTCTTCTCACAAGAATCTGACTACTGAAACTTAACTTTATTCTGAGTCAATCTGTACATGGGATATGCAATAGAAAAAAACCCTTCAACAATCCACAGGTAATAGCTAGCCAAACCCAAGAAACTCCTAATATGTGATAGAGAGATGGGTCTAGGCAGTTTCTCACTACTTTTGTCTTTTGAGGATCAAGTCTAAGGCCATCACCAAAAACTATGTGACTAAGGAAAGATACTGACCTTAGAAAAAATTTGCATTTACTAAATTTGATGATCAACTGATGGGATATGAGAGTCTAAACTACTATTTTGAGATGGTCTGCATAGTCATTTTCACTATGGGAGTAGACAAGAATGTTATCGATGAAGACTATGATGAACATGTCCAAGTACTTGTTTGACACACAGTTCATCAAGTCTATAAAAGATGCAGGTGCATTGGTAAGACCAAATGACATAGAAAATCAAAGTGACCATACCAGGTTCTAAAACCAATTTTTGGAATGTCATATTCTCTGACTCTGAGTCGATGATAGCAAGATCTGAGGTCTATCTTAGAAAAGTAACTGTCACCCTGAAGTTTGTAAAATAAGTTATCAATGCTAGAAAGTGGGTATTTATTCTTGATGGTGACTTTGTTCAACTGACGGTAGTCTATACACATTCTAAGAGAATCATTTTTATTTTGCACGAATAAAATTGGTGCACCCTAAGGAGATATGCTAGGCCTAATGAACCTTTTGTCTAAGACTTCATTTAACTGTTCTTTCAACTCTTTAAGTTTAGCTGGAGCTATTACGTATGGCAGAATAGAAATGGGATAAGTATCAAGATGAAGGTTTATTTCGAAGTTGATTTCCCTTTCAGGGAGAAACTCTTGGGAGATCTTCGGGAAACACATCTAGAAATTCACTTGCAATTGGAATTGACTCAAGATTAAGATTCATGAAACTAGAGTCTTTAACTCGCATCAAATGACAGACACACCCCTTGGATATCATTTTGCTCGCTCTAAGGTCTGAAAAAAGTTCACCCTTAAGTGTTGAAGTACTTCCACTCCATTCTAGGACAAGTTCATTCAGGAAATAAAAATATACAACTCTATTTCTACAATCAACTGATGCATAGCAGGAATAGAGTTAATCTATGCCGAGAATAATGTCAAAATCCATCATCTCTAGCTCTACAAGGTCTACAGAAGTAACTTTCTGAGACACCATAACTGAACAGTTCCTATATACCTGCGAGGCTATGATAGACTTACCCACTGGGGTAGAGACTTAGAAAGACTCTGTTAGGATTTTGGGACTAACTCCAAAGTTGATGGCTATGTAAAGAGTTACAAAAGACATAGATGCTCTAGGATTAACAAAGCCTAAACATTTAAATAAAAGAATTGCAATGTACCAGTAACTACATCAAGAAAAGTCTCCTAATCCTATCAGGACTGAAGTGCATAGAGCCTATTTGGGTACTGCCCACTGGTGGCACTAGAAGCGGCACCCTACTAAGACGGGCGATCAGACCTAACTGGGGGATGGTTATGCTGACTCTACGAACCCACTTAAGGATATTCTCTAGTCCAATGGCCTGGCTTACTACACCCAAAATACACATTGCTGCTAACCCTGCAGATATCCTGATGATTTCTGCCACACTTCTGACAAAGGGGATTTATTTAGGCACTGTTCACACAACCCTAAGATTTAAAGCTTGGTGCCTTATCCTTATTATTATTCCTAAATTTGGGCATTGGTGCACTAGACAAAGACAGAGCTGGGACTAAAAATTTTTGGCAGAACTGAAGACGGTTCTACCTTTTGATTTTTGTTGAGCAAAACTAAAGCTACCTGTTCTATCTTTCTTGTTTTCCCTCTCTTTATCCTTAGTATTTTGTTCCTCAATCTACCGAGCATGGACCATCAACCTAGCCAAGTACATCTTCTTAATCAACATTGCGTTCTTACATTCCTTGACCACATTATCAGATACACCAGATACTAACTTGCTCATCTTAGACCTGCTATCAACTACTACATGAGGAGCATACCTGGCGAACTGAGTAAACTTGACGGAATATTCTTTCACACTTATGGTGGCCTACTTCAGATTGATGAACTCTAATATCTTAGCTTTCCTTAACTCTAACGGAAAGAACCTATCTAAAAAGGTAGTAAAAAACTCTTATCATTCTATAGGCCCTGCATGTATGCCTCTATCCTCTTTCCATTTCTTAAATCATGTATGAGCCTCATCCTATAAATAATAGGTGGCTAAATCAAAACTCTCACTAGAGGTTACCCCCAGAATGTCAATTACCTTTTGCACCATGTCAAGGAATTTCTGTGGATCCTCTTCAAACTTAAGACCCTAAAAATAAAGGAGGGTTCATTTGGGTGAAGTCCCAAATTCTAGCTATAGAAGTATTAGCCACTGGGTTAGCCTGAACAATAACTGGTCGAACATTCTGAGCTACCACAAAATGGGATAAAGTGGTGAAAGATGCTCTAAATTTCGTATGAGAAATGTGCTCATCCAGGGGATCTTCCTGAACGGGTGGAAATGTTTGCTGATTCCCAGGTCTTCTTTTGTTAATCTTTTTGGGAGGCATGTCCTGTAAATAGAAGGAAAAGTTGGATTAGAAAGATAATTTAAGTTGACCTCATGCTCAGTCACATGGTATGAACACTAAAACAAAGGAACTTTTTTTTCCTAAAAACACCTCATAGCCTCTTATCCATCAGTGTGGTACTCTACACACCCATGCACAAGACTCTACCTGACGCGGATTTTAGACTCCCTAGGACACTTTAGAACCTTAGGCTCTAATACTTATTTTTTAATGCCTCAACACTACACCATGGGAATCATACGGTGCCTACGATCTCGAAGGACCACAAGCTAACCCATGACTGGTACCTGCTGTGAGCACTGAATAATAATAAAAAAAACATATGCGAAAGTAAAACTAAAAATGCCATAAGGTTCATAAAATTGAATCAATACAAAATACATCTGTAGAAGAATTGCTAACTGAAAGTGTCTGAAAGCCTCTAACATCTAAAATAAATAAGTTAATGGGACAGGCCCCAACTAACTTACAACTATTGTCTGAAAGTAACTGAAAAACTGAAATACTGTGAATAATAAAATAACTAAATAAGTGTCATGCCCTCGATTGATGAGGACTCACTACTATAGATGTGGCTGATCAATTAAATCTGACTAAGTATAGTCAGGAACCCGAGCGTCTGAACTATGATATGAGACATCATAGCATAAAAAAGGGTATGCGTCAGTACTTTGAATGTACTGGTATGCTAGGTAAGGTTAGGCTGATATGCATGGGTTCATGTGTATGATAATAATAGCTAAATATCATGAAATAACTGGATGACATTATATGCAAGACTGGGAGTACTGTAAGTGCTAAACATGTAATACCAAGGATATATCATCTATCTGAATTATTCTGAAGCTAAAGTACTGAGTTTTCTGAAAACTGAATAACTGGTAACTATAAGTTATGATCATGTAGAACTGAACTGATTTCTATATTTAATACTGAATACTGGATACTGATTATTGAATAATGAAACTATAACTGTGGTAGTTATGATCTAACCAACATACCCTGATTATTGACTGACTTGGGTTCAAACTTGTAACCTAAGTTAGAAGAGTGTTATCACCATGCCACGGGTTACTAACATGAGCAGAGTCAACCCTAATTTTGTAGGAAGACTCATGAGATGTATATGATTAGGTCAACCCTAGTATGGCAAGAAGACGATTTACTCTACGACGGATATGTAGTTCTGTAACGTAAGGACTGCTACTAAGGGTCAAACCCTCTACTGGTAGGAATGCCCCTATCCTTGGGTTCACTCGATGCTGAATCCTGCTCTCAACTGATCAACACTGAACTGATGATTAGACTGTACTAGGCTTGACTGAACTCACACTGATTTGTTGAGTAACTGAATGCCACTATTTAGGGTATTACAAAATCATTCTATTTTGATTGAAGACTAGACAACAGCTAAATTTTGGGTATTCAATTCCCCCAGGACTCGATAGCATATATAATGAAATCATATCTCAACTTTGAAAGCATCACAAATAGGTTATCATGCATAATTCCTTCATATAGACATTTTGCCAAACACCTAGGACACATAACTCTTGTACATAAGAATGAGCAATATATGAATATCATGACTACCACATTCAATACCAAAATTCAAAGATTAAAGATAGGGGTTATATAAACCAACATGCATTCTAGTTAATTCACATGAAACTCTGATTATTCATGAATTGAAATGGACACAACATCACATACATGAACATAATTCCATTCAAGAATTTAAATTATAATCTAAGTGTTTGAAAAAGGATTTTTGAACTCCAAGGGTTGAAGAAACCCAAGGATGAACACTTAAACATACCTTGATTGATGAATTCTTGGAAGTTATTGAGGGATTTCATATAAATTGAACTTGAATGTTCAAGGGGATAGGGTTTGTTCTTGAAAGGGAATGCTTTTGATTTTGAGAGAATTGTGATAAATAAGGGAAAAAAATGCTATTTTGGGACCTAAATCCCATGTTAAAGTTAGGAGAAAAGACTGAAATACCCCTCTGTTCTCGGGATTAAAAAAGCTAAAAAATGCCTAGTGATGCAATAGGCGACACGCCATGTCGATGGTATCAATGCGATTACCGATGCATTGCATCGATGGTGATGACATGATAGCTAATGTGACGTGTCCTGATCGCATTGGTTTGCTATTTTGGTCATCCAAACGTGACTGAAACATTGTTTGAAAATTCCAAACCTCACCCGAGATGACCTATCGATAACCCTAATCTTAAATCAATTTAAAAATTGACAATCTAAGGCCGAAAAGATCATAAATGATGCCATTAAAACATAGAGGCAAAAAATAAGACTAACTGTTAGCATTTAGCTGAAAATTTCTAAGTTTTGGACCTCTTTTGGCATGCTATAAAGGACTGAAATGGCCTAGGACTTTACGGAGTCTAACGCAATCTATCATAAACATGTAAAAACTCATAATTTGATACCAAGAGAGGATTCTTGGACTCCATAGGTTAAAAGGGCCATGGATGAAGATCACACATACCTTAAATCCTTTGGCTTGAAAGAGAAACACAATCTTGATGCTTTTCTTGAAAGTTCATGGATTTGGGAACTTGATTTCTTGGTTTTCTTGAAGATAAAGGAATGAAATTGATGAACTTGGGGGATGATTATGTTTTATTATTTAGAGGAAAATGGGCATATAATGCCCTAATTACTTTTTAATTTGTGTTTTTAGGAATTGGATTAAGGGGAAAAGACTTAATTTCCGCTCAGAGAATTAAATTTGTAACTGGAATACGGATTAGGGGTTCACCGTGATGCGATGAAGGGATCATCTCTATACCCACCGTAGTGCGCCACTGTCGCAGTGAGTTTCTGGAATAGAAATCCAAACATGACCAAATTCTCGTCTGAAAAATCTGAAACTTCCCCGAGACACGCTTCTTACATCCCTAAACATGAATTAAATCAAAAATATACGTGTAGGGGTCGAGAAGACCCATTTAAAAATCCTCAAAGTTAAGAGTCCAAAAATAAGACTAAGTCCCCAACACTTACTGAAATATTTAGGCTTTAAGCCTCTTATACATGCAACTAGGAGCTGAACTAAGCCAAGAAAAGTAAGAGGTATTATATTATCTCCCACTTGGGAATATTTATCCTTGAATGAGATTGATTACGCTAGGACTAATGGGGAAACTGAGATTATATCTTGAACATGTATAACTGAAAAACATAATTACATGACTGAGTCTGGAACATGAAATGTGAACTGAATATCATGAACTGAACGAACTATTTGAATACATGCAATGCCATGAGAATGGTTATAATGCTGAGATAGAAATGAGAGAGTCCTATTATGAGTAGCAATTTCCTCGGGATATATCTGGTTTTGTGAAGAAAAATTGAGAGCTTTAGGACATGAAAACTCGGGGTATTACAACATCTCCTCTTTAGGATTATTCGTCCCTTGAATGATACTGACTTGGCTGAAATACTAAGGAAAGATTGAGATAATGCACAAGGAACTTATGAACTAAATCATGATTGAATATGTAGAATTTGAGACTGATACATGAAGCATGAACTGAGCTGAATTAACAAATTACCTTTAGGTAAACATTTTTTCCTCTTAAAATAGCCATATTCATGAGACTTCAGATAGTATGACTAGATGGGAAAATGGAAAACCATAGGAACTTGTCTCTCCGACTGTTAAACTGAATTGTTGGCTATACGGACTAAATTATACTGAAAGCTTATACTCAACTGGAGCATTTCTTCACACTCTTTCTAAGAAGTTCTAATAATAGTAGGGAGCAAAGAACTTGGTCATGATCTGAATAAGATATATGAGTAAGGACTTTTAATGATGCTATAACCCTGTAACATGGTACATAGGCCTATGAAACATGAACTGGAATTACTATGCCTTTGACAATGGAACTGCTACTCTCAAACTTATACATACTCCTCAAATACTCCCTCAATTATACATTCAATTCAATACTACACTAAACTTTAAGCTACTGAAAATATTCACATGGACACTGATAACTCTATCTAATGAAATCTAAGCTGAGCTAAATTCTCTCACTATGTTCAAGCCTACTCAAATCTACAAAGTGCACCCATAATACTATAATACTAGTCAAAATCATAAATTCTATGCACCCTGCATTCTCACACATGAATTTCTAGGCAAACAACACATCAAAGCATATTTTCCTTACTCTCTAGTACTTCTATCATTAACAACTTCCATGCATTGTTCTTAAGAAATCCCAAATAAAATTTCAACTAGCTATGACATATATGAGAAACATGGCCTCAATCTTACTCCCCACTTATAACTTTAAATCAAAAAAACATACAATAATCTTTTGTCAACAAGAAATATTTACTCTCTCCCATCTAAATAATTGTTAATCATCACTATCTTAACATTACGAGAGGTCACTGAAAGATTGGACCATGAGGACCTAAAGCATAAAAGAATACTATAAATAACTTAGACACCTAATTTAGGACTGAGAATAGAGTATCCACGACCTGGATTTTTTACAAAGATAAAAACTAAGGATATACACGACATAATCTGAATTTTGCTGATCATTAAGAGCGTAGAATGGGCACTGGAAATAAACATACTGTAAAGCATGAGCATATGAGTCATAAGCTGTATGAACTGAGTTTGGTGTTCATAAATTTCATGGAATGTGATTTGTACAACTGAGACAATTGGAATTCCTTATACTAAGAACTGGAAGCGTACATTATTCTATGGAATATGCATGTATTTGAGCTATGATCAAGTAATTGGCATGCAAGGCATAAGTATATATCGTGATAAGTAAGGTACAAATACTGAAGTAAGAATGGGATGGTCATCATTATTACTATTCTACAACGTACTGGCATCACTAATGAAATCTAAGAGCCTGAGTTGGTTACTTATTCTATCATCTCCCCCTTAGCTATAAGCCATTATTGTAAGTCTGTGGGACCCTTTTGATATACTATAACCTAAAATGCAACCACTTTACTCTAAAGTTTAGAATATGGCAATGCTCATTAGTAAAAAATTCAGCTTGAAAGTCTACACTAAAAAGTGCAAAATCCACTGCTAATACTCTCTTTTGAGATACAACTCTTAACTTTTTATAGCCCCAATAGTCATCACAAAATAACTTAAATACTGACTAACTTAGAATCTTCATGAGTAACACCATACCATGAGAATTACTATTACACCTAAACATCCGACATCATCACCCTATAACCCTTAATTTAGTTGGTAAGAACATCAATCACTACATTACCAGCCTTATCTAAACTTAGAAACTCAAGGGTACTATGTAAGTCCGTCCACATCATCATACATAATTTCATGCATACACTATTTAAGGCCTACTGATTCCCTTTTCATACAACTAAACCCATGGTTACATCATCTACTAAATTCAGATAACACTATTCCCAATTTACTACTGTGAAACTTCTGGGTTAATGCTTCTTACTCTAGATCATATGCTGTCATATGATTCTGAGTAGGGATCTGAAAGCACATCCATTAGATATTATCTTTCTTGCTCTAAGATAAGAAATGATCTAACCCCTAAGCACTAAGATACTATCCCTCTAATCAATGATTGATTCATTAGAAATTAAAACTGAATAACTCTATTTCTGCCAGAAACTAAAGCATAACATGAGTGGAGCCAATCCATGCCGAGAATGACATCAAAATCAGTCATATCTAACTCTACGAGGTCAACTGAGGTCACTTTTTGGGATACTATGACTAGCCAATTTCTGCATACCCGCTTGGCTATAATGGATTTACCCACTAGGGTAGAAATTGAGAAAGGTTCTGCTAATATTTACGGACCGACACTAAAATTGATGCCCATATAAGGACTCATAAAAAAGTAAAGCTCTAAGGTCTAATAAAGCATAAACATGATGATGACAAACCTATAATGTACCCATAACCACACCAGGGGATCTTTATTGATCATGTCAGAAATGGAGTGCAGACAACCTGTTCTGACACTTTCCACTAGTGGCACTAGATATGGCACCCTGCTGAGTCGGGCGACTGGCTTGAACTTGGGAACGAGTGTACTCACTATGCTGACCTACCTGTAGGCATTATATAACTCTTTGGCCTGACTTGCCATATCAAATACACACACCACTACCATCCCTACATATACCCTGATGATTCCTACCATACCTTCTATAAAATGGATTAGTATGACCACCGTTTATGCTACCCTGGGGCCTAGAGCCTAGCGATCTATTTCGATTGTCATTCTCGAACTATGGCACTGGCACACAAACTGAAGAAGGAGATGGGGATAAGAAGTTTTGGTGGAACAAAGAATGGTTACCATTCTTTAACTTTGACTTAAAAAATTACCTGTTCTGACCCTCTTATTCTCTCACCCTTTTCCCGACGCTTGTCTCCCTCACTCTACTAAGCATGAAACATAAAGCTGGATAGGACTAGAAACTATTGAATGAGCTAAGGTAGTAAAAGTATCCCTAAATTCAGCGTGAGAGACATACTCATTCAGGGGATCTTCTTGAATAGGCAATGTCTGGGCTGCTTCCCATTCCTTTTTTCGTTGTTTCTTTTAGGAGGCATTTTCTATAAACAAAATGAAGGATTAGTCATAAAGAGCGTTTTAAATAGAGTTCATGCTCATTCGCACAACATGAATACTGAAAGAAGGGAAACTTTTCCTGAAACCTTTTGTAGCTACTTGTCTATAAGTGTGGCGTGCTTTACATGCATGCACAAGATTCTACTCAATGCAGCTCTAAGACTCCCTAGAAAACTATAAAACCTTAGGCTATCATACCAAGTTTTGTCGTATCCCAAGGCTACCCCCTAATCGCGGCAATAATGCTTACGATACCAAGTGACCATAAGCTATACCAAGTTTTATCATAACCTGAGGCTACCCCTTAGTAGCGACAATAGTGCTTACGATCATATATGACCACAAGCTCACCCATGAGCTGGTACCTGTTGTGTTTACTTAATAAAGTAACAAAATACACATGTGGGGAAATCAAATGTCAATGCCATAAAGTTTAAATATTGAAAAATGATTTAAATCATAAGTTTGAACATTTGATAACCTACTGAAAAGAATGATAAACAACTGATAAACTAACTAACTGTCTGAGTGACTGAAAACATCTAAAAGCCTCTAAAACTGATTGAAGAGTTGTTGGGATAGGCTCTAACTTACTCCAAACTGAAATAACTAAAAGGAAATATGAAAATACTTAAATAACATAACAGGTCCTCAACATATGAGGACTCACCATAACTGTTGTTGCTAATAAGCTGAACTGTCTATGTGTGCTCAAGAAATTGAATGTCCAAACCTATGATATAAGATATTATAGTGCAAAGAAAATTATGGCGATTAGTACTTTAAATGTACTGGCATATGAGATGAGGGTAGGCTGAAATGCATAAGTTTAGGTGCATTAAATACTGACTAACTGAATAGCATGAGATAATGACTGACTGAATAACATGAGATAACTGATGCATAAAATGCATAAAAGTTGCAAAATCTGAGAATGCATGACCAAGCATATAACATGATACCCAAATAGTCTGTAAACTAAAATACTAAAATCTGGTAACTTATGAACTATATACTATGGTCAAACAAATCTGAACTAAATTCTATACTGAATACTGAACTGAGACTGTGAGAGGTATCATTTAACCAATATGCCCTAATATGAGCTAATCAGAGTCCAACCTGTAACCCCGGTTAAAAGAGTGTCAGTACCGTACCACGGGTACTAACAATGGCTGTGTGGATCCACTAAACTATGTCCTAAAGGACTAATGAGTCACCCTCATCTGGCTGGTGATCTAATGAGATAGGCAGGTAAACACTTTATCAACCCTCAACTGGTAGGTTGATTTCTCTAACCTATGTTGGCTACATAGTTCTAGAACTAAGGGATTGGTACTAAAGGTTACACCCTCTACTGAAAGGTGAGCCCCCATCCTTGGGTTCGCTCAGTACTAAATCCTGCTTCCAACTGAATGTCACTGATTATTGGACTGAACTAAGTTTAACTAAGCAAATAACTGATTATGATAACTAACTAAATGACAATACTCATGGTTTATCTGAAATTGTTTTGAAGATATTGGAATTATGTAAACAACTAAGTATCGGGTGTTCATAACCCTTTAGAACTGATTAAAAATAAAAATAAGGACATATGAAGCTTTAAAAACATAATAAAGGATCATTGTCCAAAACCCAAAATTTAGGCATTTCATCAAACACATGGGAGTCATGAATTTAAGCATAGGAATGGGTAAAACATGTGATTGAAAACATAGTTACAATACTGAAACCATCAATTAGGGATTTAACATTATAATTTCAATACTCAAATCATATAAGGGCTCATTCCATTGAAAAACACTTGTAACATTACTTGTAATCAAAATCAATAACAACTTAATGAAGACAATCATAAACATGTAAGAACTAATAATTTGATATCAAAAGGGGATTTTTGGACTCCAAGGGGGAAAAGGGCTCATAGATGAATATCATACGTACCTTAAATCCTTAAGTTTGAAAGAGAAACACAATCTTGTTGTTTTTCTTGAAAGTTCTTAGATTTGGAAACTCAATTTATTGGTTTTCGTGAAGAAAAAGGAATGAAATTGATGAACTTGAGGGATGATTAGGGTTTGTTTTTTTAGAGGAAAAGTAAGGGAAAATGGGCATATAATGACCTAACCAACTTTCTTATTATTGTTTTTACAAATCGGATTAAGTGGAAAAGACTCAATTGCCCCTCAGAGAATTAAATTCACAACTGGAATATAGATTATGGTTTCACCGCAATGTAATGACGGGATCATCTCTATACCCACCATGACACGTCACTATTGTAGTGAGGTTCTGTAATTCAGTCCAAACATGACCCAATCCTCGTCTAAAAATTCTGAAACTTTCTCGAGACATGCTACTTTTTCCTTTAAACATGACTTAACTCAAAAACTTACGTCTTGGGGTTTGGAAGACCCATTTAAAAATCCTCAAAGTTAAGAGCTAAAAAATAAGACTAAGTCCCCAACACCTAGTGAAATTTTTAGGCTTTAAGACTTTTATACATACAACTAGGAGCTGAACTAAGCCAAGAGAAGTATGGGGTATCACATCATCCAAGGCGGAGAACAAGAATGGATACTTGGATTTCATGTACTTTTCGACTTCTCAAGTAGTATCTTCAACCTTGTGGTTCCTCCATAGAATCTTTGCCGAAGCTACATCCTTCATCTGGAACTGACAAACTTACCGATTTAAAATTTTAACAGATACTTCCTTATAAGAAAAGAAATCCAAAATACCAATAACGTTGATAGGCATAATCAAGGATAGATCACCCACACATTTCCTCTACATTGACACATGGAACACCGGTTGTATGGAGCTCAAACTAGAAGGCAACTCCAACTCATACTCAACATTACCAGCCCACTTCAAAACCAAGTATGGACCAACATAACAAGGACTAAGCTTTCCCTTCTTACAAAACAATACCCCCTTTATTGATGACACTTTTAAGAGCACCTATTCACCAACCTCAAACTCAAACTCCCTACACCTTATATCTACATAGGACTTTTGGCAACGTTGGGTGGTTTTATGCCAATTTCAAATCACCTTTACCTTATCCATGGCTTGGTAAACTAAGTCAGGACTGAATAACTCACTTTTACTAACTTTATACCACCCAATTGGAGAACAATACCTTATACCATACAATACCTCAAAAAAAGCCATAACAATTCTAGAGTGATAACTATTATTAGACGTGAACCTTATGAGAGGTAAATGATCGACCCAACTACCACCATAGTTAATCACGCAAGCCCAAAGCATATCTTCCAAAACTTAAACTATCCTTTCCACTTGCCCATCTGCCCGCGGGTGAAAAGCAGTACTAAGACTCACCTTATTTCCTAAACCTCTTTGAAATAATTATCAATAGTGAGATAGGAACTGAGTACCATGATCTAAAATGATATAAATTGGTGCACCATATAACTTCACGACCTCCCCAAGAAAAAACATGGCATAATCCTCAGTCAGATAATTAGTCCTCACTGGTAAGAAGTAAGCAGTCTTAGTCATCCTATCCATGATAACCATATTTCATATAGGTAACTTAATCTCTTGAGATAGCCCACCAGGCCTCAAGTGTTCAACATTACTTGTTAATATACCATGAATTTAGCCATCAAATAGGCCACATCTCGCTTCATATTGTTCCACTAATAAATATCTTTAAGATCATGATACTTCTTTGTCGAACTAGGATGAATAGTAGGTCGCGACCCATGAGCCTTAACCAAAATCCTTATCTCAATCCATCCATATCTGGAGCATGTAGTATTCCTTAGTACCTCAAGATACCATCGCCACTAATCTCAAAAACCATTACCCTTTGTTGACCTACATCTTCCTTAATCTTCATCAAGTCAGGATCTCCTTTATTTTAGTACCATGAGATGACTGCACCACCTTCAACAAAAATACACCACCATCCTTAGAGTCTAAGAGAGGAACTCTATGTTTAGCCAAACAGTGAATATCTTTCACCAATTCTTGCTTATCCTCATCCACATGAGCTAGACTCCCCATGGATAACCCGCTAAGAGCATCCACAACTACATTAGCTTTACCTGGGTGATTGTAAAGGCTCATGTCATAATCTTTGTGTAGTTAAAACTATCTCCTTTGCTTGAGATTAAGCACTTTCTGTGTGAAAACATATTACAGTCTCTTTTGATCAGAGAAGATATCCATATGCACTCCATATAAATAGTGATGCCAAATCATTAATGCGAATACCACAACCAACAACTCCAGGTCATGTGTTGGATAATTCTTCTCATACACCTTTAACTGCCTAGAGGCATAAGCTATCACCTTGCCATGCTTTATCAAAACCTAACCAATCCCCATATGGGATGTATCACAATAGACTACCTTCAAGCAAAGTCAAGATTGAGGCCAAAGTCAGCTTATCCTTCATCTCCTGTAAATTACCCTCACAAGAATTAGACCTTAAGAACTTCACCTTCTTTTAAGTCAACTTAATTAACGGGGTAGATATAGTGAAGAAAATTTCCACGAACCTCATATAGTAACCGGCTAAACCAAAGAAGCTTCAAATATCAATTGGAGTAGTAGGCCTAGGCCACTTCTTAACCGCTAGAATTTCTGCAGGTCCACCATGATCCCTTTACTACAGATGACATGACTCAAAAAAGTAACAACATTCAACCAGAATTAATATTTGAAAAATTTGGCATACAACTACAGCTCTTTCAGGGTCTACAATATAAAGCAGAGTTAATCAAAATGATCCACCTCGCACTTAGAGTACATGAAAACATCATATATGAATACAATGACAAAAAAAAATCTAGAAAATAATAAAAGACCCTATTCATCAAGTTCATGAATGCTGTTGGGGCTTTAGTCAACCCAAAAAGACATAATCAAAAACTCATAACTGAAGATACGAGACTGAAGATCAATCTTGGAGAAAAACATAGCACCCTAAAGCTGATCAAATAAATCATCTATCCTTGGAAGAGGGTACTTATTCTTTACCGTGACCTTATTCAATTGTTGTTAATCAATACACATCCAAAAGGAACCATCCTTATTATACATGAAAGATATCGGTGCACCCTATGTGGACACACTAGGACAGATAAAACACTTATCTAAAATATCCTTTAATTTCTCCTTGAGCTCCTTTAACTCAGTTGAAGCTATTTTATATAGGAGAATAGAGATAGGATGAGTGTCCGAAATAGATCAATACCAAATCAATCTACCTATTAGGAGGGACACCAGGAAGGTCAATACGGAAAACCTCAGGAAATTTATTCACCACTATTATGGAATGTAAAGAAGGACTCTCTGAGTTAGAATCTTTAACCTGGACCAGCTGATAGAGACACCCTTTGGAGATTAATCTCTGAGCTCTAAGATACAATATGAACCTTCTCTTAGGTTCTCGAGAAATACCCTCCCGCTCAATAATTAGCTCATTAGGGAATTTAAAAATGACCTTATAGGTCCGACAGTCTAGAGAAACATAGCACGAGTGCAACCAATCCATCCTAATATGACATCAAAATCAACCATGTTAAATTCAAACAAATCCACCAAAGTCTTTTGACAACCCACAAATACCATACAACCTCTATAGACTCTTCCAGCAATTGCATAGTCACCCATCAAGGTAGAAATAGAGAAAGGGTCCAAAACACACTCAAGACCAAAACAAAATCCATAGCCATAAATAGGGTTAGATAAGAAAGAGTGGTCCCTAGATTAAGTAAATAGTAATCATCATGGGAAAAGGGTTTTAGCATACTAGTAATGACATCAGGCGATGCCTCAGACTCCTGACAAGTAGAAAGAGCATAAAGATAGTTTTGACCAGTGCTAGAGCCAGATTATGCACCCTTTTGTGGAGGAGCTAATGAAGAGGCAACTAGATCCTTGTTTGATTCAAAAGCAACCTTACAAATAAGACAGTTTCTAAGCATATTCCCGAACTAACCAAAGTTGAAGAACTTATCCCTTCTCTAATCATAGAAACCCTAATAGAGTTAACCATAAAATCTATAAAAAGGATATAATAGAGTTGGTTGGGCCTCACTAGCTTGAGATTTGGTACCCGGTGCCCTAGAACTATTTCAACCCTAAAAATGCCTATCACCAGATGGCTTTAGGCAGGGAGTACTATACAAGCCAAGTTGCCTCCAGACCTTTGGATGAGATACATATGATTCTCGAGGTGCTTGATGTCTCCTTAGTTCTTTTAAAAAAAGCCAAATGGATAAATATTACCATTAAAAGGGGTCAAAGGAGTGTAAAATAGGGCTCAAAAGCCCCTTTGAATGGTCATGCGCCCAAGGCGCTTTAGATCTAATTTATGATATAAACCAAATTACCTCTGGACCTTTGGATGAGATACATATGATGATCGATCTGTTTTATGACTCCTTAGTGCTTTTAAAAGATACACTTGGATAAAGAATACCATTAAGGAGGGTCACAGTACTTTGATGAGGTCAAAAGAGTGCAAAATAGGGCTCGAAAGACCCTTGGAAGGGTCATGCACCCAAGGCACTTTGGATCTACTTTTGATCTTCTCTAGCATTTCAAGAGCGGGTCAAAACAGCCTATAGTGGGATTTTTCTTACATTTGGGTCACTTTTGGGGCCCTTGTTATATAATACTTAGCGAAACTATAAATACTTGGTAGCTAGTCTTCTTTTATTTATTTTTTCTTTAATGATGATGATGAATTCATGAAAACTCCATTGGGAGTGTTGACTTCTTAGAAAAAACAATGTTGAACCTTATTTAGAAATGGTGGTTGTAAAGGAGATCCGGTCCCTCTTTTAGTCAATTTAAGAGCTAGGTACTTATAGATAATCAATAAGGGAGGTATTTGGATTTGATACACCCTTTGGTTTCCCTTTTGTTATCTTCTTGTATCTATCTTACTATCATCTATCATTTTAATACTTTTACTTTTAGTTTGTTAATTTTATTATTTCTTTAGTGTTTGTGTTTGTTATATTCATCATAGACTACTCTTGTATCATTTGACATTAAATCCGAGCTTGATTTCATTCTACAAAATTAATCTTGTGTTTGTTATCTTAAAAATAAAAAAAGAAGTGTCAAAATCGATAAATCACAAAAAAAAATTTACTACTCATATTTTTTGTTTTTAGGTCAAATTTTGAGTTTTTGATTTTGTGATTTTATTGTCTTTATATTTTTATATTTTTGTTCACTTACACTATTGGAGTCTAGGTGTCAAATTTGAGCTTAATCAGAGTCATATTACGTGAGCTATCATTGTTGAAAGCTTGAACTTGAAGAGAAGTGAAATGGGTTAAAGAATCTCAAAAATTTTTGAAGATGTTGAGCTAAATGATTTATATAATGATTTTAGAAGGTTGAAAAGTGCCTATATTTAAAATTTCTACTCATTTCGAGCTTTGGACAAGAAGTTAGGAATAATTGGTGTTCTTGGTGTTCTTAGAGATGCTTGCTATCTTCAAGTTGAATTTTTCAGAAAATTGCTTGTTTGATCAAAAAAGGGAATAAAAAAGTGTTAAAAGTGTTTGTACAAAATCATCTACAAAGATTCCATGGATATTTCAAGAAAATAGGTCAAAGGAGGATCAATAAAGGGGCAAAAATGCCATCCCAAGAGGGCTGGGCGGCTGATTTACGCCCCATCTGCCCTTGTCCTGCGTTGGAGCTATTGCAGCAGCCCAAACACATGTCAAACTAGAAGGTGGACAACCATCTGTGTCCAAGGTGTGTTGTGTATGTGCCCTACCTGCTGAAGCAGATCCCTAATGCAGATGAACACTCCTCCAAGGCAAATCAAGCTTCTAAACACATTTAAAGCTTTTTTATTTCATTTTGCTCAAGGTTTGATTCCTTAGTTTTATTTTCTTCATTCCTAAACTAATATTTTTATTCTTAAACTGCTCAAAAACTAAGTAATTCATCGACGAAGTTGATTACTTAGTTCTTGAGTCCCATTTCTTTCATCATCCAATTTCTTTCAAGTTTTTTTTTCTTTTTCAATGCATTGTAACTTTTTAATTCAAGTCCTTAAATAGTTGTTATTTCTTTGATTTGTTCAACCAAGAATACACTCTGGCAGCAAAAAAGAGATTGACACCTTATCAACCACCAGAATATAAGTAAATTTTAATATTTGTCACTTTAATTATGAGGATCACAAAGGTGAGATCATTACGAGTGTTGGAGTGGAGCTTTACTACTAATCTTTTTTGTTCGTTTTGTAGGTATAAGGTGATATAGGGAAGAATGTCTTTGATAGCCTCAAATAATTACGACTACGACATAGGAGACTAAGATTATGGTGAAGATAGTCATGGCTACAAAAAAGATAGAGATTATGGGGGCTATGAATATAGCCTTGATCAAGAGTCGTATAAGAATGAGGGATACTATTTCAAAGGAGAATATGTGATAAATGATGACCCTAATTCTTATAGTGAATGTAGAGATGATGAAGATCCTTGTGAGGGTTCTTTTGAAGAAGATGGGTGCATATGAAGAGTATTACACTTCCCACTCTGAGCATAGAGGAGATATAAGGTATAATCCATTTACTTGCAAATAATATGAGGATCATTGTGAGAATGTATGCAAGGATTGTGAAGTTTCATATTCCTCGTATTGTAGTACTTCTTGTCAAGGTTGAATCGATGTGAATGATTATGATAACTATAAGAGGGGTTACTCCATGGGAATGAAAGATCGCGCATATCCAAAGCCTATAGGTACTACATCTTACTCTTCTTATCCTAGTTCCTAAACATATAGAAATGGGAACCAAGGTAGATATGCAGGGTATAGTAGGAGTCAAAATCTTCTTACCCTCTCAATCTTTATAAGGGAGTTGGGTCCCAAAGATTACCTTGATTGGGAATGGCAATGTGAAAAGATCTTCAAGGATTATGTTATGAGCGAAGCCGCACAAGATACATATGCCCTTAAGTACATTCACGGTCCAACCTTAGGATGGTGTAAACTTGGAAGAAGACCCACTTAAGGATGGGGAACCTTGAAATAGTTCTTGAGGTTAATCTATATGTCGAAGGGTTACACAAAGCTTTATAATAGCGATCCAAGAAAACAAACTTGTTCAAAATGGGTAGAGATTTGTAGAGTTCCAAGATGTGTTCTTATCCTTGATGATTGGTCTCGTGTAAAATACACAACTCCTCCTATGCTTGATTAGATAGGGATACCTCGAGTTTCCAAGATGAAATGAATCATGCCACAAAGACTCGAATCTAAATGCAGAAAATTATAGATAGAGAGATAAAATATCAAAGATAGAAAGATAGACACAAATATGATAACAAAAGGGAAATCAAAGGATGTATAAAACCTCAGAACCTCTATTAAAGATTACCAAATAGCAACTTGAATGATGAATTTATGCTTGAGCCTTTTTTATACTACCTCTTTGTCAATGATGATGTCTATGCATGTCTTAGAATTGTCTTATTTGGGGGTAGGGGGTAGGAAACTAGTTGGTTGGTCCAATTAGATGAGTATAAATGCTTTATGGGTCCACATTTTTGACCTTGAAAAACCCTTATGGATTGATGAACCATTGGTGGTACCATTTATGATGTGGTCTCTTAAAGTGATAATGAAGCAACTGTGTCTTATGGCTCCGAAGATAAATGTACTCTTACCTTCTTGGCTTATTGATTCCGTTATGACCTTTGTGGTTTCCTTATCTCTTAATATTTGTCAGAGCCAATTCCTTTATAACCTTTTCTTTTCATGATTAAAACAAAGGATCCTTGGTTATATCTTATGTGTGTGCAACCTTGGCATGATGCTATGACTATTTGTGCTAACCCTAAACCACATGTCATGAGGATGTTGTATTTGTTTATCCTTTCTTTGGTTTTGCAAGGTTTGGATATGAGGTCGAATCCTTTTCAAGAAGGGGAGAATGATACAAGCCAAATTGCCTCCAAACCATTGGATAAGATACATATGATGCTCAAGGTGCTTGATGACTCCTTAGTGTTTTTAAAAGATGCCATATGGATAAAGATTAACATTAAGTAGGGAAAAGGACTTTGACAATATCTAATAAGTGCAAAACAAAGATCGAAAGGCCCTTGGAAGAGCCATATGGCCAAAGCTCTTTGAATCAGCTTTTGACTCACTCTATGATACAACCTAAATTACCTCCGGACCGTTGGAAGAAATATGTATGATGCTTGATAACTACTTAGTTCTTTCAAAATATACCACATGGATGAATATTACCCTTACGGACGGTTAAAGGACTTTGTCGAGGTTGAAGGAGTGAAAAACGGGGCTCAAAGGCCCTTTGGAAGGGTCATATACCAAAGGCACTTTGGATCCGATTTTGATCCTCTCTATCATTTCAAGAGCGGGTCAAAACATCCCCTAATGGGACTTTTCATACATATGGGTCACTTTTGAGGCCCTAATTATGTAATAATTATCCAAACTATAAATACTTGGTAGCTAGACTTATTTTAGTTAGTTTTTGTTTAATGATGATGATGAATTCATGAATACTCTATCGAGAATATTGAGTGCTTGAAAAATCCAATGTTGAACATTGTTTAGAAATGGTGGTTGTAAGGGAGATCCGATCCCCGTTTCGATCAATGTAAGAGCTAGGTGTTCGTAGATAATCAATAAGGGAGGTCATTGGGTTTGATACACCCTTTGGTTGCCCTTTTGTTATCTTCTTGTGTCTATCTTTCTATCATCTATCCTTTTAATCATTTTACTTTTCATTTGTCAATTTTGTTGATTCTTTAGTATTTGTGTTTGTTCTGTTCTTTGTAGATTACTCTCGTATTAGCACTAGCCATCGATTAGGACCCATAATTGCCCGAATTCCTCTTGGACCACACTTCACCATCCCTTCCACTTGCTATTGACCTCCACCCTACTTGAAAAATCTAAACTTCCTGCTCTGTCTCTCCCTTGTCTCTTCCTACTTCTTTTTCTCTTCCTCAACCTGCTCTATGTACATAAACAACTTAGAGATATCCATATTCTTAATCAACAAGGCAACCTTAGTCTCCAAAATCAAGTTTTGGGATAACCCAGAAGCGAGCTTACTCATTCTAGCCCCCATGTTAGATACCAATTCAGGAGTATACCAAGATAACTATGAAAATTCAAGGCATACTCCTTGATTGACGTCTTTCCTAGCTTCAAGATAACAAACTTTTCCACCTTCTCCTCCCTCACCTCTTAAGAAAAGAGGCGGTCTAGGAAAGCATTAGAAAAATCATCCTACAGGGTTGACTCAACATCATTACCCCTTGACTGTTCCCATTCCTCGTACCGCTAACACACCACTTCTTTCAATTGGTAGTCAGCAAACTCCTTGACACCTAAACTAGTAGCATGAATCACATTAAAGATTTTTTCCATCTCATTAATGAAACTTTGAGGATCCTCCTTGACCTTAACACCGTAAAGGTTGAGGGTTCAACCTCATAAACTGGCCAACCCTTGTGGCCTCAGAAGATGGAGTAACAAAAACACTATGCTCAGACTGAGAAACTACCAACTGAGCTAACACATGAATACACTAACAAAACTGTGCATTCGTCAGATCAGCTTGAGGAGCTCGAGAAGGACTAAAGGGGACCGGAGGAACTCTATAAGGGCAATTAGTAAGTGGACCCCTAACCGAGTCTAGACCCCATAAATAGTGCATGTACTATCAATGTTGTCCTCGGGTGGAATAGAAGAGTTTCCATAAGCTTCAGATCATCTGTAAGCATGATCTGAAAAACGATCAAATAGGAATTAGAGAAGATTACAAGATCTTAGACTCTGCATCCCAAAAACAAAACACAAGAAAGAGAAATATTCCTAAATGGACCTCCCTTATGAGTGTGGCGCACTATGCATCGTTAAAAGAGATACTACTCAACACAGCTTTGTGAACATCAAAATTGACTATGAACCTAAAGCTATAAATCCAATCTGACACGACCCAATCTAGGGTCTAGCCATGTCGGGTATCTCAAGTCTAACCAGGACTGAAGACTACTCCCAATACCAAAACAATTGACCACCCTTCACCCGATGTCAGATGAATTCTGAATATATAACAAGATAAGATAATTTCAAATTAAAGACATTGTAATGAGTCTATAACCAAAACCAAAATCCACAGCCAATTAACCATCCAATTCCAATCCCAATTCCAATGCCAATACAAATGCTAACACCAATACCGATTCTACCCATGCCTATAGTAGCCCAACAAAGACTCTAATCAGAACCAAAGAATTATCCGATCGGGAAATACCTCTGACCATTGCAAAAACGAAAGAAATAATAATGAAATAGAGAAATATATAGCATGAAATGGTGTCTTTTGAAGTATGGAAGGTCATCACTTCAGTCTAACTTAAAAGTTATCCCTAGATCACCAAGTCACTAAGTAGGAGGAGTGAAAGTATGAAAGGTTCCTGCATCGAGTGGGGATACATCACCTGAAGAAAGTTAGCAGGGTGAACATTCCATGTAACTCAAGGGTAAAAATAAAGTAATGCCATTAATTCCAAACCAAGTCAAATCAATGCGAATAAGCATATGTAAGTACATATATACATAAATATCGTGTTGGGATAGGGAACATGGTTTAGCATGCATTTTAAAACATTAACCTGGGTTGCTTAGCTATACCATCATAAATCCACCCATGGGCCATATGGGTCTAGTGTTACCCCCTGAACGGCCCCTAATGCATATAGCCGCACGAACCGGAGATATCATAGATGATCGGGGATTTTCTTGTATAATTCACCCTCTACGATACATATATACCTGAATAGTATTGTAATGTCCCTAATCTGGTACCTGAAATGCTACACGATGCCCATGACCCCGAAGGACCACAAAAAAACCCATGACTGATATCTGTAAATTGAGCACCGAATAATAGTAATAATATTGTCAATGCAGAAACATGAACTGAAAGGCCATAAGGTTCAATACTAGAACATAACTGAAAAATTTGGTATAACAATACCAAAATAATTAAGATAATTGTCTAAAAATACTATAGTCTGAAAGCCTCTAAACTGTCTGCATAAGGAGTTGATGGGACATGCCCCCAACTAACACTAACTACTGAAATAAACTGAAAACTGAAATAGTAACATCATTATCATGTCATTGAAGAATGAG
Source organism: Capsicum annuum (assembly GCF_002878395.1). Taxonomy (NCBI): domain Eukaryota; kingdom Viridiplantae; phylum Streptophyta; class Magnoliopsida; order Solanales; family Solanaceae; genus Capsicum; species Capsicum annuum. Next base: position 122,183,625 of record NC_061122.1, on the reverse strand, counting down.
GAATCATTGCTAACTCTGATCACTGAATTGGGATATTACTGGTTCTCTGGAGCTCGTGCTTCTAAAGCATGGTATAAGACACCATAGTGCAAATGCGTCAGTACTTTAAATGTACCGGTATGCAAGTGAGCTAGGCTGAATACAATAGGTTCATATGCATGAACAATACTAACTAACTAACTAACATAAATGTAAGAATACATGCATGCATACGTAACTGTAACTGAGATCATCATAGGACTAAATACTAAGTACTGACTATTAAGTCTACTAACATTGACTTCTGAGTCACTGATGAGTGAGAAACTGATATTGTATTACTGAATATAGAGGGACTGATACTATGTTACTGATTCATGGATAATTATGTCTAACAGTTTTGATTATGAAGAATTGGTTTGATTGACTGTTTGTGAAAGTCCTGAAACTGAATACTGATAACATGAGTTCTAATAACTGATATAACTAATGACATAAGTGACTGTATCTGACAATCCAAAATCTGATGGAACTAGCAGAGTTCTGTACTATAGCTGAGTAACTGAACTTGAGATCAGTCTTATCTAGCGGGTGATCTCTACATCTGATAATACTGATACTAATTGGCCATAGTTGATATCAGTTCTTTCTGGTGGGTGATCTTGGGGTCTATTTATAATGTTAAGGATTGATTGTATCTGACAGTCCTAAATCTATACTACTGAGCTGAATTGACTGTGTCTGACAGTCCTTATTCTGTAATTGAAACTATGAAATGTATTCATCTAACGGACATGCCATAACTAAGCTAACTGAGGTCCAACCTGTAACCCTAGTTGGAAGGGTGTCAGTACCCCACAACCGGTAAAGACAACTACTGTGGAGTCAATCCTAATCTAGCGGGTAACCCCTGGGATCAGTCTTATACATTTAAAAGTGCTAATGGTTGATCCCTGAGTATTTCAGTCTTATCTAATGGGTGACATATCATTCCTACGCTGGCTATGTAGTTTTAGAACTTAGGGATTTCTTATAGAGATCTCAGTCCTATCTAGTGGGTAAATCCCCAACCCTAGGTTCGCTCGATGCTGAATCCTACTCCCATCTGAAAGACACTGAACCAATTAACTGAACTAAGCTGATTAACTGAACTGAACTGATACTAGTGGTATTGTCTAGCAAAGCAAAACTAAATTTACTGAGTTTCATTGACTGATGGAATGTACTAAGTTTTGAGGACTGATTGAGAATACTAAAGTTACTGAGATACTGAAATTACTGAGATTTTCTGAGTCATATGACTGACTGAGTTCTATGGATCATAGCTTGACTGAGGAGATCGTGAAAACATGACATGGCTCTAGGTACACAGCTAAATGTTCAGGTACAAGTACCCCCAGGACTCGATGAAAAGAATCTGACATAGCATGGCTGGCTTACTTGAACACATGAGCAATAACACAATTCATAATTCATCTATTGAAGCACTTCATCAAATATGTGATATGCATAATCTTGTACATACATAGGGATTTCATGATATCATACTAGTTGGGCATTGTTCCTTTATCTAGGAATTTAATCATACACAAGGTAGGCATAGCATATGTAGACAACATTATACAACAATTAATCATCATGATTCATCTCTAATTTCATCATCCTAGCGTTTATTTATAGGTTCACATGAATATACATCTATACAAATCAATTCCATATAAAATTGATCAGCCAACATGAATTTGAATTCAATTGATCATTCTCAACATAAACAAAACAAACCCAACATGAAATTCATTAAGAAATCCATACACTTAAACTTAGAAAAGAGATTCTCGGGCTTTATGGATGAAAGGAGTCCATGAATGAACACTACGCATACCTGGGATGTGATTTGTTGAGGATTAATGATGAAACCTTCTTGAATTTGAATCCCCAATAGAAACCCTAGCTTTTTCATAAGAGAAACTTATGAGAAACTAGTATATTTTGGGTAAAAAAATGGCTAAATCACGTGTCATTGGACTTATATAGGGTTGAGAAATTAACCCTTTTAAACCTTGGATGCATTTTTAATTTCTAAGAAAATTTCCCGATCTTCATCCTTGGCACGACGTGCCACTATCGCGTCAAGTAACTGGAAACTAACAAATGAGAAATTGCACGATGTGGAGCTATCACATTGCCACCTTGTTTGAGACCTGGAAGTTTGGCGCAACGCGATACTATTGTGGAGCAACACTGGAAATTGACAATTACTATTTGAGCTATCTCCGTGACGCACTGAAGGCTCGGGTGATACACTATCTCACTAAAAAGGCTCTAACTCTTCACCCGGGTGTTGGATTTGGAACAATTTGGTATCGATGGAAAGCGTATTCAATTCCCCACATGATAAAAAGTGAAAATATTGAAAATACCTCCTGTACAAAAGTGGATTCATCTTTCAAAAAAAGTTTCTAACATTCTTCGGAAACTTTTCAAGCTAGGAAAAGTACGAGGTATTACAAGTATTAGGGGATTTACCTTGTATCCCACAAGCACATAGTCATCAAGACCAAACTTCATTTGGCAAACATGATTTTCCAGTGTTCGTCATTTGGACTCACACCTTCACGGATAAATATCATTACCCCCACTATTGACTAATTAAAAATTTAAACACATAACCAAACCACCAATTCTAGGTTTCAACTATTAAGTCATTATTAAGTGGTATTGTCATACCAACTATAGCATGCAAGCAATGTAATTAAGTCAATATTTAAAGGATTCTCATGTACCCCGCAGACTTCATTATTAAAATCACATGGGGGATTCCCATGTACCAAAAAAGGTTTTCATAAATTGTCCGCTTGGGGAATTCCAGTGTACCCCACAAGGTTTTCAAAACCATCCTTATCCATTAACCATTTATTTCATGCATTAGTTTCAACAACCAAAAACTTTGGGGATTCCATTGTACCCCTAATTCAAATTCCTACCTATCTCATAACTACAACCGAAATATTACAATATAAGGTTTGGGACATAACCACTTCAAAAGTCACAAGTTTAGAGAAAATTTCCATTCTCGAGTTCAACCACCTCAGCCATGCACTCACATGTCCAAAACCATATTTAATACATGAAAAACCATGGAAAAATATTATTTAATGATAAGCATTCAAAACCCCTAACCTTTATTTCAAAACCATAATAATACCATGAAAGCCATAAATTAAAACATGTGCTTTTAATAAGACAACAGCGAGGGAGTATTAACACACCTAAAATACCAAGAAATTTGGAAGAGATAGCACCCTTAGAACCATATATGATCACTTTCTTTGAAACCCAACTTTCTTTAAAACCCTAGCCTTAGCTTGAACAACGAATTTGAGAGAGAATTTTTAGGAGTATTTTATTGGGATTGATGTGATAATGAAGTGTCAAGGAAGGTTTTAAGTCGTGGAGTTCAAGGGGTTAAAGTGAAAAATGTCCAAAGTACCCCCAACTTAAAAGCTAAAAAAGTATCGCCTTTAACTACCAATCAACCATTGACTCGTGACTAGCCCTTATGAATTATGACCACGAGTCGTAACCAAGACAGTGACCAATACCCTCATACACTGTCAACCTTATGACTCAATCACCCAACTCGTAACTAAATCCTACGACTCATAAGGTACAGTCGTAGGCAACATAGAACTCAAATAGGTTATACACTAGATGACCTACGATTTCACCTTATGACTCGTAACCTATCTTCACGGCTCTTAGTGAGCCACTTGTACTCAGAGTAGAGTCAATCCACAAGATTACTAATTTGGTTATGACTCATCCTAAAGATCCATCACCAGTCTATACGACTCATATACCCAAGTCATAACCAAGGAAGAAACCCAAATACCATATACTAAACATCCTATGACCAGGGACACCTGACCCTTCAAGACACCATATGACTCATATGGTCAAGTTGTAATCATGGCGGTGAGCTCAAAGCACAAGAAATTTTTAAGGGTCAAGAATCTGGGGCGTTACAAATATACTTAAATAAGGAAAGTATGATATCCAGATGCATAAGTTTATATCAAAGTAATGTTCATTAGTCTATTAAATTTTAATAACAAATATTTGTACATAAAAGAAATCATATCCAAAATAAAAATAAATGACATACTAAAACATGTTCCTTTTTAATATACAATATCATTTCATTTTACAAAATAAACTGTTAATTATTTCTATTACAATGGGAATAAGGAAACATGCTTGACGGAACCATCTCACATAATACATCACACATTTAAGATTAAAAATCATAATAGATAAGAAGTAAGAGTCTAACACTTTTCAAATTAAAATGGCAACATGACGTCTCTGCCACTACTTAGGAAAATGTGTGCTTTGTAAGTTTCAGAACTATCAAACTTTCTTTCAAATATATTGAAGTTCCTAGTAGACATTGAATACAACAGCCACTAGCAAAATTCCATGGATATGCAACAACCAAAGTTACTTTTTATTTACTCCCCCCTTTCACTCACCATTTCATTTCTTTATATTAAGTTTTATTAAAAATAGTAGTCGGTAAGAAATCCGCCCAAATATTTTCAAGTCACAAAGAATTCATACAGACAAAGCCAAATATGATAATGAATAACAAGAAAACGTTAGAATAGTGAGAAAAAGGATAAAAAGATCTTGATTTGATTATTGAAAGGATATCGTGCCTAACTTAAAGAAATAGAGAAATAATTAAAGAAAGAAAATAAGAATTTTAAAAAGAGAAAGAAGATCAAAATTTGAATTTGAAGAATTAGAAAAGGGGGAGAGAAAGAATGTTAGGGGGAAGAGCTAAAGGAAAAAAATATATTCCATCATTTGCCTAAAAGGAAAGATCTTATAAATTATTAACTTGTGACATGGAACTCTAATTTTCTTACAACGAACGTTAGGTGATATAAGAAATTTGTATGAAAGATATGATTCTTGAAAAGATTTTATGGAATATGTAGCATGGTAAAATTTGAATTTGACATGATATAGTATTAATATTTTAGTAAAGAAAAAATCCTGAAAGAATGATGGTCATTTTATTCACAATTAATTTAAATATTAGTAATTAATAAACTAATTCAAAAAAAAATTATAAAGTGAACATAAAACAAATACTCTTTAGACAAATTGTGATACTATAAAACTTAATATTCATAAAATACACGCTTTCAGTAAATGATGATGTTATAAATGAATAAAATGACACAAACAAATAAAATGAAGGTAAAATTAGTTGCAATGTTAACAAGATCTAAATAATTACTAAACTAAATAAGAGATCATATTTCTGGTATAAAGTTACATACTTTTTGAATGATCTACATAAAATAAATAGAAATTATATAAATCAACTTGTATAATTATGAGTAAAATATTATACTTAAATAAATAAATTATATAAACTATATAAAAATATAAAATTAAATGATAAAGTAAATTGCATACATCAAAATCGTTACTGCGACACGTCAAGGTTATTTTATACCTAAAATAATACGTAAAGAAATATTAATATTCAAAACTAATAAATTTTGATAAAATAATAGCCTAGAAGGGATATCCGGAGGTCAAATCTGACTGTCAACAACCATTACTACAACAACTTCTATAAACTCTAAAGGAAATAAGAGGAACTCCAATAGGCATATTAACAAAAAGAGGAGGTTAAGGTTTAACTTGTTAATTTTGATGAAAACAAATCAACATTATTTAATAAAAGAATATTTACTTCTGATAAATTTATTTTTGACACGAGTTTACTTGATGAAGGTGGATTTGATGATGATCTACACAAATATGGAATAGAATATACTATGAGGAAGTCATGAATGAAAATGACTTACCCAATGAAAGCTACAAGAATCATGGAAAGAATATCTACTATAATTTCATGGAAGAAAATATTCTACAAAAGAAAAATTATCAACAAGAACAATTGTACCTTAAGGAAGGTCCTCAACTATGAAGCATGAAAATATATCTAAAGTTCAAGCTTACAAAAAAGTCCACATTCAAAGTGATTAAAGTCCAAAATCAAGAAGATGAATATGTCTTACATTCAAATTAATATGAATCAATATCCAAGGTAAAATTACAAGAATCTTGAAATTCTCTTGAATTGTTTTAAAAAGAGCTCCCATACATGTATAAGCCAACAAAAACTGAATTCAGAAATATAAATTAGTTTAGAATGAAGATATTCTATTAAAAGGAGGAAATATTTAAATTGAACTTAAATACACTTGATTTATTTATTATTGGAAGAAGAGTATGTGGGTTATTTATAGAAACAAATCTATGATCAAAGAATATTCTAGAATCAACAAAGAATAAAAAATAGTTATAAGAAATTTTGATATATTAACTATGACTGAAATTATCTACAATCCAACAAAGTAAAGCTGAAGAATGTCGGATGAACCATACTTTTAGAAGAAGATTTTTAATTGAAGTGATACTCAGTTGGAAAAAAAGAGTCAAGCAAAAAATCCAAGGAAATAAAAATAAAAGATCTATTTTTAATTGGCTATCACTGTAACATTGATGGACCATTAACGATTCTACTATAAAAGGAAAAATATCTCACACTACTTGAAATGAGAATCTTTTTTCTTATCAATATTAAATATGGACTCAAATCAAGGAAGAAATATTGGAGAATAACTTAAAAACAAACGATCCTTTCGAAGATCAAAATATCATTGCATTTATAACGATCAACAACTAGAATGATTCAAGGACCAACTATAAAAGAGATACACTACAACAATTCAAAGCACGTGACCACACTTATTTTTTCCTCAACCACTCTCAGATATCTTTATTCTACTCTTCATGAATATCGTAATTCACTGCTGGTTTACTATGTAGTCAAAAGAGAGAAGAGAGAAAAAATATTATTTGGTAAGGAATTGTATTGAGAGATGTGTCATTATTGTTTCTTAGGTGAGCGAGTGAAACCGAACCTTATAAATGTTGATGATCTACGTAAAAAACCACTAAGTATTTACTCAACTCAAGTTATAAAGTACTTAAAGAAATAATCTTTTTACAACCTAAGAAAATTGGATTAAGATACCACATTAATTCCAAACTAGTATAAAAACTCTGGTGTCATTAATATTGTACTCTCATATTATATTTTACATATTGAATAATTATTGTGGTTAGAATTGATTAAATTGAAGGACTAACTATTATTTGAAGGTTTTCTCATTATCGATCGATTAGGTTTGTCTAGTAGGAGACTAGCTAAATGTAATGACTCGTCTAGTCATTTTTCATGTTTTCACTTATTTTCTTCATTAAGGCTTCTACATATATGACCCAAGTTATTTATGACTTGATGGGACCGACGTTTCAATTACCGAAAAGTTTATTTGATTTTAGAGACAATTTTCTATTTTGAAGTATTCACTGGTTCTAAATGGCCACCGAGCGAAAACTCCAATGAAACAATCTCAGATGATAATTTTAACTGTGCTATCCGATCTTAGTCTAGATAGACCTTTGGTTTGGGTTTCAATCCATTCGAGCTTATTTCAACCTATTGGTCGGAAAGTTAGAAAATTGAAATATGAATGTGGGACCCGCATTTGATTGAAACGACTTCGAATTTCAAACACAACTTCTCCATCGCATCCAGAACGTCGATTTTATACTAAGGGGATCCTTGGTTTAAGTCCCAAGACTTTCAAACTTATTTTGGGCTATTGATCGGATTTTTATGAAAAATAAAAATATAGGTGTAGGCCTCACTTTTGTATGAAATGATCTTGGATGAAAGTTTTATGATTCCAATGGATTTGAAATATGTTTTACACTCAAATTTCACTATTAGTCCATATTATTTGGGTTCCGAATGAGTTCCTAGGATCAAAAATAAGTTTTTGACTTTGTTATCACGGGGATGCTGCATCTGTTTGCTGAGGGGTCTATAAATAGACCCCAAGGCCGCCAATTTGGCCATTTTCTCTTCATCTTTGAGAGCCTAAAATCCTAAATGGGTATGATAACTCAAATTTGAGTCTTGTCGATTTCTAGGGAGCTTGGTAGACATCTTCTATCATGATTATTATTGGATTAAGGTAAGATTTCATCACTTTATTGGTGAATTTCTTAATTCTTGATCCAAAACTCAAATTTAGCTTAGGGATTGATTTAGCCCCAAATTTTGTTTGTTTGCACCCATTAATTTAGATTTATCATTCCTTGGTGATGTATGAGCATTGATTTAACATCAAAAATGCGATTTTCGTATGTGGGATCCACTTGAGGTTTTTTGTGTAATTTTTGGATCCAAAGTAAAGCAACCTGGGTATCGTTAGACTTATATTAATGACTAGATAATGTTTTTGATAGTGTGATGGAATTTTTAGGATAGTGAAGTGAAGACGAGCATGTGGTACTTGATGTATGATTTTGCGATTTGGCCTTGAGGTAGGCTCTTTTCCTCTTTCATTCATAGATGCTTTTTGACATGTATTGCGTATGGATATGAATGTTAGGATTTATTATGAGTAAGATAGCTTAGCCTTGATTATTGATATTTTTGGAAATTAGCTGAGGGTCTTGGACCCATAAGATAGTGTGTTTATAACCTTGTAGTCTCCTATAGCCTTCTCCCTTGTTTAGATTGAATTGTAGCATGGATTTGATACATTTATAGATTATGGATATGTTTTAGTGTTGGAATAATGATTAGTATATCTGATCTTATTGGGCTAGTGTGGTATTCTTAGAATAGTAATTTGGATAGAATTGACTTAAGTGCCCTTATTTCTAGTTGAAGTTCCTATCTTAGGCTTTTATGTTACTTACTTCACATCTAGAAGTTGAACTAGACATCTTAGTATAGTTTGGGGTACTGAGTACCTAATTAATGAAATTGAGATTTAGAAATGGGATTGTCCAGCACACTTAGTCCTAGACTTGTATTAGTCATTGTGAAATTAGTTGCAGAGATTAGACATAGTTGAAACTAGTAAACCTTAGTATAAGCTTACTCCATGACTCAATATATTGTAATAATATCCCTCAGATTGTGACTTCTGAGTTATAGATATGTTTTTTCTTATAGAAATGATATGATATTTAGGCCCATAGAGATGTCATTTCCTCTTTGACTTGATACTTGACCCATAGAGATGTCATTTCCTCTTTAGACTTGATACTTGGCCCATAGAGATGCCATTTCCTCTTACACTTGATACTTGGCCCATAGAGATGCCATTTCCTCTTAGACTTGATATTTGACCCATAAATATGTTGTTTCCTCTTAGACATGACTTTGGGTACTTAGAGATGATTTTTCTCTTAGATGCAATGTTGGGCCTATAGAGATGCTATCTCATTTTAGATATGATAGTTGGCCTAGAGAGGTGATATTCCTCACTGTCACAATGAATGACCTTTATATATGAAATAAATTATAGCCACATCATGCTTATTGATATTCTGCCTCCTATATGAGAGATGATTATATGCTTATTGATATTACTAGTCTAGTTCACATGCATTGCACGTGAATTTTGCGTCATTTAATAAAGTCATATAATATAGTCGATCTAATTTATCATTCTATAGAACTTGCCTTTAAATTTTGGTGATACAACAATATTATTAAATAAAGCCTCCTACACAATCATATAATTTCAAAAATATATATTAATAATCACATACACTTCTAGCAGGTATGAGAGTACTTAGTCTAGATGAAATCACAATAAAAAATGACATTATAAGATGAAAGAAAGATATTTCGCGACAGTCCATCAACAAAGAACCAATGCATATCTGCATAAGAACTTGTGGAAGAACCAAAAATACAATAATTATCCACCGTAATTGCTATAATATCAATATTCTTAGGTTTATTTTATCTGTAACAGGACAAAAAACATATATATACAACATTATGAAATAAAATAATAAAAAACGATCGCAAATCAAATCATATTAGAAAATTATCCTTTGCTAGCAAAAAGAAACACGTCATTGAAGAGAACCAAAACATACAAAGAAGAAAGACTTTAAGGTGGAACTTTAAAGTTTTTAGACATCAATATATATGTGTTCAAACCTAACACCCATGATTCTTAAATTCTGAGTGTGCCGCTATTTGGCATGCATAAAGCCAACTATAAACTGTAAACATATGATAATCGATATACAAGCATAATATAATTTATTATATAAATTTATTAATTTGGAACTTACTCGGCATGATTTTACACTTATAAAAATATCTACCATTAGAAGAGAGATATTGAATTAGAGGGAAAGAAAAAAAGATTGAATTTAAGTATAAGGTGAAGTATCAATACCTTAACCAAGAAAAACAACTTGGGATTCGAGTAAGTCCGGTAATCAAACTCCACCGGCCATAACTCTCATTCCTTTTTCCCTTTTCTTGGGTGTATTCCCATTTAAGTAATTTGCCGAAGCTATCATAACTCATAATGTAGGAATAAAGACAAATAAGGTCATAAATTTTTCATAGATGAATGAGATTTCCTAACCCTAATAGAATAAGATTTCCTTTTACCATATATTTTAGGATTCATTAATAATAAATATAATTTTGAGAAAAAAAGATAAAAAGATGATTTTGTCTATTCTAAAATATTTTACTGAAAGGCAAAAAGTTCAAATCACTTTTGTAAGGGTCTTCACACCTTTAATATATTATAGATACCTCGTATATACGAGATGCCTCCTAGATGTGAGATGATTAGAGATATGCTACAACTTATAAATATGATTATAGAGATGAGTTGTAGATATGTATATGGCCCAAAAGCTGTGATGATGATATTATGATTATTTTGGGTATATTATTGGGCTGAGGACCAATAGATGATATCGATTGGACATCCAAAAAGTGTTTATCCTTGTAGAGCATGCAGTTACAGTTCATGAATTTATGTATATATATGTGTGTGCATATACACATTTCGCTAGTATTGGACGGAGGAAGGTGTGGTATGATGCTTATGATTTCATTGATTGAATATTGATGATACATGCATAGATTCAATACATTCCTTATTATTATATCGATTATTGATGTGATTCTAGCTGAAATGAGATCTTATGACTATTCTTCCTAATTATTGTATAAGCTATGTGGTAACTAATTGTCTATTAGGTGAATATAGTACTTGATGCTTAGAATTAAAAATATGTTAATTAATGAGCCTTGCTTAGTAATATAGTAGCTAACAACTAGGATTGATACGTGACTATGAAGATGGGTTTATTGATGGTAATTATATGTGGATATTAAAACAAGTTAGAATGCCGATTAGTTATTAAGTGAGGATAACGTGGTTAAGATTGCTAGGTGATAAGGGATGCTAGTAATAATGATGTCAAGTTAATAATTATGCCTAGTTACTGATGCTGACTAGCTAATAATGAGGGCTAGTTAATAATGATGATTAGTTGGTAAATAATTATCAGATATTGATTGGTGTTAGTTAATAAAATATGTTTAGCTGATAAATGATGAATAGTGAATAGATAATGATTATGGTTTAATGGTTAACCTTGACTAGATGTTAGATTTGGATAATTATTGATTAATGGTTAGTTTCTATTCCATGATTAATGATAATATGAAGAATTGGTTAGATAGATAACTAGAGATCATGTGATGATTAGTAAACTAGTTGTATAATATTGAGTCTTGGCTAGATAATAATGAGCAGATAGAATATAATGATAAGATTGTTATCTTTGCAATGTTATAATTCTGGTTACGAGTATATTGGCTTGAGTCTGTGCATCTATTATATACCAATATTTATGCATTAATGATTATGATTATATATTGATGCCCGGCAAGATCAAAGGATACTTTGATGATATATTGATGCCCGATAAGGTCGGAGGATACTTTGATAATATATTGATGTCCGGTTAGGCCGGAGGATACTTTGATGATATATTGATGCTCAACAAGTTTGTAGGATACTTTTATGATATATTGATGCCCCGCAAGGTCGGAAGATACTTTGATAATATATTGATACTAGGAAAGACCGAAGGATTCTATGATAATATATTGATCCCGACAAGGCTAGAGGTTGATCACGATGATGATAGTCATGATGATGACACTTATGATGAGATTATTGATATTGCTTTTGTACCTTGCATCCATTCCTGCAAGTGCATTGCCTATCACTAGTATGCACTAATGTCTATCAGCCAGTATGGGACGACTGCATAGATATGGGTGAAGAATATGCCTTTTATTGTTGTATGTTGATTGAACCTTCCTAGTATAGGCGATGGGGTTACACATGGGCTCATTTAGGTATTTGGTTGTTTGGAGTAGCTGGTTATTCATGCTCATATTAATGTTTTTATTATCAATGTTTTGATCATTATTATGGCTAGCTTATGACAGATTTGTCATTGATCTGGTATCAGGATTCGAGTTATGTCTTCAACCACTTCTATATTATGAATGGATTATTATGAATGATTATATCATGTCTAGCCACGTGGATTGGAAATCCCGAGTTTGGTAGTATTAAATTCGGATAGTATGTTAATGAGGTCTTTAAATGAGATGATCGAGTGGTGACACAAACTTTTAATAGGCTTACAAATCACCAGCCTGTTGTACTTTCAACTGGTATTAGAGACTCATCTCACATATTTATTTTTATTAACAACAAGTGAATAAATATCCATGGTAGAACACCAAGTTAATAGAGCCATATTTCAAAAGGGACTCTCAATAAGCTGACAACCCTACTTCAACAGTCTATACTATAGTTAATGAAAGCCGAGAATGAAGATCTATATTCAATTGACGGAAGCCTGACTAGTTATCTTAAATAAATCAAGTCCTATTTCAATTAACAATGATAGAAACAAGTTTTAAAAGAAGACTTCATAGTTTACTACACAAAATAGAATTTGGATATTATGCAAATAAATGCTAGAACAATTTACTTGCTCCATTAGGCTCTTGGTAAAGAAGAATATGAGAAGATATCCACCAGTAAAACTACTAAAGAAATATAAAATTGATTGAAAGTTATTCATGTGCGCACTATAATAAATAAAGAAGATCAAGAAAACATGGAAACATATCCAAAATCATCAAAATAAAAACAAAAAAGAAGACAACAAAGAGAGCTAAATTCATCAAGGATATTCAAGAGGACCAAAGTAAGGTCCAACAATAAGGAATATGTACTTTTATGAATGTGGCAAGTTTGGTCATATTAGCTTAGGGTGTCCTTATCTTAAGAAAAAGAATAGAAGAGCATCAACTTAGAGATGAAAATGAATTTGATAAAGTGAAAGAATTAAAGAAATATCCTATATATGTTAGATGGAACCAGAAGAAATCAATGAGGTAAGATATCAAACTTGCAATAAATATAATGATCAAAAATTTTTAAATCATTATATAAATGATTCAAATTGTATTTTCGATGAGGTTAACAAGGTTTAAAGAGAAAAAAGAGACTGAAAAATAAAATTGAAAGCATGTGAAACAAAAAATGATTTTCTTCAACAAGAAGTCCATAAATTACAATTGAAAATTGATAGCATTCACAAATTCACCATTCATAACACAGTTAGGTCAAAGAATAAACTTAAAAACTTGAGTCAACTAGTAATAAACCTATCAATGACAAGCTTTCCTCTAGTAGGTTGACATATAACTCAGTCAATTAAGTTAGGATCCATAAAATTACTTATTTTATTAAGTCAACTAAAAGAAAATCTTAAAGTGACAAACTTATTTTTACCAAGTTGACTCATCAGTCAGTCATTAATGATTCCTTTTCTCAAATTTTTTATTATTGTGGTAAAGTGGTCATAAATTTATTAATACAGATTTCACTATGAAAGTTCACATAATTGGGTATGAGACCAAAAAAATTACTAATAACTTTTAGCCTAACCCTAAATAACCTACGAAGGCTTGGGTATAAAAAACAAACTAATTTGTTTAAAGGAACTTCTTGAATCTAGCCAAAATAACCATTGACATTTGTACAATGGATGGTCAAGGAACATACCTAAGGAAGCTTTGACGTTCATGGTATAAAGGTGTTACATCATATGATATTAAATATAAATAATTGGTATTTCTACAGTTTTTTTAAGTTTCTTTTACTACATTAGGTGACCTTAATGTAGCTGCTTTGTTAAGATTAATTTGATAGTATTCAGTTGTATATGGATTTGAGTCGGCCAATACATCATGCAACTATTTCTTTACATTGATTAAACAACTTTAAATAGCTTGAATATATGTCTAGAACTTCTTAATTTTATTCGTTGATAAGTTTGTAATGCCTTACAAACTCATAGCTAAGTTTCTAACATTTTGTCATATGTTTAAAGACTCTAAAGAAATTACTTTAAATCATACATAAGTTTCATGACCATTCACCTTTTATCTAAAGTGTTTTCGATATGAATCATAGTCATAGGAACCACTTAGAGAAAAGTTGTGTTGAGAATATTTGTTATCAATTGAGGTTTAGTATTTAATATCACTTGGGTCCTATTTAAGAGAGTATAAAATCTAGACTATATAGAGTTTTGGATCTCAAGACCAACCAAATGAAATATATTTTAGTCTTCTTTCCAACACATCCAATTTTACCTTAATTTGATATCGGAGTAGAAAGTTATGCTTAATTTACCTAAGAGTACCTGCCAAAGATTTGATGACTTGTGTTGATGAGCTGTCAATTAGCCTATGGGCTGTCAACTCTGTCGTCAACCTTAACTAGCAAAGACCTTAAATCATCTAGATATTGATGACCTAAGCTTATAAGTTGTCAACTCCATCATCAACCTTAACTAATAAGGATCTAAATCAGCTAGAGATTGACGATGAGAGTTGATGCACTATCAACTGAGGTCGTCAACAAAGAAATTTCTACAATATTTTTTCCTTAGGGGTAATTTAGTCATTTTCTCATCTTAAACTCCCCCTCTCCACCAAATTAAATTACCCAATTAATGATACCTTCACATCACCAATCAATTTTCAACACTCATTCTCCTTTTTGCTCCCAAGAGAAAAGAAATTAGGGTTCCTTCCTAAAGTTAAACTTGTAAGGCTCTAATTAAAGTTTCTATAAATAAAGTTCATCATGTTTAGGTGTGTGGATTTTGAACAAGGATCCATCCTTATGCCTAAAAGTTTGATTTTTAATTAATTTTGAAGAAATTGGATTGCTAGGGTTTATACCCACTTTTCTTATACTATGAGATTTTAATGCATTCTCATGAACTGAACATCATTTTGTATATGATTTCATGTTTAATTATGTTCTTATCCTAGAAAGTTATCTTAAGTATTGAATTTGATATGTTGATATGAATCTTCTATGAGATGATAAGTGATTTCAAATTTTTAAGCATAAGTTACCAAGTTTACAAGATGTTCAAGCTTATTAGTTCGAGATACAAGTACTAAAATATAATTAAAGTTCTTTTTGATCTTAGATAAGACATGAAATCTACAAGTTCCTTCATGAGTATGATTTAAGAAAGAGAAGCATAGTTGATTTTTAGTTTTTAAACCCATATGCTATTTTATGGTAGATTTCATAAGTATAAGCATATAAGTATATATATTTTGGGAGCTATTTATCATCAAGAGGGGAATATGGGTTTAGCATATCCTATTTCCTAGAAACTAAGTGACACCATAGGTTTAAAAGACCTTTCCAAAGAGTGTCTTCTCTCCCCATTTAGGCTAAGTTTAGTGATCACTCTAAGTTAAGGTTCTATTCTGATGGAAAGGGTAGAAAAACTCTCCTCGATGTAGATAAGATGTTGGAATCCATGCTAGCTCACATGATTTATGGTGGTTATAAAAATTTCCCACAAAGAAAATAGAAATATTGATTTAAGAAACTAAGTTTAATAACTCACAAGATTTATTCATATATTGTTTTAGGACTTATGCTTATGTTATTTTATCTTTCAGTTTTATTCATGTTCAAGGTGAGTCCATCTAAACATAACATGTTTATTTTTAAGTTTGTGATATATATTGATTTTTACTTATTGTATTAACACCCACATACTTGGTACATTCTAGAAGTACTGATCAGGTATACATCTATGTGGCTACATTTCTTCAAAAAGTAAGTACCAGTTGTAGCCCACAGTATCAAGGTCAGGCAATTTGTAGTTTCTATCCAGTGGGTGACGAGTTCTCTTCATTAAGAAACTCCAGTTAGTGTATAGATTTAGTAATTCATATTTAATTTAGTTGTATTGAATAGGGATGGTTAGGGGTTATGTCTTGGCTACCTATAACCAATATTAGTAGAGGCTTCATTGATAGTTAGCCAGAGTTTGTGCCTTCTTTTTTAGTTTTTGTTTTCTTGTGTATCATTCGGTGATGTAATTTTTTTAAATAGTATTGTATTAAACAAGTTTAGCTAAATATATATATTCTTCTTATTATTTTTGGTTTTATGTATTTTATTCAACTGCTCACAAATTATGCTAGTATCATGGGTTAGCTTTGGATCACTTGTGGTTCTAAGCATTGTGTGATATCCAGGGGGTAGTCTTGGAGCATCACAAACTTGATATAGAGCACAGAGTTCAATTTTCTTAGGGTATTTATCAAGTCATGTCTAGTAGAGTCTTGTGGAATGATGCAATGGCGTTTATACTATTCTTTTAGATGTTATTGGTCATTTAAGAAATGCTTTCTTTCATTCTCTAGACCGTGCAGTAAAATTGTTCTCTTTGAAACTTACGTTGATTTGTGTGTTACTCCAAAATTCTCCAACTATGAATCATCCTTGAGATAATATAAGTAGTAAATTCTAATTTTTCAAATATGATGCTCTCAGATTAACTATTAAATACTTCAAAAATCACACAATGAGCCTAAAAGGATCCAGTTGGTATGTTTTAAGTCCTTTAAGTTGAAAGATTATGTACTTATCCTTATGAGTTATGTAGTTAAGATAGAATATGATAAATATTCAGATTGCTCGTTAACCTTTTATTATAGAGAAAACTCATAAAATGAGAGGGTGTGTACCTAGATTATTGAATAAAGTTTCCATTGAGGGATATTGTAATGTAGAGTGTTATGATCTAGAAGAAGTAGAACAACCTTAGAGTTGAAAGTGTAAATTTAGATATGTAGATACAAGAAAAGTTGGGGATAAAAATTGGTTAAGAGTGTATTGAGGGATCTATGCAAGCTATTAAGTTAGTATTGAGATGATATATTTTTTGGTGTTAAATAGAGGGTAGTGAGTGTGATATAGATTTCATGGTAAAAGGTAAAGAAGGATTTAGTATTTAGGGTGACCTAAAATTGAAGTAGGAGAAGAGTTCTTTATGGTATTTCATTGTGTTAGAAAAGTATAGGCCATCAATAAAAGTTTTAGTGGTTAAGGATTGTTAATCTACGCTTCCCCCTGTGGTTGTGAAAAGGAAATTAGTTGATCCTTGTAGATCTAGGAATATAATTTGGATATATAGATGAATAATTAGTAATGATGCATAAAAGAAGGATATGCTAATGGCTTATAGCTAATCATGAAGGTTAGAGTCCAATGGACGGACACTGGAAACTCATGTTTTCCAACATGAGGATTGGTCATGGCGACATATATAATACTTATATGGTACATGGGAATCCCCTAAGTTACACTTGTGTATATGTATCATGGAGATCAAAGGGTACACGAGAATCCCCTATTCCTATGGTATCTCCGATTAATACGGCTACATACATTGGGTCCCGTTCAGGGGGTAACACTAGATCCATATAGCCCGTGGGTGGTTCTAGGATGGTTTAGCATAACATAACTAGGTTAATGGTTTTAAGACACGCAAAACCCGATTCCCTCTCCCGATATAGATATATATATGTATGGTTGTGTGTGCTATGGTAGTTTACTTGGTTTTAACGGTTGCCATTAATTTTTACTTATCCAGAGTGCATGATAGAGTTCACCCGCTAACCCATCTTCAGGTACTGTATGCCCACGTGATGTAGGAACTGACCATTCTACTCCTCCTGCTTAGTGATTGAATTTGGAATCAACTCGTGTTGGATTGAAGTGGTAAGCTTCCATATTTCGGAAGGCTCTATTTCATGCCATGGATTTATTTACATTCTTTGGTCAATATGTAGACTATGGTTTTGGCTATAGTCGTAGGCATGTCTTGATTGAATATTCTTTTATTTTTGGTTAGCGGCTTTGTGAAACTACTATGGATTGGTATGGGCAGTGTCGGCAATGTTTTCAGCCTTGATATTGGTATTGGTATTGGGAATAATACCATGTGAATTTATTTGATTTATGATTTTTTCAGTTTTTTGGATTATTTTTATAGACATATTTGGATCAGTGTCTTGGTTTGGTTAGTTATTGGATGGATTGACTTGGTTGGGTTGGTTTAGTTAATTGACCTATCCCAAAGTCTTTATATATAATAATTTACAATATTTTTATATGTTCAAACTGCATCTGAAACTGGGTATGTGTTTGGAGGTTAGGTTGGGTATCGAGGGTGGTCCCCAGTCTTTGTTAGACTTGGGATACCCATCACAAAAAGACACCAGTTCGGGTCGTGTCAACAGACATAACTCCTGAACCATTAATCATTGAGTCGACTACAGTCCATACAAAGTCAGTTCCTGTTGATGAAACAATAGAAATAAATGTTCAAAAAGAATGGAGACATAATGCAAGCTTTCTAATATTTATTGTTGAAAACCAAGATGATAAGATGCAGGCAAGAGCTTCACTAATAAAATAGGTGTTTGTTGCTCTTGTGTCTCAAATAGAGCCCAAGAAGGTTGATGAGTCTCTCAAAGAGGAGTCTTGGGTTGAGGACATGAAGGAAGAAAAATAACAGTTTAACTGAAATCAAGTGTGGAATCTAGTTGAGAAACCCAAGAGTGGTTCAGTTGTTGGAACTAGATGGGTCTATAAAAATAAACTGAAATGGTAAGGTAAGGTTGTCCAAAGTAATGCCAAACTTGTAGATCAAGGCTACTCTCAACAAGAATGTATTGATTATTATGAAACCTTTGATCCGGTATGACCGTTAGAATCGATTCAATTCTTTTTGGCTTTTGTTTCATTTAAACGCTTTAAGCTATATCAAATGGAAGTAAAAAGTTCCTTCTTGAATGGATCATTCATGAGGAATTTTATATTAAACAAACTTATAGTTTTTAAAATACATCTAATCCAAACCATGTTTTCAAACTCTCAAAAGCACTCTATGGTCTCAAAGAACCTCTTAAGTCTTGGTATGAGAGGTTGAGTAGTTTTCTGCTAAGTAATAATTTTCAAAGAGAAAAAATTGGTACTACTATTTTTACTCAAAAGTTAGACTCAAATTTACTTATTGTGCAAATCTATGTTGCTAATATTATCTTTGGGAGTTTTAATGTTTCTTTGTGCAAGAATTTTGTAAATTTAATGAAGGGTGAATTTGAATTGAGTCTCATGGGAGATTCACATTCTTCTTGGGGTTACAAATCAAGAAAACCTCCAAAGGTACATTTATCAACCAAACTAAGTGCAATAAGAAGCTTATCAAGAAATTTGGGGTAAGAAAAGGGAAGGCATTCAGAACTCCAATGAGCCCCTCAACAAACTGTGATTCAGATACATCCGAAAAGGATATTGACTACAAGACCTACAGAGGGATGATTAGGTCCCTAATTTACTTAAATCCAAGTTGAAAAAATATTGTGTTTGGTGTGTGAAAATGTAAAAGGTTTCAGTCGGCTCAAGGAGTCCCTCTTGAATGCCATTAAAAGAATTATTCATTATCTCATGGGGATGAAAATTGTCAGACTTTCTTACCCTCAATCCTCAAACTTTGAATAAGTTGGATATTCAGATGCTGATTTTGTAGATGACAAAAGTGATAGAAAGAGCACTAGTTGAACGTGTCAGATTCTTGGTGATGCCCTAATCTCATGTCATAGAAAGAAACAAACTTTAGTTGCACTATCAACTACCGAAGCTGAATACATAGCGATTGGTAACTGTGGTACTCAAATTCTATGGATTATGCATCAAAGCATCAATTACTTGATTGTAATTAATTGTTTGAATCTATGTCTATTATATGTGATAATACTAGTGCTATTAGTTTATTAAAATATATTGTGCATCATTCTAGGTATAAGCATATAGATATCAAGCATCATTTTATTTGTGAACATTTACAAAGTGGAGATTGTTTCTTATAATTTGTTGATTCTAAAAATCAGCTTGCTGACATTTTTACTAAACCTTTACTAGAATAAAAACTTTGTTTTTAAGGAAAAAACTTGATATTCATGCATTAAAGATCTTTAAATGCATAGACTTTATATTGGTAAAATAAGTCTTTTTACTCAAATTTTATCCATATTTCTACCACTCTGACTCTGAACCTTTTCCTTTCTTATCCAACCTTTTTTACGCCTCCTTTGTTATTTTTCTCTTAATTATCATCCTTTACCTTTTTATTTCCCAACAGTCTATCGTCCCTTCATCTCAATAGTCACCTCAATTCACTTCATCTCTTTCAACTTCTACCACTTCATCTTTCTCATTGTCCTTTTATACCTCTCTCACCATATCTCTTTTCTTAATGATCAGAACTCGATCAATGATGGATCTTTCTAAAGCCCCTCTAGGCTGATTTTTCTATAACTATGACATAGTTTTCATCTCAGGGTCCTCTGAAGAAGCTTCCTCTCAGCCCCTATAATCAACTTTCAATATAAAATAATATTCTCCTAGTCCTAACTCCTCTGTTAAGAAAAGTCGTCCCTCTCATCTGGATTCTCTTCCACTTGAGGACATGCATAAATTTTAGGTTTTTTCACAACGGTAGAAAATTGTAACTTTCACAAGTCTCTCTATTGTACTTGGAAGAATCATAAATCTCTCTCTGTTAAAGAAATCCCACTGCAATATAAGTTCCTTATTTAATTCCTAAGATCTACTTGTGGTTTTTCATCTCTGTTGTATGGAAGTTTATGAGGATCTCATGTGCATGTTTTATGCCAATCTCTGCCTATCTCAAGATAGTGCTTAGTTGGAAACTCTGGTTCTTGGAACAAGAATTATTCTAAATGACTTCTTGTTTGAAATGGTTTTTAATACCAGGTTTTCTGGGGTCATTCCCTACATGAATGGCTCTTGTCTTCATAATTTTGAGGTTAGCTTTGAGGAAGCTTAAAAGATTGTTTCTGGATCCTAAAATTAATTTATCCAACTTTGGTCCCCTGTATCTCTATTTTAAGTATGAAATTTGGGTTTTTATTATCGCCATTACCTTAGTCCCTCGAAAAGGCTCTCTTAACAATATGACTTATTGAGATATGTTTGTGTTACATTGCTTGGATAAAAGGTATAAAATTAATTACATATATTGATTTCATGAAAAAATGTTGGAAAGTGTTGTAGATATTCATGCCTCCACTTGCTTACCGTATGGAATGCTCATTACTTGAATCCTCCTTAACTATTCCATTGATCTCTCAGAGTACCCCGTGGTAGAAGTTTTATCCACCTACAACTCCATGACCTTTTCTAGCATGGAATATGTCCTGGTTAAGATGAATGGTAAAAGAAAGATTCCTCCAAAGCCTGGTCTGACTTTTATAAGGTATGAAAACCTATGTCTAACCCTAAGCTTTCTTTGGTGAATGAGATTGAAGAAACTTAAGGATCAACTCAATTCTTTAAAGAAGGGTTGTTGTCCTTCAGGAGTCGACTACCAGGTTGCTGTAACTGAGTAAGAAAATGAGTACTAGTATGGGAAAAGGGTGCTTATTTTGTATGGTCTCAAACAAGAGGGTGTAAAACTATTTAACAGGATGTTTGCAAGTGTGGAAACAATCAAAGTTGAGACTAACTCCTCCAACAATGATCTTTCCATCTCTTTCTAGAATACCTACTCTAGCTTTACAAAAATTTTGAAAATTTCTATGAATGGTTATTTCAAGATATGCACAACACTCTCACCTATTTTTGTAAAGCCCTGAGACTGTACCTTGAGCGTCATACGGTGCTTACGACCCTAAAGGACTACAAGCTAACCCATGAATGACACCTGCAATGAGCACATAACATAATACAGGAATATTTATATGTGAGAGAAAATCTGAAAATGTCATAAGGTTCTCAAAATACTTAATAATAGTAATTGAGTATAATTGATAATAACATCTAAAAACTAAATAACTAGCTATGCTAGTCTGAAAGCCTCTAACTGTATGAATATGGAGTTGATGGGACAAACCCCCAACTAACTCCAACAAAAATATAACATGAACTAACCCATGACTGATATCTGTACCTGTACACTGCATAATATAACATGAAAATGCCCTGATTTTCTGGACCAGGACGCTACACGATGATCATAACCTTGAAGGACCACAAACTAACCCATGACTGATATCTGTACCTGTACACTACATAATATAACATAAAAATACAGAATTAAAGGCTGAAAAGACTTAAGGTTCAATTCTAACAAAAACATAACATATGAGTGGGGTATAAAATACCCAAAACAACTGAAATAAACTATCTATACATGATATAGTCTAGAAAGCCTCTAAACTGTCTCAATAAGGAGTTGATAGGAAATGTCCCCAATTAAATCCATCTAGCAACTAAACTAAAATAGTAAATGAAGTAATAAACATATCATCTTTGAATTAGAAGGACTCACTGCAAACTCTGAGCACTAGAATACTACTGTTGATTTAGAGCTCGTGTCCCTAAACCTATGGTGTACCATAAGAGAAAGCACCATAGTGCAAATACGTTAGTACATTTGAATATACTGAGTATATAAGTGAGCTAGGCTAAATGCAAAGGGTTATATGCATGAACAATGCTGACTGATATGAACGTGAGAATACATACATGCATATATAACTGTAACTGAAATCATGGAGAAACTGACTACTGAGTCTGAATACTGACAATATGAGCTTATTGATATTAAGATACTTAACAGATTAATAACTATTTTTATAGTTCAAATTATGAAGAACTGGTTTGATTGATTGTATGGGACAGTCGTAAAACTGAGTACTGATAGTATGAGTTTACTGATTTCAAATGTAACTGATAGATGTGTTTTTATAGCTTGTATAGCTGGTAAATAAGTTCTAATAACTAATATATCTGATAACATGAGTAACTATATCTGACAGCGATGAATATGAGGAACTGATATGCTTGACTGTATCTGATAGTTATGAAAATAAATACTGATAATGTAAGTTCTGAGAATAGGAAATAATGATAACATGAGTGACTGTATTAGACAGTCCTGAGTCTGATGCAACTATCTGAGTACCGTACTATATCTGAGTTGATTATATCTAACAGTCCTGATATCTGAAGAACTATCTGAGTTCTTTACTGAGACTGGGTAAGTGTAGGTGACAGTCCTGAATCAATAACTAAAATTATGGGAGGTAGTTGTTTAACCGACATGCCCGATAGGTGCCATTATGGCTAAGATGGGGTCCTATCTATTCCCTGATTGGAAGGGTATCAATACTGCACCACTAGTAAGGACAACGTGTGAGCAACCCTCATGTAACAGGTAACTCTAGTGAGAACAGCGGGAACCCTCATATAACAGGTTAATTCACCTCATCTTCCCTCATATAATAGGCTGTGATGGCTCAATCTATGCTAGCTATATAGTTCTAGAATGCAAGGATGACTGTTGAGAATCATACCCTTACACAACAGGTGAGTTTCCATCCTTGGGTTTACTCAATTCTTAATCCTATTCACATCTGAATAGACTGAACATCGTTAACTGAACTGAACTGATTAACTAAACTAGTTCTAATTAACTGGACTGATACTAGTGGTATTTTTTAGAGATGCTAAACTAAGTTTACTGGATTTCAATGATTGACGAAATGTACTAATTTTTGAGGACTGGTTGAGAGTACTAAAGTTACTGAGATTAACTGTGAATACTGAGATTATTGAGATTACTGAGTTTTCCTGAGTCACAAGATTGACTGAATTCTATAGATCATGGCTTGACTGAGAATATCATGATTACATGACATGGCTCTAGGCACAGAACTATATTTTTTGGGTACTAGTACCCCTAAGACTCGATGGAAGGAAACTGACACAACATGACTGACTTGATCATAAGATTAGAGTCCACAATTCACATTGTCATAAGTAGGGGATATTATACTTCATGTAGTTCTTCAACATATTAAGCATGGTCGAGAGTGCATGGATATATTTCATGTATATATTGTATATCGCCATTATCATACATGCTTCATACCACAATATTAGCAACACATCAATAGCATGGAATTCATATTGAAGTATATAGATAACATGGACTTGTCATTTAGATATCATGGAACTATGTAAACATGAATTTCTAGCATCCTAAGCATTTTATCAAACACCTTGTCTGTACTATTTAAGGAATAGGTGTGCTCATCGATTTTACAATCTTAATCCATCCGAAATTCATGGGTTTCAACTAAACTATTTATATGCTTCATGAAAACATATCAAGATACAACCTTGAATCCAAATAACAATCATGAAAATGAATATAGTCATAACACAATAAGGAAATCACACTTTATAATTAAAATCATGATTCTTGAGCTCCATGAATAAAAGGGACCCGTGGATGAACACTACGCATACCTTAAAGCTTGATCTTGATAGAGATCTAATCTTTTAGGAAGGTTCTTGAAGAAATCCTTAGGCTTGCTCTTGATTTTTCTACACTAGGGTTTAACCCCTTTGGGAGAGAATGTTCTTGTTCTTGAGGAGATGATCTTGAGAGAAAACCCTAATCTTGTGGTTGAGAGAATATAAGAGAGCTTTTTAAGATTTTTAACTAAATAGAATGGAAAATAATATGCTCCTTGAGGGTTATAAGTCATGGGAGTGAAGAGCAAAGACCAAAATACCCTTACTAAAATGTCCTGTTAGTTCTGGAAAGAAAAGCTGACTATATTCGTGGCAAGGCACCAAAAATATGCTAGGCCATCAAAAATGTTGTCACATAGAAGCTGGTTTCTGCCTAAGGCTGACGACCATTTTCACAAGGCGTCACAAATGTGACAGGTCATCAAAATTGTCATCACACAGTTGCCCGCCCGATATGCTGGAGTAAAATGGGCATAACTCTTTACTCCGATATTGAATTTAGGAAAAATTAGTATCTCTGGAAAGATAATTCAAAGAGATTTCATTTGATATATAGAAATCCACCCAGTTCATCATATATAATGAATTATGGTCAGCTGAATTTGACCCAAGTTTTAACGCTCACTAAAAGTTGAACACTAGGAAACTTTCAACTTGTACTTGAGTTAGGGAACCTCTATGATCTAAATTCAAGCTCAAATGGATTCCCAAACTACATAATTGATTAACACACTAAATTTACATAGGATTTCTAGGCTTTTGAAACATCTACTCATAGGAATGATGGATTTTCATTCTAGTCCAAAATGTGGGGTATTATAATATCTCTCCTTTGGGAACATTCGTCCTCGAATGAGACTGTCTGAGATAAGAGAAAAGACAATTAACGTGAATATAGATCTTGAACGACTGATCATGATATCATGGCTAACATGATTGATAAGCTAAGCATATCATACTGAACATGTATATCCAATGCATGCGTAATTGATTCATAAGTACATGAGGGGGAGTACTGATAAGCTGATCACACATATCTGATGTGTGAATATATGTCTAACATGATACGTGGATGAATAACTGAAGGTACTGATATGTTGATCACGCATATCTGATGTGTGAATACATGACTGAACGGACTCAGAACATACAACTGAGTATGCACTGGTAAAGATTCCATGTTTGAATTAGGAACTGAGCATGGAGAAGAATACCAAGTTTGTACTGAAATCGAAAAATGAGAATGAGTAAGCTCAAAGAAGACTGCTACCATGAACTAAAAATACCGATGAGTCTGAGATTGGTTACTCAATATGCATGAGCAGAAACATAAGTACATAACTAAGTCTAGAATATGATACATGAACTGAACTGAGTCTGTAATGCGTGACATGGATAGAGTATCGTATCATGTCTACACTGGGCCATTGAGTATATGGCTTACTGCTGAGTCTTGAAGCTAGAGGGTCTGCTCATAAGTAACACTTCCTCCAAGATAGATACATCAAAGAAAATAGCATGTTTAAATCAAGAAAGTTTGGGGCTATAGTGTATCTCCCCCTTGGGACACTATGTCCCTTGAAGAATGCTGGACTGACCTTGCTGAGATATTTAGGAAGTTGAGGTGATGCACAAGGAACCTAGGTACAAAATCGTGACTATTATCTAAGATCTAAAACTAAAGCGTGATGCATGAATGCATAGTCATGCTAACTTATCTGATTAACTGAGTAACTGGTAACTGAATACTGGGCAAGCAAGACTGAATTGTACTTAATCTGAGTAGCTGGGATGAGGCCATAAAGTATTATACATATCAAAAGGGACTGACTGAGTAACATGAGGTAAATGATCATAGATTTCATAAAAGCTATATTATTTAAAAAATGCAGGACCAAGCATATTATATGATTTGGAAACATTCTATAGACTGAGGTATTGGAATACCTATAACTGAGTAGCTGATAACTGTACGCTATGGTCAAGAAAGTCTAAAACTAAACTAAATTTCTGAGCTGAATATTGATCTGAAGCTGACACTATAACTTAAGACTGTAACTGGGATCCATACTGGATCTAAGTACTAGGTCCTGATAATTGAATACTGAAAATGAGGTTTTGACTGATACTGAAGTGCTTAATTCTAAGACTGAGCACTAGTTACTTAGTGTTGAGTAGTAAAACTATAACTGAGATGGCAACTGAGTTATGATAGTCGCATAATGAAGGCTGACATAAGTCAAGGATCTGAATATACATTCACACTGAATTTTTTTTCCAATTTCTAAGGACTACCTCTTGCTAGCCTTTTGCTTCCATACTAACAGGATATTTAAGCCTATTTTCATATCTACACCCTCGTATAAAACATGCATGTGATAAACTTCTCTTAACATAAAACATTAACTCTCTCTCATCTAAGCAATTTCTCAACACTACACTATTCTCATAAAGAGACCTCATGAAGGCTTAAATCAGGAGAACCTGAAACATGAATGGATACTGACTGAACTTGACACATTACTGAAACCTAAGGAATAGAATATCAACAACATGGATTTACAAAAAAGGTCTAAACTGAGTATATATGTGATATAGTCAATTTATCTTATCAGTGGGGGCGTAGCATCAGCTATGGAAACTAAGTATACCGGGGATCATGATACGTGTACATGAGTCATGAGCTGCATGACCTGAGTTTGAAATTTCTGAGTTCGTGGAACATGATTTGTAAAACTGTGTCATCTAGAACTGAACTCCCTATGCTGGGAACTGAAAGCACACACGATTCTATGGAATACGTGTGAACATAAGCTGCATTCATAGAACTGAAAGATAAAGCATGCATAGGCATCATGCTGATTGGAGTGCAAAAATTTATACTGAGATAAAGATGGATTGGGAATCATCTTCCCTAACTACTTTTCAGTAAATAATGACACTATTCTTGGAATCTGAGAGATGACTTGGTTACTTGATCTATCATCTCTCCCTTAGCTTAATGCCATCATCATAAGTCTATGATCACTAAACTAATCTTTGAACTGAACTACAATTTTAATCATATACTTACATGTTGTCAAACACATGCTTGCCTTACTAAGCCCATCATGAGTCTTTATCTCCCCACAAACTACTAATATTGCATTCACACCTTCATGCTTAATTTCAAGTCAATAAACTTAAATTTCTAACTCCTACTGTTCATGCTTACTGATTCATTCTGGCATAACTATTCCCATGAATACATAGTCTATTCAATCTAGATATCGTATCCCAACTGTACTACTACTAAACTCCTGGGTTCATGCTTCTAACTCTGGGTCACATACTATCATAGGAGTTTGAGAAGGGATCTGATGGCATATCTTAATCTGGCTTCGAGAACGAGTTCTTGTAATCATGAATGAGATCCATGCAACTTTAAAATATAACTTAACTGATGGGATACTATCTGAGAAATCCCTATCTTTAAGACTTGAGCTTCACTATTTCTATTACCGAAAAAGTAAGGTAATGTTGACATGACTAAAGCATGATGAGAATCTACATGAGTTTTCTTAGAGAACCTTTCTATAGCACGATTTGAGACATGAAAGAAGGGAAACTGTTCCTAAAACATATCATAGCCTCCAACACATAAATGTGGTGCAGAACACACGTATGTACAAGACTCTACTAGATACGGCTTTCAAACTTCCTAGGATTGTATTGAACCTTAGGCTCTAATACCAAATTTGTAATGCCCCAATTTACTAGACCAGAATGCTACACGGTGGTCAAGACCCCAAAGGACCACAAGCTAACCCATGACTGATAGTTGTACTCGTACACTGCATAATATAACATAAAAATGCACAATTAAAGGCTGAAAGGCTATAAGGCTCAAATCTGACAAAAACATAACATCTGAGTGGGGTATAAAATACCTAAAACAACAAAAATAAATTGTTTATACATGATATAGTCTGGAAAGCCTTTAAACTGTCTGAATAAGGAGTTGATGGGACATTTCTCCAACTAACTTCATCTAGCAACTAAACTAAAATAGTAAATAAATAATCATATCATCCTTGAATGAGAAGGACTCACTGCAACTCTGAACACTAGAATGCTACTACTGATCTGGAGCTCATGTCCCTGAACCTATGGTATAACATAAGAGAGCACCATAGCACAAATACATCAGTACGTCTAAATGTACTGAGTATATGAGTGAGGTAGGCTAAATGCAAAAGATTATATGCATGAACAATGCTGACTGATATAAACGTAAGAATACATACATGCATACATAACTGTAACTTAACTTGTGGAGATACTGACACTGAGTCTGAATACTGACAACATAAGCATACTGATATTGAGATACTCAATAGATGAATGACTAGTTTTGATAGTTTAAATTATAAAGAATTTGTTTGATTGACTGTATAGGACAGTCCTGAAACTGAGTGCTGATAGCATGAGTTTACTAATTTCTAATATAAATTACAGATGAGTTCTGATAACTTGTATAGCTGGTAAAATAAATTCTAATAACTAATATATCTGATAACCTGAATAACTATATCTGACAACAATGTATATGAGAAACTGATATGCTTGACCATATCTGACAGTCATGAAAATGAATACTAATAATATAAGTTCTGAGAACTGGTAATAATGATAACATGAGTGACTGTATCTGACAATTCTGAATCTGATGGAACTATCTGAGTCCCGTACTATATCTGAGTTTACTATATCTGACAGTCCTTATATCTGAAGAACTATTGGAGTTCTTTACTGAGACTAGGTAATTGTAGGTGACAGTCATGAAATCTATAACTAAAACTGTGGGAGGTAGTTATTTAACCGACATACCCCATAGGTACCATTACAGCTAAGCTGGGGTCCAATCTCTTCCTTAATTGGAAAGGACAACGTGTGAGCAACCCTCAAATAATAGGAAACTTTAGTAAGAATGGTGGGAACCCTCATATAACAGGTTAAGCCACCTCATCTACCCTTATATAACAGGCTGTAATGTCTCAACCTATTCTGTTTATATAATTTTGGAACGCAAAGATGACTTCTAAGAATCACACTCTTATACAACAAGTGATTTCCTATCCTTGGGTTCTCTCGGTGCTAACTCCTACTCCCATCTGAAGAGACTAAACATGGTTAACTGAACTGAACTGATTAACTTAACTAAACTGATAAACTGAACTGATATTGATTAACTGGACTAATACTAGTGGTATTTTTTAGCGGAGCTAAACTAAGTTTATTGGATTCTGATGACTTACAAAATGTACTGAATTCTGAGGATAGGTTGAGAGTACTGAAGTTACTGAGATTAACTATGAATACTGAGGTTATTGAGGTTACTGAGCACTGAGATTACTGACTTTCCCTGAGTCACATGACTGACTAAATTCTATAGATTATGGCTTGACTTAGAATATCATGATAACATGACATGGCTATAGGCACACAACTATATTTTTTGGGTACAAGTACCCCCCAAGACTCGATGAAATGAAACTAACACAACATGACAGGCTTGATCATAAGATTGGAGTCCACAAGTCACATTGTCATAAGTAGGGGATATTATACTTCATGTAGTTCTTCAACATCTTAAGCATGGTTGGGAGTGCGTGGATATATTTCATGTACATATTGTATAACTCCATTATCATACATGGTTCATACCACAACAATAACAACACATCAATAGCATGGAATTCATATTAAAGTATATAGCTAACATGGACTAGTCATTTAGATTTAATGGAACCATGTAAATATGAATTTCTAGCATCCTAAGCATTTTATCAAACACCTTGCATGCACTCTTTAAGGCATAGGTGTGCTCATCGATTTGACAATCTTAATCCATCCAACATTCATAGGTTTCAACAAACCTATTCACATGCTTCATGAAAACACATCTAGATACAACCTTAAATCCAAACAACAATCATCAACATGAATATAGTCATAACATAACAAGGAAATCACACTTTATAATTTAAAACATGATTCTTGAGCTCCATGGATGAAAGGGACCTATGGATGAACACTATGCATACCTTAAACCTTGATCTTGAAAGAGATATAATGTTTCTTGAAGGTTCTTGAAGAAATCCTTAGGCTTGCTCTTGATTTTTCTTGACTAGGGTTTAACCTCTTTGGGTGAGAATGTTATTGATCTTGAGGAGATGATCTTGAGAAGAAACCCTAATCTTATGGTTGAGAGCGTATAAGAGAGATTTTTGAGATGTTTTATTAAATAGAATGGAAGATAATATGCTCCTTGAGTGTTATAAGTCATGGAAAGTGAAGGGAAAATACCAAAATACCAATACTAAAATATCCCTCATGTTCTAAAAAGAAAAGCTGAACACATTCGTGACAAGACGTCAAAAATGTGACAGGCCGTCAAAAATGTCATCACACAGAAGCTGGTTTTTGCCTAAGGATGATGACCATTTTTACAAGGCGTCACAAATGTGATAGGCCATCAAAATTGTCGTCACATAGTTGCTAGCCCATTATGCTGGAGTAAAATGGGCATAACTCCTTGCTCCGATATCGGATTTAAGCAAAATTGGAATCGTTGGAAAGATAATTCAAAGAGATTTCATTTAATATATAGTAAGATACTCAGTTTGTCATATAAAATGAGTTATGGTCGACTGAAGTTGACCCATGTTTTGGCGCTCACTAAAACTTGAACGATAGGAAAGCTTTCAACTTGTACTTGAGTTAGGGATCCTCTAGGATCTAAATTCATGCTCAAATAGACTCCCATGGTACATAATAGATTAACATACAAATTTTACATAGGATTTCGAGTCTTTTGAAATGTATACGCATAGCAATGATAGATTTTTATTCTATTCCAAAATTTGGGGTATTACACGTTCGAACCTATGATATAAGACATCATAGAGCAAAGAAAGAGTATGCATTAGTATGTGGAATGTAATGGTATGCTAAGTGAGGTAAGATTAATATACATGGGTTCATATGCATGAGCTGATAACTGACTGAATGAACATCATGAAGTAACTGGATAAGAGTATATGCAAAACTGTAACTACTGAACATATTGAACATTCTATCTGTGCATAGAGATATATATCATGCGTATGAGATTATACAGAATCTGAGTAATGAAATCTAATAGCTGAATAACTGATAACTGATAGACATGGTTCTGTAGAGCTGTGTTAGTTTTTTATAGAATACTGAGACTAAAATTGTAACCGTGGCAGTGTTTATCTAACTACATTCCCCGATATACACTAATTTGGGATCTAAACTGTGAACCCAGTTGGAAGGGTTTTAGCATCTTACCATGGGATACTAACAATGTTGGGTCAACCCTAATCTGGCAAGAAGAATCATGAAGTATATATATGATTGCATCAACCCTAGTCTAGTAGGAGGACGACTTACCCTATGCTGGCTACGTAGTTCTATAATGCAAGGACTGCTATTAAGGGTCAAACCCTCTACTGGCAAGAATTTCCTCATTCCTGGGATCACTCGGTGCTGAATTCTACTCCCAG
Organism: Capsicum annuum; assembly: GCF_002878395.1. Taxonomy (NCBI): domain Eukaryota; kingdom Viridiplantae; phylum Streptophyta; class Magnoliopsida; order Solanales; family Solanaceae; genus Capsicum; species Capsicum annuum. The sequence continues at coordinate 122,151,305 of NC_061122.1, read as the reverse complement.
CTAAATCAACACTGAACTGATTACTAGACTATACTAGGCTTGACTAAACTGACACTGATCGAGTTGACAGACTGTACTAGACTGAGTTCACTGAGTTTAGTTAACTGACTAAGTACTACTGTTCTTAGCCTTTACTGGGACTAGTCTATAACTGTTGCATATAAGTAAAAAGTAGATTTTGAGTAATAAATACCCAGGACTCGATAGCATAATAGATAAAACATAGCAAATCTTGAAAGCATAACAATAGTCAATTGTCCACAATTCAATCACTGAGAAATTTTGTCAAATACTTGGAGGTCATGAACTTGTACCTGAATGAGAACACATGCTAACAAGTCATGATTATACTGCAATTCACATGGACATTCTATCAAACACTTGGAGAGCACAATTAATGCACATGATAATGAACAACACATAATCATCATGACTACAACTTAAACTTCCAATTACAAGGGTTCTGGCATGGCAATTACATCAATCAACATACATGCTATATTATGTTCATGAAACTTATAATTAAATCTTGAATTGGAAACCCATACAACAACACAAACATGAATACAACCCAATTTGAGCATGTAAATCATGAAACTGAAAACTTGTAATTTTAAAAAGGGTTCTTAAACTCAAAGTGTGGAAGAAATCCCAAGGATGAACAACTAACATACCTTGATTGTTGATTTCATGAGAATTATGGTGAATTCTTAGGACTAGGACTTGAACTTGATGAAACTAGGGCTTTGCTCATAAGAGAATTTTGTGAATAATGAATGAATTTTACCCTTGGGGGAGGGAAGGGGTTTAATTTTGCGATATAGGTGCATGAAGATGGGTGGAAAATGACTCTTCCCCCCCAAAAACTTGTAACTTAATAGAAAAATTATGCTCAATGAAGCAATTGGAGATGCGCCGCATCGATGGGATCTATGCGATCACTGACACGTCACGTTAACGATGTCGATGCGATAGCCAATGAGACGCATCAAGATCGCATTGGCTTTCTATTTTTTCCTTCCAAAAACAACTCAAACAATGTTCAAAAATTTCAAAACTCATCCAATATAACCTATTGACATCCCTAATCATGAATCAGTTGAAAAATCAATAATCTAAGGCCAAAAAGATTATAAATTCTACCACTGAAATATTGAGGCCAAAAATGAGACTAAGTGGAAACACTTAGCTGAAATTTTCTAAGTCTAGGACCTCTTTTGTCATGCTATATAGGACTAAAATGTCTAGGATTTTTTGGCGTCTTAAAATATCTCTCCCTTGGAAACATTCATCCTTGAATGAGACTGACTGAACTGAGGAGCTGTACTCACACTAACATGCATAACTGAAGCATAACTGAATTTTTGAGGCATGACATATGACTGAACTATTTTATGAATGCATGAGTAATATGAGAATGTTATACAATAGTAACTCAACATAGAATATAGAAATGCCGGGGTGAATGTAATAAGCAAAAATGATTTCATACGTATTCTTAAAATATGCATACTAAGTGTAAGTAGACTCAACAATAAGCTAGAATAAATAGAAAACTGAAATATCCCAAAGCATAAATGGCAAACATACTATGATAAGATGGTGAATCTCTACACTTGGTTTCTGTAGAACTATACTTTAAGGATATAAGTAGAATTGAAGATGGGATATGGTAAAACATGGCTACTATATGAATACTGAGTCAGAAACTATATGATGGAGGCTGACATTGCTCGAGGATCTGAGTGTACAATCATACTAAGCAGGAATGCATAAACATACAAAACAAATCATACTCGTATATGAAATTTAACTGATTAACTAAATGAATGCTAGCTGAATACTGGTCATATGAGACTAAATTGTAGGTAGGATAAATAACTGGACTAAAACTGTGGAGTACTATGTAGATGAGTTGGGGACTATCTAAACAATATGAGATAACTGAGCATGAATGTATAGAAACTATAATATCTGAGAATGCAATACCAAGCATATAACACAATTCTAAAATAGTCTGCAATTTGAAATACTGAAATACTGATAACTGAATAACTAATAAATATATGCTATGGTCAAGCAAACCTAAAACTGAATTGATTTTTGTGAATACATGCACTAACATAAGAATAGTTGTATGACTGAGATATAAACAAGAGAGTCAACTTATGAGTAACCATTACTTCAAGTTGGATCTTATTTCATGAAGAAAAATGAGAGAATTAATACATGAAAAGCTTGGGGGTATTACATCTCCCCTTTAGGATAGTTCATCCCCCAAATTATACTAACTTGACTAAAATACTAGGAACACGAAGATTATGATCGGGACGCTTATAGACAGAATCATGACTAACTATCTGGGATCTAAAAGATAATGCATGAATTAAACTGGATTCACAATTTACATGGATGCGAACTAACTATTTCTTGGAGGAATATATTCATGAAACTTCAGATAGTAAGACTAGTTAGGAAGACTAAAACACCTTAGGAACCTGTCTATCTGACTACTAATCTGAATTACTAACTACATAAACTAACTCATACTGAAAGCTTATACGTAACTGGAGTATTTCTTCAACAATCTTTCTAAGAAGTCCTGATGACTTTTAGAGAGTAGGGAATCTTGGGCATAATCTGAATAAGACCTCTAGATAAGAAATCACAAAAAGTCATAAATTCTATAATATGGAACACAGGCTTGGGAGTATCAGCTAGGATAGAACTACTAGGCCTTATGCACTACACTACTAACTTTCAAGATTGGACATACTTCTCTAGTACTCTCTCTCAACTATACCTTCTGCCTTATTACTGCACTTCACCTATGATTATTAAAAATATTCATATGGGTACTGATAACTCTACCTACTAAAGTCTGAGCTGGATTCAATTCTCTCACTGTGTACAGTACAAGGCTACTCGAATCTATGAACTGCACACATAACATTGTATACTAGTTTGAATCATGAATTTCCACACACCCTACATTTTCACAACTTCTTATCTCATGAATAATTCTTGTTTCCCATTCAACAACTTAATATAACCTCTTACTATCCATTCACTAATGCGTAATGTATTTATCCACTAACATACGAATTCACACTCAAGCTTATCTTCATAACTACAACCTCGAGTAGAAAAAGCATGCAACAATCTTTCCTTAACATAAAATATTTACTCTCTCCTATCTAAACAATTTCTCATCACTACTATTATTTCATAAGGAGAGGTCATTGAAAGGCTAAAACATGAGGACCTAAAACATGAATGAACACTATACAAAACTTTACACTTAAAAGAGGCCTGATAAATAAAATGTCAATATCATGGAGTCATCAGGTGACCTAAACTAGGGACATATATGACATAACCTGAATTTCACTAATCATTAAAAGTATTGCATGAGTACTGGAATTGAAAATATTGTAGAGCATGAATACATGAGTCATGAGCTACATGACTTGAATTTCGAGTACATAAATTTATGGAACACGATCTGTACTATTGAGAAAAATAGAACTTTTATACTAGGAACTGGAAGCGTACATTATTCTTTATGAGGTACATGGACATGAACTATGATCATAGGGCTGGTATGTAATGCATGAGTAGATATTGTTATAACTGAAATACAAAACTTTGTGCAAAGGTAAGGATGGGTTGGCCATCATCTTCTTCTACTGCGTTTTGATACATACTGACATTACTATTAAAATCTAAAAGCCTGACTTGGTTACATGTGCTATTATCTCCTCCTTAGCTTAAGGCCATCATTCTAAGTCAGTGGACCACTTAATCAACATATCTAAACTATACTGAAACCACTTACTCTAGAGTACGAGATATAATAATACTCATAAACACTAAACTCAACTGAAAGGCTGCACCTGCAACTATAAAACCCTACGACTGATACTTCCTTCTGAGATAGGACTATTAAATTTCTATAGCTCCAAATACACCATGTAATAGCTTAAGAAATAACTAACTTAGAATTTTCAACTCCCCTTTCTATTAGTTCAACCTTCAAAGATTCAAACTAGATCCTAACACATAACATGGATATCCCCAATTCCTTAATAACTATACTACTTTCATCATAGCCTACAAACATCACATCCACAACATACTTACATTATTGTATACACTGATTCAAGCCTACTAATTCACCTTTCACATGGCTAGTCCCATGAAATATATGATCGATTCATCTTCAGATAACATCATCCTAACTCTACTACTATTGCTCAGCTTCTGGTTTCATGCTTCAAATTCTAGATCATATTCTATCATAAAATTCTAGGAAGAAAGCTAAAATCATGTTTGAATCCTAATAACTAAGGTACTACCGCTTCATTCACTAATAGGTTCATTGAGAAGCTGAAACTGAACTACTCTATTTCTTAAATCAACTGAAGGGGTTTACTGGGATACTATAACCGGGCAACTTCTATATACCCTTCTGGCTAGGATAGATATACCCACTAGATTAGACACTAAGAAGGGTTGTACTATGGTTTTGTGACTGACACTAAACTTGACAACTACGTCGGGGGTTACAAAACCAAGAAAGGCTCCAGGATCTAACAAGGCATAAATATGTAAATAAATAGCCGGTAACGTACCCATAACCACATCAGGAGAACTTACTTGATCCTTTCAAGAATGAATTGCATATAACCTATTTTGACACTGACCACTATTAGCACTAGAAATGGTAGCACCCTGCTGAGTCAGGTGATTGGATAAAACTAGAGGATGGTTGGACCGACCCTACTGACTACTCTTTGGCAATCTCTAACTTTGTGGATGGGTTTTCCATACCTAAAACACACTTCATTACTGGCTATTCACTCACCCTTATGATTCTTACCACATTCTTTATAAAGTGGATTAGTACGAACACCCTTCCCACTACCTTATGACTTAGAGCCTCGTGCTCTATCTCGACTATCATTCTTAAACTTAGGCACTGGTGCACTGGCTAAAGGAATAGATGGGTATATGATTTTCTGACGAGATTAGGAGTGGTCACTACCCCTTGACCTAGACTTAAAACTACTTGTTTTGGCCCTCTTATACTTTCCCTTTTTTTTCAACGTTGCTGAGCATGAATCAAAAGCCGAGATAGGATAACATCCTGCAGATTGCTCTGAGAAACTACTAAATATGCTAAGGTAGTAAAAGTAGCTCTGAATTTGGTGTGAGAGACATGCTCATTTCTTGTTTCTTCTTGAACAGGTAGAGGTGCAGGCTGATTCTTGTTTCTTCTTTCGTTGTCCTTTTGAGGAGGCATTTTCTATACATAGAAGGATAGATGAGTTAGGAAGTTATTTTAAATAGAGCTCATGCTCTTTTGCACAAAATAAACACTAAAAGAAAGGAAGTTTTTTCTAAAAATGCCTCATAACCTCTTTTCCATAAGTGTAGTGTGCTATACACCCATGCAGAAGACACTAATTTATGTATCTTTTAGACTTCCTAGGACTCTTTAGAACCGTAGTCTCTAGACCAAGTTTGTAAGGCCCCAAGACTGACCTTGGGCATCATACATTGATTACGACCCCAAAGGACCACAAAATAATACATGTCTAACATCTATTGTGAACACTAAATATAATACTGGAATATATATGTAGAAGAAAATCAGAAAAAGCCATAAGGTTGTCAAAATACTGAAATAATAGTAATTGAGTATAACTAATAATAACATGTAAAAACTGAATAACTTGCTATGCTAGTCTGAGAGCCTCTAACTGCCTAAATATGGAGTTGATAGCACAAACCCCCAACTAACTCTAACAAAAATAACTACTGAACTGCTGAAAGACTGAAATAAAAAAACTCTGTCCTCGAAATATGAGGACTCACTACTATAACTGTAGCTGATATCCGGAGCTGCTAATATGGTTAGGAACTTGAGCATCTGAGCCTATAATATAAGACATCATAACAGAAATAAAGAGTATGTGTTAGTACATGTAATATACTGGTACACTAAGTGAGGTAAGACTAATATGAATGGGTTCATATGCATGGGATGATAACTAATTGAATGAACATCATGAAGTAACTGGATGAGATTACTTGCAAAACTGTAACAACTGAACATACTGAGCATACTGAACATGCTATATTGCGATATAGATATCCATAATTTACTTTAGATTATACTGAATCTGATTACTAGATTCTAATGGCTGAGTAACTGATAGCTGATAGCTATGGTTTTTTAGAACTGTCTGAGTTCTTCACTGAATACTAAAACGGAAACTATAATGGTGGGAGTATTCATCTAATTGATATACCCTGATATAGACTGATTTGGGTTCCAATCTGTGACCCAAGTTGGAAGTCTATTAGCACCATACTACGGGATACTAATAATATTGGGTCAACCCTAATCTAGTAAGAAAACTTATGAAGTATATATATATATATATATATAATTATATATCCCCTAGTCTAGCAGGAGGATGGCTTACCCTATGCTGGCTACATAGTTCTGTAATATAGGGACTGCAACTAAGGGTCAAACCCTCTTATGGCAGGAATTCCCCCATCCCTGGGTTCGCTTATTGCTGAATCATACTCCCAACTGAATAGATATTAAACTGGTCACTAGGCTGTACTAGGCTTGACTTAATTGACACTGATCGCATTGACTTGATATATTGAATTGAGTTCACTGTGTTTTGTTAACTGAATAAGTACTATTATTCATGACCTTTACTGGGACTATTCTATAACTACTACAACTAAGTAAACAGCTAGATTTTGGATAATAAATACCCCCAGGACCTGATAGCATAATAGATAAAACATAAAAAATCTTGAAAGCATAGAAATAGTCAATTGTCCACAATTTAATCACTGAGACATTTTGTCAAACACTTAGAGGTCATGAACTTGTACATGAACGAGAACACATACTAAAATGTCATGATTAAACTATTCATTTCACATGGATATTCTATCAAACACTTTGAGAGCATAATTAATGTATGATAATGAAAAACACATAAGCATCATGACAACAACTTAAACTTTCAATTTCAACGGTTTTGGCATAGGAATTACATCAATCAGCATACATGCTATCTTTTGTTCATGAAACTTATCGTTAAATATTGAATTGGAAACCCATACAACAACACAAACATGAATACAACTGAATTTGGGCATGTAAATCATGAGTGTGAAAACTTATAGTTTTAAAAAAGGTTCTTGAACTCCATGGATGGAAGGAAATGCAAGGATGAACTCCTATCATAGCTTGATTATTGATTTCGTGGGAATTGTGGTGAATTATTGGGACTATATCTTGAACTTGATAAAACTAGGGCTTTGTTCTTGAGAGGATTTTGTGAATAATGAGTGAATTTTACCCTTTGGGGGGTTTAATTTTGTGATATGGGTGGGTTAAGATGGTTGGAAAATGACTCTTTTTCCCCCCAAAACCCGTAACTTAATATGTAGATTGTGCCCAATGATGCGATTAGTGCATCACGTTGATAGTTTCAATGTGATAGCCAGATCAACGCATAAAGATTGCATTAGCTTGCTGTTTTGGCCATCAAAACACAACTCAAACGATGTCCAAAACTTTTGAAACTTACCCTATATAACCTATTGACATCCTTGATCATGAATCAATTTAAAAATGGACAATCTAAGGCCTGAAAGATCATAAATGTTGCCATTGAAATATCGAGACCAAATATGAGTTTAAGTATTAACACTTAGCTAAAACTTTCTTAGACTGGGACCATTTTTGGCATGCTATATAGGATTGAAATGACTAGGATTTTGCGGGGTCTTACAATTTTTGACCAAATGATAAACTTTTGAACTCCATTAAAAAGGGTTCTATCTCTTTTTATCTTTTAGGTTTGTAAACTGATATTTTCTGACATGTCTTGCCATAATTTCCTTTTAGTTTTTCATTGAATTACATGATTATCTATTATATGTTTTGACTTTGTTTGATCTATGTTCATAGTTTTGTGCTATGCTATTTTTTATTATATCAAAAAGGGGAGAAAAGATCTACATCAGATAAGAGCTACAACTAAGGAGGAGATAGTTGACTACAATTATGGCACAGAGTCATCAAGACAGGGGGAACCAATTGACTACTATAATAGAGAAGTCAACTAATGTTTAATATTTGTCATTAACAAAAAAGGGGAGATTTTTATCTCCCTATATCAATGAAATTTGTTTTAATAATGACAAACTAATGGCTGATAATTTGTAGGATATAGCAGAAGGATAATTAAGGCAAGGAAGATCATCATAGAGATATAACTGAAAGAGCATTTCGTGCAATGTCTTTGCAAGGATTCAAAGCTGGACTTGAAATGACATCAAGATAAGATCTCATAAGATATCATTAGATACCAATTTGAAGAAAGATCAACAAAATCATGGAGTATCATGAAAAGGAGATTATAACCTCTTCATGGACATATCTGATATGGACATGAATGGTTGTGAAGAAAAGGCAAGCCATGCCTTATATACGAACATATCAAATATGGATGTATTATGCTTAATCAAGTACCCAAATCAAATCCTTGATTGAGAATAAATACCTTGGGTTTTCTTTTAGAGTAAAACAAAAGGATCAACTGAAGAATATAAAAGGGGAAGACTGAAGACTCGAGAAGCTACAGAATTTCACAGGAAATTCTTAGTATGTCTCAATATTAGTATCAATAAAGATTTGTACTTCTTAGTTTATAGTAGTTACAAAAGATAAAGATTGAGTCAACTTAGTCATACAAGTTGAGGTTGTATCACAAGATCTGAATAGCAAAATAAGCTTCAAAATTTGCCTTTTACATTTGTACTCCAATTCTACTTTGAAATATCTAAGGAAACTCTTGAAACATAAAGGGACTAGAAGTACGCACCACATTGGTGTTACAAACTAGGATAAATCTCTGCGTTATTATCTTATATACATGCTAATCTATTTGTGAATTTAAGTTTAAAACTGTTCTATTCAGTATAGTTTTTTGCTAGTGAGTTGACTGTCAAGCCTGACCAGTCGACTCATAATTTTTTTTCAATTCACCCCCTCCCCATGAATTTCAATTAATGGTTGAGTGGTAAGGGTTCTCCTATCGAAGATAGAGTTGGGTAGGTACCCACATGATTTATAATTCACATACTGACAAAAATTAACTATATGAAAATAAACAATAAATATACCTGTAGATTGTACACATCACCAAGTAGCTAACTAGGAAGTATAGCAACAATTTTCTTTATATCTATTGTAGTTTCATCTTCCTCATTAAAGTTAACAAAAGATAAATAGATTAAATTAGAAAATATGAATCTACAAGAAAGATCAGATAAACAAATGACACAAAAATAATTTTAATTATATTTTACTTAGATGATCATAAAGCCAATCTTGTGAACATAACTTAGCTTCTACATTTTTGGATGAAATATAACACTGAATTTTTTTAGTTATACGCCCTGCAATGCTAAAAGCGGTTGAATGCAACATTGATGATAGGAATACTTACCAAATCATATTCCGTCAATGATAGTTCTGAAGATTTCTTTCTATTATCCTTCCAAAATTTAAGCACATCCAAATTTTTATTTCCTTTGTGAACCAACAATAGTTCTTCCAAGTACAACTTAGTTATGTCTTTATTGAACCAAGTTAAGGTGTACTTCCAAAAATATCAAACTCTTTTATTTAATCTTCCATTTCAACATTGCATCCCCCATTACTACTTCTTACTTTATTAATATCATAAATTGAACATTTCAAACATTCTTTAAACAATTTGTACATATTATCTTCAACTACCTTTACCTTTTCATTGCAAGTAGATAGATCAACTTTAGAGAAGCAAAATTCACTAGCTTTAACTTGTACCAAGGATCAAGAGATACTTCTATTGAAACAATAAAACGATGATCTTCCTTCCAATAATTGTTGAACTTTTGCTCCATTTCTATAGTCATTTATCTGATATTAAGATTCTCACTATGCTTTTCTTCTCTTATCATCATTTGTCTTTTTCAAATATTGTGAAAATACAAATTAACAGTAGGATACTAATTTTTGAAAATAAAATAGCGACATCATAAAAAAGCATAAAAAACTTAGAAATCCTTTAAACTTTAATTTAGTCCTTTTTGGAAGGACAATATTAAAATTTAGTATCAAGAACTTTAAAATTAGAAAATGCTCGATGGTAAGGTATAGCACTCTCAAGCATTAAGCATGTAGAATTCCATCTTGTCACTGCATCTTGATAGCGTTTTCTCTTCAATTTAAAGCCAAGATTCTTGTTACACTCAACAAATTTTAAAATTTTTTATCTTGGACCTTTAACATAGTTTATATTTTCTGTAATGTTAAATATAACAGCCTCAATTATTTTCAAACTTGTATGGAATATCTAATTTATAATGTGATTACCGTATGGAATTACACAAAATCTCCACTGCAAACAAAAGAATCCAACAACTTAAAATGTTCAATCAATAGGTCCACAATACCATCATTATAATATTTATTATCTAAAGTTATAGAAAGTATCCTCTTATCAATTATTCCTTCTTGAAGAATACCGATCAATTTTGAACCTAAATCGGCACCAAAAATAGGGAGGAAGCATATCCTGAAGTGTTAAAACTTTCTTGTACAAAACTTAACTTCTATTAACGTAACGTGCAGTAACATACATATAGTCATTTGAGGTAATCGAACTCCATAAATCAGATGCTAGGCGTATTTTTCTTAGAATAATTTTAAGTTCACTCATGACTCACTCTTTTATTTTGATACAACTTACTAACACCAGCCCTTGTAGTATTTCATAAAAAAGTCTTAACAATCACATTCAAAAAATTATTTGATTCCCTAATTCCTTCATGCTCCACAAAATAAAATGAATAGTTGTGTCTAACATAGCCTTAGCTATCTTACGATGATAATCTTTGTGATTTATTGGAATGTCTGGGTGAATGCATTTTTAAAGTATTTACCTTAGTGATGATTCAAATTTGTAATTCCTGAAGTTGAATCAACCAAAGAACCTTCAGAAATTGCATAATTTATTCTTATTTCATTATTGTTATCCCGTGGATGTTTTTTATAACCCTTCCACATTACAGTTTTTTCTTTTGTCATTTTTATGAATGTGAAAAACTCTCTTGAATAACTACATTAGAGTCTTTATTATGATCCATAACTAGGTTAAAAGAGGATATCCCAAAAAAATGACTAAATTAATTATGCAATGCAAGAAGAAATGAACAACATAGTATTTTATTTTATGCAAAAAAGAGAAAGAAATAAAAATGCCTTTTTGTCATGACCTGAATTAGGGCCTGTCCATGGGGAGTATCTAAAGTCCAACAAGGACGAAAGACCACCCCTTGCACCTAGCCAAACAAAACACCATATTCCTAACAACAGATGAATTCTGAACATATAACAAGATAGCATAAGATAACATCAAAGAATTGAAGACATGTCTATAATCGATAATCGGTAACCAACCAAAAAAACAACCAACATCACCCAAGTCCACAGTAATATTCATAAACCCACCTAACAAAACCAAAATTAATAAAGTATCAGGACATTCCCCAGACTCTGACAATGACAAGGATAATCATAATGTTACTATGAACTCTTCAATTCTAGTCTATGAAAGGAAATTGATGAAACAACAAAGTCTTCCGGAGAATGGAAGCTCACCACTTCATCACTAATGACCGACGAATTGAGCCGATCCACCTAACACTACATAAAAAAAGAAGTATCTTTGGTGCCTTAATTATGTAGGGATACAAGATACAGAGATGGTTAGTGGATTGAGAGATAGCAAGTAACTTAGGAGTAGGGGATAAAATAATATCATAAACCATATTTTAAAAATAATTTAAGACAATGCACATATCATAAATATCTGTATGAACATGTCATGCCAGTAAAGGGAACAAGGTTTAGCATGAAGTAAAACTTTATCTTGGACTATGTAGCTTAATCGTTAGAAATAGGCTCCTACGGGCTATATGGGTTTAGCTCTCAAGGGCCTTAGTGCGTCTTAGCCCACATGAATTGGAGGTATAAAGGAAGACTAGGGAATTCCCTGACCCCACATCAGTCCAAGGTACAAATATATCAATATTGTTAACTATGCACACAGGTCATCAAGACCAAACTTCATGTCGACAAACATTGGTTACCTGTACAAGTCATACAAGACCCACACCTTCACAACTTGACTACATAACCCCCATTAAGTCCAATTTAAAGAAAGTTTCACATAACCCATTTATTAGATAATGAACCAAGCATTAAGGCATACTATGGTTATCGTCATATCCTTACACTTGCAAGCATATCTCTATAACATAACAATCACATTAACTTGGGGTAATGCCTCGACCCCCTTTGTTCATTAAATTAAATCATAGCCAATAAGCCTTTCAAAATCTATGTTAATTATTTAATCATTAATGCAATGCAATATCATGGGGGAGTAAGTAAAATCAATTAGCGATTTCACAATCTAAAGCCATGTACATAAGTGGGTTGAGGGGAAATAATTATTTAAAACCAATTCCTATTTCAAAATACCAATTTTGGATGAAACCATGCCCCCTTAGTATATTAACAATTCCCATGTACCCCTTAAGTTCCAAACCCCTAATAAAGCATAGGTAATGCATGATAAATCATGGGAAGATACTTTAAAAATAAAACATATCAAAACTTTCAATCAAATCAAAATCCACATTCAAAACCATCAAATTAAACCATTTAAATGGTTGATTTTCATTATGTAATAATTGGGGAAGATTGAAATGCTTGAAATATCAAAAGTTATGGAGGGAATTTGCTATTAGGCGCTCTAATTGATGAACTTCTTAGAAACCCTAAATATCTTGCTTGAGAGAATTTAGAGAGTTTGAGTGTTTTTGATAGAATTATGAATGAGAAATAACTCCTTAAAGTGATTTATGGTCGTGGGGTCTAATTAGGGAAAAGGGGAATTGAAGATAATTCCTTTAATGAAAATACTGAAAATTCTCTGCCAGTCGTTATGGGTGCCCTTACGACTCGTAGGGTCACCCTACGACTCTTATCGTCCAGTCATTCGCTGGACATTGTCTAGGATCTCGAACACTGAATTGTCTATAAGTCATACCATAAGACTCATACTCATTCTTTATGACTTACTTGGCCAATTCGTTGTCAATACAGAAATAATTTAGGCGTCATACTAGTTTGGTTATAGAAGACACCATATGAATCGTTCTCAGACCCTACGACCATAGGGTCTAAGTCATAGTCAGGATAAAAACTCCAAGAAAGCATACTGGATAGGCTATGATTGGGTCCATAAGATCCGTGAAGACTCCTTACAACTCATAAGGGAAGTTATAGTCAGGGCAGTATGGATAAAATTTAAGAACTTTTCAAGGACCAAGAATTTGGGGTGCTACATTCTCCCCCCTTAGGATCATTCGTCCTCAAATAATGATAAAAGGATTTTTGTTAGCATGATTTAACTCTGAACTCAACCACACTTACCTTTAACAAAGACAAGAAACAATAATATCAAGGAATTCACTATTTCCTTTAACAGAGTCAGAAAACAAAGATGATAAGGAATACACATAACTCTTGCATAATTTTTCTAAGCGGGAAGCACAAATGGGTATTTGAACTTCATGTCCTCTTTATCTTCCTAAGTAGCTTCTTGTCACTTTTCATTCCTCGATAGAACCTTTATCAAAGCCACATCCTTCGCATATAACCGGCGAACTTGTCGATCCATAATCTCAATTGGCACTTCATCATAGGATAAAAAATCTTAAATGCCCACACAATCCAAAGGAACAACCAAGGAAGGATCACACATGCATTTTCTCAACATTGAAACATGGAAGACTGGATGAATAGAACCTAAACTCGAAGGGAATTCCAATTCATAAGCCATATTGCCAACTCGCTTCAAAATATGATATGGACCAACATAATGAGGATTGAGCATCCCCTTCTTCCCAAATTGCATAATTCTCTTCATGGGAGACACCATTAAGAACACCAAATCACCCTCATCAAACTCTAAATAACTTTACCTCACTTATACATAGGACTTTTGTCAACTTCGGGCGGTCTTAAGCCTATCCTAAATTACCTTCACCTTCTCTATAGCTTGGTGAACCAAGTCGAGACCATACAACATATTATCAGAAACCTCAAACTACCTAATAAAGGATCTACATCTCCCACCATACAAAGCCTCAAAAAGAGCCATCCCAATATTTGAGTGATAACTATTATTATAAGAAAAATCGACGAGAGGCAAATGGTCAACCCAAGTTCTACAAAAATTGATCACACAGGACCTTAACATATCCTTAATAGTTAGTATTGTCCTTTTGGCTTGTCCACGGTCTACATGTGGAAGGCGGTGCTAAGGTTTATCTTAGGCCTCAATCCTTTTTGAAAGAAACACCAAAAGTGACATGAGAACTGAATGCCTCGATTAGATATGATGGAAACTAGAGCACCATGTAACTTCATAATTATAAAGATCTTAGCATAATCTTTCTCTGAATAGTTAGTCTTCACTGGTAAGAAGTAAGCAGACTTAGTCATTCTATCCACAATAACTCAAATGGAATCAAACTGATGGCAAGACCGCGGAAGACCAGTAATGAAATCCATATTAATAACTTCCTATTTTCTCACAGGCAACTTGATTTTGCTCAAAACTAACCTGCAAAAGTAGTATGTTTCAGTTGATGACAAATATATTAACCTAACTAGGTTGGGATTGATCCCATAGGTATAACATTGAACAATTGCTTCACTTGATATAATCCATGAGCAGTACAAAAAATTAAATGAGGGAATTTGGAAGTATTAGTAAATAGTAACTGAATCTTGAATGTTTTGAGTTGTAAACAATAGAAGACGAATACTAGGACTATGTTACCCCTGGATTCTCAACTCCATAAGTTTCTCACATTCAACCCACCTGTTCTATTGTTCTGTATGTAAAGTTAATAAGCTATGTATTATCATCTATCTTGTGAATGTGTTCATAAATCTCACCCTTTACTTTGTGAATCTAAGGATGTCGCCTTATTTCTCCTTGTGTATGACATCAGTTCAACTCTTTCCTTTTAAGTCTTAAGTTGATTAGATGAGATAACAACATAATAAAATGGATATAAATCTCAAATTCCTATCTTAATCCTTTTTTCCTAATCAAAAACTCCATTGGGAATACGTTTGCAAATACAGGATATCCCCAAGCTTCTGCAGTAGCTCTGAGGTCAATTATGGTGAAGAAGATTAAAATACATGCATAAACCCTAGAATAAATGAATATCCCACCTTTTTTATATTTACCACCCTAGTCAAGAAGATTAGCTACTCATTTTTATGCAACAAACCATGAAAATTAATGAAGAATTCATGCAATTAATTGCATAAGAATAAGATGAATAAAATCCAAAGTCTTTAATTGAACAAAAACCTAAAATCTCATGAATATTTTAAGGAATATAAGAGTAGTAAGAATAATGTTAAAGAGTGTAACCTAATAAATTATAAACCTTAGGGTATTTATAGTATCTCAAAAATACTCAAAAATCCTAATAAAAAGGAAAAAGGAAAAGAAAAAGTTATGTTGGCACCAGGTTTGACTCACTCGTCCACTAGTAAGTCTTCTTACAAGTCGTACTATGACTGTTGTATCCCCTCTAGTGTCTGATCTTCCAGGATTCAAATTTTTATTCTTCTTACGACTTATGATCACGAATCGTACCTTGAACATACGACTCATGGACTTTACTCGTATCCACCTGGGACTTCTTTCTTTTAATCTCTTAAACACTGGTCGACTTATGGTTTGTCCATACGAATCATACTTAGACTTCTAACTTGTATTCTTCTAAGAATTTAATTCTGAATTGCGTTCTTAGGTTATGTACTTTGTATGGTTTCTTGATGCAGCTCGTACCCTCATCTTATGGCTCATACTCTCAGTCATATCTTCTCATCACTTAGTTTTTCTTCTTGGTCATAGTTTTTGTTGTACTTATGAGTCATCCTACAAGTTGTATGAGGTATTGACAACTCGTTAGGAGACTCATACCTTTTCCAGACTTGGTCTTTTCAGGACTTTTTCTTCGATTTTCCTTCCAACTTTATGATTGACCTATTTTACCTGCAACAAGCAACAAACCACATCATATAAACTAAAATAACCCAGGTACAAGCATAATTTCATTGTTTTAAGCATCAAAGGTGTCATTTTTCCATGACACTTCAACACCCTCAACTTAGAAGTTTGCGTGTCCTCAGGTAAGAGAAAAATCAAAAACTATTACAAAACAAAATGAAGCTTAAACAAGAAGATCCTAAGATACCTGTGGCAGTGAATTTTCAATTCAGTTTTCAACCTTCTTATTTCCCCTCCTAATTTCCTTTTTCAAGAACCAATTGTTCATAAGATTAGGTACATGGCATGGTAAAAAAGAATCTGATGATGTCATTACATTAGTAAAAAACAACTAGGCATATACAAATCACATTTGCCGAATAGTCTAGAAACCTAACAACATACCCCATGTGCACTCTCAATCAAAGAAATCCCTATTTCACTCACTATGTAACAATTAATTTTTCAAGGATATAGAAAAATATGCTCTCCCCCACAAATAAGTATCACCGATGTATATAGAATGCCATAGGCTTGCCTATATGCTCTCTTCTTAGGTTTTCAGATAGTCTAGATAGGATCACTAAAGGACTTTATTTGGCTTGTAACATAGGTTACAGGATGTTATGGTATATTTTCAGAATTTATTTTGTGTCTACGCCTCATTGACATCGCTTTATTTGGGGTCCACTCATTTTTTACATTTTTTGTTTCTTTTATTCACTCACTTTTCTAAAGATTTAAAACATTCTCTCTCAAGAGGTAAAAAACCAAGCTTCAAGAATCAAGGTCAGTCCTCAAGAAATCCTCTAAGAACCTTCAAGAAAGAATCTTCTAAGGTATGTTAGGTGTACATCTATGTGTTCCTTTCACCCATAGAGTCCACGAATCCATTTTTAAATTACAATATTGTTTGGTTATGAACTTCCAAGTTTGAATTGAATTGAATTCTTGTTCATGTTATTGTAGGGTCTTAGTTCATGATTAAATTTCACGCCTTTATGAAATTGAATAGCATGTGTGATGAATATGTGATTATCTTGATAAATACTTGAATTTACAAAGTGACTAATGTGTCTATGATGTTAATTAGGTTTAATCCATGATTATTATAAGATTCATGAAATTAGATTAGTATTTTTTTGGGAATTATATGAATTGCATACTAAACCTATGAAATTGTAAGTTTGGGCATTATAGTTTCCATGTTTATATGTTATCCATGGTTATGTGCATGAAGTTGTGCTCCTCAAGTGTCCAATAGAATGTCTATGTGAATAAAGTGATGAAATCATGACATTTTAGTATATGAACAAGCTTATGCCCTACAAATGTTTGATAAAATGTCTCTATAGATGAAATATGAACATGTGTACATTGTTATGCTTTGAAAGATCATGTGATGCTTTACTTTTGATGCTATCAAGTCCTGGGGGTATTTAATGCCTGACAATTTAGCTATCTACCTAGAGCTAGTGTCAGTTACAAAATAGTATTAGTCATGTCACAATCAGTAGAACTCAATCAGTTACAGAACTCAGGAAAACTCAGTATCTGTCTAGTCTAGTTTAATATAATCACTTTAGTGTCTTTCAGTTGGGAGTAGGATTTAGCACTGAGCGAGCCAAGGGATGGGGGCTTACCTATTTGTTAGGACTAGGTCCCTAGAAATAATCCCTATGTTCAAGAACTACGTAGCCAGCGTAGGTTATGAGATGTCACCCATTAGATAGGAATGAAATACTCAGGGATCACCCTCTAGATTAGGACTAATCTTAGGGGTCACCCATTCGATAGGGATGACTCCACATCAGATGTTAGTACTCGTGGCATTGTATTAGCACCCTTCCAATTAGGGTTAAAGATTAGACCCCAACTCAGCTATCTTATCTTTTTTGGGGCATGTCGATTAGATGATTACCTCCCACAGCTTTAGTTTCAGTCTTTAATTTAGAATTTAGTTCAGTTTCACAGAATTAGGACTGTCAGACACAGTCAATTGGTATCAGTAAATCAGTTATCAATAAATTTAAATATCAGTTACTTAGTTATTAGAACTCAGAATTAGCTTCAAAAAAGCTCAGATACAGTATATATTTATGTATGTCCATAATATTGCATACTTAGTGATTTTAGTAGTATCAGTTACTCACATACTCTTAAATTGAGTTACTCTATACAATTCAGTCAGTTGTTGTTCATGCATATGAACCCTTGCATTCAACCATACCTTATCTAGCATACCATTATATTCCATATATTAATGCATACTCTTTCTTTGCTCTCTGATGTCTTATATCATAGGTTCAGACGCTCAGGTTCTCAACTGTGGTTAGGCAGATACAATCAGCAATCGCTGAATTTTTAGTGAGTCCTCATCTATTGAGGATATGCTTTTATTTTAGTATTTTAGTTTATCAGTAGTTTAGTAGTAGGATTTTATTGGGGACTTATACCATCAACTCCATATTTAGATAGTATAGTTAGAGAATTTTAGACTAGACTAGTTTAGATAGTATTTAGTTTTCAGATGTTTTTAACAGATATTACATTTATCAGTGTTTAAAATTTTGAACCTTATAACATTTTATCCTATTTTCCATATTTATTTTAGTATTACTATTCAATGCTTACAGCAGATATCAGTCATAGATTAGCTTATGGTCCTTCGGGGTCATAAGCACCGTGTGGCATCTAGGGTGTACTCTTGGGGTGTTACAAACTTAGTATCAAATCTTAAGGTTCAACAGAGTCCTAGGGAGTTAGAAAGCCAAATTTAGTAGAGTCTAGTGCATGGGTATGTTACGCACCACACTTATGGACATGAGGCTATAAGATGTTTTAGGAAAGGGAATGCCTTGACCTTTTTTGTTTATTAAATTAAATCATAGACAACAAGGCCTTCAAAATTTATGTTCATTGTTTAATCATTAATGCAATGAAATATCATAGGTGACTAAGTCAAGCTAATTTGCAATTTCATAATCCAAATCCATGTGCACAAGTGCATTGAAAGAAAATAATTATTCAAAACCAATTCCAATTTCAAAATACCAATTTTGGGGAAAACCATGGCCCCTTAGTTTATTCCACTAATCACATGTACCCTATAAGTACCAAACCACCAATAAAGAATAGGAAATGCATAATAAATGATGGAAAATAATTTGAGAATCAACCATATTAAAACCCTCAACCACATTAAAATGCACATTCAAAACCATCTAATTAAACCATTTAAATAGATGATTTTCATAAAGTAATAATTGTGGAAGAGTAACATGCCTAAAATATCATTAGTTATGGAGGGAATTTTCCCTTGAGAGCTCTAATTGATGAACTACTTTGAAACCCTAAATGTCTTGCTTTAGAGAAATTAGAGAGTTAGAGTGTTTTTGATTGGGTTATGAATGGGAGATACCCCTTTAGACTGCTTTATGGGCATGGTGTTTAAGTAAGGGAAAAAAAGAAATTAATCACAACGACCTTAATGAAAATACTGAAAAATCTCTACCAGTGGTTACAGGTGCCCTTACGACTCATAGGGTCACCCTACAACTCTTATCATCCAATTGTAGGTAGGATAGTGTCTAGAATCCCAAACACTGACTTGGCTATGAGTCATACCATAAGACTCTCACTCAATCATTGTTAATGTAGAAAAAATTTGGGCATCACACTATTTTAGTTACTGAAGACACCATACGACTCATAGCGTCTAATTCTTAGTTAGGATAGAAAATCAAGGCTAACATACTTTCCAGACTATGATTGGGTCCATAAGACCCATCAATACTTCCTACGACTCGTAAGGGAAGTCAAAGTTTGGGAAGTGAGGATAAAATTTTAGAATTTTCAAGGATCAAGAATCAGGGATGTTACACTTTTTCCCTTAAAAAGCTACTAGTTCAAATTTAAATTCTGGAATTTCAACTAAAAATAGTGGAAAATTGAGAACAAAGAACAAATAAGAAGAAAAAGGGATTTATGGCTGAAAATGTTGTCGAACCTTTGATGAAGTTGAGTTATTGGACTATGATGAACTAGAGAGAGATAAGATGTATTGAAAATTTGTTATACCTATGATGAGGCTATAGATATTTGTCATAGGGAAGGCAGACTTGTAATGAAACTGAAGAGATTCACTAGTCTTCTGATGAAATTAGAATGATAGAGAGAAAAAGAAAGATAGAGAGTAAAAATAGGGATGAAATTGAGTTTTTTTGCTGATTTTCACAATTGGGTCCTATTTAGGTATATAGTAGGCTAAACTCATGATCAGTTAGAAAAGGATCCTTACTGGTTGAATCTCAGTTCAAATCCAAATAATTTTGTGCCCAACCTATAAAATACTAGTCTATATTGGGTGGGCTGTCATTATTGGGGTGTTATTTCATATTTATAAATTTCATTCCTGTTATAACATTTTATGTGTTGCCCTTAGATTGGACATGGAGTTTAAGAAATAAGTAGATTTTATGATTTTATCAAATTGTCCTTTCTAGAAAAATAAAAAAAGAGTACTTTCTTTTAAATTAGGTGGGACCAATAAGGGCAAAAGAGGAATTGTGCTTTTAAATAGTTCCAGATAAAGAAAGGTGATATTCTTTTCCAAACGGGCTAAAAAATAAAGTGTACCACATATCTAGAACATTGGATGCATTACTATATTTAGGGGATACACGTTTAAGTGTAAAATTAGTAAAAAGATATTTTCTCTCCTATTTAATTAGTCAAAGCTTGTATATAATGTCAATTTTAATGGGATTCTGTTGCTAAACTAATTCTCAAAAGCATGTCAATATTAATTAATGAAAAAACGTACACCTTAACTAACCATATTTACATAAATCCCTACCATTACAAAGTAATTATAAAATTCTAACTATCACTTTCTCTCTCTAAAACCAAAACATAATACTAACCCTCCATTATCGTTAAAATGACCTAAAGATGCACCTAGAATCTCGGTAATGTATTGGCGGTTTTCCCCATTTTGGAGATTTTGAATTGAAGTCATATTTCTCTCCAATTCCTCTTCAATATACAAGTTTCAACTATTTTTTGATGTTCATTTAAATTTCTTCTCTAAATCATTAAAGAAAGTTTGTTTTTAAAATTTTCATGTTCAATACATCTTAAATTACTATTCTTAAATATATTTTACTCAATTAATGTAATCAGGTCCGCCGTTTAGTCTGAAATAACTCAGTTAGATCAGAAAACTCCAATGGACGAATTAAATATATAAATTCAACGCCTGCTCTATATGATAATACTCCACCAACAGATTCAGTTGCTTTTATTTTGGGTTAATTTAATGTTAAAAATAATGATTTCTATGAAAATAGACCAAAATATCATAACGACCCTACTGTGGTGAAGAAGTTACGGGAGGAGTTGGCTAGGAAAAGGAAAAACCGAGTTTCTTTATCCTCAAAGCAAAAATCTAAAGAAGATACATCAAGATGGCCTCCACCGAAGGTATAGAAACTATATGTCATCAGTAGTATTGTGATTCAAATACATTAGAATAGTATATTTTCTTAAAAATTCTTAAACACTTATGTACCTGCTTCTATATTTGTTAGCCTGAAATGCAAGACTTATGTATCTAGTTACAATAATATCTTAACAATAAATAAGTGTTATGTAATAGTGTGGAATCTATTTGAAATATATATACTCTCTGTTAAGTTGTGTTTAATTTTCTTTACGCCGTAAATCACTAGTTACCAATTAAATAAATATAATTTGTTAATTTGTTGGTATGTAGGGCATGAAGTATGCTGTGAAAGATATGTCACCTCATCCTTTAAGGTTTGGTAGCTCATGAAAGCAGAATATTATAATGAGTTTTAATATTTTTTTGAGCAAGAAGGTCATTGATTTACTTTGATAAACATGTTTTTGTGGTATCTAAATACCAAAATATAACTTCTAAGGTCAGATAACCAAGTGTATTTAATGTTGCTATAGAGTAGAATAATCTGGATGAAGTACATTTATAGGTCAATGATACTATTCTCAAATTTTCCATCTTCGAATTTGCTCTCGTTGTTTGAAATGCAAAGTAATACAACAAATTTGAGTACCTAGATTCGTCCACCTAGTGTATTAATGCAGAAGTATTTCCTTGAAATATAATAATGATACAGTTCATTTCCTATATTTATACAGTATTTAATCATTTAAAGCTTTCTAATACCACAAGTCATTTATGACTTGTTGGAGCTGACCGTCTGGTTACCAGGTTGTTCATTTGATTTATTCCTTGTTTTAAAGTTTTTTCTATTAAGAATTCGGTATTGGGCCTAAACTTTAGGTTATTGGCCTCATACATTAATTTCAACAGTTCCATCAGCTCTGGAATATTGATTTAGGCTATGGGGACCTTTGGTTTGGATCCCGAGGCTTCCAAACTCATTTTGGGCTATTGGGTGGATTCAGATTAAAATAGCCATTATGTGTGGGACCCATATTTCATTGAAATAACTCTTGATGGAATTTTGATGGCGGCGTTGAGTTTAAAATATTGAATTTTGTAGGTTACCATAGTTTATTTGCTTTCATGAGATTTTAAATGAATCTTGATGGTCTGATTGGAAACTTGGTAAATGCCAAGTTTAGTAGGTGTAAGTCAAAAATGTCCTTCGTGTTTGTGAGGCCTTAGCTGCATTCTTGAAGGCTAAGGCAATTGGCTATCACAATAGTGATGACCATTTTAGTGTATGCAAAGGCTAAATTTATTGGCCATCATGCTCATTGGCTTTTCTTCATGTTTACAAAGAGTATCTTCAGGTTGGACCAACCTTACTTCTTTGAGATTGCGGTGGAACGGTCGTGTTTGCAAAGAGCAAGCATAGTTGAGGTCATGTTTGCAATGGGGGTCCCTATTATCATGATAAAGAGACCCCTGGCAATATATATATTTGTCAAACCCAATTTTTTTTTTTTACAAGTCCGAAGTTCCAATAAATGCCTTAGGGAGCTAAGAGAGTGAGAGTATCTATGTATTAGTGTCTGGGGTTAGTTGGAGAGTTCGTGGGGACATTTCTCATCAAATATTATTGTAAGTTTTTGTTAAATTCATATTTAATTCTTGCTTTAAACTCAAAATTCCTAATAATTTGCAAGATAATTTGATGGAGTAGTTGTGCTCAGATTTTACCTATTTTTTAGGATAAGTGATCCTTGAGATTAGAGGGGCATTTTGGCAGTTGCAAAGTTTTGATTCTGCAAGCAAGCCCCACATGGGATTTTTAGATCAACTTTTGGCACAAAGCATTTATATGCAATATGTGTATCATTATTCTCATATTAATGTATAGATCATCATTTTTATAGTGTGGTATCATGCAAAAGCTTCTCAAAAGGAAAAATCTCCAATTTAGTGGACTTTCTTGGGCATTTGTTGACGTCCATGCAGGCTAGGGTTACTTTTCTCATCTATTAAGCTTTATTATGATATTAGTATAGTATTATGATAGATTCGGTTTAGAATTTTGATTTTTCTATAGAATGAATGAAATTTGAAATATTTAGCCAGTTAGTGAGCCATTTTTAGTTAGAATTGCCCCATTGATTCTTTCCTTGGATAAAATTATCACATTAGGACTTTGTTAGACTTAATTGGCACGTTGTAGCGGGTTTTTGAAGCCTTATTATAGTTTGGGTAGAAATTACCTTAGTGCGTACTCTTGAGGTAAGTATTGGCCCCCCGCCCTCTTCTAGGCCAAATATTCTAATTAGCTCTTTCTAGATCTAGAAGACATCCTTTCCTCATTTTATATATATATCTTAGAACCTAGGATTATTTAGCCTTATTTTCAATTCTTGACTAAATTGTTAACCTGTATTTACTTTAAAGACCTATTCAAGTCAAACAATTTCTATTCATTTATGATACTAAATTTTTTATTTGAGTAAGACAAATATGATAATAAAGAACAATTGGAGTCTAGTCTTTATGGTTAACTTATTCTATTAAGGATTCAATTGATGTCTGACGTTTAGGGTATGAAAGAATTCACAGATATGGTGTTGGTGGTCGGTGACTTTATAATTATTACTGTTGGTTCTTCTTTTTTGATTGCATCCACCAGGCTTATGGGGATTGATTTGGTTATTTCCTTTAGTGTATACCTTCTGGGCTTATGAGGGCCTATTTAAGATGTAGTTATCTAGTATACCTTTGAGTTCACTTACTTTATTATTTATTATTTGTCAGAGATAGAATTATTTCAGGTTTACCCTTTTATCCTTGACTTTAATTTACATTCTCATATTTTATTGTGTTTTTATTGTTATTCAGCTCAATCTGTCGATGATGCCTACAGACTACCTATTTTTTGGTACTTATACTATACTTTTACATTATTCTGATGCAAATCTGAATCCTAGCTATCTTCGCTGACATTTTATCCATTGCATACTCAGGGTAGGAGATAGAGTGAGCTTTCAAATCTAGAGATAATTCTCTCTCCTTTTGCTATTTTGGATACTATTTACATTTGAGACTATCTATATAGTGATTCTATCAGTACTCTTATTATTTTGATTAGTCCTTTTTATACTAACTTTACTAGGTCATGGGATACTCTTTTTCTATTTTCTCTCTCTTATCTATATGTATGCTATCGAAAATATATTTTATCACATATAATCTATTTGTATGCTTAATTTTGGTACTTCTTATACCTTCCACTAACTAGTCCATTGCTTGTCATATTGAGCCATAATTTGGCTTACCTACCGGTGGGTTAAAGTAGGTGCCATCATGACTCATGAAATTGGATCATAAAACTTTGGTATCAAAGACTAGGTTAAGTGGTATTTGATGTGACCGAAAAGTACACTTCAAAGAGTTTAAAGCGGTTGAAGTAAAAATATAGCAACCCAACTAGGTTGGGGTCAACCCACAAGGAATACGTGGAACTATCTTCAAACTTGTTGAAAGTAAAGGGCGGTTAAGAATAATAAATTGGGGGATTTTACTGTGAACAGTACGAGATAAAAAAAACTCATATGCTTTTAGTTGTAATCAATCAGAAATGAACACCAGTAGTTTGTTTTCCTTAGCATCTAACTTTGTAGGTTTATTGTATCCTCTCCAACTACCTTACAGATGTCCATGCAAAATCTGATAAGTTATGTATCACCAGCAGCCTCTCGACACCCTTTGGTGAATTTCACTTATCTCCTCTTGGTCTTAAAGTTTTGCTTTACTGACCTTGCCTTGGAACCCTGCTTCAACTATCTCCTCTCGGTATCAAGTTGATTAGATGAATATAATTATCTTAAGTTGATAACCCTAATTAGCTTATATAATTAATTAACTTCAAATTATTGTTGTGATCTCCTTTTCATAATCTCTACCTCCCTCTTGGGTTTGTAGTGAATACATGCAAGATCTTAAGATTTGGAACCATTAAGAAATCAATAAGAGCAAAGAAAACCATAATGCTTGCAGCAACAATGAGTTAGATGGATTGCATGCTTCCCTTACTTTGCTAATCCACTAGGGTTTCCACAACCCCATCTAAGGTAACTAGCCGCTCATCATTGTGAAACAATCAATTGAATTCATTATTGAAAGAATTAAATCAATCACACAGTAATTTATGATAAAAATTTAGAGTCTCAAATTAAGTTACAAACCAAAATCCAAGAGCATAATTCCCAGATCAAAAGCAAATCTCAAAATCAAAATATATGTTTGTGAATGATAAGAGTGCATAAAATAACTAAAAAGATATCAAAAGGGTATTTATAGAATACATGGAAACCCTAGAAAACCAATATAAAATAAAATAGAAAAATTAGAGTCGGTGACTAGCTAAAGAGCAACTTACAGGCCCTACGTGGCCTAGGTAGGTGCCAGACTCCCAAAACATCTTCAGGGCTCTAAAACTTAAATCTTCTACTAGAACCTATGGATTGTAGTACGAATTGTAGGTCGCACCTACGGGCCGTAGGTTCCCATCATAAGTGACAGGGTCACTTTTTCTAGCTTCTTAGTTTTTGTTTCTTAGCTCTTCGACACTTGTTTTGACACCTATTCCATTTAGGTAGTACCTAAGAGCTGTAGGTTTCTATGTAGGTGGTCCAAAACTTCAATTTTTACTTATTTTCTCTTGTTTAGCTCCCATAACATGGTTTCTTATAAAACAGGATACAAAACACATCATTTCTAACAAAATAACCTAACACAACATAAAACACATCATATCTAACAAAACAACCTAAGTAACAACATATTTTTCACAGTTTTAAGCATCAAAAGTGTTGTAAAACCATGGCACATAAGTATTATTGGTTAAAAAACAAGTGTCTAGTAGAGTCTCATGGGTCAGAATGATGATGTTTGTTTTTTTATCTTTGGGAGGCTATAGGACATATTTAGGAAAACTTTACTTTCTTCATTTATTGTATCCGTCCAGTCTATATTGGTTTATAAAATTCATATTTTTTTATTCTTACATAAATGTTTAGGATGTGAGCTATAACAATGGAAGATGAGGACCCCAGGTTTAATTATGTCTCCTACTAGAGGTCGTGGATGACCTAGGGGTCAATGTCAACAGAGAGCTTTAGCCCTAGATAGGGAATGGATATAAAGCCTTCACCATATCCCATTATTTCTCCCACACCATAGGTTCTTCCAGCCTAGCTATTGGTGAGACAGAGGGTGGCGTAGGCGCTATTAGGATTTATTTCTTCTTTATTTCTCAGAGATGCCTTGGTTCAGTTATTGGATTTGATTTGTGGTGCACCATTTGATGCTGATCAATCTGTAGATCAAAGTGGTGCAGATATATAGGGGTTCAACCTACAGCTATGACTCCTAGATTTAGGGACCCTCTAGCACCAATGAACCGATAGCCACCCAACCAACTATGTTTGCTCAAAAGAAGAAGAAATTGCAATATTTTCTAAGATTTACACCACATAGATTTGTAGGGGCTTTGGTAAGGATGTAATTGAGTTTATTTGGTCATAGCAAAGGGTTTTTACTAAGATTTATAATTATTCCCATACTAAGGAGGAGATGCGTCGCGAGGCTTGAGAGGGAAACGATAAGAAACAATATCACCAAGATTGTTTTAGTAGGATCTACAGTAGCTCATAATTAAGAGGTAGAGGTTATCAGAGTAGGTACCCTCTACATTTATCTTTTCAGCATCAGGCTCAGCCTAGTAGTTTCATTCCAGCCGCACTTCAGATTATTAATGGAGTTCATCCCAATTACTATGATTATCCTAGCCTGAGTTACTGTCATTATTTAAGAGGCACATATTATGGGTTTTCTAGCTGAGATGACTATTTTGAGTCAGCAAGATCTTTTGGACAAAGTGCAATACCTGAGCGTGCTATAATTATGGGGCTATTGACCATTATTCTAGAAAGTGACCTCGATATGCGATAGTTATGCCTGCAGCGAAGAGTATTTAACTTATTAAGATTGTTTCGCTCACATATTGAAGTGTTATATAGTATCCAAGAGTGGTACCCATAGTTCTCAAGGAGGTCCTAAAGAATGTAGGATAGGTGGTCGATCAAGCACCTAATTAGGTGGCAGGCATGGTCATTTGTATGTTGAACCCGATAGCTTATACGCAGTGACTTCGAATGTTGTCATTACAGGTACAATTTTAGTGAGTTGTCAGACAGTTATTCCTTTATTTTATTTTGGATCCACTTATTCACATGTGTCTACTTATTATTCTCCATTACTAGAGTTATCTTAGGAGTCTTTATTTGTTTTATTCTTTAGAAGTGGATCAAATTTATAGATTATATGTTGTAATCGTTCAAGAGTTTGATACTCAATCTGATCTTATTGTGTTAGATATGGCATAATTTGATGTAATTTTTGGCATCGAATGGTTATCCCCCTACTATGTGGTCTTGGATTATTTTTCCAAGACCATTACCATAGCCATAACTATATTCTCCTAGTTGTGCGGCAAGGTTCTATTAGCTACCCACCAAAGGGATAATTTTTTATATCTGGGATAGGAGACTTATATCATAGGTTTTCAAGTCTTATCTTTGTTATATTCGTGATGTTAGTGCAATAAATCCATTTCTTAATTCTATTTCTCTAGTCTATGATTTTCCTGTTGTTTTTCCTATCGATCTACCAGTAATTTCTCTTGAGTATGATATTGACTTTGTTATTGATATCGAGCCAAGAACTTAACCTATTTCAATGGAAACTTATTATATGGATCCTACTGAGCTTAAGGAGATGAATTCTCAGCTTAAGGATCTTCTAGGTAAGGGTTTTATTAGGCTAAAAGTATAGCCTCAGGGTGATCCCATATGGTTCTTGACGAATATAGATGGTTATATACGTATCTGTATTGATTATAAATAGCTAAATAAGATAACTATGAAGAATAAGTATCCCATGTCTTGCATTAATCATTTGTATGACCAGATTCAAGAAGTGGCAATGCTCTCTAGGATTGATTTGAGATTCGGTTACCATCAGTAGAGGATTCGGGCAGAGCGCATCCCTAAAACCTCTTTAAGGAGTCGTTATGGTCATTACGAGTTCCTGATGATATCTTTTGGATTGACCTATTGATAACACTAAACTTATACATCAATTTAAGTGCAAGGAGATTGTCTTCAATATATGCACCCAACTATGGAGTCAGGTTCACATCCATGAGGAACAATTTGAGTGGCAATCAAGTTAATTCAAAAGAATAGATACTTATAAAATTTAAACCGATATTACAAAAATATAAAATTGGGGTGTGAGAATAGTATTAACACTAATGTTACTTTTTTGGATTTCTAGTATTAATTCGGGGCTTCGAATAATTAGAGTGTAGGCAATTAGGCATGGATCTTGGGATTATGCTTCCCTAGGGACAACATATGCATGATTGTGTGATAATTTGATGCAAATTCTAAGTGTTGGTGATATGGTACGCTAGGTTAGAAATCCTTGAGGCTAGTTTGTCAACAAATCCCCAAGGGTGTCACTCGTTGACACTTTCGAGTATCTAATGAGTGCTTCAATCAAAACCACCTAATACCTCAATTAGACACCCCTATTTCTAGGATGTTTCCTTAACTATAGTCAACTTCCAATCACCCTTATGTCTAAGATAGTTAAGATTATTCAACTATGCTCATAAATTTTCTATTATTACCTCGGTTCCCACATCCCTCTTTCAAGGATGATGTGGGTCCCTAAAGTTAACCCAAACCCCTCTTTCAACGATGGTTTGAGCTTTCAAAAGCTTAGGATTTTCATCCATCAACCCCATTTGGGTATTTGGGGATTTTACCCATAAATCCCAATCAATTTACTCAAGAAATAGTAGAATCCAACACCATAAACTATTAAATACACAAACTTATCACATCCCACATATATTTACACCCTATTCTAAAATAATCCCAAGTGGAAAAAATAGCTACTTAGAAGATAAATAAATAAATACTTTACCCAAAATCTTCTTTGATTTAACAAAATCTAAGTGAATTTTACTTCAAACTATGAGATCCAACAAATCTTCAATGGGATTTTGCTAATTCTTCACTTGTAAGTGACTCCAAAATATTCTTCACCCAAAATATATACGACATTTTCTTCTCCAAGAATGAAGGCTACAAACCCGAGAACAATGTCTTAAAATTGAGGAAGGTGGAATATATGATGGATTAGGGTTTAAGTCTTCCTTTTGTCAAATTTGGGATCAGCCACATGCATTTACTTTTTTGACCATGGGCTGCACTCATCTGCTAGGCTGCAATCACCATCGCGAGAGCTTGTTGACTGACTGCGATCGTCGTCCTTAGACCGCGACTACGCTAACTGAGCCCATTTCTACTCTAGATCTTCATCTGCACTTTCTTCCTTCCTTTTGATCATTTTTTGCTCCAATCCATATCTTTCAATCTCATCAAATTTGTACATGCAAAATGTGGATATTAGTGCATTTAATCATAATTATTTCTCATTTATTATTTCACACGAGGTAATGTGCATGAATGTTGAGTGAAAATGTGTGGTAAAATCACCACTCATCAATAGCCCCAACTTAAAGATTTTGGTTGTCCTCAAGAAACACTACCTCTTACCATGAGAAAACAATTATCTATGCCCAAACCTCATGCCTTAAAGATCATAATGACTTCAGGCTTAGTCACTACCATAAGTTGCTCATTGCACATGGGCTAAGTTGTTTTCAGTACACCCCTCAACATAAAATGCAATATATAAGGATGCATAAGACTTCTAAGTGAAACCAAGAAACAACAACCAATACTCTAGAAGTGACTCACTTTTGACCAAAACTAGGCTATACTCCATTTGCCTCATTTCTCAGAAGGTGACAAAATCACCAACCTTAACTCATTCATATGCCTCCTCACAAGAAAGAAAATTCTACATACCAAGCTACCAAGTATATAACTAGGAATTTAAGATCAAAAAATTGCTCCCTCACAAAAGAACTCTCTATGTTAACACGTGTCATACCATAGGCTTTCCCCTATTTTCAATCGCCACAACAAAGAAATTAAATGGTTGAAGATCTCAAAGGACCTTTTGAGCTTGTAACATATATTTGGGTTAGCGTAGGATATCATTTGGGAACAACATGGCTAAATACTTCCTTGATCATCTATATCGCATTATTTAAACTGCCTTTTTGACTATGGGAAACTCTTCTTTAATCTATTCTTTTTTCATGTGCCTACTTTTTGTTTCCTTTGATCACCCATTTTCATCTATTTTTTTTCTGGTAATTTTTATGCAATTATTTCCTTTATTTGACCCTTTCTTTTTCTATCCATTTGTTTTTAATTCTTTGGCACTTAGGAATTTCACTAAAAGTTTCATGGCCCTAGAATTACTTCCATCAATCTTTACCACTGTAACACCCTGATTCGCTGAACCGAAATGCTGCATAGTGCTCATGACCCTGAGGGACCACAAGTGAACCCATGACTGATATATGTACCTGTATACTGCAAATCATGATATAATAATGTGGAATACATAGAACTGTAACGCCATAAGGTTCAACTAAATAAAACCATGTGGGTGATAGTACCCAAAACAACCCAATCTGAAAGCTAAGTCTGAACGTAAATCTGAATATAAATCTGAAAGCCTCTAAACTATCTGAATAAGGAGTTGAAGGAACATATCTCCAAATAACTCCGTAAAACTAAATTGAAGAAATAAATAAATGTATTAAGTCATATTGTCCTCGAATCAATGAGGACTCGCTGTGTCTCTACGACTAGAATGATACCGCTACTGTTGGGCTGGAGCTCGTGTCTCGGAACCTATGGTATAATATGAAAAGAAAGCACCATAGCGCAAATGCGTTAGTACAACTAGAGTACTAAGTATAAGAGGAAGGTAGGCTGAACATAAAAGGTTTCATGTATGAACAACACTGACTGACTAATATGAATGTGGGAGTGCAAACACACATATATAGAAACTGGGACCGTGAATACGTGATAGCATGACCTGTAAGCTAATACATGGTTTACTGATAACGTTAATGACTGATACTGACATTGATAACATGGACGACTATTTTTGAAAGTCCTGTATATACTAAAATCTGAAGAACACCCTGAGTTCTTTTACTGAGATTGATACTAAAACTATGGGAAGTAGTGTTTAACCAACATGCCCCATGTATGCCTGTTATGGCTAAGCTGGGGTCCAATCTCTGCCCCGACTGGAGGGGTGTCAATACCATGCCACGAGTAAGGACAGCCTGTGAGTGACCCTTATCTGGCGGGTACTCAATGAGAATAGTGGGAACCCTAAACTGACGGGTTCAGCCACCTCATCAATCCTAATATAACGGGTTAAGATGTCTCAACCAACGCTAGCTACGTAGTTCTGGAACATAAGGATGAATACTAAGAATAACACCATGAACTGGCGGGTGAGTTTCCATCCTTGGGTTCACTCGGTGCTAACCTCTACTCCTATTTGGAGGGACTGGACATGAATAACTGACTGTACATGACTTAATCTTACAGACTTCCATCGACTGGCGAAATGTTACTGATATCTGACAACTGACTAAGATCATGAGGTTTTCCTGAGTCACATGACTAACTGAAGTCTATGGAATCATAGCTTGAGTTCGGATATCATGAAGCATGAAATGGATCTAGGCACACAGCTATAGTTTTCGAGTACAAGTACCCCCAAGACTCGATGGAAGGAAACTGACACACATGACTGACTTGATCATAAGAATAGATTCCATAATTTATAATATCATAAGTAGGTATCTCATACTAAGCATGGTTATCAACAATGTATTGCATGGAAAGAATTTCATAACACATGGAAGTACTTGCACAATCTTAATATCATGTTCATTGCATAATCATATTGGTAACACATACCAATAGCATGGAAGTTCATATGGATTGCATGGTTATCATACATCTTGATCATAAGTAGGATTTGCAAGTAAACATAGCATAATCTCATAAGAATAGTTCATGAGTATTCCAACAACATTTACAAGGCATATTATCAACATAGAAGTTATTGGAATGTAAGGGCATATCATGAATCCTTCACTTAGTCACAATTTAGCTATATTGCGTGATTTCTAGTTTCTTAGGCATTTTATCAAACACCTTACATGCACATCTTAAGCATAGAAGAAATCATCAAATTATACATCATGAACAACCAAATTTACATGTTTCCAACTCATATGTTATTATGAATTCATAAAAACATATAAAGATTCCATCTTGGGAATCACCTAATATCAACACTATGATCATCAACAACCAACAATATAGAAATCCTACATTATAATGAAAAAGATAGTTTTTGAGCTTTATGGATGAAAGGGATCCATAAATCAACACAAACCATACCTTATAAGGAATATTCTTGATGATTGACGGAGGAATTTCCTTAAAATCGGATCTTTAAACTTAGTTACACAAGCCTAGCTGTTTTTCTCTTTTAGTGCTCATGGATGATGACATTTGAGAAGATAATAGGGTTGTAATATGTTTAGAAGCTATATATTTTGTAGGTTTAAATTTAGGGATGTGTAAGGAGTGTTAAAAGACTTAATTACCCTTAAAATAACTCAAAATAGAGTGTTTTTAGCACCAGGAACTGACTTAGGCGGCACCCAAGTGATTGCCTAAGTTAGGTTGGGCGGCGCCAAACCAATCACCTCTGTTTGGTTGGGTGGCGCCTAACCAATTGCCTATGTTTGGTTGTGCGGCACCTAACCAATCACCTATGTTTTTTTGGGTGGCGCCTAACCAATTGCCCATCCTTACTGTCTCTCACAAAAATGGGCATAACTTTTTGCTCGGGTATTGGATGAAGGAGAAATTAGTACCGTTGGAAAGCTAATTCGATTATATACAATTTGGTAGGTATAAATCAGACAAAATACCACACTAACATCAACTTATATTTGTAGAAAGATGATCCTTTCAAAATCGAACACTAAAACTTGATGGAATCAAAAACTCTTAGCATGTATTACCTTAAGTGACTCATATGAACATGCTTAATGCATCATAAGCTATCCTATCACTAGGATATTCATTGTAAGCCATGTACTCAAGTATGAATCACAGGATAGGTGATTTCATACGTAGGAATACTTATTCACTTCCTAGCTTAGAAACATGCGGGGTATTACAATATCTTTCCCTTGGGAACATTCGTCCTCGAATGAGAATTTAATGAGAAGGGATACAAGACAATAGAACCTGAACTGAACATGAATAAATGTAACTTGATCTCATGACTGACATGCTAAACATACTGAACTCGTACATATATGATGCACGGATAACTGACACATGAATGCATGACTGAGTATGAAATGGTTAATAGGTACAAAGTTTATACTGGAAACATGAACGTGAAACTAAATAATATTAAGAAGAACTGTTACCTTGAGCTTGATCTGAATTGGTGGGGAAGAGGTGAGGATACTTGGTATGCATATCTTCTTCTGCTTCCCAAGTAGCTTTCTCATGAGACTAATTTTGCCAAAGAACCTTGACTAGAGGGACTTCTTTGTTCCTCAATCTACGAGTCTGATAATCTAAGATTTTGACTAGAATCTCATCATAGGAGAGGCTGTTCTGAATGTCGATGCTATGAATAGGGACAACAACTGCTGGGTCACCTCTGCACTTCTTTAGCAAAGAGACATGGAAGACTGGATGGACTGAGGCTAGATTTGAAGGCAAATCAAGCTCATAAGCTACCTTGATGAAGCGACAAAGAATTCTGAAGGTACCGACATATCGAGGACTCAGTTTCCCTTTCTTGCCAAACCTCTTCACTTCCTTCATGGGAGAGATCTTAAGATAGACATAGTCATTGATCTTGAACTCGAGATCCTTTCTACAAACATCTGCATAGGACTTCTGTTGCCTCTGAGTAGCCCAGAGTCTCTCTCTGATCAACTGAACTTTCTCTAAGGCATCGAATACTAAGTCAGGACTTATGATTGAGGCCTCACTAACTTTAAACCAACCAATCGGAGATCTACATCTTCTACCATAGAGAGCTTTGAATGGAGCCATCTGAATACTAGAATAATAGCAATTATTTTATAAAAACTCAATCAAAGGCAAGTGGTCATCCCAACTTTCCTTAAAGTCAATTGCTCACACCCTTAGCATATCTTTAAGAGTCTGAATGGTCCTCTCAGCTTGACCATCTATTTGGGGATGAAATGTAGTACTGAGATGGACTTGAGTATCGAGACCCTTTTAGAATGCTTTGCAAAAGTGAGAAGTGAACTGGGTACCTCTTTCCAAGATGATAGATAGTAGAACACTGTGTAATCTAACTAACTCCCTGATATAAAGTTTGGCATAATCCTTGGTGGAATAAGAAGTACGAACAGGAAGAAAATGAGCTGACTTAGTCATTCTATCTATAATAACCAAGACTGAATCATGCTGATGACGAGTTCTAGGCAAACCCATCATGAAGTCCATGTTAACTTCTTCCCACTTCCAAGTAGGAATGGTGAACTCTTGTATGGAACCACTAGGTTTTTGATGCTCTATTTTAAGCTGCTGACATGTAGAGCACTTAGCCACAAATTTTGCAACATCTCTCTTCATCCCACTCCACTAATAGATCTCCCGCATGTCGAGCTACATCTTAGTGACCCCTGGATAAATAGATTATCGTGCACCATGCACTTCTGCAAGAATTTGCTGACTCAATTCATCTACACCTGGAATACATAGACGATCCTGACAATGAAGGACACTATCTCCCCCTTGGGAGAAAACCTTGACTTTCTGATTTTTAACTGACTATTTGAGCTTGACAAGGCTAGGATCCCTGTCTTGTTTCTCTTTCACCTCAAAAACTAGAGATGACTCTGAACTACTATGAAAACATACACCTCCCTTCGAAGAATCGACTAAGCGAACACCTAGTCTGGCAAGCTGATGGATCTCCTGAGCCATCTTTTTCATACTATCCTTAACGCGAGAAATACTACCCATGGAGAGTCTACTGAGAGCGTCGGCCACAACATTGGCCTTTCTTGGATGATAAAGAACACTCATGTCATAATCCTTTAAGAGCTCTAACCATCTTCTCTGGCGAAGATTGAGATCTTTCTGGGAAAAGATGTACTGGTGGCTTTTATGGTCTGTGAAGACATCTACATGAACTCCATAGAGATAATGCCTCCAAATCTTTAAGGTATAAACTACCGCTGCTAACTCAAGATCATGAGTAGGATAATTCTCCTCATGTGACTTTAACTGTCTGGAGGTGTAGGCTATGACCTTACCATGTTGGATGAGGACACAACCTAAACCCACTCTGGATGCATCATAATAGACTACAAAAATGTCTGAATCATCTGGAATAGCTAAAAATAGAGCTGAGGTGAGTTGAGTCTTCAACTCTTGGAAGCTCTTCTCGCATAAATTTGACCACTAAAACTTAATCGTCTTCTAAGTCAATCTGGAAATTGGGGATGCAATAGAAGAAAATCCCTTGACAAACCATCTGTAATATCCAACCAAACCCAAGAAACTCCTGATATCTGATGGAGATACGGGTTTGGGCTAGTTTTTTACTGCCTCAATTTTCTAAGAATCAACTCTAATTCCATTACCGGAAATAATATGGCCAAGGAATTCTACTGATCTTAGCCAAAATTTGCACTTGATGAACTTAATGAATAATTGGTGATCCCTGAGAGTTTGAAGAACAATCCTGAGATGATCTGCATGATCACGCTCTATACGAGAATAGACCAGAATATCATTTATGAAGACTATGACAAACATGTTCAAGCACTACTTGAACACACGGTTCATCAAATCCATGAAAGATGTAGGGGCATTGGTAAGACCAAATGACATGACTAAAAATTCAAAGTGACCATACCAAGTACAGAAAGTTGTCTTCGGAATGTCACATTCTCTAACTCTGAGCTGATGATAGCCTGATATGAGGTCTATCTTAGAGAAGTAACTGGCACGCTGTAGTTGGTCGAATAGATTATTAATACTGTGAAAATGATATCTGTTCTTGACCGTTACCTTGTTGAGATAACGATAATCAATACACATCCTGAGAGAACCATCTTTCTTGTGTGCGAACAATACTGGCGCACCCCATGAGGAAATGCTGGGTCGGATGAATCCCTTATCTAAGTGATCCTTTAACTGATCTTTTGGTTCCTTGAGTTCAGCTGGTGCCATTCTATATGGAAGAATAGAAATAGGTTGAGTATCCGAAAGAAGGTGTATGCCGAAGTCTATTTCCCTTTCGGGAGAAATGCCTGGAAGATCTTTAGGAAAGACATCTAAGTATTGGAATCTTTAACATGCATGAGATAATACACACGCCCCTTAGAAATCATTTTCCTTGCTCGAAGGTAGGAAACAAGTTGACCCCTGAACGCTGAAATGCTACCTTCCACTCTAGGACGGGCTCATTCAGAAACAAAAACTAAACTATCCTGTTTCTGCAGTCGACTGTGGCATAGCAGGAATGAAGCTAATCCATGCATAGAATGAAATCAAAATCAGTCATCTTTAACTCCATTAAATCTGATGACATGGATTTATGAGATATCATAATCGGGTAGTTCTTGTTTACCCATCGGGCTATGATGGTTTTACCCACTGGCGTAGAGACTGAGAAGGGCTCTGCTAGGACTTCGGGACTGATTTCGACATCGCCTACTATGTATAGAGTAGCAAAAGACAAAGATACACCTGGGTCTATCAAAGCATAAGCATAAACATGGAAAATCTGTAACATACGAGTAACGACATCAGGAGAATTTTTTTGATCCTTCCAGGATTGAAGAGCATAGAGTCTGTTTGGGCGTTGCCCACTGGTAGCACTGGAAATGGCACCCTACTGGTTCGAGCAATTGGACTGAGCTATAGAATGATTTTGCTAACCCTGAAGACTTGACTACAGATACTCCCTAATCCTGTGGCCTGGCTTACCACAACCAAAACAAAAATCACTACTGGCTCTGCAAATGCCCTTGTGGTTCTTACCACAAGTCTAACAAAGGGGATTCGTTCGGGAACTATTAACACTGCTATGAGATTTAGAGCCTGGAAAT
The DNA here is from genome assembly GCF_002878395.1 of Capsicum annuum. Classification (NCBI taxonomy): domain Eukaryota; kingdom Viridiplantae; phylum Streptophyta; class Magnoliopsida; order Solanales; family Solanaceae; genus Capsicum; species Capsicum annuum. The sequence goes on along the minus strand of NC_061122.1, from coordinate 122,113,435 downwards.
TTGTCTTTATTGCCTTCTTTGAACTTTAGCACTAGAGCGCTGGCAGAGAACGGAGATGGAATGGCTGACTTGGAGCAAAATTATGAACGGTTTCCTCCATCTAACTTGGGGTGAGTAAAGTTGAAATTACCTGACCTTGCTCTCTTGTTCTGTATCTCCCTAGTGTTAAACTTCTTCTCTTCTACTTGCTGGGCATGGGTCATGACTTTGGCTAAGGTCATATCACTGATTAGCATCGCAGACCTATACTTATTTACCATGCTATTATTGACCCCTGACACGAACTTGCTCATCTTAGCCCTATTGTCAGCAACCACATGAGGAGCATACCTGGCAAGCTGAGTAAATTTGAAAGAATACTTCTTAACCGTCATATTCCCTTGCCTGAGGTTGATGAACTCAAGAACTTTGGCTGCCCTCAGCTATTGGGGAAATAATCTGTCTAAGAAGGCCATGACAAATTCCTCTCACTTGATAGGGCCTGCATCATCTAACCTCTTAGATTTCCACTGTTTATAGCAATCATTAGCAATATCCTGTAACTGGTAGGCGGCTAACTTGGCACTCTCAATAGAATTAACACCGATAATATCAATGACCTTCTGGACTTGGTCAATGAATTGCTGAGGGTCCTCATCAGACTTAGACCCATGGAAAGATGGAGGATTCATCTGGGTGAAGTCCCGAACCCTAGCTGCTTTGGGATTTGCCGAAATGAATGGTGGTCGTTCATTATGTGCAGCCATGGACTGAGAAAGTATGGTAAATATGGCTCCAAACTCCGCATGGGAAACATGTTCGCCCAAAGAATCTTCGGGCTGAGGAGCTGGCTGGTTTCTTCTCTTTGGGGCCATGGTCTTGAATAAGAGAATAATGGATTAGATTTAGAGTTTAACTTGTGATGATGCTCACTAGCATGACATGAATAATGAATAAAGGGGACTGTTCCTAAAACATCTTATATCCTTCCGCACATAAATGTGGCGCGCAACATATCTATGTACAAGACTCTACTAGATGCGGCTTTCAGACTTCCTAGGACTCTATTGAACCTTAGGCTCTGATACCATTCTGTCATGACCCAGCCCGAGGCCCTGTCCATGATGGGTATCCCAAACTACACAAGCCCGAGATAACCCTGTCTCTACACAACCTAATAGTGATATTATCTGCTCTGGGCCTAGGCTCGTACGGCTATAAAATGCATCACTAGGGAGTAAGGATTTATCACTTATATACCCAGTATCCCTTCTATGTTTTTTCTATGTGGGACTCCTTCCTAAGTTGGGGTGTTACATATACCCCCTTTACAGACTCAGCGTCCTCAATGAGGTTTGTCCCACTGAATGGGATTTGCCTAGACTCAGGACTAAGGTTTACCTACACTCAGTTTGAACTCTGGACCACATCGACAGGGACGACACAGGAGCAACTCTGATACCAAGTTTATAACACCCTAATTTGCTGAACCGGAATGCTACATAGTGCTCATGACCTCGAGGGACCTCAAGCTAACCCATGACTGATATCTGTTCCTGTATACTGCAAATCATGATATAATAATGAAGAATAGATAGAACTATAAGGCCATAAGGTTCAACTAAATAAAACCATGTGGGTGATGGTACCCAAAACAACCTAATCTGAAAGCTAAGTCTGAACGTAAATCTAAACATAAATCTGAAAGCCTCTAAACTATCCAAATAAGGAGTTGAAGGATCATGTCTAAAACTAACTCTGTAAAACTGAACTGAAGAAATAAATAAATGTATCAAATTATATTGTCCTTGAATCAATGAAGACTCACTATGTCTCTGCGACTGGAATGCTACCGCTACTGTTGGGATGGAGCTCGTCTCTCAAAACCTATGGTGTAAAATGAAAAAATAAGCACCACAGCGCAAATGCCTCAGTACAACTGTAGTGCTTAGTATACGAGGAAGTTAGGCTAAACATAAAGGGTTTCATGCATGAACAACACTGACTGACTAATATGAACGTGGAATTGCAAACACATATATGAAACTAGGGTCATGAATATGTGATAGCATGACCTGTAAGCTAATACATAGTTTACTAATAACGGTCATGACTGATACTAAAACTGATAACATGGAAGACTCTATCTGATAGTCCTGTATATACTAAAATATGAAGAACGTCCTGAGTTCTTTTACTGAGACTAATACTGAAACTATGGGAAGTAGTGTTTAACCGAAATGCCCCATGTATGCCTGTTATGGCCAAGCTAGGGTCCAATCTCTGCCCCAACTGGAGGGGTGTCAACACCGTGCCATGGGTAGGGATAGCCAGTGAGTGACCCTTATCTGGCAGGTACTCCATGAGAATGGTGGGAACCCTAAACTGATGGGTTAAGCCACCTCATCAACCCTAATCTAACAGGTTAAGATGTCTCAACCTATGCTAGCTACATAGCTCTGGAACACAAGGATGACTACTAAGAATCACACCCTGAACTGGTGGGTGAGTTTCCATCTGGACGGACTGGACATGAATAACTGACTATACATGACTTAATCTTATTGAATTCCGTCGACTGGCAGAATGTTACTGATACCTGACAACTGACTAAGATCATGAGGTTTTCCTGAGTCACATGACTGACTGAAGTCTATGAAATCATAGCTTGAGTTGGGATATCATGAAACATGACATGGATCTAGGAACACAACTATAGTTTTCGAGTACAAGTACCCCCAGGACTCGATAGAAGAAAACTAACACACATGACTGACTTGATCATAAGAGTAGATACCATAATTTATAATATCATAAGTAGGGATCTCATACTAAGCATGGCTATCAACGATGTATGATGTGTAAAGGATTTCATATAACTTGGAAGTACTTGCACAGTCTTAATATCATGTTCATTTCATAATTATATTGGCAATACATACCAATAGAATGGAAGTTCATGTGGATTGCATGGTTATCATACATCTTGTTCATAAGTAGGATTTGCAAGTAAACATAGCTTAATCTCATAAGAATATTTCATGAGTATTCCAACAACATTTACAAGGCACATTATCAACATATAAGTCATTGGAATGTAAAGGCATATCACGAATCCTTCACTTAGTCACAATTTATCTATATTGCATGATTTCTAGTTTCTTAGCATTTTATCAAACACCTTCCATGCACATCTTAAGCATACGTGAAATCATCAAATTATACATCATGAACAACCAAATTTACGTGTTTCCAACTCATATGATATCATGAATTCATAAAAACATATAAAGATTCCATCTTGGGAATCACCCAATATCAACAACATGATCATCAATACGCAAAAATATAGAAATCATACTTTATAATGAAAAAAGAGGGTTTTTAAGATTTATGGATGAAAGGGATCCATAAATCAACACAACACATACCTTAGAAGGAAGATTCTTGATGATTGATGGAGGAATTTCCTTGAAATCGGATCTTCAAGCTTAGTTACGTAACCTTAGTTGTTTTTCTCTTTTAGTGCTCTTGGATGATGAGCTTTGATATGATAATAGGATTGTAATATGTTTATAAGCTATATATTTCATAGGTTTAAGTTTAGGTACGTGTAAGGAGTGTTAAAAGACTTAATTACCCTTAAAATAACTCAAAATAGAGTGCTTTTGGCACCTGGAACTGACTTAGGCGGCACCCAAGTGATTACCTAAGCTAGGTTGGGTAGAGCCTAACCAATCACCTATGTTTGGTTGGGCAGTGCCTAACCAATAGCCTATGTTTGGTTAGGCAGTGCCTAACCAATCACCTAAGTTTGGTTGGGAGGCGCCTAACCAATCGCCTATCCTTACTGTCTCTCACAAAAATAGGCATAACTTTTCATTCGGGTATTGTATTAAGGCAAAATTGGTATTGTTGGAAAGCTAATTTGATTCTCTAAAATTTGGTGGGTATAAATAATCAAAAATTCCACATTAACATTGAGTTATACTTATTCAAAGATGACCCTTGCAAAATCGAACACTAAAACTTGATGGATTCAAAAACTCTTAGCTTGTGTTACCTTAAGTGACTCATATGAAAATTCTTAATGCATCATAAGCTATCCTATTACTAGGATATTCATTTTAAGTCATGTACTCAAGTATGAATCATAGGATAAGAGATTTCATATGTAGGAATATTTATTCAATTTCTAACTTAGAAATATGCGGGGTATTGCAACCACTCCCAACTTAGGATTTTAGCCTCAAGTTTTATTTTCTAGTTCAAAGAGGGTATGGTTCAAAAGAGGGATAATAATAAGGGTTCACGACTTATAATGTGTGTCCAAAGAATGGTCCAAAGGCTCAAAGTGGGTAAATAGGGATTACATTTATGCATGGCTAGGCTTTTTAGAATAAAGTGGATTCCAAAATCACAAGGATGGCCAAAGATCATTTATCCAACCAAATACAATCAAAATTAGCTTTGAAAGACTAATGGGGAAAGTTCTAGATATCACAAGTATACAAGAGATGAAGAAAATTTACTCTCCACACATGGCATGCAAAATTTGCAAAGAATGCTTAATTGCCCCTCCTATTAGAGATAAAATTGGAGTATCTATCATTATTCACAAGTTAAAAATTTGTGGAGCCACAAAAAAGAGAAATTTTTTTGTTACAAAGTTTCTCATATCCATGTCCCTTGAGTTTTATTGAAAAAACTTAGACGAGCGGGGTTGTTTGTTTAGCATTAGCACCACGCTCAATTTTCCAACTTATCGCTACAACTAAAACCTTAGCCTCACATTTTGTATCAATATGTGTAAACTAACCATATTCCTACCCAAACTTCACCAAAGGTTTAAAATGTGATCCTAAATTAACAATTTACAATTTACAATGCCACAGGTACTCAAACTTCCCTTGCTTTTATGACCTTTGATTCCACAGGTACTCAGAATTCCTCTCCATTAAAATGGTTCAAAAACCAAACACGATGTTTTAACCTTAAGAATGTCATCACTCAATCTATCATAGGTCAAAGATCGTCATAAATTGCCATAATCAAAATAAAACTAAAGTAAAAAAAAAACTAAAACAAAACCCATATAATAATCCATGAAAATGTGGGCACCATTAGAGTGCCCAAATATAGCATCCCAAAATAAAAAAAATATTATCTAACATAAAGATACTTAGGAACATATCAAAACAATACAAATTTAGGGGAACCCCCAACTAAAAAGAAAGCAGTGTCCTCACAGTAAGTGCAATAAAGCAAAGGTAAAAGGGGTCTTCCTAAATCTACATCAGGACCTATCCTCTTCTATTGACTTTGCACCATCACCACCAACATCATTAACTAACCAATCTATAGGGGCCTCTTTATGACTCTTTAACCTAGGCGAAGGCAGTTGATCATTGGGTTTGAGCACCTTGATGATGCGGTTTACCCCTTTCCACACCTTTCTAATTAATTTGTCATTCTTCTTCTATCTCTTTACTATATTCTTGTGCGATTCCCTAAGGTCACTATGTGATTCAGCCAAGGCTAAATAAGCTTTCTCCAAGCTATCAATTGTGGTTTCTTGCTTTTTCTTCTCCACCAGGTATATCTTATAATATGATTGAGTTATATATCAATAATGAGTGATGGAGGGATCTCTTTGTCCCTGAGGCAATCTGGATAATAGCTCCCTCACCTCTCACACCTGACCTAAGAAGTCATCAAAGGGGTTGGCTGATGAAGGTCTATAAGAGTGTGTCCTCCTAGGTCAACTTGCCTAAGTCCACCTTACTTTTTTTACTCTAACTAGAGGCACCCTCACCTTATAATTTGAGTGGGAAAATACGAGGGCCTGGGTGCACCTAGGTATCTGCAGCATACTCCTATACCTCTACCCTTTTGGAAAGCTCAGTGATAAGGAAAGGAAAGAGAAGAACTATACCTCCCTGGTTCTTAAAGTGCCACCACTCTGAGAGTATAATATCACCCACTTTTAGAGTAATCCCAAAGAGGATGCAAGCCACCACCTATGCTTGCAAATTTGTGAGAATAGTCATATGAGTGCATGGCAATACTCTGCTATAGATAATACTTATCCAAAGCCTGGCCTCTACTTTTATGTCATTTATTAAAATATCTCTCGTAGTGGTGGCCCAAAGAGCTTCTTTTCCTAAATATAATATGTTGGCCATCCAGGACCCTGGCTCATATGCTTTTACTTGGAACTACCCCATGTCAGTATCTGGGAGACCATATATCTCATTAATCCGCTCTGCTCTAAAGTTCACTTGGTTACCCTGATTTATCATTATTGGGTTTGTAAGAGAAACTGTGCTAAGGTTCACGTAGAACTCATGTACCTAATGTTCATTGGCATCTAGGGGTCTGGGGAAAAGCACATCTACTTGGTAGTAGTGAGTCGGGCATGGAATGATGGGAGCTTCTCCTTTTTGGGAGTATTTTATCCTTGGCAGATCACTGTAGTAGATATTTTGGCATTCGGTGGCCATGAACTTAGTGTTGTTAAAATCTCCCATCCTTGAGGCTTAGTACCTGTAAGCATAACAATACAGACCATCATTAGCATTATCACACCAAAATCATGCTAGATTAATTGGTTAAAATGATATGGTAGTGTTTTAGAAGGTTTTGGATTGAGAAATAGGTGTGAAAATTTTTGGCTACTGCAGACAACTGCCCTCAGGTATGGAAATCATGGAGCAATGACCGCGATCGCGGTACCTGAGACCATAGTTGAAAGTTCTACACATCCCTTATAACAAAAATTTTTAACCCCAAATTTGTGTTCCAACTAGGCACATCAACATCATAATCAGAGAACTTAAGCCTAGAATGCGTGATTATAACCCTAAACTCTAAGGAATTCACATTGAACACATTGGGGCATTGAATCAAACACATGGTGTACAAGATAAGTTCTAAGGTTTTAGGCCTCAATTAGGCCATTAAAGACTTCCCCATTGATGTGTACACCATATAACAACTAATCGCCACAATACTAAAAAACAAGCATAGATTTTGAGATAAAAACACTATTCTAGGCCTTTCCCTCAACTATAAGTTCTAAGCATAAAATTATGATAAAAAAAAAGGAGTCGAGACAATATACCAAATAAGATGATGCAATGAGATTGACATGAACACATGGATTCTCAACACAATGCAAAAAATGGAGAGAATTATAGAGAACTTGTATAAAGGTATGTGTGAAGAAATTGAGTTATATGATTATTTAAATGAGTCGACCGCGATCACGGGCATGCGGCCTCTGCGATTGCATAGACATGGGCCATGGTCACGGTAGATGATACAAAAAACTAGGTATTTTGTACTCCTCTATTCATTCCCAACATGCAAATTCCACACATTTCCTTTTACACTTTCAATCAGCATTCTCCTAGCACCACCTTTTCATGGATTCTATGAAAAGATGCAAAAATAAAATCTACTCTATCATGTATAAAATAAAAGGATACGAGACACTTTTTGTAGCTTAATGGGGTGCCTCCCATAGAGAGTTCAGTTTAACATCTTAGTATGATGCCTCCTCCACTTCCTTTAGTGCTTCCACTTAGAAGATTTGAATCTTCATCCCAACTTTCATTCACTAAGCAATGAATGGTAGAGGGACAAAAGATTCTAATCTTCCAAGACAAAGCTTAGAAGAAATGAGGAAATGGTGAGGGATCTTCTATCATGCCATTTTGAGGACTTGAACCTTTTACCTAATTTCACATCAAATTTCTAGTTTGGCTCCTTGGGTTAAGGTGAGGACATCAATAGGACACTATTTGTACATTGGAAGTTGAGTTCCATGGCCTTTAATGAAGGGGTTTCCATATGCTCTTTTGTAAGGTTAAATCCAAAAATGTAAGAATCATACTCCTCTTCACAATTAATCATTTGTGTAGGTGGATAGATTCTCATCATATTCTTCAGGCACAATGTTAAAAAGTGGTTTGAATGAGGTCTATCCCAACTTTTGGAATCGTTTCCTCATTATCACTTTTATCCCGAAATAGTCTAGATCCATCATAATAGATGTTCTTAGCTTCTTCTTTAGACTCTAGAATTATTTCTTTTATTTTGGCATCTTCAACATCATTTGATTTTGTTGATTAGGAAATCACTGAGGATTTTTCATTGCCAACCTCATACTCATAGCTTGGATTATCTTCTAAATTAACCTCCTCTTGGGAAGTAAGAAGTGAGGATGTCACACATCGTATTGGGGTAGGGTGATGGAAATGAAGGCTCACTTTGGAAGTTCTGTATGATAAGAAGGTGCCCCCAAAGCTTAAAGGTAATTTCTATAGAGTGGTAGTCCAGTCGGCTATATTGTATGGAGTAGAGTGTTGTCTTGTTAAGAACTCCCAGATCCAAAAGTTGAAGGTAGTAGAGATGAATGTTGTCATAAATGTGTGGACACACCAAGAAAGATAGGGTGTGGAATGAAATTATTTAGGATAAGGTGGGAGTTACCTTAGTGGATGACAAGATAAAAAAAATAAGGCTACATTGGTTCAGGCATGTGATGAGGAGGGGCTCTGATGCTCCTATTCAGAGGTATGAGAAACTAACTATGGATGATTTTAAGCAGGGTAGAGGTAGACCAAAAAAATATTACTGGAAGGTAATTAGGCATGATATAGAGAAGTTACAGCTTATGGAGGACATAACCCTTGATAGGAATGTATGGAGGATGCAGATTAGGGTAGAGGGTTAGGGGGTGGGAGTGCATCGGTAATAGTAGAGGAGTGTTTTTATGTGTCTAGAATTTCTTGTTTGCACTGTTGTGGCTACAATATTATCTTATGGCTAGCGGTGTTAGTTTATTTTGCATACCGTACTAGTTTACATGAACTTATCTATTATGTTTGTTATGTAGTTAGTTTATTTTGCATACTGTACTAGTTTTTATGCACTTATCTTTTGTGTTTATTAAACTGTTATTGGTGTTAAGTTGGGGGTCTATCAGAAACAACCTCTCTACTTAACTTGAGGTAGTGGTATGTTCTATGAACACTCTACCCTCTCCAGACTCCACTATGTGGGAATACGCTGGGTATGTTCTTATTATCTCCATGCCTACTTCCTTCATCTTGACAATCTCCCTTCCAAATGCCTCATTAGAATTGCGTATCTCTTGTATATTCTTCCCCATTGTCACTACCCAATCCAAAATAGTTTGAAGTATTGCTTCAAAACTATTGGACCTGGTATGTTGATTTTCCCCCTTCTCCTCATAATACCTATCAAACTTATAAGAAGGTCTAGCAACTCAGTTACCATAATAAAGGGTAGGGTAATTAGGTCAATCACTCTAATGTCCATCTCGACCACCACACAAAGAACAAGTATACTCCCAATTGGATCGAGATAGTGTTGTTATCTTTCTCCAGGGAGCATGCGTGCAATCTCTTCCAAAGTATAGTCCGTCACAATACGGACATGGATCGTTAAGATAGGACTTACAACTACTAAAATTATATTTGTTCGGAGATGCCATAGAGAAAAGTAAAACAAAAGAAAAGATCTATCTAACACAGGAAACAAAAGAAAATTACAAACAAGTATTTACAAGCTTGAATTCAAGCAGGTCAGCTAGAATTCCAAATGAACTTAATACGGCAAATTGTTTCCCTACAATAACATCATTATCTATAACGTTTAACTTACACCTCAATTTAAGTGCAAGGAGGTCATTATCAATATATTTACCTAACTTTGAAGTCAGGGTCAAATCCATGCGGAACAATGTGAGTGGCAATCAAGTTAATTTGAAATAATGGATATTTGTTAAATTCAAACCAATAATACAAAAATATAAAAATAGGGGGTGAGAACGGTATTAACACTAATGTTTCTTTCTGGGATTTTATAGTATTAATTTGGGCCTACGAATAATTAATGTCTAGGTAATTAGGTACGGATCTTAGGATTATGCTTTCCTAAGGGCAACATATGCATGAATGTGTGATAATTTGATGCAAATTATAAGTGTTGGTGTTGTGGAAGGCTAGGTTAGAAATCGTCGAGTCTAATTTGTTAACAAAACACCAAGGGTGTTACTCATTAACCCTTTTGATAACCTAATAAGTTCTTTAATCTAAACCATCCAATACCTCAATTAAACACCCCCGGTTCTAGGATGGTGCCTTAAGTATAGTCAACTTCACAGTCTAAGATTGTGAAAATTAGTAAACTATGCTCATAAATAGTCTATTATTGCCTTAGTTCCCACATTCCTCTTTCAAGGATGATATGGGTCCTTAAAGTTCATCCAAACCCCTCTTTCAAAAATGGTTTGAGCTTTCAAGAGCTTTTGATTTTCATCCATCAAACCCATTTGGGTATTTAGGTATTTCACCCATAAATCTCAATTAATTTACTCAAGCAATAGTAGAATACAACACCACAAACTAGTAAATGCACAAGCAAATCATATCTCACATATATTTACACCATATTCTAGCATAATCCCAAAAGGAAAAACTAGCTACTCATAAGATAAATAACTAAAGACTCCACCCAAAATCTTTATTAATTTGATTTAAGAAATTCTAAGTGAATGTTTCTTCAAATTATGAGATCCAACAAATCTTCAATGTGAGCTCACTAATTATTCACTTGGAAGTCACTCCACAATATTCTTCACCTAAAATTTATATAATATTTCCTTCTCCAAGAATGGAGGCAACAAATCCTAGAAAAATGTCTAAAAATTGAGGAAGGTGGAATATATGATGGATTAGGGTTTGAGTCTTTCTTTTGTCAAATTTGGGATCATCCACGTGCATTTTCTTTTCTACCCTTGGGCTCCATTCTTTCACTAGGCCATAATCATAGAGTCTATGCCGCGACCGTGATTCGCTCTTGTGATCGCAGCTTATTGATATGTTTGATTGATCGTGATCACAGTTCTCAAACTATGACTATGGTAACTGAGAATATTTCTGATCCAAGTCTTCATCTGCACTTTCTTGCTTCCTTTTGATCATTTTAATCTCCAATCCATATCTTTCTATCTCATTAACTTTGCACCTATAAAATATGGATATTAGTGCATTTAATCATAATTTTTCCTCATTTATTCATTCATAACTAGGTAATACAAATGAATGTTGAGTGTAAATAAGTGATAAAATCTTCACTCATCACCTATTCCCTCATGGATTTGATAAATCAAATGTCCATGCCTTATTTAGACTCTTTCATGATTATTTTCATTGATGACATTTTTTTGTATTTGAAGAGCAGGAAGAAGCAGGATAGATATTTGAGGATTGTGCTCCAGACTTTGAGAGATCATAGCCATTTTTCCAAATTCTCAAAGTGTGAGTTTTAGCTTGAGTCTGTTACATTCCTAGGACATATGATGTCTAAAGATAGGATTATGGTGGATCCAACAATTGTTGAGGCTATTTATCATTTGTCAAGACCTACATCTCTGAATGAGGTTCGTAGCTCTATTAGTTTAGAAGGATACTATAGACAGTTCATTGAGAGTTTTGCTACTATTGCAGAACCAATAACTATATAAACTAGGAAAGAGGTTTCTTTCAAGTTGTCTAAAGAGTGCGAGTCAAGCTTTGTTAAGCTCAAGGACCTGCTCACTAAAGCTTTTACATTAACTCTTTCGATTGAGGGTAAGGGTTTTACCATATTTTTTTATGCTTCTCGTGTTGGTTTAAGTTGTGTTCTTATCTAGTATGACCGATTCATTGCTTATCCATCAAGGCCATTGAAGGTGAATGAGTGCAACAACCTTACTTATGATTTAGAGTTGGACAATAGTAGTTTTTTCTCTTAAGATTTGGAGGTATTACTTGTATGGCCTTCATTGTGAGATATACTTGAATCACCATAGTCTTTAGCACCTAGTGATTCAGAAGAAGCTTGATTTTAGGCAACACAAATAGATGGAGTTGCTACAGGAATATGATATCTCTATTCTATACCATTTAAGCAAATCAAATGTGGTAGTAGACGTGTTAAGTTGGAAGGTGATGAACATAGGTAGTATGACTTCTATTTAAATTTTTGAGCAGCTATTGGCTTGGGATATTCGGTTCTTATCCAACTTAATGGTTCAAATTGATAATTTAGACTCTTGGAGGATCCTTTCTAATGTTAAGGCTAGGTCTACCTTAATTGCACAGATTTTGAGTCACAAGTTTGAGGAAAGTCTACTTTATGGAATTTGTGATAAGGTTTTGAGGGGTGAGTCTAGGAAGAATACCTTAGATTAAGAGGGTATCTTGAGATATGATGGCCACATTTCTATTTTGAGGTTTTAAGACTTGATTTAGTTGATATTGTGGAAGGCTCATAGCTCTACGTATTCTATTCATCTTGGTATAAATAAGATGTATAGGAATTTGAGAAAAAATTATGGGTGGAGTGGCATGAAGAGGGATATAGCAAACTTTGTAGCTCGTTGCCTATGTTGTCAGCATACAAAGGTCGAGCATCAAATGCCTGGAGACCTGATTTAGAGATTACCTATTTTTGAGTGGAAGTGGGAATAAATCACTATGGACTTTATTAGTGGTTTGCCTTGCTCTTTTCATGGTTTTGGTGGTATTTGGGTTATTATAGATTAGTTGACCAAATCGACTTATTTTATCCTTATTCAAATGTCTTTTGGTTGTGAGAGGTTCACGCGTATCTTTGTTTGTGACATAGTTCGCCTGTATTGAGTAGCCATAGTTACTATATTAGACAGGGGCTCAGTGTTTACTTCTAGCATCTAAAGGAAGTTTTAGGAGGATTTTAGTACTCAGGTTAACCTCAGTATAGATTTTCACCTTTAGATTGATAAGCAGTTGGAATATACTATTCAGGTTCTATAGTATATGTTCTATACATATGTCATGGACTATGTGGATTAGTTGGCGCAACACCTAGCCATAGTGGAGTTTGCCTATAATAATAGATACCATTCAAGTATTGAGATAGCACCATTTGTGGCGTTATACAGTAGGCATTATTGAGACTTGATAAGATGGTTTGAGACCTCCAAATCTAGGCACCATGGTACTTACCTACTTTGTGAGTTGTAGTATAGTGTTCAAGTGATTTAGGATAGGTTCAGAGTATCATAGAGTTGGAAGAAGATCTATAATGATCGCAGATGTTGTGCATTAAAGTTTGAGGTGGGTGATACGGTTTTAAATTAAGTATCACCCATGAAGGGCATGATGAGGTTCATAAAGAAGGGCAAGCTTAACCCTTTGGTATATTGGGAGATTTGAAATACTTTAAATAGTTGGAGAGGTAGCTTATGAGTTAGCCTTGCCTCAAGATTTTATAATTGTTTATCCAGTCTTTCATATATCCATATTGCGGTGTTATATCCCAAATAAGTCTCATGTGCTTCAGTAGGACTCGATCCAATTAGATAAGAGATTGATCTTCATGGAAGAGACAGTCCTCATATAGTCCAAGGATGTCAGATGGTTGTACTCTAGAGAGATTATAGTAGTTAAGGTTCAGTGGAGACATCATTCAGTCGAAGAGGCTACTTGGGAGATCGAGAGTGAGATATTATCCCAGTATCCTTACCTTTTTAAGCCTTTAGGTACGGCTAGCCCCTTTACTTTTGTGGACAAAATTCCCTTTAGTACTAGATATTGTAATGACCTTAAGATCATTTCTGGTATTTTTGCGCTATTTTGCTATTTAGGGATTTCCATAGCTTACCCATGTCATTTATGACTTGTTGGAGTTGATAGCTTGGTTATTGGGCAATTTATTTGGTTTTTAGAGACAATTTCCTATTTTAAAGTTTTCATTGTTAAGATTTGGATATCGGGCCTAAACTTTATGTAAACAACCTTGCATGCCAATTCTAATGGTTCCTTCTGCTCCAAAATGTCAATTTTAGGCTAGGGGGACCTTTGGTTTGGATCCCTAAGGATTTTGAACTCATTTTGGGATATTAGGTTGATTTTAGTTAAAATGGCCATTAGGTGTGGGATCTATATTTCATAAAAATAATTTTGGATGGAAATTTGAATGATATTGTTGAGTCCAAAATATTGAATCTAGTAGGGTAGAATAATCATTTACATTCAAGGGATTCTAAAAATGAATCTCGAGGGTCCAATTTGAAACTTAGAAAATGCTAAGTTCAGCTGAAGTAAGCTAAAAATAGACTTTTCATTGGTGAGGCCTTGGCGTTGTTTGTAAAGGCTAAGGCAATTGGATATCATGATCGCGATGACCTTGGCCGCATTCAGAAAGGCCAAGTTTATTGTCTATCATCTTTGTGGGCTTGTCCTTGCATTTTCAAGGAGTCTTCTCCGATATGGACCAGGCTCCATTCTTATTAATTGCAGTGGACCATCTCCATTCGCAAAGGTTAAGCCAAGTTAATGTCGTATTCACAATGAGGTATCTTCTATCTTATGAGGCCTAAGATACATTAAATTCCGTAAAAATCTAAGAAAGTGAGAGGATTGATATGTGGGTGTTCGGGGTGAGTTGGAGAGTTTGTGGGAATGTTTTCTAATCAGAGATTAATGTAATTTTCCTTTAATTACTTATTTAATTCTCTATTTTACACTTAAAATTCCGAATACTTTGTGATCTAATTTGAGGGAGTAATTATGCTCGATTTCACACATTTTGAGGATAAATGATCTTTGAGCTTAGAGGGATATATTGACAATTTTGAAGTGCGATTCCACTGGTGGGCCCCACGTGGGATTTTATCTTTATTTTGGATCCAAAACATTTATATGAAATATGAATATAATTATCCTCGTTTCACTATGTAGATCATTATTTTGTTAGCAAGGCATCATATGGAGGCTTCTCAGAAGGGAAAATCTATAATTTAGTGGAATTTTTTGGGAATTCATTGATGTCAAGGTAGTCTAGGATTATTTTCATCATAGACTAAGAATTATTATGATATTATTATGGTATTATGCTATTTTAGTTGAAAATTGTGACTTTGTTGTATGTTAAGTTAAATTTAGAATACTTAGACAGTTAGTGCACTTAATTTAGTTTGAATTGACTCATTCATTCTTTCCTTGGATTAACTTGTGTCATTAGGACTTGTTCATACTTAATTGACACCTTGTAGTTGGATTTTGTAGCCTTAGTCAAGTTTGGATAGAAATTACTTTAGTGTGAACTTTTATGGTTAGTAGCAGGCCCCACAACCTTCTTTTTGGCTAAATTTCCTAATTAGCTCCTTATAGATCTAGGAGGCCTTCTTTCATCATTTTATATATATATATATATATATTTAGACCGTACAATGATTTATACATATTTTCTTTTCTTAACTACACTTGGTAACCTGTATTTACTTTAAAGACCGATTTGAGTCTAGCAATTATGATTCATTTATGATACTAAATTAAAGTTTCGAGTATGGAACATATGATACTAAAGATTTATTCTTTTCTGGCATTAATGGTTCACCTATTTTATTAAGGATCCAGTTCAAGTTCAGTTTTATGATACGAAAGGATTAATAGATATGGTGTTGGTGGCCGGTGACTTTATAATTATTACTATTGGTATTTCTTTCTTGGTTGCATCTATCAGGCTTATGGTGGCTTGGTTGTGTTATTTCCTCTTCTTATGCCTTGTGGGAATATGGGGGACTAGTGAGGTTGTAGTTATCTTGTATTCATCTGACGTTACTTACTTTATTTTTTATTATCTTTCAGTCAGAGCGTATTTCAGGTTTGCCCTTTTGTCCTTGACTTTAGTTTGCATTCTCAAATTATATTGCATTTTTATTGTGATTTATCTTAGTTGTTTGACGATGCCTACTGATCATCCATTGTTTTTGTACCTATACTATACTTCTTTATCATTCCCAATAAAAATTTGGCAACTAGTTGTCGTCGCTGACATTCTATCCAACGTATATTCAGAGTTTTGAGATAGGATGAACTTTCGAAATCAGAGCTGATTCTCTTTCCTTCTGCTATTTTGGATAGTCTTTACATTTGAGACTATCTATACTGGTGCTATTAGTACTCTTATTCTTTTGATTAGTGACTTTTTGTACTGTCTTTACTAGGTCTTGGGATTTTCTTTTGTTATTTTCTCTTATATGTGTGTGTGGGCACGCGTGCTATCTACATATATTCTATCAAATACAATTTCTTTTGTATGCTTAATTTTTATATTCCCTATACCTTTCACCAACTAGCCCATTACTTGTCGTTCTGGGATACGGTTTGTCTTACCTACTGGTGAATTAAAGTAGTTACTATCATGACACGTGAAATTCGATCGTGACATGAACATGATGCCATAAGTAAGTTGGATTTGGTTTACCATTTCAAGTTTTGTTATATTGTTAATGATCGGGATGCCCTCCAGATATCTACATTTTACTTCACTCACATATTATTCTCTTGCAACTGCACGATGCACCTGTGAGCATTGTAGATTTTAAAATAGTTGAGGAAAATAGATATAGAGATTTTCCATGGAAAAGAGAGCCTTTCCCAAATGAATCCATTTATTGAGACAAGATATGAATATCATAAAATAGTTGTATCTATTAGGAGGCATGCCATACTCACTAAATGTACGGATGTATGATTGTTGATATGAATTTGAGACAAAGACAACAATATGTAAGAATAACGATATTCTAAGGATATTAAACTATGAATTCATTAAAGTCAAGCCGAAATATGAAAATTTTATGGAAGGGATGTTTAGCTAGGAATGTTGTTTTACAATAATGTTACTATTATGTTTAGTTCATTGTACGAACTTCCAAGATACATTACTGAATACATTATTACTTATGTATCTCAGCAAAAAAACTATGATACATAGAATGTATAAGTGACACTTATGTATTTTTTAATCCTTAACATGTACATCAAATTTCATGAAAGATAAAAGTTATATATACCTAATACATGTAGCTTTTGGAATTAATGTTTTAGTCACATATAGAGATGATACATAGGTTTTTCATTGTTATTGTAATCGATATTTAATGATTTTCTTTTGTGAAAACGTCCTTTTTAGCATGTACACATAAACCTAGTCCCTACATTGGAGGAACTGGACACTCTTGACTAGACAACCTTTACATGTATTACATAGTTCGATCCTGCGACATCATCTATACCAACATCATTAGTTGGTATACCCAAGGAAATAGTTTCTTAACAAAAGGTACCTGTAGTTGTTTCTGTAGATGATATACCTCATAAGGTTGTTCAAGATAAAGTAGTTTTTGTTTGTGGCATTATGTCACGACCCGAGGCTATCCCCTAGTCGCAACTACGATGCTTATGGTCATGAGTGACCACCAGCTAACCCAAGACCTAGTACCTGCTATGAGCACTGAATAATATACTGATAATGAGAGATATATGTAGAAGTAACCGAGAAAATCCATAAGGTTTTAAATATTGACAAGATAATGCAAAATTGGATACTGTAATACGTATCAAAACATGACTAAAACATTTGATAAAATCAACTGAATATCTAACTAACTGACTGCATGTCAGAAATCCTCTAAACTATTTAAAAAGAGTTAATGGGACAGTCCCCAACTAACTCTAAACTGTCTGACTAAAATGAAATATAGAAAGACGGACATAACATAAAAGGTCCTCAACATATTGGGCGACCTACAAGTGCTGCTAAAGAAGTATTTTGGCCCCTGTTAGCAATCAATTTTCCTTTCTACACCACCACCATACACTCTCAGATCCTGTGGTCTGGCTTGCCATACCCCAAACAAACATCAATACTAGCCTTGCACAGACCCTGATGATTCTTACCACATTTTTGGCAAAGAGGATTAATATGACCACTGTTCATGCTACCCTGGGACTTAGACCCTAGCACCCTATCCCAACTATTATTTTTGAACTTTGGCACTGGCGTACTAGCTGAAGATGGAGCTGGGTCTAAAAATTTTTGATTGAACTGAGAACGATTACCACCCGCTAACCTCAACTGAGAAAACTTAAAGCTACCTATTCTGGCCTTCTTATTCTCTTTCTCTTTCTCCTAAAGATTTTTCTTCTCAATCTATTGAGCATGAACCATAAGCCTGGATAGTTTCATCTCCTTAATCATCATAGCAGTCCTACACTTCTTGACCATACTATCAGCTATACCAGAAATAAACTTACTCATTCTAGACATATTATTATCCACTATCAGAGGAACATACCTCGCCAGCATAGTACACTTAAGCGAGTATTCCCTCACACTTATATTACCTTGTTTAAAATTAATAAAGTCTAGAACCTTAGATTTCCTCATCTCTAAGGGAAAAAATTTGTCTAAAAGGACCGTGGCATACCCTCCAACTCTACAGGCCACTGCTTATATCAAGTGTGAGCTATATCCTGCAATTGGTAAGAAGCAAATGCTACACTCTCATTTGAGGTGAGACCCATGATATTAGTCACCTTTTGAACCATATAAGGAAATTTAAGTTGATCCTCTTCAGACATGGATCCCAAAAATAAAGGAGAATTTATTCGAGTAAAGTCTCAAATCTAAGATGAAACTATGTTGGCGACAGGATTGGATGGGGCTACAGCCGCTTGATTATTCTGAGCTGCTATTGAGTGAGATAAGGTAGTGAAGAAAGCTATGAAATTGGCATGGGAGACATGCTCGTCAAGGGATCTTCCTAAACTGCCGGAGGTGTAGTCTGATTTCCATTTCTTTCGTTATTCATTTTGGAAGGAATTTTATATAAATATAAGAAAGAATGAGTCAAAAGAGCGTTTAAATAAAGTTCATGCTCACATGCATGACATGAATACTGAAAGAAAGGAAACTATTCCTAGAACATCTTTTAGCCTCTTATCCATAAGTGTAGCGCGCTTTACACCCATGCACAAGAATCTACTCAACATGACTTTTAGACTCCCTAAGACACTATAAAACCTTAGGATCTAATACCAAGTTTTGTCATGACCTGAGGATACCCCCTATTTGCGACAATGGTTCTTACAATCACAAGTGACCACAAGCTAACCCATGAGATGGTACCTGCTATGAGCACTAAATAATATACTGATAATAAAAGATATATATGGAAGAAATTAATAAAATCCATAAGGTTTTAAATATTAACAATATAATTTAAAACTGGATACTGAAATACGTATCAAATTGTAACTGAAACATTGATAAAACCAACTAAATATCTAACTAACTGACTCCATGTCTGAAATCCCCTAAACTGTCTAAAAAAAGTTGATGGGATAGGCCCCGACTAACTCTAAACTGTCTGACTGAAATGAAATATTGAAAGACTGAAATAACATAAAAGGACCTCGACATATGAGAACTCACCATAACTGCTGTTGCTGATAAGTTGAACTGTGTAAGCGCGGTCAAGAAACTAATTACCCAAACCTATGATATAAGACATTATAGCGCGAAGAAAGTATGTGGTTAGTACCTTGAATGTACTCGTATATGAGATAAGGTTAGTTGAAATACCAGGTTTAACTAAACATAAAGTATTGATTGACTGAATAGTATATGATAACTGAGTAAACATGTATGAAAACTGGAATAATGAGAGTGCAAGACTAAGCATATATATATTTATAAAATAATATGTAAAATAAAAATACTATAATCTGGTAACTAAATAACTGATAGTCTGTATGCCTTTATGAAGCAAAACAGAATTGAATTTCAAAATGAATACTGAACTGAGGCTGTGAGAGGTATTATTTAACTGACAAGCCCCAACCTGAGCTAATTGGGTTCCAACCTGTAACTCCAGTTGGAAAGGTGTCAGTACCATTCCATGGATAGTAAATTTGGCTATGTGGATCCACTAATCTAGTGTCCTGAAGGACAAGGGTGTCAATCATAAACTGACGGGTGACCCCTAAGAGGAAGTCAAGCGTAAACTGATGGGTGACTCCTTATTCCTATGCTGGCTACATACTTCTGGAATTACAGGGACTGCTACTAACAACTTTTCCTAACTGATGGGGAAGCCTCTATCTAAATATTTACTCAGTGCTAAATCTTTCTCTCAACTGAATTGACACTGATTACTGAAATAAACTAAGCTTAACTAAACAAGCAACTGATCATAACAACTAACTTAGAGATAATGCTAATAGTATATCTGAATTCATTCTAAAGATACTAAAATTATGTAAACAGCTAAGTATTGGGTGTTCATAACCCTCCAACATTGAATGGAAATAACAATAAGGGCATATGAAGCTTTAAAAACCATAATAAAGGATCATTACTCAAACCTAACATTTAAACTTTTCATCAAACACATGAGAGTCATGAATTTAAGCATGGGGATGGGTACAACACGTGATTCAAAACATACTTACTATATCAAAATCATGAATCATGGATTTAACATGCGGATTTCAATACTCAAATCATATAAGGGCTCATTCCATCGAAAATCACTTGTAACATAACTTGTAATAAAAATCAGTAACAACTTCATAGAGACAATTCATCATAAATATGTAAAAACACATAATTTGATATCAAAAGGGGATTCTTGGGGGATAGTCTTGAGAAGAAACCCTTATCTTGATATTGAGAGTGGATGAGGTGTTTATGTTGTTTAAATAGATGGAAATAGGAGAAAAGTAATGCCCCTTGTGTGTTAAAAATCGTGGCTTTGGAGTTATAAGAGGGTAAAATTCTAAAAACCCCTTAAACTAAGTTTTACGGACAATTCTCGGTAGTCCTTATGGGTCTACCATATGACCTATTTGGTTTGGGTATGAGTTATACTTGACAACCCATATGCTAGACAATGTATGTCATAGCTTGATAGTGTTTCAGTATTTTGACCTTAACTTTTCACTCTGATGTTGGGTTAGAGCGAAATTGGTATCGTTGGAAAGATAATTCGATTAGCAATTTATTGGCGGGTCTTGAGCTAAAAAATTCTTAGTAAAAAAAGTTATGACTATTTGAAGATGACTATAGTTATCAATACCCCAAAAATCTAATTGTGAAAGGATGTTTTGACTTATTCATGAGCAAGGAGCTATTTGAGGACTTAATATATGCCCAAGAAACTTATAAAGCAATCAAAACATAAGGCTTGATTCTTGTATAGTCAACTGTTCAGGTTACGAGTCACATCTTATGACTTGTACCTTAGCATACGACTAGTAACCATTGCTTGTATCTTAGAAAAAACCTCAAGGAATCCACACTGATGTCCTTACGACTAGCGTTCACACAACTCGTACTCCTCTATATGATTCTCAGGGGTCAAGTTGTACCTGGAATAAAATGTCAACATAAACTCATTGTCTTGGATAAGACTACCACATACGACTCGTAAGAGTCTTTATGACTTTAAAGAATAAGACGTAAGCAGACCAGAAATTAAGAGAAATATAGGGTATTGCAATATCTCCTCCTTGGGAACATTCTCCCCCAAATAAAACTAATTTAGTTGAGAGTATTGAGGAAACTAAGGTGGTATACTGAACATGCATAACTTGAAACCTAATTACCTAAGTGAGTCTAAGATATGATACATGAACTGAATTGATTTTATAAGTGCATGAATTTACATGAGAATGATTACATAGATGCAACTGGGAAGGGAAGGGAGTCAGTTTGATGAGAATTGTTGCCTTAAGCTGAATCTGAGTTTGAAGAGAAAAGATGAGGGTACTTGGTTTGCATATCTACTTCTACTTCTCAAGTAGCTCCATTAACGGACTAATTCTACCAAAGAACTTTGACTAAGGAAACTTCTTTGTTCTTTAATCTATGAATTTGACGATCAAGGATCTCAACCGAGATTTCTTAATAAGAAAGGCTATCTTTAACCTCCTTTTGATCTATCAAAACAACTACAGTAGAGTCACTAATAAACTTCTTTAATAGGGAGATACAAAATATGCACTGATACTAAATCTGCACGCAACTCTAGGTCATAATTAAACTTTCTAAAGTGGCTCAAGATTCTATAAGGGCCTACATATCGGGGACTAAGCTTCCCCTTCTTTCCCAATCTTTTCACTCCCTTCATGGGTGGGATTTTAAAATAAACTAAGTCACCAACGTCAAACTTATGGTCTCTTGTCCTCACATCTCTATAAGATTTCTGACGGCTCTGGTCTATCTTAAGCCTCTCCCTAATTAGCTGAACATTCTCCATCGCATCAAACATTGAACCTAGTACTACTAAAGCAGCCTTACCTACCTCACACCAACCAATAGGATATCTATATCTCTTCCTATAGAGAGCCTCAAACCGAGCAATCTGAATATTGAAGTGACAACTGTTATTATAGGAAAACTCGATCAAAGGTAAGTGATCATCAAAACAACCTTTAAAGTCAATAATTCACGCCCTCAATATATCCTCTAGGGTCTAAATGGTTCTTTCTTTCTGACCATCCGTCTGAGGATGAAAAGTAGTACTTAGATAAACTTGGGTACCAAGACCCATCTAAAATACCTTCTAAAAGTGAGAAGTTAACTGAGTACCTCTATCTAAAATGATCAACAATGAGATTCCATGCAGCCTAACCAACTCTCTAGTACATAGATTAGCATTGTACTCATCTAAATAAGAAGTATGAACAGGTAAGAAATGAGCTGAATTTGTCATTCTCTCTACAATGACCCATATCAAATTATGTTGATAGCGCGTGCGAGGTAAACCTATCAAAAATCCATGTTCACCTCTTCCCACTTCCAAGTGAGGATGCTGAACTCTTGTAATGTACTACTAGACCTTTGGTTCTAAACGTTAACTTGCTGACAAGTCAAAAAATTGGTACCAAATTCTACAATATCCCTCTTCATACCACTCCACCAATAGATTTCCCATAAATAATGGTATATCTTAGTGGCTCCTGGGTGTAAAGAGTAATGCACACCATGTATTTTTGCTAAAATTCATTGTTTGGAACTATCAACATACAACACATACAACCTACCCTAACATCACAACATACCATCTCCCCCTTGAGAGAAAACCTGTACTTTATGATCTTTAACTGATTCCTTCAACTTAACTAAACTGGGATCTCTATCCTATTTCTCCTTCACTTCAGCAACCAAAGAAGATTCTGAACTGTTCTAAACCCATACACTACCTTCAGCTTTATCAACGAACCAAAAACCTAATCTAGCCAGCCGATGATCCACCTAAACTATCTTCTTCTTTTCATTTTTGAAATGAGCAACACTACCTATAGACAATCTACTAATGGTGTCTGCCACTACATTGGCCTTTCCCATATGATACAACACACTCATATCATAGTATTTTAACAACTTAAGACACCTTCTCTGATGAAGATATAAATCTTTCTACAAGAACACATACTGCAAACTTGTGTGATCCGTGAACACATCAACATGAACTCCATTAATATAATGCCTCCAATTTTCAAGGCAAAAACAACATCAGCTAACTCAAGATTATGGGTAGGGTAATTCTTGTCATGAGGTTTAAGCTTTCTCAAGGAATAAGCTATGACCCTACCTCTCTGTATTAACACAAAACTAAGACCAACCCTAGAAACATCATAATAAACAACAAACTCATCTAAACTATCTAGCAAAGTCAAGACTGGGCTGAGGTAACTCCAGTCTTTTACTCT
Organism: Capsicum annuum; assembly: GCF_002878395.1. Taxonomy (NCBI): domain Eukaryota; kingdom Viridiplantae; phylum Streptophyta; class Magnoliopsida; order Solanales; family Solanaceae; genus Capsicum; species Capsicum annuum. The sequence goes on along the minus strand of NC_061122.1, from coordinate 122,089,832 downwards.
TGAAAAATTTTCTCACAATAATTTTACCACTGAAACTTGACTTTCTTCTAAGTCAATTGACACATGGGGGATGCAAGAAACTATAACCCTTCAATAAAGCATCAAAAATAGCTAGCCAAACCTAAGAAGATCCTAATATCTAATGGACAGATGGGTTTGGGCCAGTTTCTCACTATTTTAGTCTTTTAAAGGTCAAGTCTAATTCCATCACAAAAAAAATATAGCCAAGGAAAGTTACTGATCTTATCCAAAACTCACACTTACTTAATTTAGTGAACAACTGATGGGCTCTAAGAGTGTGCAATACAATTCTGACATGGTCTGCATGATTATTTTTACTATAGTAATAGACAAGCATATCATCAATAAAGACGATGAAGAACATGTCTAAGTATTGTTTGGACACTCTGTTTATCAAGTCCATGAAAGTTTCTAGGAAATTCATTAGTCCAAAAGATATAACTAGAAATTTAAAGTGACCATATTGTGTTCTGAAGGATATCTTCAAAATGTCAGATTCCCTAACTCTAAGCTGATGATAGACAGAGTTAAGGTCTATCTTAGAGAAATAACTGGAACCCTGAAGTTGGTCGAACAAGTCATTAATTTTGGGGAGTGGATACTTATTATTGATTGTGACTTTGTTCAACTGACGGTAATTGATACACATTTTAAAAGAACTATCTTTTTTACGTAAGAAAAAGACTGGAGTGCCCTACGAGGAAACACTGGGTCTAATAAATCCCTTATCTAAGAGATCTTTTAGCTCAGCTGGAGCCATTTTGTAAGGCGGATTAGAGATGGGCAGGGTATCTGGAAAGAGATCTATTCTAAATTCAATTTCCCTTTTGGGAGAAACTCTGGAAAGATTTTCAGGGAAAACGTATGAAAATTCCCTTACTACAAAAACTAACTGGAGGCTTGGAGTCTCCAAACTAGAGTCTTTGAATCAAACAAGATGGTAAACACAAACCTTAGAAATCATTTTTATCACCTAAAGAAATGATAATTTCCCTTCTAAGCATTGAAGTACTACCCCTCCATTCAATAACTGGTTTATTAGGAAACTAAAATTGAACGACTCTATTTCTATAGTCAACTGAAGCATAGCATAAGTGGAGCAAATCCATGTTGAGAATGACATTAAAATCATTCATTTTTAACTCCCCAAGACCAATTGACATGACTTTCTGAGATATTGTGACCGAACAGTTCCTGTATACCTTCTGGCTATAATGGAGACACCTACTAAAGTAGACACTAAGAAGGGTTTTTCTAAAGATTTAGGATTGACACAAAAATTAATAGCTATATATGGTGTTACAAAAAAAAGTGAGGCTCTGGGGTATAATAAAACACAAATATGAAGGTGGAAACCCTGTAATGTACCCATAACAACATCAGTAGAACTTTACTAATCATGACGGGACTGAAGTGCATAAAGCTAATTTTGATACTACGCACTGGTACCAGTGAAAGTAGCACCCTTCTAAATCAGGTAACCCATGGGTGTTGTTAAAGAAGTATTCTGGCCCTATTTGCAATCAATTCTTCCTCTCTGTGCCAACACCAAACACTCTTAGATCTTGTGGCCTGGCTTTCAACTCCCAAAACACACATCACTACCAGGCTTGCATACACCCTAATAATTCCTACTATATTTCTTACAAAGAGGATTAGTACGACCACCGTTCCGCTACCCTAGGACTTAGAGCCTGGAACACTATCCTGATTGTCATTTCTGAACTTTGGCACTGGCGTACTTGCTGAAGATGGAGTTGGGGATAAAAATTTATGATAGAACTAAGAATGGTTACCACCCTCATACCTCGATTGAGAAAAGTGAAAGCTACCTATTTTGCCCCTCTTATTATCTATCTTTCTCCTTCAGCTTCTACTTCTTAATTTATTGAGCATAAACTGTAAGCCTAGATAGGTCCATCACCTTAATCAACATATCAGTCCTACACTCTTGACCATACTATCAGCTATACCAGAAAAAAATTCTCATTTTAGTCCAATTATCAACCACCAGCGAAGGACTATACCTCACCAACTGAGTAAACTTAAGCGAGTATTCCTTCACACTCATATTATCTTATTTCAAATTGATAAACTCTAGCACATTAGCTTCCCTCAAATCGAAGGGAAATAACTTATCTAAAGTCCATGGAAAACTTCTCCCACTCTACAGGCCTTGCATCTGTGCCTCTATCCTCCTTCCACTACTTATAACAGGTGTGAGCTATATTCTGAAACTAGTTAATAACCAAATTTGCACTCTTAGTTGAGGTGAAATGCATGATATCAGTCACCTTCTCAACTATATCAAGAAACTCATGCGGATCCTCCTCAGACCTTGATTCTGAAAACAAAGGAGGATTTATTCGGGTAAAGTCCTAAATCCTAGCTACAACTATGTTGGTGACCAGATTGGCTGGGGATGCAGTTGGCTAATTATTTTGAGTTTCTACTGAGTGAGCTAAGGTAGTGAAGGAAAATTTTAATTTGGCATGGGTGATATGATCTTTAAGGGGATTTTTCTGAACAAGCAGAGGTGCAGTCTGATTTCTGTTTCTTCTTCTGTTATTCTTTCTGGGAGGAATTTTCTGTAAACAGAAGGAAGAGTGATTTATAAGAGAGTTTTAATAGAGTCGTGCTCACTCACAGGACATAAATACTAAAAGAAGGAAAACTTTTCCCAAAATATCTTTTAGCCTCTTATCTATTAGTGCGACGTGCTTCATACCCATGTACAAAACTCTGCTCAATGCATTTTTCAAATTCCGTAGGACAAGGTAAAACCTTAGGATCTGATACAAAGTCTTGTCATGACACGATGCTACCCCCTAGTCATGACAATGGTTCTTATGGTCATGGGTGACCACAAGCTAACCCATGAGACGGTACCTGCTTTAAGCACTGAATAATATACTGATAATAAGAGATATATATAGAAGTAACTGATAAAAGCCATAAGGTTTTAAATACTGACAAGATAATGCAAAACTGGATATATAAATACGTATCAAAAAAGTGATTGAAACATCTGATAAAACCAACTGAATATCTAACTAACTAACTGCATATTTGAAAGCCTCTAAACTATCTAAAAAGATTTGATGGGATAAGCCCCAACTAACTTTAAACTATCTGACTAAAATAAAATATGAAAAGACTAAAATAACGTAAAAGGTCATTGACATATAAGGACTCACCACAACTACTGCTGCTAATAAGATGAACTGACTAAGTGTGGTCAGGAAACTGAGCGTTCGAACCTATGATATAAGACATCATAGCGTAAAGAAATTATGCTGTCAGTAATTTGAATGTATTGGTATATGAGATGAGGTTAGGCTGAAATACTGGGGTTAACTATGCATAAAGTAATGATTGATTGACTAGTATGAGATAATTGAGTAAGAATGTATATAAACTAAAATATTGAGAGTTCAAGACCAAGCATATACGTATTTATAAAATAATTTGTAAAACTAAAATATTGAAATATGAAAACTAAATAACTAATAATCTTTATGCCTTGGTCAAGCAAAACTAAATTGAATTTTGTAATGAATACTGAACTAAGACTGTGGGAGGTATCATCTAATCGGCATGCCCTAACCTGAGTTAATTGGGGTCCAACCTATAACCTAAGTTCAAAGAGTGTCAGTACTGTACCACGAGTACTAATGTTGGCTGTGTGGATCCATTAAACTGGTATCACAAAGGACCAGGGTATTAAGCCTAAATTGATGGATGACCCCTGAGAGAAAGTCAATTTTAAACTGATGGGTGACTCCTCATATCTTATACTGGCTATGTACTTCTAGAATTATAAGGACTATTACTAATGACTCTACCTAACTAAAGGAGAAGCCCACATCCCTGCATTCACTCAATGCTAAATCCTACTCCAAACTAAATTGACACTAATTATTAACTGAACTAAGCTTAACTAAACAAACAACTGATCATAACAACTTACTTAGTGATAATGCTCATCGTATATCTGAATTCATTTTAAAGATACTAAAATTATGTAAACAACTAAGTATCGAGCGTTGATAACCCTCCATCATTGAATGGAAATAACAATAAGGAATATGAAGATTTAAAAACCATAATTATGGATCATTGGTCAAAACCCAACATTTAGACATTTCATCAAGCACATGGGAGTCATGAATGTAAGTATTGGAATGGGTAAAGCATGTGATTGAAAACATAGTTACAATAATAAAACCATGAATTAGTGATTTAACCTGAGGATTTCAATACATAAATCATATGAGGTCTCATTCCATCGAAAATCACTTTTAACATGACTTGTAATCAAAATCAATAATAACTTTATGGAGACAATTCATCATAACATGTAGAACTCATAATTTGATATAAAAAGGTGATTCTTGAACTCTATGGGTGAAAAGGGCCTATGGATGAATATCAAACATACCTTACTAGATGAATTCTTGAAGATTCTATGAGGATTTCTTAAACTTAATGGTTGAATTTCTTATTTTCTTAAGAAAGGGCTTGGATCTTATTCTTAGGAGATAATTTTGAGAGGAAACCCTAATATTTTTGTTGAGAGTGGATGAGGAGTTTATGTTGTTTAAATTAATGGAAATAGGGGAAAAGTAATGCCCGTTGGGGGTTAAATTTGTGGCTTGGGAGTAATAAGAGAGTAAAAGACTAAAAAGCCCTTAAACTAAGCTTTATAGAAAATTCTCGGCAATCCTTATGGGTCTACTAAATGACTTGTTTGGTTTGGGAACGAGTTTGACATGGCAACCAATATGCTGGACAGTGTGTAAGTAGCTTAACAGTGTTTTAATATTTCGGCCATGATTTTCATTTTGATGTTGGATTAAGGCAAAATTGGTACCATTAGAAAGATAAGTAAATTACCTATCTGTTAATGGGTCTTGAGATAAAAAATTCTTTGTACACCCCAAGAATTTAATTTCTAAGGGAAGTCTTGACTTGTTTATGATCTAGGAGCTATTTGAACACTAAATATACAACCAAGAAACTTATACAGCTATCAAAACATAAGGCATTATTCTTGGAATGCTACTAGTTAGTATACGGGTGACATATTACGACTCACACCTTAGCATACAACTAGTAACCATGACTCATATCTTGGACAGAACCTCAAGGAGTCTACACTAATATCCTTATGACTTAGGTTCATATGACTCGTACCCCTCTATATGATTCTAAGGGGTCAAGTCATACCTAGAACAAAATGTGAACTCAAACTTACTGTCTTGGATACGACTACAACATACGACTCATAAGAGTCTTTACAACTTTAAAGAATAAGTCGTAAGTGGTCTAGAAATCAAGAAAATATGGGGTATTAGAATATCTCCCCCTTGGGAATATTTATCCCCAAATGAGACTGGTTTAATCAAAAGTACTGAGGAAACTAAGGTCATATACTGAACATGCATGACTTAAAACATGATTACATAACTAAGTCTGAGACATGATACATGAACTGAACTAATTTTGTGAATGCATGAAATGACATTAGAATGATTATATAGCTGTAACTAAAAATAAAAGAGAGTCAATTTGAGAAAAATTATTACCTTAAGATGAATCTCAGTTTGTGGAGAAAAGATGAGGGTACTTGGTTTGTATATCTGCTTATGCTTCCCAAGTAGCTCCCTCAACGGACTGATTCCACCCAAGAACATTGACCAAGGAAACTTCTTTGTTCCTCAGCCTTCGAATCTGATGATTAAGGATATCAACCAAGATTTCTCCATAAGAAAGCCTATATTTAACCTCCATGTCCTCTAACAGAACAACTACAACAGAGTCACTAATACACCACTTTAAGAGGGAGACATAAAACACTAGATGCAATTATGCCAAATCTGCAGAAAACTCTAACTCATAAGCTACCTTCCCAAAACTGCTCAAGTTTCTATAAGGGCCAACATATTGGGGACAAAACTTCCCTTCTTGCCAAATCTCTACACTCCCTTAATGGGCGATATTTTCAAATAAACCAAGTCAGCAATGTCGAACTCACGGTCTCTTTTCCTCATATCGGCATAAGATTTCTAACAGCATTAGGTTGTATATTTGCGTGTGTATATGTGTTTGTGTATATATATATATATATGTAAGTATGTATATATGTATGAGTGTGTAAGAGAGAGATAGAGAGAGCCTAAAAATCAACTCAATATAACCATAATTTATGATTATCTTCACTATTTAAGCCCCATCAAAATAAAAATAGATGTATGATCTTATTAATATCATATGTACCCCTAACTTGGTTAATTATATCATGATAAAAGAAGCCAATGCTCAATTAAGGCTTATATTAGCAAAATGAGCCCCCATACGAAAATTTTACCTTGAATAAAGGCATTAAAGGCCTAGATAAGGCTAATAATGCCAAAAAAAATATCCCTACAGGGGCAATGCTTGAAGTTTTATGGATTCATAGAACTTTGAATGCTTAAAATTATGAAAATATGCAAATTACTTAGGTTGTTTTGTTAGATATGATGGGTTTTGTGTTATGTTTTGTAGAAAAGCCAGGTTTTGGATGCTAAAATAAAGAATGGATGAAATTGATGTTTTAGGATACTTACATGGGCATCAATGACCGTAGGTATCATTTACTGGGAGTAGGCGTCTAAAATATAAAGTTCAGAGGCTCATAAGTGTAGAAAACATGACTCTATTAGTTACATAGGGAACCTATGGTCTGTAGGTGCCACCTATAGTCCATATGTGGCAGAATAGGTTGTAGAAATGAAAAGTATAGAAATTTTGGGAGATATAGGGTGAAGGGGTACCTATGTAGGACTACCTATGGTCCTTAGGTGCCACCAATGTCCCGTAGGTGTCACCTATGCTTCATAGGTGTCCACTGACCTCAATTTTTCTTTTTTATTTGGGATTTAATTTTTAGGGTTTCTTGTAGGCTATATATACCCTTTTGACCTTTTTAGTTAGTTTACACACTCTATTTACTAACAAATATATATTTGATTCCAAGATTTAATTTTGATCTTGGGATTACTTTTTACTTATTTTGGTTGATATTTAGTTAAAGACTTTGGGTTTTATTCATTTATTTTTGTGATAGTGTTTGATTGTCTTCAATTTTGAATTCCTTTGTTCATTTCACAATAATGATTGGCGAAAGCCGTTATCTAGGGTTGTGTGAACCCTCATAGATTGACGAAGTAGGGGAAGTGCTAAGTTATTCTAAATGAACATTCTTGCATGTATGATGGTTACACTCGGTTTAATATCATTTTTAGTGATTTCAAATGTTAAGATCACACCTAGTATATTGCTGCTTACTTTATAAGAAGAGTAGGGATCAAGAAAAGATAATCACAGTTTTAATTTGAAGATTAATTATTGAACTTGGCTAATAAACATTATCTACTTAAGATGGTTATCTATCAACTAATAACTTGAGACTAAAAAGGTAATAGTTACTGGGATCTAGGATAAAGGTTAGTAATGCGACATACTAATACTCAAAAGGTAAATGGTGAAATCTGCCAATGAGCCCTAAAGACAGTTAATGGTACATAACTTATTAGATTTTGCATGCAAGATATCGAGTTGGTTCAATAAAGCATGATAAACCTACTGAGTTGAGAATCCAGGGGGAATATAGTCCTAGTGTTCATCTCTGATTGTTACAACCAAAGTTGTGTTCAGATACTTTTATGAGATTACTACTAAAAAACCCTTATTTACTTTCTGCATTGCCTATTAATTCCACCCAATAAGAGATATAATTTCATATATTCCCTGTGGGTTTGAGCACAACTAGAGTTTGTTTACTTTACTTGATAGTTACTGCTTTATGTTCTATTGGAAGTGTAGTTTGGGTGTTGATTAAAATATTGGCACCACTGCAGAAAAATACGGTGTTGAGTTGTTGATTAAAGTGGATGAATCTTTTGTGTTTGTGTTTTTTTATTATTAATCAAATATACTTTGTTGTATGCCTAACACAAAGATTCAAGGTAATCCCTCACTCCCACTAAATCGTAAGACAGAGAAAATCTTACAGCCTAATTGTATAATAACGAAAATAGTACGTGCGGCTATCTCGAAGAGGTTTGAGATGATCCTAATATGGTACCTCTCCATGCTCTAGGTAACCCTCAAAACATTGCTGATTGACGAATAAAGCAACTATTAGCAGATATAGCTTCTATCTAGAGAAGGGATGAGGAGTCTCGGCTAGCTCAACATGCAAAGCTAGCCAGGCCAAGACCTTCAGTTGATCATCGAGCAACACTCGATGATAATCTAGATAGAGTTTGAGATGGTCAAGCTCTAGTAATCTTAGCATACCAGCACTTTTAGCTCCATGATGATGAAGAGGATATGGGATATATTAATTCGGTAGAAATAGAAGCTATCATTCCTCCTAAACTGCCCCCTTATATGAAATTTGATATTACCAGTTCCATTATCCAGCTCTTGAACTTAAAAAATGTGTTTACAGGCTCAACTACAAATAATGCAAATATGTATTTTTCTAATTTTGTTAGGATCAGCACTTTTTATACCATTCTGGGGGTAGATTTGGAGGCACTTAGATTGAGGTTGTTCCCCTTTTCATTAATTAAAGAAGATTCTTTATGGGTGGTGTAACTTCCTCGAAGATCAATAAACACTTGGAATGATTTGCATAGGCAATTCTTAAACCATTTATTTTCTCCAGCTAGAATCTTGCAGCTAAAATATGAGATCTATAACTTCATACCACTATATTTTTAGTCAATGTATGAGGTTTTTTTTTGGGTTAATAAAAAGTTAAGCATAGTACCCAATCATCATATTTCAGGGACGAACTTACTAAAGACATTCTTATAGAGCCCTTAACATCAGTTCTCGAGCTCTGATAAACACAATCATTGGAGAAGCATTCATGAGATTATGTTGAGAAAAAACTTCTAAGGTTCTACATTAGATATCTCTCACCAACCAAGGGTGACATACTTGGAAGAAAGAGTAGGGTGTTGTCACTTATGCCATTGGGGCTTTTGGAGACCATAGAGAGGGTGATAATTCTGTGGCATAAGAAACTATGTAGATGAGGCCTGATGTTAGGTTACTAACAAAGTAGTTCATAATAGTGAATTGTGAGAAGTTAAACATAGTAGGTTTATAGGTTTCAATCTCTTGAGTATATGAGTTTGACTTGGAAGAGGAGAATAAGTATCTTGATTGAGAATAGATGGGTTTTCCCAGACAAAGGTCAACGAAAACAAGGTAGGAACATTATATAGATAGATATAGAGATTGTAGAAGGGAACACGATGGTGAATAGAGATGTACAGATGACTACAAGAAGGAGAGAAATAGGTAGATCCTGTCGAGCAACCATGATATTAAATTGATAATAGAGGCATTTTCATCCAAATTAGTAAAGAGTTAAGAAAATCAGGAAAAATTTCTTAAGAAGACTAAGGCTGATATCTCAGGTATGCCTCAGAAGGTCGAGTCTCATATCACTACAATAAAGAAGTTAGAGTAGTTATTAGGGCATATGTCTGCTACATTAAATCAAAGGCAGTCGGGTACCCTTTAAAGCAATACAATTTAGAATTCAAAAATCAATCATTGTATGGCCATCACCACTAGGAATGGTGCTTCTACTATTAATCTCCATGTTCTTACTGTTGAGGAATTGAGGAATAATAGTGATATGATTGATGAGATACCTGTTGTAGAGTCTGAGAAGTTGACAGGTATGGATGTTGATTCTGAGAATGATAACTGTAAGTGCAGGGTCGATGAGCTCAATGATAATATGCACTATTATGGTGCGATTACTCTCTTACCCTTAGTCAATAAGGAGGACCCCAAAGCTTTCACTATTTTGTGTTCTATTGGAACCTTCAACGTCAGACAAATTTGTATGACCTTGGAGCCGTTATCAATTTAATGTCACTGGTTCTATACAAATTGTTGGGGATGGGGCAATCTAACCTGCATCCATGGAGCTGTTGATGGCTGACGTATCTATGAAGAAACTAGTAGGTGTGATGTGTGATATAGTAGTAAAGGTGGCATCCTTTGTATTCCCAGTTGATTTCATGATTCTTGACTATGAGGTTAACTTTCAAGACCTTATTATATTAGTATACCTTTCCTAGATATGGGTAGGGGATTGATTTATATGGAGTTAAGAGTAGATGATATTCAAAATGAATGATGAGCAAGTGATTTTTAATGTGTGTCAGTTCGTATAGAAACTAATGACATATGGGTAGTGTTGGTGATAGACACTATTGATAGTGATGTTGATACAAGGGTTGTGCCTATTAAAGACAGACTTGGGGTCAAAGTTTTAGCAATAGTAATTATGAATTTCAAGAGTGATGACATCAAAGAAAATAATGAGATGGTTAATGCATTGCATAATAGAGGTTCTTACAATTATGCTCTAAAGAATCTAGATTTTGATCTAAAAATTAGAACCACAATCTCCTGCGAAACCGTCCATTAATGAGCTACCAATTTTGGAATTGAAGGCCCTCCTATCTCACTTTCAGTATGTATTCTTAGGGGTGAAGAATACCTTACCGGTGATTATTGATGCAAATTTGCTAAAGTAACGACTGGAAGCATTAATATTCATATTGTAGAGGTTCAAAAGAGCCATTGGGTATACCATAAAAGATATTATGGAATTCCACAGGGTATTTGTACTCACAAAATACAGCATAAGCCAGAATGTGTTCCCAACATTGAGCATTAATATAGATTGAACCCTCCTATGAAAGAGGTTGTGAAGAAAGAAATTATCAAGTGGTTAAATGCTGGAGTAACCCTATTGCATACAACAAGTGGGTTAGCCCAGTTCATTGTGTGCCAAAGAAGGGTGGAATTACATTAGTTCCGAATTAGAAGAATAAACTTGTGATTATGAGACAAGTGACCAGTTGGATAGTTTGCAAGGATTATAGGGAGTTGAATACTTGAACCTAGAAGGACCATTTCCCTATACCTTTCATAGATCAGATGCTTGATAGACTAGTAGCCCAGGGTTGGTATTGTTTCTTAATGGATAATCGGGATAGAATTAGATCACTATTTCTCTCGAGGACCAAGAAAATATGACTTTTACTTGTCCTCATGGTACTTTTGTGTTCGAAAAGATGCCATTTGGATTATGCAATGCTCCTGCCACCTTTAAGTGATGCCTGATGTTTATATTTTCTAACATGGTGGAGGAAACGATTGAGGTTTTCATGGATGATTTTTCAGTAGTTGGGGATTCCTTTAATGATTGTTTGGCCCATCTAATCGTCACACTGCAAAGATATGACAAGTGCGACTTGGTGCTGAATTGGGAAAAATGCCATTTTATGGTAAAAGAAGGTGTTTTTCTTGGGAAGAAGATCTCCAAAAAGGGCATTAAGGTGGGCAAAGAAAATATTAAGTTAATTGAAAAGTTTGCATTACCAGTCTCAGTTAGAGGTATACAAAGCTTTTCGGGACATGCAGACTTTTATAGGAGGTTCATCAAGGACTTCTATAAAATTATAATGTCCTAGAGCAAGAGGTGAAATTTATATATGATAATGTATGTCTAAAAGACTTTAAGTGCCTTAAGGAGCAGTTGATTTCATCTTCTATCATTCTGTCCCCTAATTGGTGCACACCATTTGAGGTTATATGTGATGCAAGTCGAGTGGCCTTAGGTATTGTCCTAGGCTAAAGAAGAGAGAATATCCTTCATTCTTTATTATTCCATCAAGTCATTAAACCTTATATTAAACAAATATATATTTATAGAGCAAGAGTTTCTTGCGGTGTTTTTTGTCTACAAAAAAATAGTATTGGAACAAAAGTAGTAGTTCACAAAGACTATGTAGCCTGAAGGTATCTGATGTCAAAAAAAGATGCCAAACTAAGATTAATTTGTTGGGTTCTTTTCCTATAAGAGTTTGAGTTTGAGGTAAAGGACTAGAAAGGGACTGTAAATCTAATGCCCCGAGTGTACACCTTGGGAGCCACGTGGTACTTACAATCCTGAGGGAGCACAAGCTAACCTATGAGCTGATACCAGCTGTGAGTACTGAATAATAATCAACAGAATAACAAATGCAGAATAACTGAATATTCTATAAGGTTTTAAAATGCTAAAACATTTCTGAAAATCATGCATCTGGAAAACATTTGCCTGAAAATATCTATCTGAAACTGATAAAATAAAGACAAACTGATTGACTGTTTGAAATGTCCGAAAGCCTCTAAAACTGAATGAATATGATTTGATGGGACAATCCCCATCTAACTCTAACTAACTACTAAACTGAAAAACCAAAAATAAATATAGCTTTTTCTCGAACTATGAGGACTCGCCACTGCTATGACTGATAATCTGGAAGGTCTATGCGTGATTCGGGAATTGAGCATCCAAACCTATGAAATGATACATCATAGCTCAAGAAAAGAGTATGCGATCAGTACTTTGAATGTACTAGTATGCTAAATGAGGTAGGCTGATGTGCATGGTTTTATGTGCATGAGTAATAACTGACTAAATGAATAACATGAAGTACTAAGCAGGATACATGAAAGATATAAATATTGAGAATATATGACCAAGTATAAAACATGTTCTGAATAAAATCAATGATCTGAAATACTAAAATACTGATAACTTAATAACTGATAACTTTATGTTATGGTCAAGAAAATCTGAAACTGAATTATTGAGCTGATTATTGGACTGAGATCGTGGGAACAATCATCGAACTGACATTCTCCAATATAAGCAAATTAGGGTCTAACCTTTGACTCCAGTTAGAAGGGTGTCAGTACCGTGCCACTGGTAATAACACTGGCTGTGTGGATTCATTGATGTATATCCTGAAGGACCAAGGGTTTCAACCATAACTAATGGGTTACCCTTGAGAGGTAGTCAAGCCTAAACTAATGGGTGACTCATCATATCCTACGTTGGATACGTAGTTCTGGAGCATAGGGACTACTACAAATGACTCTGCCTATCTAACGGGAAAGCCGCCATCCCTGCACTCACTTGGTGCTATATCCTACTCCCAATTGAACTGAATCGGAACACTGAACTGTCCTATGTTTAACTGATTATGACAACTGGATGAATTGATAATGCTCATAACATATATGAAAACTATTCTAAAGTTATTGAGACAAAGTAAATAACTATGTCTTTAGTTATTCATAACCCCCAGGACTCGATAGCAATAATAGAAAAATAGGTCTAAAACTTTAAGGACATAATGAGAAAGCATTTATTCAAAATTCACTCTTGTAGGCATTTCATCTAACATTTGATATTCGTAGTTTAAGCTAAGCATGGGAATAGTTTAAGCTTGTAGTAATAGCACTTTTCATCATCAACAACCCTAATTATGACTTAAATCAGCAAACAACATTATTCAAACTTGTGGGATTTAATAACAAGAACAAGTTCATGTAAACATGGTATAGAATCATGATTCATGGGATTTCATGGTTAAAATCACAATAACTTGTAAAAATCATAACTTTAATTCTTAAATTAGATTCATGGACTTCATGGGTGGAAGGGAACCATGGATGAACATTTAATAGACCTTAACTGATGAATACTCAGAAGTTATGGAGGGATTTCTTGTAATTTAAACTTTAATGTTAAAGGGGATAGGGTTTGTTCTTGAAAGGGAATGCTTTTGATTTTGAGAGAATTGTGATAGATGAGGCAATAATGCTGTTTTAGGACCTAAATCCAGTGTTAAAGTGAGGGAAAAATATTGAAATACCCCTCCGAACTCAGGATTAAATGAGCTTAAAATGCCTAGTGACGTGATAAGAGATGTGCCCCATTAATGGAGATGACTCGATTACCGTTGCATTTCATCGGTGGGAATGATGCAATAGCCAACTCGACACATCTTTATTGTATTGGGTTGCTATTCCTCCAAACGTGACTCAAGTGATGTTTAAAAATTCCAAAACTCACCTGAGATCACCTATATATAACCCTGATCATGAACCAATTTAAAAATCGACAATCTAAGGCTGGTAAGATCGCAAATGAAACCATTGAAATATCAAGGCCAAAAATAAGACTAAGAGTCAACAATTAGCTGAAATCTTATATGTTCGGGACCTCTTTTGGCATTCTATATAGGGCTGAAATGGTCTAGGACTTTACTCGTTCTTACAATATCTCCCCCATGGAAACATTCGTCCTCAAATGACACTATTTAAGCAGAGAGGCACTGAGGTATGACGACTATACAAACATGAATAGCTGAAACATGATTGACTCTTGAGGCATGACACATGAATAAACTGAATCCATGAATGTATGAATGATATGAGAATGATATTCAGCTGAAACTAAGTATGGAACTGCGTAAATCTAAGGAAGACTATTAACTTAGGTTGAGTCTGAGTTTTTGGAAAAGATATTACGGTACTTGATTCACATGTCTGTTTTTGCTTCCCAAGTGGCTCCCTCAACGGACTGGCTCCGCCAAAGTAGTTTGACCAAAGAAAATTCTTTGTTCCTTTGTCTGTGAGTCTAACGATCAAGGATTTCAACTAGAACTTCTTTGTAAGAGAGACTATTCTAAAAATCTATTCTCTTTACGGGTACTACAACTACTGTGTCACCTACTCACTTCCTTAGCAAGGAGACATGAAACACTAGGTGCACTGATGCTAATTCTGTAGGCAACTCAATTTCATAGGCTACCTTTTTATTGCGACTCAAAATCGTATAAGGACTAACATATCGGGGACTAAGCTTTCCCTTCTTACCAAAACTCTTCACACCCTTCGCAGGAAAGATTTTTAAATAGACAAAGTCGCCAATCCCAAATTCAAGATCTTTCCTTCTAACATCTGCGTATGATTTTTGTTGGCTCTGGGCTATCTTAAGCCTTTACCTTATCAACTGTACTTTCTCAAAGGCATTAAAAACCAAGTCAGTCCCCACCACCACAGCATCACCTACTTCAAACCAACCATTGGGAGATCTATACAAATGCAGCCATCTAAATACTAGAATGATTGTTGTTATTAGATGCGAACTCAATCAAAGGTAAGTGTTCATCCCAACTACCCTTAAAGTCAACGACACACGCTCTTAACATATGTTCAAAAGACTAAATGGTCTTTTCTGCTTGACAAGCTGTCTGAGGGTGGAAGGCTGTACTGAGATAGACTTGGGTGCCAAGACCCTTTTGGAAGGCTTTCCAAAATTGAGAGGTGAAATACTTACCTCTGTCTGAAATGATGGACAAAGGGATACCGTGCAACTTAACCAACTCATTGATAAATAGAGCCTAGAATAGTCCTCGATTGAATAGGAAGTATGGACTAGCATGAAATAGGCGAACTTGGTCATCCTATCTACAATGACCCAAATCAAATAATGTTGCCAACGAGTATGAAGCAAATCCATCACAAAGTCTATGTTTACTTTTTCCTACTTCTATGTAGGACTACTAAACTCCTGCATGGAACCACTAAGCTTTTGGTGCTTAATCTTCACTTGCTGACAAGTAGAGCACTTAGCTACACTCTATAGTATCTCTCTTAATCACAGTCTACTAATAGACTTCCCACAAGTCCTGGTATATCTTAGTGGCCCCTGGTTAAATAGAGTAATATGCATTATGTGCTACAGAATAATGGCACAACAAGAAGTAAACTTCAGTTCGACTTTCAACAACTGAAGCTAAATACATAGCCGTTTGGAGTTGTGGTACTCAAATTTTATGCATTATACAACAACTACTTAGTTTTAATTTTCTTTCAAATCTATTCTCGTAATATGCAATAACACCATTGCTATTAGTCTATCTAAATATACTGTGTATCTAGGGCAAAAAACATTAATATTAAGCATAATTTTATTCATGATCATGTAGAAAATGATATTTTTTTGTTACCATTTGTTGACTCTAAAAATCAACTAGTAAATATTTTTACAAAACACCTGTTAGAAGAAAGATTTTGTTACCTTAGAAAAATACTTGTTATTCTTGGTATTAATGATTTCTGAGCTTTATTTTTGGACAAAAAATATTTTATTTTCTCCAATTTTATTATCAATATTTTTTTACCATAAAATTGGTTTCCAAAAGGGAAGTCATCATTACTCTTACCATTTTTCATGCCCCTTTTTCTGCCTCTGCATTTATTTACCTTCCCAATAATCCTCTAATTTCCACCCTTTCATTTCTATCAGTCACCTTTTTCCCCTCACACTTCTTCGTATTCCCCTCCTCCCTCTTTTCCAATAGTAGCATAGATCCCCCCTGCTCCACAAGTACTCTTAACTATCCTCTTTTCTCCCTATATTCCCTATTTTAAAATTCATCTTTTCTTTTTTCCTATGACCATAACCCATTCTATGGTGAATATGTCCAAATCACTTTCCAAAGCCCTCTTAGCAGTCCTTCTCTCCTCTTCGAATTCTCTGATGAATCCTCAACGGGCTCTCAGTAAGCTCTTATCTAGAGATGCCATCCTACTTTTAGTCCAGCATCATCTACTAAGAAATTTCATCAAAACTCTATTTACTCCCTCCCTTTAGAGGACATGCACAAGCATTGGAAATGCTCTAACAAAGACAAATTCTTCACCTTAAGAGTCGCTCTGTTATACCCTGTCACATTATAAAACTTTGTCAATTAAAAGATTTTGTCTGTTATGTTAGTAACTTCTATAAGTTTGGAAGATTTGTCCATTGCCTTTCATCTATGTGGACTTCTGGTTTATGAGGATCTAGTTCACATATTTTATGCAAATCTTTGCCTCTCCCCTAATAGTGGTGAACTCAAGACTCTTGTGCTTGGCACTAGAATCATTATGAATAATTTTTGTTTGAAAATGCTTTTGATATGAAGTTCTCTGGTAACATCTATTTTATGAATAGAAACTGTCCAGATGATTTTAAGGTCAACTTTAAAGAAGCCAAGAGAGTTTTGTCATACCCCAACTCTGTTTTAACCTATTTTGGTCCCCTGTCCCTCTGTTTCAAATTTCACATTATGGCTCACATAATTTCTAATACACTGATTCCCTGGAAAGGATTCCTCGATAATATTATCAATCGTGATGTTTATATATTATACTGTCTGGATAAGAAAATCAAAATCAATTAGGCAACTTGGATCCATGAGTACATGATTTAAGGTGGAGCTGATGTTCCTACCTCTGCCAGTTTGCCGTATGGTGTGCTCATTACTCAGGTTCTTTAGTACTACTCAATTGATCTATCCGCTTACCCCTATGTGGAGGTTGTTAACACTTATGACTCCATGATTTTTTCCAGTATGGGTTATGTCTTGGTTGAAGATGAATGGCGCAAGAAGGATTTAGTATAGGCAAGGTCAGAACTTCCCAAGGTAAATAAATCTGTTTCTAACCCTATGATTACTATCTTAAAGGAGCTAAAGGAGATTAGGGATCGGTTCAAAGCCATTGAGAAAAGTGTTGCACTGCTGTAATAGTCAACTTAAAAACTTTTGGACCTTGGGAAAAGCACAAACTCAGAATAAAGCTTACCCCTATGTGGAGGTTGTTAACACTTATGACTCCATGATTTTTTCCAGTATGGGTTATGTCTTGGTTGAAGATGAATGGCGCAAGAAGGATTCAGTATAGGCAAGGTCAGAACTTCCCAAGGTAAATAAATCTGTTTCTAACCCTATGATTACTATCTTAAAGGAGCTAAAGGAGATTAATTACAAACTCAGAATAAAGAGTGGCTTGATTGGCTCTTAAAGGGTTCAAGCAGGACGTTATAAAATTATTTACTTGGGTGTTAACCGTAATTTATTCCCTCAAGACCCAAGTCCAATACTCCAATGATGATGTTGTTATTTCCATTCAGAACTCCTATTCTTTCTTCTTTAAAAATGTTGGATAATCATATGACACCTCCTATCATAACATGGATAATACTCTGACCTACTTTCTCAAGAAGCGGTGGACAATGATTACTTTGTTTTTATTCAAAATGGGGTCCTGTCCCTTATTTTGATGGATTATAAGGTGATTTTTAACATATGATCTGCTACACTTTTTGCTCTACCTAGTTAATAGATTAAATATATCTATTTTTTGTGTACTATTTCTATTTGGTATTATTTTTCGTTATGACAAAAAGGGGAGAAAGACAGGAACATCAACAAATTAGAAAGTGCCTACCAGACAGGGGAAGAAAGTCTACTACCGATAAATAAAAGTCAACTGATACTCAATAAAACTTGGAACAAAAGAAATTTGTACAAGTCAGGGGGTGCAATCTGACTACTGTGACAGACAGGGAAGTTAACTGATGTTTACACTTATTTATCATTATCAAAAAGAGGAGATTATTAGCCTCCTATATTTAAGTTTTAATAATGACAAACTAATAAGTGGACTTCTGCAGGATATTGGAAGATTGCTAATGATGGAAGGATATCTCATACTAAGATATGAAGGATCAAAGAAGGCTAATTCAATAAGGAAATAATAAACAGAGTTGACTCTAAAAATAGAAGGGCATCCAATCACGAAGATCCATGTCCACGTCCACGATATCTATAGAGTATGATAGTAAATAAATCAAGTATTTGATTAAAGGAAGAAGTATCACTATCCCAAAATCATGAAAAATTAAATCAATCAATAATTAGAACAATAGGAAAGAAGACCACAACCCTTACATGGACATATTTAATATGGAAATGTATAGTTATGGAAGTTGCATTATGTATGGACATATCTAATTTGGACATACTTTATGGTTCCATCCCTTAATCAAGGAATCAATTCAAATCATTAATTTAGAAGAGATCTCTTGGATTTCTTTTCAAGAAGAAATGCCAGAAGAATCTAGAAAATATAAAAGAAGAGACAAAAGGTTGAAGCAGATATGCAACTTCAAGGAAAAACCTTAAAATGTCTCAATCTTAGTCTCATAAAGCTTTGTAATAGAATAGAATAAAGTCACCTTTGTAATACAAATTGAAGCTGTGTTACAAGATTTGAAGAACAAAATAAGTTTTTAGAACTTGTTTCTCATCATTATACTTGAGCCAACACTGAAAGATCCAAGGAACACTTTGAAACCTAAGGGGAATGGAAGTAGACACCACATTGGTGTTCTGAACAAGGATAAATCTTTGTGTTCTTTACTTTAAATTTTAACTATTTATTTATGTGTTTGGTTCAAGTATAATCTATTTTGTAATGTATAATGATCTGCAGGCAAGTCAACTGTGAGGAGTCAATAGTCGACTTAAAATTTTTTTTAATTCACCCATCTTTTTAATTTCAATTTGTATTAGAGAAAGTCTCACCAGCAACATTGCTTAACCGCACGTGATCAAAGAACAAATAGAAAACTATAAAATTCCTGGTGTTCTTCTTCAAGATGATCACTTCTCCACAAGACCACCATATTTTAATGGACAACACTACTCTTACTAGAAGAACAAATTTAGAATCTTTATGAAATCAAAGGACTCCCAAGCCTGGGTTATTATTAAGAAGGGACTAAAGTTGATCCCAAGACTCAAAGACAAGCAAAAGGACAAAGATAAAGAATCAAGCAGTACCGATGTAGAAGACCTTGAAAGCTTTGAGGTCACCAAAGAACAAAAACAGGTAATTCAAACTAATGCACATGCTATAAGTTTACTTCTTTATGCAGTTAGTAGAGAATAATACGACAAGATATCAACCCTCGAGACTGCAAAAGAGATATGGGACAAATTTGAGGTGACATATGAAGGAACAACGAAGGTCAAAAAATAAAAAATTACTGCCTTGGTCAATGAATATGAGTTGTTCAAAATGGAAGAGAATAAGAACATCAAAACAATGGAAGTGTGTTAATCCTTACTTCTCCATCTATGTTATATTCTTGAGATAACATGATTAGTAAGTTCCAATTCCTCCCAAGATGATGCTCTCAGATTTACTATCTAAAATTTCAAAAGTCATATTAGGGTCCTGAGAAGCTCGTTAGTGTGTTATATGTTTCAAAAGTTGAAAGTTATGTCTGCATCCTTATTAGTTGTTTAGTTAAGATAGTGTAAGTATGTATTCAGATTCCTTGTTAACACTTTAATACAGATAGTGATTTTTCTTAGGAGAGAAGATAACATAAACCTATATCATTAAATATAGTTTGTATTCCAGGGATAGTATGGACTTCAGTTTTATGATTTATAAATAGTATAACCTTCTTATTTTTGGAAGTATGGGTTTAGAAGTGCAGTGACAAGAAAGTGGGAATGGCGATAGATAGAAAATATAGAGATAAACTTATGCATGCTATAAATTTTGTGTTAGTGTGATATGTCCTTGTGTGTTAGTTTAGTGAAAGGTAGAAAAAAAGTTATTAGTTAAGGTGAATTATTATTTTCTTGAAGTATGAAAAGGAGTTATTGATGATATTTGTTGTGTTAGAAAAGTATAGAATATTCATGAAGTATTTGGTCGTTAAGTATGGTTAATATAGTTTTCCCCATGTGGCTATGAGAAAGAAGATTTGTTGATGCTTTAAGAGATATGAATTTAATTTAGGTGTATAGATGAGTAAATATTCGTAATGTGTAGAAGGACGATTTGCTAATGGATTTCAATAAGTTACACCATACGATTATGATCGATTATTGTTGTTATGAGGTTCTAGTGGACTAGTATTTCTTAATGTCTTATTTTATAGCTTCCAAGTGAGAATAGTATGTGAGGTTGGGTTGTTAATCATGCCTAGCACTAGATACTAAGATTGAATAATTGATGCTCATCAAGGTAGATGTAATGGTTTCTTGGTTAGTGATGCTAGAAATATGGAGGTGAACCAATAGGCTTGAATTTGTGAATGCAAGAATTTAATTTTATTGATTTAAGATTAAGTTTGATGTTTTAGGTATGATGTAGAGGTGTGCCCAAGGTGATATAAGGGTGTATTATTTTCTAAGGGTATTAAGTGTCATGTGTGGTTAGTAGTACCCTTGAGTTTCTAAGTGGAAGAAGGCTAGTTATATAGTACATGGTGTTCTTAATAGCTAAGTTAACGAGCTTTGAATAGATGGTGTTGAGTCTTTTAAGAATGATTTTGATTCTGATGATTTGGGAAAAATATAAGTATAGAAATGTGATCTTGGTAGGGTATGATTATGTGTTTAGTGAGGTAGATATTTTTGCAAATGAGAGTGTAAGTCCTTGATGATGATTATTGAAGCTAGAGAGTTAAGGATGGTATATAAAAAGGTTGTTCAAGAATAAAGTCAGTAAGTTCAAAATATAGTTTATTTTTGTGAGTTTAGAATTTATGTGTAGACATTCGAATAGAGAAATTATGACTCCATCTTGAGGATATGGAGTAGACCCATAAGCTTCGAATATCAGTTTGACCTAAGGGAGGACGGTAGAGTGCAGAACCAAATCAAGTTTTGAGAATTAGATTGTGATACTTCTTAATAAGAGTTGTGTAGAGATAGTGATCCCTTCTTTATCTAGTGTATTCCTTGGATTCCAATCATTATCACACCAAATCCATGTCTTGCATGATAGATCAATACCAATGGACAATACTTGTACACTTTATGCATACTCAAGTCTATTCTCAGTTTCTAGCAAGAAAGTAACTAATTCACTCTATTATTAGAGTTATCCCTCATGAATCAATGAACTCTAGTATTATGTTGAATAGCTTATGATAAGTATTAACCCATATTTCAAAGTATGACCAGTTCATAGAAACTCATGATCCTAGTCAAATCCAGTTTATATTATTTATGTCCTCAATTTAGATCTCTTTAATGAATCCATGTCTTTGACATTCTATTCTTCATGCCTCAGTTAAGTGGCAGAGTTATGTATAGTATTGTTTCGTGCTTCAGGTCCTTATGTGTTAGCCCTTCAGTAACCTCTTCCTACGTTAAGATAGTGGTGATGTTAATGGATAAGCAATGGTTTAGAATATAGGGAGGTGATAACCCTCATTAAGAAAGGTTACTTATGATTTTCTATCTAAGGCTAAAGTGTGAAGTAAGATTGAGGCCAAGTCCTTGAAAAATGTCATGGTTAGTTGAA
Source organism: Capsicum annuum (assembly GCF_002878395.1). Lineage (NCBI taxonomy): Eukaryota > Viridiplantae > Streptophyta > Magnoliopsida > Solanales > Solanaceae > Capsicum > Capsicum annuum. The sequence continues at coordinate 122,067,722 of NC_061122.1, read as the reverse complement.
AATTTGTGTGTATGTTCTTAAGAATAGTGCAAGAAAGTTATTGCTGATAGAGGTTTAGTGAATATGTGAAGTATGCCTTTATGGGTGTTTCCCTTGAAGTTCATATGTGGTCATAAAGATAGGCCTGAATGTCATATTGGGATATAAGTGGAGTAATGCAATATGCGTTAGTGAATCTATAGTAAAAGTTTAGAGTTAGTCACTGAATTTGTAAGACATGTTATTCTTAGGGTGTGAGCTTTGAAAGATACATAGAAGGTTGAATCATGTGGTTTAGACTAGTATTATAGTGTAGCATGTTATATCTTGTGATTTTGAGTTAGGCTTGATCATGGTGAGAGAATTTAGTTTAGTTTAGACTTTAGTAGATTGGATTATCAATGCCATGTGAAGATTTTTAAGTTGAATCAAATGAGTATGGTATTTAAGGGGAATAGTATAGTTGAGGGAGTATTTGAGAACTGTGCTAAGCTTGAAAGTAAGAAGTTGTGTTGCTTAAGGCCTAGAAATTCTATCCTAGCTTATGATTTATATGTTTATGTTCCATGCTATAGAATTGTATCAATTTTGTGATTCCTTAGTCAGAAATCTTGTTCAGATCATGCCATAAATCCTTTTTTTCCATAATATTATTAAAATTTCTTAGAAGAGTGTTAGAGAAACACTCTATTTGAGTATGGACAGTCAGTATAGTGCAGTCCATAAAGCCTACGATCCAGTTTAGCAGTAAAGCTAAAAATATCCTATAGATTTTCAACTTCCCATTTATTCATACTCTTTTGTGAGCAAGGACATTCTAAGAAGTAATTTGCCAACTTAATGTAATTTGCAAATTCAGCTCACTTCATGCGTCATGCATCAGTTTTAGATTCCAGATGTTCAGTCATGATTTTTCAATTCATGTATAAAAATATAATGTTTTAGACTCAGTTAGGAAATCATGTTAAAATTCATATATGTTCAGTATATGATCTCAACTACCTTAGTACAGTATTCTTAGTCTAACCAGTCTCATTCGAAGATGAATATTCCCAATGGCGAGATATTGTAATACCCCGTACACTTCTAAGCTAGAAATCAGACCACCGTTCCTATGCATGTAGACTCTAGTCCCGTGATTCATACTTGAATCAATGTTTCATGATCATTAACCTAGTCTGAAGAAAGATTATGAGGTGGGAAATATGTTCATAAGTGTCACTTAGAGCAAAGTGAGGTAAGCGCCTTTGATTCGGCTAATTTTTGGTGTTTGATTTCATAAGGGTCATCTTTGAATGAGTATAACTTTATGTATGTGTGGAATTTGACATATTAAGACCCACCAAATTGTAGATAATTTAATTGTCTTTCCAACGATATCAATTTTGCCTTAATCCAATACTGAAGGGAAAAGTTATGGCTTTGCAAAGTGGTGTACGTCGCCTAACAATCGCAAACATTCACTGGAATGGGTTTGCCATAGGGTGTGAATTGCAAACTTTAAGGTTTGCCATAGGTTTTATGACGCAAACCTTAAGGTTTTCCATGGGTTGTGCATCATAAACCCTATAGCCAAGCGGCATAGACACTCTATTTTTGAGTTATTTTAAGGGCAATTATGTCATTTAAAACCTCATAAACGTCCCTAATAATAACTACACGAGATTAATAAATCCTAAATATATTTTAACCTTATTAACATCATTAATTCATCATCCAAAACACAAGAGGAGAAAAACAACTAGGGTTTGCAAAATCAAGCTTAAAGGTCCAATTTTTTCACAATTTTGTCGTCACTAAAGTATGTGGGGTTATGAACAAGGATGCTTCTTTTGTCCTTATGCCCAAAACTAGTTTTTAAAGTTGAATTTAGGTGAATTTCAGTCTACGGTTCATAGCCAAATATCATTATTGAAGTTTATAAAGTTACAATTGATTTAAGTGTTAAATTACATAGCTATTTTTACACATTCATGCGTGTGACTTGATTTTATATATGTTGAGAATTGAATTTCATTGTCTTGAGTAGAATTATTAAAGTATTTCAAGATTATTGCTTTTGAGCATGAATTCTATTATGATTTGACATGATTTTCAAGCATGGGTTATAAGCACTAAGTTTATCCCTTGATATTTCAAGAAAGATATGATATTCTTTGACAAGCATATATTTAGATTTTAAAACAATATTTGATCTGTTAATCCTCAGCAAAGATATGGAATACACAAATTATTTTTGAATATAGTTTAAAACAGATAGTTCAATATGTGGTTTTCATTATAAATCCTTATGCTAGTTTTAAAGTGGATTTACTTTAGAATGAGCATATAAGTAAAGAGAGTAGTATTTAGAATCAAGTTGGGTGTGATTCCAAGATCTCATACCCCAGAACTACGAGCCAATATAGGTATAGTGTTAGATTATTTCCATTAATATAGATGAAGATATAGATTGTGATCCCTCACCTCAGGTTATACTCCTTGGCAAGAGTATGACACCTCTCTCCAATAAGATATTTTCCCCTTAGGAGAACTAGACATTGGACACTATGAAATTTCACATAGCGTATGTCGGTTAGAAGAACCTCCCTAATTTCTAAGTCCTAAAACAAAATAACATAATAGCTTTTCGAAAGTAACTGTAAAGGCTCACAATATTACTTAGATATTATTTTACATAAAATATTAGCTATGACATTTTCAATTTTTAGTTTACAGATGATAAAAGTGAGTCCTTTTACACTTAGCCTGCATAATTTAAAAATAGACTTGACTTCAGTCCTACTTATTCCACTAATTTTAAGAGTAAAAGTACAGTTTGTAAAACTAAGTGTTATGGCTCACAAGATTTATAGAGTATGCTTTATTATTCATGATTCATGATTTTCAGCTTTAAGTTATTCAAGCTAGTGTGAGTCATTTACACTAGCATGCATTCTTTACAAGTTATATCCAAAATTAGTTACAGTTTTTACTAATGGATTCACCCTCATATGCTCAGTACATTCTAAAAGTACTGATTCACATGAACATCTATGTGCTATATTATTTAATAATATAGGTACCAGCTGTAGTACACCATCATAATCATACAGTTACAACTTCCAGTCAGTAGGTGATGAGCTATTTTGATACAAGGTTGAGTCAGTCATAGTTCGAGGAGCATTTTGATTTCTTTAGTTAGTCGTATTGATTTGGGATAGTTGGGGTCATGTACGGACTTCCTATAGTCAATACTAGTAGAGGCTTCATAAACAGTTAGTACCAACTACTAAGTGGCCTCCATAAAAGTAGTAAGGTAATCACTTTAATAGCAAGGGTAACATGCCGATTGTTTGATTAAGTACTTCATTGACCACTTTAGCGACTCCTACTTTAGCAAACATATGGCGGCTTAAGAGGCTATACCAAATGTGACTCAACACCAACAACTTAGCCAACATGGAAAGTCTCCGATTAGATCATTGGAATTAGTTTGGAATCCCTTGAATGCAAATAAACTATACTACTATGGTATTTTTAACGTTCTTGGTTCAATGGAGATGTCGGTTTTTTATAAAAAGATTGTTTTCACCAAATTGACTCCTTGTCACTATAATCTATATAAAAGGTTAAAATACGAGATAAAATCTCCCGAATGCAAACCAAACACATTGCTAAACTAAATTTGACATTTCAAATCTACTGGTGTAGGTAAATTTCCATTTGGCACTCGGATTGTCACATGTTGACAAAAGTCTATTATGTGATTTCTCGAATCTTTAAAAAAACCACAAACTCGCACAAATCATTCTCTATCACATAAAAAATTATGTCAATTATCCCTAAACCTCAAAATCATTATGTAACAATTAAGATAAAGGACAAAATAGCCGAAATAATAAAAATAGAAATTCAAAAATTCAGGTCATTACATTAATTATGTACTCTATTACGAAGGTATCAAATCTAGTGCCTAAAAAATTTAGTTACTAGCCCAAAATATAATTGAGGGTTGTTGAGCGAGAGAAAGGGTGCCAAGTCTAACACTAGAATATTAAAAAAATTAAAATTCTAAACTGCCAAAAGAAACGTATATTCTAAACCAAAAATTCCCAAAACTACAAAACTCTCTATTTTCTCCATCAAATATATCATCATTATTTAACAAAATCCAGCTCGCTATACCAAACTGCTCTTCTAGTTCTCTCCATAAAACTTCTCTTGGTCAAAGCCCATCGTGGCAGAAGTTTCCATCGAATTGAACTCCATCTATCTTCGTAATCTCTGAGATGGGGTCTTGTTATTTATGCTTTTTTTAGGCTTATTGTTCTTTGATGTTGTTTTTTAATGTTTTTCTTAGATCTTGTTTTATGTGATCATTTTTCTTTGTCAATTATGCATGTGCTTTGGTCATAGGAATTGATCTTCCTAGAGTTATTTTAGATTTCTTTATGTCATTAGTATTTAACATACTTGGAAAACAATAGCATGTACAATGTTGCAATATCTTGTTGTTTTATTTAAATATTTTTTCTCAATAGGAAAAGACTAAAACAACTATGAAACCCATGTTTTGAAGTAGGGCTGATCAAATATATAATTTAACTTTCATGTTCAAAAGTATATAAATGTCTACCATCACTATGAGATATAGAGAGAAATTGGAGTGTTCTACAGTTTGGACATATAGGTGATGTAACACTATTGGCATGTTTTGGAGTTTAGATATATAACAGACGTAACATATAAAACATGTTTTTTATACTCAAAGGTGAGGGTTATTTTATGCAATTAGTTTGTTAGTATAGCTTATAAGAGCTTTTAAAAAGTTTTGTTGAACAACATATTGTGTGAAATAGTTTGGTTTCTATTTTTTCTTTTGTTATAATAGAATCATTGGGTTTTGCTGGAATAGAGAATTCATCGATTAAGAGTGATAACCACAACTACCTAACTTCTTGTTCCACTATTTCCAACACTAACCACAACTTCATAACTTTCTTTTCCTTTGTTTTCTTTATTAACCATGGGTTCATAACTTTGTCTTTCTCTACCTTTTTTCAATATAACTTCTTCTTCCTATGCTTATACACTATCTAGACATTTGTGAAAAGTCTTTTTTCTCTATTTTTAATTTTTAACAAAGCGCGTAACTTCACCATTTTCAATATCTAATCAGTATTTTCTCCAATATTCTTTAGCTTATTTATTTTTGTTTTATTCTCGATTGACTTAGTTTCTCTTCAAAATAGATTTTAAATTCAGGGTTAATGTATCTCAAGGACTTGCCAATTAACTTTTCTTACATTTATAGAGTTGTTAGTGCTTTTGGATGTTAGATTGGTGAAATTTAGACTACTTTTAGGTTGAGTGTTTCAACTAAATCTTACTGTATAATTTGAAAATATCAATAGTTATTTATCTGCATTTCAAAATTCTATACTTGTAAATTTTAAAGTTGGAGTTACAAGTCATGATGCAAGCTTAGAAGATGCATAATGCCATTATTATTTTGTTACAAACATTTGTAGAATATATATTATAGTTGAGCCTGAGATGTTAGCTATGTGTAATGACCTAATTTGTAAAATTTTGTTTTGATGTGATTTGACCATTTTTTCTTTTCTCGTAGTTGTTACATTTTGATTTAAGGATATGAGAATGGTTGATACGATTTTTGATACGATACAAATAATTTTGAAGATTTTGTGTCTTTAAGAGGCTTTAAAAGACATATCGTTGACTTTTGTTAATATTTATTGTTTTGAGTGCCAATGATCATTTAGACAGTTCCATTAGATCCAAAATATTGAATTTTGATTAGTAAAAGAGTAGGTTTGCATTCAGATCCTTTATTTTTCTTTTCAACCCTTCATTTGAAAATTTTCCTCAAGGAGTTTCGGAGGTTAATTTATTGAAAATAATAATTTTTCTAAATTCTAACATCTTCATTGAGTCTGCAACTTCAAAAATAGCTTGGTAGAATATAGGATTTATTTTTCTGGGACCCCAAACAAATTTCAAATGTTGTGAAGGCATACAAATTCAATTAGTTTGATAATAACTGGTTCAAGGTAGACCATTTTTATTTAATGCAGGCCCCTGACCGTAAATACAGAGATGAAAATTCTCCCTTCATCGCAGATGCAAAAGGGCCAAAACAAATGTGAAGGTTCTATGTATTGGCCTTTGCAAACTTGAAGCCTTAGCAACGAATGCAAAGCCAATTTTATTGGCTATTCAAAGTTGACCCTCGTGAACGTAATAGGTTGAGCCATTTGTGAGGTACTATTCATAGAAAATTATAAATGCTTTATTTTTGTAATTTTAATCATTTTGAACTTTGACCATTGAGTTTGGGCAATTTTTAGGGTTTTCATCACCATTTGAGCTTGGGTAAGCTCCAAAATCTTATTTTCATTACTTTACTTTGGTTTACATCATCAAAACTATCTTTAATCTTGGTTCCAACATTGAATTTTTCTAGAAAAAACTTAAACATGATTTGTATTTGATTTGGACTTTATTTTAATGTCATTTTTATGTGATTTTTCAACTATGGATTTCTTCAACCTTGAAAAATATAGTTCTAATTTTACCTCTTTTATTTTCAAACTAGTTTTTTAAATTCTTTTTGGACCTCACTTAAATATGGACAATATAGGTATCTGTAACATTTTTAATGCATTCATGCTAGTTTTGAATATTGTTGTTGATTCTGCGACTGTCCAAAAGGGGAGGCCTCCAGGGTTCAGAGTTTATTCCTCATATATCTTCATTTCCCTTTAGCTACGACTCAATAAAATTTTTATATTAATCAATAATTGGATGGTTGCTCTTGTGTCATCCGATTTTAGAATTTGTTATATTTCTTTTGTTCTTCTACTATAATTTACTTGTATTGGCTAGACTTCGCTTTAGATGTCTTGATTAACCCGCCATTAATTAAATTTCTTATTTTTTTTTTTGTAATAACCTCCTTATTTCAAGAATTTTATTTTTGGCCCTCCCAAATTTGAAAGGTCGAATGTTAACTTAAATTGTATTTAGGCATGTGGATGGGGTACCTCGGGAGTGTTTCAAAATTTTTGGAAAGGGTTCGAGGTGGTTTTAGACCAAGGAGGTAGTGATCCTCCATAATATACCCATGTCATGGAAGATAATCTCCACGATAGGGTCCATGACATGGAGAATAATCTTTGCATTAGAGTCTATGGCACAGAGGTTAGCCTCTGTGATAATGTCGGTACCATGCCCTTATGTAAAATCTATGCAGTTTTAGTTTATTTACTTTTGATGACGGTTATTGGGGTCCTTTCACCTATGTATGACCCTTAAGCATTATATAGCCTATTCCCTTAAGTTTTAAGAGATTAATTTCTCCAATTACACTCTCAAACTCAAAACCCCAAGAAAGCATAAGAATTTCATCGTACATTCATCCTCTGAGTCCCAAGCTCTGAATTACACCCTAATTCTCATATATCTAAGGCATGTTACGCTTCTCCCATTACTATTTTATCAAAAGCACATGTTTATAATTGTATCAATGTGATTAAGTTGTGGTTTGTGAATATAGGTTTGAGGGTTTATGAATTAATGCACCTTGAACTGATTTTTTCATGGTTGTAATACAATTGTTCATGATTTGTTTTCATGTTTTGAACAAATGGGGCGCATGGATGTGGAAATTGGAATGGGGGTTGAGGTACTCCACCAATTTGATAATTTTGGTATTGAATTTTATTTGGAAATAATGATCCCGTGGGGTGCTCTTATTCTTTTGTGCGTAAGAAGAATGGTTTTCTTCGGATGGAAATTTATTACCTCTAGTTGAATAAGGCAACGTTGAAGAATAAGTACCCTATTCATAGGATTGATGACTTGTTTGACCAAATTCAGAGTGCTAAGTATTTCTATAAGATTGACCTTCGGTCGGGTTATCATCAGTTAAAGATTAGGGAGGAGGATATTCCTAAGACTGCTTTTCGTACCCTGTATGGATATTTTTAGTTCTTGGTCATATCTTTTGGGTTGACCAATGCCCTAGTGGTATTTATAGATCTCATGAATCGGGTATTCCAACTGTTTTTGGATTTGTTCATAATTTTTTTTATAGATGATATTTTGGTGTATTCAAAAATTAAGGTGGATCATGCTAATCACCTCCTAATATATTAGTGATTGTATACTAAGTTTTTGAAGTGTGAATTTTGGTCGAATGTTGTTACTTTTCTGGGTCATGTTATTTCTAGTGAAGGGATCATAGCGTATCCACAGAAAGTTATAGTGGTTAAGAGGTGGAGACCCATGACTCCAATCGATATTCCAAGATTCTTGGGATTAGCTGGTTGTTATAGGCGATTTGTGGAGAACTTCTTATTGATTTCCGCACCTTTGACTAAGTTGCCTTAGAAAAAGTGAAGTTTCTACAGTCTGATGCTTGCAAGGGGAGTTTTGAGAAGCTAACTAATAAATTGACTTCTACTTTAGATTTGACCCTACCCAAAAGTACAAATCGCTTTGTGGTTTACTGTGATGTATTTTGTGTGGTAATTGATTATGTGTTGATGTAGCATGGCAAGGTTGTAGCATATGTTTCTAGGTAGTTGGAAGTTCATGAGATGAATTATTTGACTCATGATTTGGAGTTGCTACTCATGGTGTTTGCATTGAGCATTTGGCGACATTATCTATATGGGATCCATGTTGACATTTATTCAGATCATAAAATCCTATAATATCTATTCACTTATAAGGAGTTAATATGATATGAGTCTCCACTATTACCCAAGTAAGGTTAACATGGTTTCTGATGCTCTTAGTAGGTTATCTATGTAGAGTTTATCCCATGTGGATGAAGATAAGAGGGACTTGGTGTAGGATATTCACCATTTGGCTAATCTTGGAGTTTGTCACTTAGATTCTGAGGATGGTGGTGTGTTTGTGCAAGAGGTGGCAAAGTCATCTCTTGGCACTGAGATGAAGGAAAAATAGGTGTTGGATCCTATATTAACGCAAATCAAGGATGATGTAGATAAAAGAAATATGATAGCTTTCGAGATTGGAGGTGATGGTATCTTGACGTACCATGAGAGGTTATGTATTCCCGATGTGGATGGGCTATGGGGTAGAATTTTAACTAAAGCTCATAAGTTACGTTATTCGATTCATCCTTGTTCGATAAAGATGTATCATGACCTTAGGTAGATTTATTAGTGGAATAACATGAAGAAGAGTGTGGCTAATTTTTTGGGTAAGTACATAGTGTATCAACAAGTGAAGATTGAGCACTTGAGGACCTGTGGGTTGTCTCAAGAACTTTAGTTTCCTATGTGGAAGTGGGAAGTGATTAATATGGATATTGTTATCAGACTTTTGTGTTCTCGTAACCATTTTAACTCTATTTGGGTCATCTTAAATAAGATACCTAAGTCTGATCATTTCTTGCCAGTGAGGACTAATTTCTCTGCCGAGGATCATGTAAAGTTGTTCATTCAAGAAATCATCAAAATATATGGTGCTCTATTTACTATCATTTGAAATTGAGGTACACAGTTCTTATCTCACTTTTGACATTCTTTCTAGAGAGGTTTAGGGACTAAGGTGAACCTTAGCAAAAGTTTCCACCCTCGGGTAGATAGAGAAATAGAGAGGATGATTCAGACTTTTAAGGATATTTTGAGCTCTTGCGTGATTGACTTTGGTGGTGGTTAGGTCAATTATTTTCCTCGCATCGATTTCACTTATAAGAATAACTATCACTCTAGTTTTGGGATAACTTTATTTGAGTATTCATATGGTAGGATGTGTAGATCTCCCATTGGGTGGTTCGAAGTAGGTGCGGCTGAGTTGTTTGGTCCTGACTTAGTTCATCTATCTATGAAGATGGTGAAGGTGATTCATGCTAGGCTTAAGACATCCCAAAGTCGCTAAAAGTCCTATGGCGAAGAGTGTTTAAATTCAATGTTGGTGATTGGGTATTTTGGAAGTGTCTCCCATGAAGTGAGTAATGTAATTTGGATAGAAAGGAAAGCTCAGTCCTCGATACATTGGACTTATTTGATTCTGAAGAGAGTGGGGATTATTGCCGCTGAGCTAGAATTGCTTGTAAGTTTTGGTTCTATTCAACCTTTGTTTCATGTGTCTATGTAGAAGAAGTGTGTGGGTGATACTTTCTTAGTTATCCCTTTGAAAAGTATGGGTATTTCAGGCTCCTTGTCTTATGAGAATGTTCTGGTTGAGATATTAGATAGGAAATTTTGACGTTTGAGGACTAAGGATATGGCTTTGGTGAAGGTTCTATGGAGAAACCAAATGCTTGAGGAAGCTACTTAGGAAATCGAAGAGGATATCATTTTTGAGGAAGCTACTTAGGAAATTGAAGAGGATATCAAGTCCAAGTATCCATTCTTGTATCCTTCTCTGGATAACAATGCTTAAAGTATGAGTTTCATTTCCCTCTTTCTACTTTCTGAGGTTTTCATTTGATTCTGGTATACTCATTCTATTTCTCGTGCCATAATTATCCTAACTCATCATTCGGGGACGAATGATCCTAAAGGGGGATAATGTAACACCCTCCAAATTTAGAGCATTTTACTTTTTTCCCTCTTATTTTTAAAATGTCTATTTTTGTCTTAAATTATGTTTACGCATATGGATGGGGTGTCTTGGGAGAGTTTTGTAATTTTTGTCTATGGTAGGGTATGTGGCATAGAGGTTTGCCTCCGCAATAAGGTATGTACCATGCCCCTATGTAAAATTGTCTATTTTTGTTTTATTACATGGGATGAGGGTATTGGGATCCTTTCACCTATGTACGATCCTTAAGCATTATAAACCTATTCCCTTCAGTTTTAAGAGATCAATTTCACCAATTACACTATCAAACTCAAAATCCCAAGAAAGCATAAGGATTTCATCGTACATTCATCCTCTAGGTCACAAGCTCTAAATTACTTCCCAGTTCTGGTGTATCTAAGGCATGTTACTCTTCCCACTATTATTTTATTAAAAGTATGTGTTTGTAATTGTATCCATGTGATTAGGTTATGGTTTGTGAATATGGGTTTGAGGGTTTTGGAATGAATACATCTTGTATTGATTTTTGCAATGGTTTTAATACAATTCTTCATGCTTCGTTTTCATGTTTTGAACTAACGGGGTGCATGGGTGCGTTAATCGGAATAGGGGTCGAGGTATTCCCCCAATTTGATGGTTTTGGTATTAAATTTGATTTGGAAATTGTGTTTCCTCATTCCATTTGGGTAATTGGTTTTGAAATATGATTTGTCACTAGGTTTGACTTGCTCATCTATACTACTGCACTGCATAAATGGTTAAAAGATTAAACATGGATATTGTAGGCTTTGCTGGCCTTGTATTGATTGAAATTGAAACCTCGTGGGTTGAGGCATTCCCTTGATAGGATTTCATAAATAAAAAAAGGGTCAAGGCATTCATCCAAGTGGATTTAATAACAAAAAGGGGGTCGTGCCATTCCCCAAGTTAATATAATTGTAATGGCATAGTTATAAGCTTGGAAATGCATGGTATAACGATATTTTAGTATGCCTTAATGTATAAATCCATGGTAAATGAATGGGTTATGTGAAACTCGTTTTAAATTATGATTAATGGGGTTTATGTAGCTAAGTCGTGAAGGTGTGGTTCTTGGATAACTTATACTGGAAACTCATATTTGCCGACATGAGGTCTAGTTGATGACTTGTGTGCTTGGTTCTCACTATTGAGATATTAGTATCTTAGATATACATGGGGTCAAGTCATTCCCTGCTCTTCCTTGATACCTTCGGTTCGTGTATCTAACATGCGGTGGGGCCTTTTCAGCAGGGGGAGCTAAATCCATATAGCCTGTGGTTGCCTTATATGACTGTTGAGCTACATAGTATAGGATAACGTTTTACATCATGCTAAGCCCTGTTCCCTTTACCGGTATGACATAATAACACATACACACACATATATATATAAAATTATGTGCATTGGCTTTAAATGATTTTGAAATACAGATCATGACATTATTTTATCATTGTTCCCTGATTTACATGCTAGTTCTCATCCTACTAACCATCTACGGACATTGTATCCTATGCGATGCAGGAACTGGAGATACTTTTACTTTTCCTGCACAGTGACTAGGTGATCATGGGATAGCTCGTGAATCAGATTAAAGTGGTAAGCTTTAATACTTCGAAAGTCCTCATTTCTTATTTCGGTTTCCTTATGTCATATACATTTTCTTGGTTTAGTTTTGCTATCGTTGGGGGCATGCCCCAACTTAGGTTGATTTTAGTTCTATTTAGAGGCTTTGTGAATTACTGTGGACTTGGGATTTGTTGTTGAATTCTTAGACTTCTGCTGAGTCATACATATTTACCTAGTTTTAAGTTTGGAATTCCGCTATTATATTATATTGTGTTCTAGTTGCCTAGACGAAGGGGTGGTCTTTGGTTGTAATTCCCCGAGACTACCTCCTAGACGTTACACAATGCTTAAGGCCATAAGTGATCCCAAGCTAACCCTTGTACTGGCATATTACTTGAGCTACTGATTTACTTATATAAAACTGGGAGTAATGCATGAAAGAGATATCTTTAGTTGAACATATTCGAAACAAAAATATTTAAAATAATTACAACTCTGGTTATACAAAACAAAACTGGAATCAAATACATCAACTCTACTATCTATGAAGCCTCTACTAATATTGACTATGGGTAGCCGGGGCATGACCCCCAGCTACCCCTATTCAATACAACTGATTAAAGAAAACAAGGTGCTACTCGAACTATGATTGACTCGAGTCCTCGAATTAATAGGACTCATCACATGCTGACTGGAAGCTGCACATTGACTGAATATAATATTTGGGCTACAACTGATACCTACATTATGAGACAATGTAGCACATAGATATATATATGGATCAGTACTTCTATAATGTACTGAGTATGTGGGGGTGAATGCATGAGTAAAACAATAACTTAATATACTCATAAACTTTCAAATAATGAATGCTAAGTGTAGATGACTCACATTGAGCTTGAATATAACAAAAGCTGTAAAATCATAAACATGAGTAATGAAGCATAAGGATAAACTTTATGAGACATAACACTTAGTTCTAACAACTTTACTTTTACTCTTTCTTTTAGGATGTTCTTCTAACAAACATAAACCATGTGAGTTCTAATGGAATCCGATGTCTTACCCACTTTGTGGAGAGCTGTTCTACCCTTGCCATCAGAATAGAACCTTAACTTAAGTGATCACTATATTTATAACCTTAACATAAGTGATCACTACCTTTAACTTCATCCATATTGGAAAAAATCTTAACCTACGTTGGCTCATAGTTCTGGGGTATGCAACCTTGGACTCATACCCAACTCGGTGCTAAATACTACTCACATATTGCTTATATGCTTATACTTTAGGAAATCCACCTTAAAATAACATAAGAGTTTATAGAATGAAAACCAATTATTTTTCTCTTTGATTTAATTCAAACTCAAGATGAACAAATGTGGATTCCGTATCTTAGCTTAGCATCAAAAGATCAGTTCTTTCTTTAAACCTTGGTATAAACTTATCAAAGAAGAACTTAAGAATATAATTCTCTTGAAATCTGGACAATTAAACTTAGGGCTTGAAATTCATGCTTTAAAATCATGGTGATTCATAACAACACTTCATGCTCAATAAAAATATTGAAATACTTCAACAATATCAAATCAAGATAGTGCGATCTCATTCACAATATAAATCTTATTAATGAAGACATAAACATATGAAACTCTTGATATACTCAAAGGTTTAAATCTCATGATAATCACGTGCTTCAAAAATATAGAAACTTTGGTATGAATTCTAATTCAAAACAAGTAAATTGATTCTTAAAATCATGTAATCTGGGAACAAAGGTGAAAGGATACCCTTGTTCATAACTCCACATACCTTAATAGACTTGACTTGGTGGATAAATCTTGACCTTGAAAGCCTTGGAGATGATCTTGAAAGTTTTTGTGAAATTCTTTAACTATAGAACTTAAATTCTTAGTTTTTATTGAAGAGAAGATGATGGAATAGATAGACTTAAGGATGATAGGGTTTGTTCTTAAGAGGAAATTTAGATAATATGGTCATATAATGCCCTAACTGAAGTCTTAGATTATATTTTTATGAATTAGGTTGAGGTGGGAAAAGACCAAATTTTCCCTCTATCATTTAAACCAAAAATTCATAACTGGAATGCGGATTAAAGGCTCATCGTGATATGGTCTTATCGCGGTGGGTTACTAGTTCTGACGAAAATGATCATAACTTTTCGCTCGGATATCAGATTAAAGTGAAATTATTATTGTTGGAAGGATAATTCATTTATCTACAATTTGGTGTGCCTTGATCTGAAATATTCAAAGTATATCAAAAGTTATACACGTTCAATGAAGACCCTTGTAGAATCAAATACCAAACTTTGGACGAATAAAAGGCTCTTAGCTCAACTTTGTTCTAAGTAATTCTCATCAACATTTTTCATCTCATAATCACTTCATAGTATAGGATAATTATTATGAAACATGCATTCAAATTATAAATTAAAAATTGGACAAAAACACCTTCTCTGTGATGCGATGATGTGCCCATCGCTATACCTACCGCGACACACCACTATCGTGGCGTGGTTCTTGAATCAAAATTCAAAAGTGACCCAAACCTCATTCGAAACTTCCCCGAGACATGATACCTACACTCCTAAACATGAATTACTCAAAAACCATCATCTCGGAGTTTAGAAGGTCAACTTCAAAATCTAAGAATTTAGGAGTGGCTAAGTCCCCAACACTTAGCTAAATTTTTATGCTTTAAGACTAATAGGCATGCACTAGGAGAAGAACTAAGCTAAGTCTAATACAGGGTATTAGACCAATCATTGGTGTACTTGAGATAATTGTCAAGGCCAGGCCTTGGTTTGGGTCGTTACATTTTCATTTAGGGATTTTGACTTACTTATCAAGGCTGGGCTACGATAGTTTCATCACGACCTAGATTTTTGGGTTATGACACCATTTTTTAAAAACATATATTGAAACTAAAGTCATGGAATTGTTTAACCAACATATATATATATATGTATGCATCATCTTTTGTATCAAGAATTTTTGTAGCAATTTTATATTTATTGATGAAATTTTATGAAATATATGAAACTCTAGGACCACTAGAGATTAGAAATATTTCTCTTCTCTAAAGGATAATGTAGGATGAGATATTTTCTTGTCTCTAAAGGATAATCTAGGACCAAGTAGTTTCTCATCACAATAGTGAATTAATTACAAAAAAATGATAGTTTTATATGAAGAAAATCATGTATTTAAGAAAGGATTTACTGTGGGTAAACAAATTTTTGCAATCAAATTTTTTTCCATCTCAAAAAATTTAGCGACAAGAATTTTTATCATGTGGTGTCAAAGGCTATTTTAACATTTGGTGACGTGCTACTTTCATTGTAAATAATCATTTTAAACTAGATCTGAACCATTAAGGACCAAATTTTCCTTCGGTAGATGCAGTTTCTCTTGTAGTGCTCCTTACACTATTTTAAACATTACTTCTTTTTCCTAAAGGACTTCAAAAAGTATTTTTTTTCAACATTTAATCTTTTCTTTTAGTCTATTCTTTATAGATTATAGCATTTTTTTTATCTTCCCACAACCACCGATAAACTTAACTTATGCCTTAGGTTATTTCTTCTTAGCTGGCTTATCTCTTTAATAATCCCACTCATATCAATTTCAGAAGTATTTTTCTTAAAGAATATGGCTGATTTAGTAAAATTTACCTTTTGACATAAATATTTTTCATAGTTTTTTAAAGAACATTCGAAACATTAAGGGGATTCCGAATATAGCATTAAAAAATATAAAAGAATCATCAGTGAAAAATAAATGGTTAACTGTGAGTTCACCTCTAGCAAAACATAACTCTTATCCATCCTCATTAACTTCTTCCTGATTTAAATTTATTTTATCTATTTCAACACATATAAGGAACAAAAATGGTGATAAAGGATCCTTTTGTTTTAAAACTTTGGTAGGTGTAACTTCTCCTACTACCTCTCTGTCAATATTAAATTTATGCATTGGGGTAGTGACACATTGCATTATCCAATTAACAAATGCATCATAAAATCCAGTTTGGTTGGTAATTTTTTATATTAAATCACTCCAGTTGATCATATTCTTTGGCAATATTTAACTTTACACTGATATACTTTTTCTTACCCCATCTTTTAATCTTAAACATATGAATAAATTCATGAGCTAGAACAAAATTATCCACAACTTTTCTTATACCAAAAAAAATCATCTGGTTAAGAAAAATATTAGTAGGAAGATAGCTTTTCAGTCTGGCAACTATATTCTTTTCAATTATTTTATAAATTGTTGAGCATAATAAATTGGGTCTATACTGGCTAACAACACTAGGTTGTTTTACTTTCGATATCAAAGTAATAAAGTTTGATTCCATGAGGGTGAATGAAAGTAACTTCTAACTTCTTTATAAATATCATTTGATAAAATATTTCATTACTATTAGAATAAGAATGAAGTCATACCAAAGGTCGCATTTTAAATCTCCTCATTCATAGCATCTCTAATAAGCCTATCATTCTCTAATGATCCTCTAGGTAATTTTCTCTATTTTGTACTATTTTTTATTTAGATCTTTCCTATTATTGTCCTAAATCATTTATGCCTTGCTGGGACTGACAGTTCAGTTATCGGATAGTTTCTTTGATTTTTACAACCATTTCTCTATTTTAGAGTTTTTAAAGTTAAGGAAAGGGTCTCTGGAAAAAACCACTGGTGAATGGCCTCAAATTTCATTTTTGATAGTTTTATGAGCTCCAAAATTTCAATTTTAGGCTAGGGAACCATTGGTCTAAGTCCTAAGGCTTCCAAACTCATTTTGAGCTATTGATTGGATTTTAGCTAAACAACACCTTGGGTGTGGGGCCCTCTTTTATCAAAATGATCCTGTATGGAAATATCAATGATGCCATTATAGGGTAGCATAGTTCATTTGCATTGATGGAATTTCAAACCAATTATTTGGACCAGATTGGATTTTATGGGGACCTATGAAATTGGGTTGGTGTTATCAGGTGCAACAACTTTAGTGGACAAGTGACTGATTTAGCAACTTGGAAAAACATTAGCAAGAGTCATATTGGTGGATTTATACCATTTTTGTGGATCTTGGCTAGCCAAAACTTGGTTGCTTTAGTGGTGACCTCTTTGGTAGTTATTTAACTGATAAAGTTGTCATCGCTAGTACATATATATCACCTTTCTCATTTCTAGCTTTTATTTCTACGTATAAATAACCATTATAGACCATTCTCAACTCTAAAATATTAAGGGATTAAGTTTTTAAAGTTGGGATCGTTTTGTAGGCGGATTCTTGAGAGTTTTACCATCATTATCTTTATAAGTTTTGCTTAATTTCTAGATTAATTCCCCAAAATGTTCTTAAATTTGAAATCTTTAGAACTGGTTGGGGACTTTTTGAACTCACATTTATCTAAATTTATGTGGAAATCAATCCTAGATTTGAGAGGGATGTTGTGATAGTTTTAAATTTGTGGTTCCCCAAGCAAGCCCCGCATGGAGTTTTAGTTCAATGTTGACCCAGAGGATGCTCCCAATCCTAGACTAGATAACATCTTACCACTCCTAGTGGTAATATCTATACACGATCCATCAGTCCTCGAATTTTGAACTATATCACTTGGTAGAGTCCCAATCTATCTTTGGTTGAATACTGCTAATAATTGGCTTATCTACTACTCTAGTTATTTAATAGCAGTTGAGTGCAAATTTACTAGTTAACTCATGGAAGATATGTCACTCTTCATCATAGTCACCTTAAAATTAGTTGCCTTAACTCTGTTTGATAGTTTCTCCATCATGTCCTCCATGGACATTTTTTCTAAACTTGTGGCAGCATTATCACGGCTTCTAAGATGTATATACAGTCCACTCCTGTCACTTTTATTCTTAAAATATACTTGATGGTTCCAACCTTGGTTTCCTAGACAACCAGTCTTGAACCCCTGGTTATACAAGTGGTTAGCCTCTTCTTCAGTGTTTGATTTAGCTCCCTTACTGTGGGACCCCACAGCTTTTACCATTTTTACATTCCCTGATAGTAAATATTTTGTGAGCAGATCTATCTGGGTTTTTATGTGAGCCACATCCTGATCACACTCATCTTCTCTCCTATGCTGCTCTACTGATATTACACTAGACCTACTATTGCTTGCTGCCAAGCTCTACTTGTCTTAGTTATTCTATCTAACATATCTACAGCCCCAATAAAGGTGAGCTCCATAAAAGCTCCTCATGTAGAATGATCTACTATTGGCTTTATAGGTGAGTTCAAAGCTTTGTAAAATGTTTCCATCAAGTGTTCATCAGCCATCTTATGGTTTGGGCATTGAGTCAACTTCTTTTTAAACCTCGCCAAAGTGTTATGCAAAGCTTTATTAGCCAATTGCCAAAAAGTTGCTAATCTCATCCCTCAAATGTAACTTTCTAGAGGGCAGAAAGAACCTTTCTAGGAAAGATCCTTTCAATTACCTCCAGTTTGTTATAGCATCACAAGTCAACTCATTCAACTACCATTCAACCACATAGTTGCCTCTCCAAACAGAGACAGTGGGAACAATCTCAAATGAATAGCATTTTTTTCCACTTCAGCATTATCAAATAACTTACAAATATTGATAAAATTCACCAAATGTAGATTTGGATCGTTACTAGGTAATCCACCAAAGAGTCCTTTCAAATTCAATAGCTAGATCATAGTACTTATAATGTTAAATTCAATCCTAGGAGCTATTGGTGGTAGAATGATTGCCTCTATAGCTCCAGCTCCATCTAAATTGTTCTCATTATTATCTATATCAAACTGTAAAACTTGGCGGTCTAGTCTTCTTCTGAATAGACGATTTTCATTTACAGGTGCAACTACTCCCACTACACGCCTCCTATTAGCCGGGTCAATTAAATCATCATCTTCTAGGTCCTTTTCATCTAGATTAGGAACCTAACCTGGGTTATCTGTATTTTGTTGATTTAATTAAGCATTAGCTAAAGTGGCTAATCTTTCAGCTTCCAGTTGGTTAGCCATTCTTTAAATGAGATGAGGTTTAGGATTGAAGGGTAATAATAGTTCTCCCAAACTTCTAGTTCATGGCATAAACAACAATGAGCCTGTAACAAACAAAAACAACAAACAAATGTAAAATAAGGAAACTTGACTAAAAGTCAATTAACATACATAAAATCAATCGATAATCGTATTCCCAAGAAATGACACCAAAATTTAATACGCCCAAATTACACCTCTCTTACGAAAAAGTAAGTGGTTGTTGTCAAATATAGAACCCACAAGGTTGGGGTCGAATCCCATAGGGAATATGGTGCTTATTAAGTTGTATGCAGATTAGTTAACTTTTAATCATTCGTTTTCATAAAATAAAAAGGGGGAATTTGACTCAGTTCACAAATTAATGGTTTCAGTTTAACAAGATGAAATATGTTTAGTTCTATTCAAATTCAGAGAATAGAAAGGTAGGGTTATGTCTAACTTGTAGTTTTTAATACTTTCAAACTATGGGCTTTACAAGTTGATACATGCATCAAGCTTACAGAGAAACATATTTCTCTTAATAATATAATCCTAGTATTTCTTAACCATCAAGGAATAATTCACTTCAGTTCTCTCAAATCAAAAGTATTTACAAAAACAATACGAAATCTCCAAGTAGTTAACCTGTTAAGGCATTAACATATAAAATAGGGGTTGGAAATCCTATTTTATTTTCACTACTCTCTTTTTCATTTATCAACCTTTCTATCGAACAAGTTGTGTTTTAAGGCATATCCTCAATGTTTCCAACCACGAGAATTCAAGATAAACGAAGAGAGTATGATGTAAACAAATCAATGCATAGTGAATTCAAAAACCAAAGTAATAGATTGTATTTTACAAGGTTTCCGTAACCCTAACAAATGAGCTTAGCTACTCATGGACAAAATGAAAATCATCATAAATATATTCATCATACCAAAACTAGAAGATGATCTTGGTATCCGAATCGTGAAAATAAGCGAAAAATATTTTCTCTCTCTCCAAACTATAGCCGCCCCTCTCAATGTTGAAAAACTAATACAAAATAATGAATAATGATAAAACTTCAGCATCAAGTCTTTTTAATAATATCTTCTCTCATAATTGCCTTCTAAGTCCCTAAACTAATTATAAATGACAAATTAGTCTTGGACATAGTTTCTAGGTGCCACATTTAGTCCAACAAGCTACTTTTCTCTTGTGTGCTTTGTTATCCATAATCCATAATTCCATCATGTCTTTATCTACCTCCTTAACACCTGAAATCATGCTAATCACATAGGTTAGCTCAATTACATCAAAGTAGAGTTCAAACATAACAAACTAGGCACTTTGTTCTCAAACCTTAGCTCAAATAAGGGTAAGTTATGGTGCTTAGACATATAAATACGCCCAAGATCAGTCACTATACCTAAATACCTTCACTATAGCTCATCACATACTTTTTTTCCATGTGACTATGCAAACATATCTGTAATTTTTTATTTTAACATCTTGGTCCAGTTTCTCCCTTGAGATCCCTTCATCCACATGAGATCAGTATTCCCCCTATGGTATGATTGAAAAGTGAAAATATTAAACCAAGAGTAATAGTAAGCACAAGTTAGTTAACTTACAGCCATTGGGGAAACACTAACATGAAGAACAGTTTTAAGGTAGAAACAGATAAAGATCACAAAAGTAAGAATTCATTCATATTCAACATAATATGCATCATTGCAGTACAAGAATTATGTTTCTTCTCCATAGAAAAATCCAGAGAAGTTGAAGGAGATAAAATGGTGAGAGATTTGGGAAGAAGGTTTGGAGAAGTAAAACCATCTTGACAAATCATTATCCCTTGAGATGTTTTTTTAATCTATAGTCCTAGGAAGAAGTTCGAACACCCATTATACTTATCTCAAATTCACACTCCAAAGATTATGTCATCAACGCATATCTGGAAAATCAATAGGATGCTACCTCTAGTCTTTAAAAATTGAGTATTCAATATTTCCCTCTTTTGAAGCCATTTTCCAAGAGAAACTTTGAGAATCTCACATACCAGGCCCTTCGTTCTTACTTAAAAACATAAAGAGTTTTATCTAATTTAAGTACACCATGAGGAAAATCTGTATCTTTAAAACTTGGTGGTTGGTTGTAAGACGCCGCAAAATTCTAGTCATTTTAGTTCTTTATAGCATTCCAAAAGAGGCCCCAAACGTAGAAAAAATCAGCTAAGTGTTAAGGATTAGAAGCATTTTTAGCTTTCGAAATTGGATGATCTTATTTTTGATCTTTTTGACCTTCGAATGTTGATTTTCAATTTGATACATGATAAAGGATGTATATAGGTCATATTAGGTGAATTTTGAAGTTTTGAAATTATTTGGGTCATTTTTGGATGTGAAAAAGCACAAGAAAACACTATCTTGATGCATCATGTTGGCTACCATGTTACACTCATTGACGCAACGCGTCGGTGATCGCGTCGATCCCATCAAAGCGATGCATCACTTGGTAGTTTTTGTGCGTTAAATTCTGAGTTTTCAAGGTCATTTCAGTCCTTTTCACCTCACTCAATTCAGGCTAAACATGAGATTTAATATTCTAAAGCCTAAATACACATTATTCTCAAAATTCTCTCAAGAACAAGCCCTAGGTTCATCAAGATCAAGAATCAAGTCTCAATAACCCATCACAATTTTCATAAAATTAATAATCAAGGTATTTTAGGTGTTCATCCTTGGGTTTTCTACCACCCTTGGAGTTCAAGAACCCTTTTTATAACTATATGTTTATTAATTTCATGATTTACATATTTGAATTGGATTGTGTTCATATATGTATTGTTGTATGGGTTTCAAATCAAGATTCATCCAAGTTTCAAGTGAATTAATTAGTAAGTATGTAGAATTATGTGATCCTCATGATAAACCCTTGAATTGCAAGTTGAATGTTATAACCATGATATTTATATCTTGATGAATTACATGTGAATTAATTATGCTCCCTATGTGTTTAATAGAATGCCTATGTAAGTTGAGTAGTAAATTTATTACATTTTATTATGTGGTCCTATTCATGTACAATTTTATGCCTCTCAAGTGTTTGACAAAATGTCTAAATAAATACATGGTGGATAGGTAAATAAATGTAATGTTTTCATGATTTTTCCATGTTTTACTATTGATCTTATCTAGTTCTGAGGGTATTCAATGCACAAAAATCTATCTATTTACCTAGAATTACAGTAGCTATAGAATAGTCTCAGTAATTTACATGAACACTAGTGCTCATTTAGTTAATAACTCAATGAACTCAGTCAAGTTCAGTCAGTCAACATGATCAGTAACTGTTCAATCAAACCTAGTCCTGTCTAGTGATTTACTTAGTTTCTATTCAGTTGGGAGTAGGATTCAGCATCGAGCAAAACCATGGATGGTGGCTAATATTCCAGTTGAGGGCGTGATCTTTAGTAGAAGTCCCTTAGTTCAAGAACTATATAGCCAGCGTAGATTAAAATATGTCAACCTACTAGTTGAGGGTTGGTAAAGTGTTTACCTACCAGTTGAGGGTAACACATATCTCACCTACTAAATGAGGGTGATTCTTTAGTGGATCCACATAGCCATTATTAGTACCTATTGCATAGTGCTAATACCTTCCAACTGGGGTCACAGGATGGAGCCCAACTCCATTTAAAATTGGAATATGCCAGTTAACTTAATACTCCAACAGTTATAATTTTAGTATTCAGTACTCAGTAATCAATATTCAGTCTCAAAATTAAGTAAAGAACTCAGATAGTTCTACAGAACCAAGGCTATCCGTTATTATTTACTTAGCCACCATAATTTAGTACTTTAATTTCAGTCAAATTTTGGCAAAGGTTATATGCACAGTATTGCATATTCAGCAGGATCAGTAGCTATAGTTTTTGCATGTACTCTTATTTAGTTATTTCATGATGGTCTTTCAGTCAGCTATAATCTCATGCATATGAACCCATGTATATCATCCTACCTTACTTAGCATACTAGTAAATTCAAAGTACTGATGCATACTCTTTTTTTGTGCTATGATGTCTCATATCATAGGTTTAGACGCACAAGCTCCTAATCATACTTAGCTACTTAGGTTATCAGCAATATTTATAGTGGTGAGTCCTCATATTTTGAGGATAGAGTTATTATTTCAGCATTCTAGTAGTTCAGTATGTTCAATAGTTGGAGTTAGTTGTGGACTTGTCCCATCAACTCCATATTCATATAGGAGAGGCTTTTGAACTAGACTATTTAAGATAGATATTAATTTTTTTAGTATTACTATCAGTATTTTATATTTATTTTATTTTTTAGAACCTTATGTAATTTAAGTTATATTTCCGCATATGTTATCAGTATTATCATTTAGTTCCCACAGCAGGTATCAGTCATGGGTTAGCTTGTGGTCCTTAAGGATTGTAAGCACCGTTTGACATCCAGGGTGTTGAATCGAGGAGTTACAAACTTGGTATCAGAGCTTAAGGTTCAAAAGAGTCCTAGGAATTATGAAAGCCCCATCAAGTAGAGTCTTTTTCATCCGTGTATAGCATGCCACACTTATAGATAAGAGACTTTGACACATTTTTATGAAAACTTCCCTTCTTTCAATATTTATGTTATGCTAGTGAGTATGAGCTCAAGTTAAACTCTTTTTCTAATCAAAGTTTCCCTTCTATTTATGGAATAGGCCTCCCAAAAAGACTAATAGAAGAAGAACTGGAAAATAGCCAGCACCTCTACATGTTAAGGCACATCCACTAGATGAGCATGTCTCTTACCTAGAATTTAGAGAAGCTTTTACCACTTTAGCATATTTTTTGGTAGCCCAAAATGAACCCCCAGCTACTATTCAGGCTAACCCAGTGGCTAATACTGTTGTATCTAGAATTTGGAACTTTACCCAAATGAATCCTCCTTCAATCTCAAGGTCTAAATTTGAAGAAGACCCATAGAAATTACTTGACATGGTGTAGAAGGTCACGACTATTATAGGGGTAATTGCTAGTGCGAGTGGTGATTTAGTTATATATCAGTTGTAGGATATGGCTCATACATGGTTTAAGTAGTAGAACAAAGATAGGACCGCAGATGCAGGGCATATAGAATAGGATGAGTTTTCTACTGACTTTCTAGATAGGTTCTTCCCATTGGAGTTAAGGGAAGCTAAGGTGTTAGAATTCACTAACTTAAAGCAGAGTAGCATGACAATGGAGGAGTATTCTCTCAAGTTTACTCAGTTAGCTAGATATTCTCCTCATTTAGTAGCTGATAGCAGATCTAAGATAAGTAAATTTTTGTCTGGTGTGTCTGACAGTGTGGTTAAGAAGTGTAGGACTGCAATGCTAATTAAAGAGATAGACTTAGCTAGATTAACAATCCATGCTTAAAAGATTAAGAAGCAGAAGACTAAGGAGAGAGAAAGGGAAAATAAGAGGACTATAATAGGTATCTTCAAATTCACTCATCCTAAATAAGAGGGTAGTAATCATCCTCAGTTCCACCCAAAATCTTCAGTTTTATCTTCGTCCTCAGCTAGTTCTCCAGTGCCTTAGTTTAAAAATGTTAATAAGGATAGGGAACTAGGCTCTAAATATCTGGGTAATGTTAGTAGTACTCAAAAAAAATCCTCTTATCCAGAAGTATGCCAGAAATCATTAGGGTGTCTATAGAGTTGGCAGCGATGCATGTTTCATGTGCAGCAAGCCAGGTTATAGAATCATAGATTGTCCTCAGTCAGGTTCATAGGGTCAGTACAGTTATCCCCCTGCTATGTCTGATTTCCCATCTCAGTAGTGTGCCACTTCTAGTGACACTAGTGGGCAGTGCCGAAATAGACTATGCACTTCAGTCCCAACAGGATCAAAAAAGTTCTTCTAATGTGGTCACTGGTGCATTATAAGTTTATCATTTACATGTTTATGCTTTGCTAGATCCAGGAGATTCTTTATCATTTGTGAATCCATATATAGTTGTTGACTTTGGAGTTAGTCCCAAAATCCTAGTAGAGCCCTTCTCAGTCTCTACTCTAGTGGGTAACTCTATAAAGCCTGGCTGGTATGCAGAAACTGTCTGATTATGGTATCTCAGAAATTTACTTTAGCAGACTTAGTAGAGTTAGAGATTACATATTTTAATGTCAATCTTTGCATGGATTGGCTTCATTCATGCAATACTTTAGTTGACTATAGAAATAAAGTTGTCTATTTTTAGTTCTCAAATGAACTTGTCATAGAAAAGAAGGGTAGTATTTTTTCACTCAGGGGTTAATTTGTTTCCTACCATAGGGCGAGAAAAATGATATCCAACGGGTATGTCTATCATCCCATTCGAGTTAAAGACACTAGTTCTGATACCCCTAATATTGAGTTAGTTTTAGTTCTATATGAATTTCCATATATGTTCCCCAAAGATCTTGGAGTTCTTCCCGAAAGGGAAACTGACTTTAGGATAGACCTTCTTTTAGATACTCCATCCATCTCTATTCTGCCATACAGAATGGCTCCAACTGAACTTAAATAATTTAAATAATAGTTGAAAGACCTTCTAGATAAGGGATTTATTAGACCCAGTGTTTCCCCGTAAGGCACACCAGTTTTATTCGTATGTAAGAAAGATACTCACATAATGTTTATTGTCTATCGTTAATTGAACAAAGTCATAGTTAAGAACAAGTATCCACTTCTCAAAATCGATGACTTATTTCACTAACTTTAGAGTACCAGTTACTTTTCTAAGAAAGAGCTCAGATTAGGCTATCATCAACTCAGAGTCAGAGAATGTGACATTCTAAAAATAACTTTCAGAACTTGGTATGGTCACTTTAAATTTCTAGTCATGTCATTTGGTCTTACTAATTCCCCAACAGCTTTCAAGGACTTGATGAGGAGAGTGTTTAAGAAGTTCTTAGAAATGCTCATCATAGTCTTCTTAGATGTCATTCTTGTCTACTACCGCAGTGAACATGATCATGCAGTCCATCTTAGAATAGTATTACAGACTCTCAAAGTCCATTAGTTGTTCACCAAATTTAGTAAATACAAATTTTGGCTAAGGTCTATAGCTTTTCTTGGTCATATAGTTTTAAGTGATGGCATTAGAGTTGATCCTCAAAAGACCAAAGTAGTGAGAAACTAGACTAGACCCATCTCTCCATCAGATATCAGGAGTTTCTTAGGTTTGGCTAGCTATTACCAATGATTTGTTGAAGGATTTTCATATATTGTATTGCATCCCCTATGTCCAGATTGACTCAGAAGAAAGTAAAGTTCTAGTGGTCAGATTCTTGTGAGAAGAGTTTTCAGGAGCTGAAGGCTTGACTCACTAAAACCCCAATTTTGACTTTACCAGATGGTTCAGACGAGTTTTTTGTGTATTTTAATGCTTCCATTGTTGGTTTGGGGTGTGTTTTAATGCAGAGAGATAAGGTCATAGCTTATGCCTCTAGACAGTTTAAGCCCAATGAAAAGAATTATCCCACCCATGATCTTGAATTAGCTGCTATAATGTTTGCCTTAAAGATTTGGAGGAACTAATTGTATGGGTTACATGTTGATGTGTTCACAAACCATAAAAGTTTGTAGTATGTATTTTCTCAGATAGACTTGAACTTGCATCAAAGAAAGTGGTTAGAGTTGTTTAAAGACTATGACATGAGTGTTCTATATCATTCAAGCAAGGCCAATATAGGGGATGATGCTCTTAGTAGGTTGTCCATGGATAGTGTTTCTCATGTTAAGGATAGTAAGAAGAAGTTAGTTTAGGAAGTTCATCATCTTGCCAAGTTGGGTATTCATTTTATTAATTCAGCTGAGGGTAGTGTATAGGTGTAAAATAGTATGAAATCTTCTTTGGTTTTCGAGGTGAAAGAAAATTAGGACAGGGATCCTAGTTTAGTTAGGTTGAAAGCGTCAGTCAGAGACCAACAAGTAGAGGTTTTCTCACAAGGAAAGATGGTGTGTTGCGGTGCCAGGGTATACTATGTGTGCCATATGTGGATGGAATAAGGTAGAGGGTTCTTATAGAAGTGCATGGTGCACATTACTTGATTCACCTAGGGGATACTAAGATGTACCGTAATTTATCAAAAGTCTATTAGTGGAGTGGGATGAAGAGAGACATTTCAGAGTTAATAGATAAGTGCTCTACATGTCAACAGGTTAAGATTGAGCATCAAAAGCCTAGTGGGTCCATGCAGGAGTTTAGTATTCCTACATGGAAGTGGTAGGAAGTGAACATGGACTTTGTGATGGGATTGCTTGCACTCATCGTCAACATGATTCGATTTAGGTCATTATAGACAAGATTACCAAATCAGCCCATTTCTTGCCAGTTCATACCTCTTACTCAATCGAGGACTATGACAGGCTCTATATCTAAGAGTTCGTCAGGATGCACGATGTTCTGTTGTCCATTATTTCAGATAGTGGTATGTAGTTAACCTCTTAATTTTGGAAAGCCTTCCAAAAGGGTCTTGGTACCCAATTTTACCTCAGTATACCCTTCCACCCTTAAATAGATGGTCAACTAAAAAGGACCATTTAGACTTTAAAAGATATTTTATGAGCTTGTGTCATTGACTTTAAGGGTAGTTAGGATGACCACTTGTCTTTGATTGAGTTCGTGTATAATAACAGTTATCATTCTAATATTCTGATGGCTCCATTTGAGGCTCTTTATGAGAGGAGATATAGATCTCCTATTGGTTTGTTCAGAGTAGGTTAGGCCATAGTAGTAGGGCCTGACTTGGTATTTAATTCCTTAGATAAGGTTTAGTTGATCAGAGAGAGGCTTAAGAAAGCTCAAAGATGACAAAAATCATAAGCAGATGTGAGAAGAAAAGATCTTGAATTTTAGATTGGTGACTTTATGTACGTGAAATCTATCCCGTGAAGAAAGTGATAAGGTTTTTCAACAAAGGAAAGCTTAGTCCCCGATATGTCGGTCCTTATAGAATTCTCAACCATTTCAGAAAGGTAGTTTATGAGGTTGATTTGCCTTCAGAGTTAGCGTTAGTACACCCAGTGTTTTATGTCTCCTTGCTAAAGAAGTGCATAGTGACCCAGCAGTTGTAGTCCTTAAATAGAGTATAGATGTTCAGAACAACCTCTCTTATGAGGAAGTCCTAGTCAAAATCCATGATCATCAGATTTGCAGACTGAGGAACAAAGAAGTTACTTTGGTCAAAGTTTTTTGGCAAAATCAGCCCGTTGAAGGAGCTACTTGGGAAGCAGAAGTAGATATGTGAATCAAGTATCCTCACCGCTTCTCTGAAAACTCAGACTCAACTTGAGGTAACAGTCTTTCTTAGATTTACTCAGTTCCATGCTCCGATTAACTTTACAAACTAGGTAGCAATTATCAATGCATATCATCCTCATGATAGTCATGCATTCATAAATCAGTTCAGCTATGTAATCATGCTTCAGTTATGCATGTTTAATATGAAAACTCAGTTTATCAGTAGCTTCAAAGATGTAATCATACTTTAGTTGTGCATGTTCAACATGCAAACTTAATCTATCAATATTCTCAGTTCAATCAGTCTCATTCGAGGATGAATTTTCCCAAGGCAAAATATTGTAAGACCTCAAAAAATCCTAGTCGTTTCAATTTTTATAGCATGCAAAAAGAGGCGCCAAACTTAGAAAAATCTATCTTAGTGTTTGGGCTTAGAAGTATTTTTATCCTTCAAAATTGGATGATCTTATTTTCGATCTTTCCGACCTTAGAATGTTGATTTTCAAGTTAATTCATAGGTCATATTGGGTGAGTTTTAGAATTTTTGTATTTTGTTTATTTCATGTTTGGATGGGCGAAACAAAAAGTCAACGTGATCTTGACGCGTTGCGTTGGCTACCGGGTTGCACCCATCGCTGCAATGCGTCAGTGATCCCATCGATCCCATAGACATGGTTTATTCCTAATCGCGTTGCTGGGCAATTTTTATCCATTAAATTTTGAGTTTTCAAGTGTCTTTAGGTCCTTTTCCCCTCACCCAATACAGCCTAAACACGAGATTTAATATCATAAAGGCCTACATACACTTATTATTCTTAAAATGCTCTGAAGAACAAGTCCTAGGTTTAACCATCTCAAGAATCAAGTCTCAGTAACTCATCACAATCTTCACAAAATTAACAATCAAGGCATGTTAGGTGTTCATCCTTGAGTTTCCTTCCACCCCTGGAGTTCAAGAAACCTTTTTAAACTATAAGTTTATTCATTTCATGATTTACATGTTTGAATTGGTTTGTGTTCATATATGTATTGTTGTATGGGTTTCAAATCAAGATTCATACAAGTTTCAAGTGAATTAATTAGAAAGTATGTAGAACTATGTGATTCTCATGATAAACCCTTCAATTGCAAGTTGAATGTTTCACCCATGATGTTTATATCTTGATGAATTCCATGTGCATTAATTATGCTCCACAAGCGTTTGATAGAATGCCTATGTAAATTGAGTGGTAAATTCATGATATGTTATTATGTGGTCCCATTCATATACAAGTTCATGCCTCTCAAGTGCTTTACAAAATGTCTAAATGAATGTCAGGTGGATAGGTAACTAAATGTAATATTTTCAAGATTCTGCCATGTTTTGCTATTGATGCTATTGAGTACTGGGAGTATTCAACACACAAAAATCTAGCTGTTTATCTAGAATTATAGTAGATATAGAATAGTCTCAGTTATTTTACGAACAATAGCACTTAGTCAGTTACAGAACTCAGTGAACTCAATCCAATTCAATCAGTCAACACAATCAGTAATAGTTCAGTTAATCATAGTACAGTCTAGTGATCAGTTCAGTGTCTATTCAGTTTAGAGTAGAAGTCAGCACCGAGCTAACCTAGGGTGGGGGCTCACCTACCAGTTGAGGGTGTGATCTTTAGTAGCAGTACCTTAGTTTTATAACTACATTGGAAACGTAGGTTAAAATATATCAAACTGCCAGTTGAGGGTTGGTAAAGTGTTTACCTGTCAGTTGAGGGTAACACAAATCTCACCTGCCAGATGAGGGTGATTCATTAGTGAATCCACATAGCCATTATTATTACCCATGGCACGTTGCTAACACGCTTCCAACTAGGGTCATATATTTAACCCTAACTTAGTTTATAATCAAGGTATGTCAATTTGATGAACACTCCCACAGTCACAGTTATAGTTACAGTATTCAATACTCAGTAATCAATATTCAACTCAAAATTCAACAAATATCTCAGATAGTTCTATAGAACCATGGCTATCAGTTATCAGTTACTTACCCACCAGAATTTAGTACTTCAGTTTTTGTTAAATTCAGGTAGATGTTATATGTATAGTATTGCATACTTAGCAGGATCAGCAGTTATAACTTTTTTATGTATTCAAATTCAGTTATTTCATGATGGTCATTCAGTTAGTTATCCTCTCATGTATATGAACCCTTTTATATCATCCTACCTAACATTTCATACCAGTACATTTAAAGTGTTGATGAATACTCTTTCTTTTGTGCTATGATGTCTTATATCATTCGTTTAAATGCACAGGCTCCTGACCGTACTTACCAGCTCAGCTTATCAGCAACAGTTATAGTAGTGAATTCTCATATTTTGAGGAAAAAGTTATTATTTTAGCATTCCACAAGTTTAGTATGTTCAGTAGTCAGATTTATTTGGGGACTTGTTCTATCAACTCTATATTCAGACAGTTAGAGGCTTTTGGACTAGACTATTTTAGACAGATGTTCAGTGTTTCAGTATTACTATCAGTATTCCCTATTTATTTCAGTATGGTGAGAACCTTATGGCATTTCATTTATATTTTTGTGTATGTTATCAGTATTATTATTTAGCTCCCACAACAGTTATCAGTCATGGGTTAGCTTGTGGTCCTTCGAAATTATAAGCACCGTGTAACGTCCAAGGTGTAGACTCAGGGCGTTACATACTTTGAGATAGACTTCTTCCTTAATGTTGAAATTTAGAAATGAAATTCTTACATCCATATGAAATATTTTGAATCCTATGTATACAATGAATGCAACAAGAATCTTGATTGCCTCTATTCTTGCTATAAGGGCAAAGGTCTTATCTTTGCCAATCCTTTCTTCCAGGTTATAACCTTGAAGAACCGGCCTTTGTTTATTTCTATTGATAGTTCCATTATCATCTTGCATATTTCTTTACACCCATTTAGTCCAAATAATTATTTTGTCAATAGACCTAGAGACCAGATTCTAGACTTTGCTTCTTTCAAATTGCTGGAGTTCTTCCTGTATTGATTTTATCCAGTTAGTATCTTTTACAATTTCTTATATATTTTTTTGAGTTCAATTTGTGACAAAAAGGCTAAAAATGCTATAGCATTTCTGGCTTGAGCCCTTGTTTGGACTCCTGTTTCCAAAGGTGTAGTCAGGTTCTAAAGGGATAAGAGGATTTATGCGTCCAGTTTTGTCATCTGAGATTGATACCACTAGGACCAGATCTTTGTGAATCTACTAGTTTTCTCTGGTTGTTTTTTTACTAGAGCTGGAATTTTTGACTGATATTCCTAGATCATCATTCATGTCATCACTCTCATCTGCAATATTTATCCCATGATCATTATCACCCCTTTAAACAAGAATAAGTTCTTCAACTTCTGAATCTTCACCATCTCCTAAGTTTTTTTGATTTCCTGACACATTAATAATCACATGAAAACTTTCTTCAACACACAAAGATCTTTTATTGAACACTGTAAGTCTTGCTTTTTTAGGATAGCCTACAAATATTACTTTATCACTCATTGAATCAAATTTTCCTAATTCTCTCTTCCCATTGTTTAGCATAAAGTGTTTACATCCAAATGGTCTAAAATAGTCTAACTTGGGATTTTTATTGAATACCAACTCATATGGACTCTTATTCAGAAGTGATCTAATCAAATACCTATTAGTCACATAACAAGCAGTATTTAGTGCTTCATCTTAGAAACTCTTTGGAAAACCTATATCAATTAGCATAATCTTAGAAATCTCTATGAGTATTTTGTTTTTCCTTTAAACAACTCTATTTTGTTGTGGAGTTCTAGGAACAAAAAAGTTGTTAATTATTCCTTGCTTAACACCAATTCATCGACTTGAAAATTTTCAAATTCAGTTCCATGATTAGACCTTAATTCAACTGTTTTACAATTTAGATTCACTTTGATTTTTTTGGCAAAAGCCACAAGAACCCCATATGTTTCATCCTTGGTTCTTATAAACATTGTCCAGGTTAACCTGGTGTAGTCATCTATAATAAACAACACATATTTCTTTCCTCCTCTACTTTGGACTTTAATAGGGCCACATAAATCCTTCTGTAGTACTTCAAGAGGTCTAGAAGTACTTACTTTATTCTTCAATTTGAGGAAGGATCTGGTTTGTTTACCGTAACACAAGCATCACAAACTTTGTTGTTTGGAAATATCAGCTTTGGTAGGCCACAGACTAGGTATCTTAAAATAAGTGTTTTTAACAAGGAGGAACTTACATGTCCTAATCTTCTATGCCATAAATTAGCATCTTCACCTTGTGCAGTTATGAAAGTTAATTCCCCATCAGCTACAGACTCCAGAACAACTATATACATACTCTTGATCGTTTTGGCTTTGATAATAATTCTTCTAGATTTTAGAAATTACATTAATTAGATGAGAATTTTATCTCATTTCTTTTTTCACATATTTGAGATACACTTAGAAGACTGTATTTAAGTCCATTTACATAATACACATCTTCTATTTCATGATGAGGTAATTTTTCAATATTTCCAACACCTTGGATATACCTCTTTTTGCTATTTCCTAAAGACACACCTCCCTATTGAAGTGTCTTGAGGGATAGAAAACAACCCTTCCAGTCATGTATCTTGAACAACCACTATCCATAAACCAGTTTTAGGTAAAATCCCTCTTTTTGACCTGATTTTCTTCTTTATCTTCAGTAGTTTCCATTAGAGAACACCATTAACCTGAGATTATTTTTTTATCTTACTATTTTAATATGAACCCATATCCATACTCTTTGTTTTTTTTTGATTAAATTTGGTTGACAAGTCTTCCCATGTAGCTAACACCTTTAGTACTCTACAACTGCTGCATTTTTTCTTTTTGAGGTATTAGGATAATGATTCTTCTTTTGCATTGGGTAGTTTCTCACGAATTCATCAGAGCTACCACCCTTTTTCATTGCTCTAAAAATCCTTATTGTCAGAAGTGCAACATTAGTGTCTCTTTACTTGAGTTAGATTCTAAAGCCTTTAAAGCCAGTAATCTCTCCCTTTTTGTTTCCTTTCTTTTTACTCCTGGTATAGTTAGAGTAGCCACGATGACTAGAAATATCTAGTTATGAACCTTTTAGATCAAACCTCACTCTGATACCTATTATTGGAACCCTTGGGGGTTGTACCACATAGTGAGGGACCAGGTCCCTCAAAGTCAATCACAAGAAATAGACCAGTAAAGAAACTATGAGGTGCTGGAAAATTAAAGGTTTTGCCAAAAAATAATCAATACAATGATTTAACATCGAAATACCCTTGATCAAGGATGGAAAAACCATGGCTTGCCCTCATAAGTACCTCATAAATCCACTATAATCAACCTTTTGATTACAGACTCAATTTTAGCCTAACTCTAGGCTCCTCTTAATTGTAGTAACTCTAATACTATCTCATCTTAACAACTCTGCCAAGGAATCACCTTGATATTGATTAACTTTAACTAATATCAACCTTATGTAACTCTACCTAAGCGCTCTCAATCAAGAAGAAAAGTTCATTACTCATATAGACTAAGTAATTCATTTACAAATCAGGATTCTCTCAAGAACACTTACTACTTTAGTATATAGAGCAAGATAAGAACATGAGCTATGCGTGAGAATTTTTGTAAAATGGATTTTTTCCTCTATTCTCTTTTCAACACTCTTTTTGTATTTGTAAAAAACATTTAATAAAGAAGCATATTTTTGTTTTTATAGATGAGTGATGATTAGGGTTGAAATGTCATTGGACCTGGTGTCCTAATTAGTACAAGTAGCACCTACCAGTTCGTTAAACAAATGAACAAAGCTTTATAGATACGTGCCACTTGTACTGTTGCCTTAAACATTCAGAGACCTGGTCCCTTCTAGAAAAGCTCTTTTAAGCTTAGTTGGACTCATGACAATTACCTTAGGATATTACTTTAGGTTACGGTTGACTTGGACTTGACTAGTCACCTATTTTGTTTCTTTCCCTAAGTAAGATATTATTTGACTCTAGACTGATCCTCTTTTACTTAGAAATAAAACCATGCTGGGCCTTAGTAGATGTAAAAACCAAATATTGAACTTAATTAACAAATTGAGTGGGATAGGTTTGGAACCCCTGGACTTTCACTAGTTATTCCATGCTTAGGTATATATTTGTCTCTATATTTCAGTTATGATTCAAGTATGATATATTCTACATTGCTATTATTTAGTATTTTTAGCATGAGTATGCCATCCGTTTATAGTTATGGTTTACTTCTTATGGAGTCATCAGTTGTGGTTATGGTTATGATTGGTTACTTATGAGTTCTGGTTAAAGTTCAACATCAATCTATGACTACAATTTTGGTGTCTCAATGTTGATTATGGTTATTATAGGGATTTATAGTATTGTACTTGGTTTTGGTATAGGAGTTCTATTAGTTGTATAAATATTATATGGCCTCTTATTATTGTCCAGTAGTTTTGGTTAATGCCTAGCATATGCTTTTATTATGTATTTGGGATTGAAGGATTATTGAGCTAAGAAGGGAGTATTCAGTACATTCTGTCTGTGTTGGCCGGTTATAAGTTTACTTCAGTTATTTATGCTTCTTACCTAAGATTTCCTCTTATTTTCACCCATCAGGATTATGCGGGCTCAATTGTGTTATTTTTCTTCTTGTGTGTTTTTTCTGGGCTTATGAGGGTCCAGTTAGGTTATATCTAGGCCTTTACTAGCATATTCAATTTGCTTACTTCTTTTATCACATTTGGTCAACATTGCTTAACATTTGCTTTCATATCGATTTTACTATTAATTTAGCTTGTACTCTCACACTCTATTTTTTATTTTACTATATTTGAGCTTAGTTGGTTGTTGATCCCTATTAAGTAGAAGTTTCTTTGGTACTCATACTGCACTTCTACATGCTTTAACCTAATGTAGACTCAAGTATGAGACATTATAACTAAGCTATCCTTATGCCCTGTTACTGATCTAGAGATAGGATATGTGTTCTAGAGTCTTGTGTTGATACTCTTCCATCTGTTTTAGTGATAGTCTTTTGTATTTTCTCAACTACTTTGTATATATATGTATGTTTTGGATGTTATTTAGCATTATTTTTTGGTTGTTGTGGCTCTTGTGCTGACCTTACCAGGCCTTGAAAGGGATTCATCTTATATATTTTATCCACTTCCCTCTCTTGTAAAACATGTTATGTATGTATATCTTTTCTTCATTTTCCTAAACTATTATTATTATTATTATTATTATTATTATTATTATTATTATTATTATTATTGGTTTGATTGTTTTTTCCCCTTTATCTTCCGCTTGCTAGCTTATTACTTGCCATTTTGAGCTATGGTTTGGCTAACCCTCAATGAGTATGGGTACCCATTCCTATTATTTCCAATCAAGGCATTAAATTTACTTCTAGCTTTTGGAGGACTTTCAAGAAGAGTTAGGTACCTAGGTTGACCTTAGCCTACTTTTCACCCTTAAACTGGCGAGTAGTTGGAGTGGATTTTTTAGGTTTTAAAGTATATGCTTCATGCTTGTGTATTGGATTCTGTAGGTCAGTGGGACTATTTTTTAGTTTTGGCAAAGTTTTCCTATAATAACATGTACCGTTTGAGTATTCAGATGGCACCATTTGAGGCATTGTTGTAATACCACATATTTTCGTGTTAGAAATCTAACCGTCGTTCCTACGTGTCTAAGCTTCAATCCATGTGATTCTCGTATGAATACGAGTTTCATGATCATTATCCTAGTAAATGGAGTAGTTTAGAGGTGAAATATGTTCATAGCAATGACCTAGAACAAAGTTGAGCTAAGACCAATTGATTCATTCAAAATTTGACATTCGATTCTACAAGGATCAACTTAAAACGTGAATATCTCTTAATATACATGGAATTTTTTATCCCAAGACCTATCAAATTGTTTATAATTGAATTAGCTTTCCAACGATACCAATTTCATCAAAATCCGACACCCGAGCAAGGAGTTATGACTTTGCAAAGTAGAGTGCATCACCTAACAAATCGCACAGGGCTATTGGAATAAGTGTGCAATAAGCAATGCGGTGCATAATTAAATGTGTGTGATAAGAAATGCACCACATACTTAAATATGTGCGATAAGCAATGTGCCGCATACCTCACTTCCAAGTGCCAAAAACACCCCTACATATGTCTATACCACGGGATTAAACTTACATAACACCAAAATAAGTTTACTTTCTCTCAAAAACACCAAGAACATTCATTAGGGTTTTAACCTAAAAATTCAAATATCTCAAGATTCAACCATGAGTTTTCAATAATTCTTCGAGATTCAGAATCCTCATTCCGAGGGCTACAAGAAACACTCATTATTTTCACGAATAGAGTTCCAAGGTCAAGAGTTCATTCAAAGCTTCAATTTTAAGGTATGTGGGGTTTTCAACAAGAACATCCTTTCGTTCTTGTACCCAAAATTTGTATTATTTTACAAAGATATATGATTTTACATGCTTTGATATGAATTTGAGATAGAAACTATTATCCTACGTTCTTGTTCATAAGACTATTATATTTTTATGATGTCTTGAAGATAAATTCCTTGAGTTTTGATATTAATATCATGTTTGACGTTGAATCTCCAGATTTTCATATGAATTATACATGTTTGCTACATAAAGTGTGAATCTTGAAATATTTTATTCAAGTATTGATATATGGGTTTTGAACCCTATTTGAGAATTATGATTTTTGTGAAAGTAATGCATTGTGCACATCTTGAGATTTGAATGATTTGATATTTTGGTCTTGAAAGAGTTATTTTTGAACTCGAATAAGAAAAGAAATCCACATTTTGATTTATTATGAAAAAGGGGTAGCATGATGGCTCCCATTGTGAATTGCTAAATTATTTTGTGGTGAATTTTCTTTGAAAATATCTGAGCTAAGTCCGGGAGTAGTCTTTAGCCCCGAGTAGGATGTATAGCTATATTGGTATTTCCCTAGAACTACATGCGCCAGTAGGAGCTGGAATTGAGGCTTATTATATATAGTGATCACTAGTTTTTGGATTTGATACTTATAGTCCTACTCTGATGGCAAGGATAGGACGGGTCTCCCCAACGTGGGTTGTACATTGGACTACATGTGGCTCACATGGTTTATGTCGGTTATGAGATCTCCCAATGTGTGTGTGTGTACTCTCCTATCTAATATGAAAAGTGTTATTTTTCTATCTGAGATGAAAACATATTTGTTTGAAAGACTGAGTTTCAGAAAGTCATTATTTTCAAAAGATTTAATGAACATATATTCCAAAGAGAATTGTTATGAGGTTTGATTGCTTTGATGATTTGGAATCGATATGAAAGTGAATTCAGATTTATTATGATGACTCACATATTTCACCCAATATATTTTACTCTCATATGATTATGATGATTTTAATTCGAGCTAAGTGAGTCATTTATATCAGCATGCATAATTTTATAAACTGTGATGATATTAAGATGTTATTTTATATATGCATTGCATGCCCATATGCTCAGTACGTTTCCATGGTACTGACCCACATATTCATATGTGGGCTACATTTTCTCAGAATGTAGGTACAAAGTATAGTGTACATCTTCAAATCCAGTCAGTTCGCGGCATCCAATTAGCAGGTGATGAGTCCTTTTGATTCAAGGGCTTGAGTTAGTTATACAGTTTGAGAAGTGTTGTATTTTATTTATCCAGCCGTATTGAGTTGGGATAGTCAGGAGTCATGACCCAGCTACCTATAGTCAGTACTAGTAGAGGCTTCATAGATAGTCAGTAGAAGTTGATGTATTCTGTTTCAGTTTTGGTTGTAAAAGAAGAGTTGTAATCTTGTAAATTTAGATTTGTATATATCATATTCAGAAAAGAGTTATTTTCTGCAGATTTGTATAGATTTATACTTTTTGTTCAGCTGCTTATGAGTTATGCCAGTAGAAGGGTTAGCTTGGGGTCACTTGTGATCCTAAGCACCATGTGACGTCTTAGGACCCGATTTCGAGGCGTTATAGTTGTATGGTAGGTTCTATTGATCTTTGGTTGGTTGGTTTGAGAATTCTAAGGTTCAACCACGTGGTATAGATTTGCTTTATAAGTATTTGGATAGGGTTTAGGTGATTCAACATTGTCTATGAATAGCTTAGAGTAGGAAAAATGTTATATGGATTATTGACTTTGTCCCTTGAGGTTTGGAGTAGGTGAACAGGCCTTTTGGTAAGAATCATGGATAAAGTATATGATTAGGTAAGGAGGAGGGACAAGCTTGGCCCCAAATATATTAGACTATCTAAGATCCATTAACCAGTTAGGGAGGTAGAGTATGAGTTAGCCTTGCCTTCATCCTTTTAAACCATCCATCTAGTTTTTCATGTATCTATCTTGTAGTGTTATATTCCATATGAGTCTCACGTGCTTTGGTTGGACTAGATTTAGTTGAATGAGAGGTTAACCTTTATTGAGGAGCTTGTATTTATTTTAGCTATATATGTCAAGCTGTTCCAGTTTAAGGACATTTCTATGGTTAAGGTTTAGTTGAGACATCATCCTGTCGAGGAGACAACCTGGAAGACCAAGCATCAGACGCGAACCCAGTATTCTTACCCGTTCGAGCCTTCAGGTACTTCTTAATTCTTTACTTTTGTGGATGAAAGTCATTTTAGCAGTGGAATTTCACGCCTCAAATCCTATTGGGGCGGACTGGCACCTATAACCGAGGAGGCCCGGGAGAACCAGCTCATAACCTTATACTTCCCATACATACCGCTATGACAACTCAAAATTCGGACAGCATCATGTCGCATATAAAAGGAAATAATCACCTGTATAAGCTCGAGCACACATATATATATACAATACTTGGTCGTTTGGAATCATCACGTCTATTAACAAAACACCACCTTGACTATACATTAGGTCTACCAAGCCTCTAGACAAGACACAGAGTTTAACTAAGGTCGGGACACACCCCGCCATATAACTAATTTCTATACAATACCAAAAGTGACTGGATATGACACGGGAAGTCCCGAAGCAAACTGGAGCTCACCAAAACCAGCTGGATATCCTGGCTCCTAATTGTGCGGTATATGAGCTGAGGTACCTATGCTTGCAGCATGAAATGCAGGTCCCCCATGGGGGACATCAGTACGAAATATGTACTGAATATGTAAAGCTGTAGATAATCAAATATGATATAGGATCTCAATAGAAATCAAAAACAAGTAAATAAATTATAATAGGAGTGGACCACACTTACTAGAACTTCTGAAAACCTGTATATTGTATTTATTCAATCACTTTACCTTCGTTCTTATCATCTTTGTAATCATTACTGTACTGTACTGTGACCATTAAGCTGCCTCCAGTACATATCAACTGGGATCAACCCATGCTAGGCATATACCCCTAGGATACAACCCATAAACACAAAAATAGGGATCGACCCATGATAGGCTTATACCCCTAGGATACCACCTGATAAGAGAGAACTTCCATCACTTAGTTCATTTAATCTTTGAGATTATTATTTAGGTCGCCACCGTATTTTTGATACTTTGAAACAATGATACATCGATAAGAGACATAAATAGACCATCCATGCAATAACAATGAAGTAAGAACTCATTGGCACATCAATGAAGTGTTTTGGAGTCATTAATACCATAACAATGAAGTAGGAACTTATTAGTATATCACTGAATTGTTTTGGAATCATTCATAGCACATGGATCTTATTTGAGTAACCAGATACCTTCTGACATTCATTAGTGCAATAAACATATAAGATTTGGAAAACAAGTATTGGAATGTCTTGACATCTTATAGGGTGGAAACAAGTTCATTGGTAACATAGGACATCATACAAAACAATTATGGATCACATGTTATTGAATAACTTTGGAAACATTCTTAATACAACAATTGTTCACTTTTATACCAAAGATATGGTATAGATTATGCTTTACATACCTGACTGTCAACCTTCAATACTAGTCCTAAATGGACTTCCCATCTTTTCGGATTACTTATCTAAAATGAACATATATAGCAATCTAGTATTAGCAACCAAATGTCACAATTCAATTATTTGAATTCACCAAACTAGTGGTTAAGTAGTAAGCCTTAATTACACCATAAAGGGTGTCACTTTGAACCTCTTATACTCTAATTACATTCACATGCCATGCATATTCATACAACATCCTCCAATATCAAGTTTGGATTCATTTATCCTTCCAACCAATCCATTAAATCAAATTGAGCCATAGATATACATAATCATCAATTCAATAGTATATCACCATATCCACCTTTGATAAATCAATTACCATCTCCACCTTCCACAATTCGATACAATAAAACCATGCAAAATAGTCCATAACCCTATTTCCATCACCTTTCAATAACATCCAATACATATAATCCTCTATCATACATATACATATGGAAAAGATCAAAGGCAAACAATATTCATACCTTAGAATTCACCTCTTGATTATGCAATCTTTTTTGCACAAATAATAGGTTCCGTTCGATCATCTCGAGATTACAAATGCAGTTATCGGATTATGTTGGAATTTCTATGGTTGAATCAAAAGTAATTTAAAGGTCAAATTTGGCTAGGGTTTGTTCTTTATCAATGATTGATGATTAAAATGAGTTTTTGAACTCATATACATGTATATATACATATAATCTCGTCCATAATATAATAGGAAATGACCAAAATGCCTTTAAAATTTAAATAATGTCAAATCTGTCTTTTGGTGGACTGTTTTAATACGCTAAAGTAGATCGACCATACCTCTTTTCTCCGATATTGAATTTGGGTAAAATTGGTGTCTATGGAAGTGTAATTCAAATTTCTTTCATTTCATATAAAGTAGGCCACCCAGTTTGTCCTGTACAAGGAGT
This sequence comes from Capsicum annuum, assembly GCF_002878395.1. Classification (NCBI taxonomy): domain Eukaryota; kingdom Viridiplantae; phylum Streptophyta; class Magnoliopsida; order Solanales; family Solanaceae; genus Capsicum; species Capsicum annuum. The sequence goes on along the minus strand of NC_061122.1, from coordinate 122,026,298 downwards.
TATGGTCGTTTGAAGTTGACCCTAAAAATCTATTTTGATAGGCTGAAGTAAAATTAGTATAACTCCTTACTCAGAAGTTGGATTTGGATGAAACCAATTTCATTGGAAATAAGACTCAAAGATCTTTCTTTTCATAGGTCTCAGCTCTCCCAGTTCATTATATTAAGGGAGTTATAATCGTTCAAAGTTGACAAAAATTTCGGTTGGCCTCAGTAGTTTGTGTACAGGAAATTTTCCTGTACATTTACTATTCCCAAATATCCTGGCCACTATTTTATTGTATCAAACATGCTCGATTATATCCGAAACCTTTTTGTTTTTGGAAATCTTTATATCGTTGGAAATCTTATTCAATAACCTTTGCATGGAACCATCGATGGGAAAATTCCGGTATAAATAAAATAAAAAATTAATTCTATGTAAATAAGACCAATACACGTACTTGAATATGCCAATACACGTACTTGAATACGGGGTGTTACATCCTTCCCTCCTTTAGGACATTCATCCACAAATATTAGTGTAGTTATTCAACTGAAACAAGTTCAAGTCCATCATTAATATTCACATCATCACATAAATACTATGCATATAAAAAAAAACATACTTGTTAATGTTCTAACTCCGTTTCTTAAACTTTTTCTTCATCTTTGCACAAATGAGGGTACTTAGATTTCATTGCTTCCTCATCTTCCCATGTAATCTCTCCCTTTTGACGATTTCTCCAACGTACTTTTATAGATTCTATCTCTTTATTTCTCATCTTCTTAACTTGGCGTTCTAGAATAGCAATAGGCACTTCCTTATAGGTAAGATCTTCTGCAACTTGCACATCCTCAGTAGAAGTGATATATGATGGATCTCTGGTGCACTTTCAAAGCATTGACACATGAAATACCGAATGTACTGATGAGAGCTCTTGGGGTAGCTCTAATTCATATGCAACTTGTCCAAACCTTCGAGTGACCTTATACGGGCCTATATAACGTGGACTCAACTTCCCTTTCTTGCCAAATCTCATTACCCCTTTCATTGGTGATACCTTCAAAAATACCCAATCACCTATAGAAAACTCTAGCCCTCTCCTTCTACTATCTGCATATGACTTGTGTCGACTTTGGGCTATTTTCAGTCGTTGCTGAATTACTTTAACCTTCTGTATGGCTTGATAAACAAGATCCAGTATGAACAAAAAAGTTTCACCCACTTCAAACCATCCTATTGGTGATCTACACTTCCTTCCATATAAAGCTTCATATGGTGCCATTTTGATACTTGAATGATAGCTATTATTATAGGCAAACTCAATAAGAGGTAAATAATCATCCCTGTTTCCCTTAAAATCTATTACACAAGCTCGTAGCATATCTTTAAGTGTTTGGATGGTACGTTCTGCTTGTCCATCTATTTGAGGGTGAAAAGTTGTACTCAACTTCACTTGTGTTCCCAAAAACCTCTAAAAAGACTTCCAAAAAGTTGCGGTAAATTGGGTTCCCCAATCTGATATAATAGAGATTGGCACTCCATGTAATCGGACTATCTCTTTAATGTACAGCTTCGCATACTCTTCAACTATGTAAGTGGTCCGAACTGGTAGGAAATGTGTGGATTTGGTAACCCTATCAACAATCACCCATATAGAATCAAACTTCGTGGATGTACGAGGTAAACCAATAACGAAATCCATGTTGATCATGTCCCACTTCCAGCTTAGAAGGCCAATCAATTGCATATAACCTCTGGGTTTTTGGCGCTCAACTTTAACTCTTTGACAATTTGGACATTTAGTTACAAATTCTGCAATGCTCTTCTTCATGTCATTCCACCAATACATATCTTTCAATTCTTGATACATTTTGGTTGATCTTGGATGAATGGAATATCTTGAACAATATGCCTATGTCATAATTTTCTTTCTTAGCTCATCTACATCTGGCACACATAATCGGTTTTGGCACTGAACTACTCCTTCTCGCTTAAAAATGCCTTGGTCGCGCCATTCTGAACGTTCTCCTTAAGCTGTAATAAAATAGGATTTGCATATTACATCTCTGTCACGTCAGCTACTAATGAAGATTCCGCAACATTATGTACGATAAGCTCTTTATCCAAAGTTTCAAGAAGGCAAACTCCCAAACTAGCTAACTGGTGAAGATCTTTAATCATCCCTTGCCTTTCCGTAGGCACCATCATAGCCTTACGACTTAACGCATCACTACCACATTTTCTTTCCCTGGATGGTACAAGATATCAACATCGTAGTCCTTTAATAGTTCAAGCCATCTCCGCTGCCTTAAATTTAGATCCTTCTGATTAAAAATATATTGCAAGATCTTATGGTCAGTATATATATCAACATGAACCCCATATAAGTAGTAGCGCCATATCTTTAAAGCAAAAATAACTGTTGCCATCTCAACATCGTGTGTAGGATTAATTTTCTCATGTTGCCGCAATTGTCTAGAAGCATATGCTATTACCTTATCCTTCTGCATCAATACACATCCTAAACCAATTATCAAAGTATCACAATACACTGTATACCCTTCGGTGCCTTCTGGAAGTACCAACACGGATGTAGAAATCAACTTGTTCTTTAAATCTTAAAAACTCTTCTCACAGGCATCATTCCATTGGAATTTGGATGCTTTATGGGTTTGCTTGGTTAAGGGTGCTGAAATGGAAGAAAAGTATTCAACAAACCTTCTATAATAACTGGCCAACTCGAGAAAACTACGAATCTCTGTAGGCATTGTGGGCCTTAGCTAGTTCTTCAAAGCTTCTATCTTTTGAGCATCAACGTTTATCCCTTCACTAGATATAATATGACCTAAAAATGCCACCGACTTTAACCAAAACTCATATTTAGAGAACTTTGCATAAAGCTTACAATCACGAAGAGTCTACAATGCCTGTCGTAAGTGATTGGCATGGTCCTCTTCTGATCTAGAATAAACTAGAATATCATCTATAAAAACTATCACAAATACATCCAGGAATGGCTTAAACACCCTATTCATCAACTCCATAAATGATGCAGGTGCATTTGTTAGCCCAAATGACATAACTAGAAACTCATAATGACCATACCATGTTCAGAAAGCTGTCTTGGGTATATCCTTCTCTTTGACCCTCACATGGTAGTAACCTGACCTCAAATTAATCTTAGAAAAGCACTTGGCGCCCTGTAACTAATCAAATAAATCATCAATTCTTGGGAGAGGATATTTATTCTTAATAGTCACCTTATTCAATTGTCGATAATCAATACACATCCTCAGCGAGCCATCCTTTTTGCATACAAATAACACTGGTTCTCCCCAGGGGGACATACTAGGCCTTATGAATCCCTTCTCTAGAAAATCTTTCAATTGCTCTTTCAGTTCTCATAATTCTACTGGGGCCATTCTATATTGAGGAATGGATATTGGTTGGGTGCCAGGTATTACATCAATACCAAACTCTACTTCTCATTTAGGAGGCAAACCTGGAAGATCTTAAGGAAATACATCAAAAAATTCATTTACCACCGGAACAACGTGAAGAGTTGGTGGCTTTGCTTTTGTATCCCTTACTCTAACTAAATGATATATTTATCCCTTGGAAATCATTCTTGTTACCTTAAAATAAGAAATAAATCTACCTCTTGGCGCGCTAATTTCACCTTTTCATTCAAGGACTAATTTATTTGGAAAATGGAAATATACCTTTTTCATGCAGCAATCAATTGTGGCATAACAAGACGCCAACCAGTCCATACCCATTATAACATCAAAATCTACCATTTATAACTCCACAAGATCATCCATCGTATCACGACCACAAATAGTTACTATGCAGTTTCGGTAAACCCTTCTAGCTATAACAGATTCCCCAACCGGTGTGGACACTTCAAATGGTTTAACTAATAGTTTGGGTATTTTTTTGAACTTTCCAGCAACTAATAGAGTAACATACTATAATGTAGAACTGGGATCAATTAAGGTATATACCTGGAATGAAAAGATAGACAACATACCCGTAACTACATCTGGGGAAGCCTCTAAAACTGTCGACCTGCTAGAGCATACGTATGATTTTGAGCCCCTCTAGAACTCGTGGCTCCTTTATCACCTCTAACACGACCCATTGGTTGTGTACCCCTTCCTAAATAAGGCATCGATGATGATGATGCAACAAATAACCTCGTAGTTCATGCCATACCCCCTATGCCCCTCTGTGAGCATTCTCTCATCATATGCCCCGACATACCACACCAAAAGCAAACATTGGTCCCCGACATGAGCCGTAATGATACCTTCCATATTTATTGGATGGCTCTCGAGGAGGTCTCGATTGGCTCATATTCCCTAGCCCTTGGTACCCCACTGTCCGCAAACTCTAACTCTCACTTCTGTGCCCAAATTGATTTCCTATGGTCCCTTAGAATTGTGGTAGGGTACTAGCTGCAGAATAAGAATATAATGGACTTGGTGGTCTAGCATAAAACTTTGGTCTGAACCCTCCTTGGGATGCCATGAACTGCCCTGTAGATCTGGCCCTCTTGGAATATCCTCTTTCTAATTCCTGTGTTCTTCTCCTCTACCTCTAATCTTCCATTTTCTGTGCAAAAGCTTGGATCCTCGCTATGTCCATATCTTTGTTCAAAGCAGCAATAGTACAATCTCTAACCAGATATGGATCCAACCTATCCATATATTGATGAACTCTGTCATCCATAGTAGCAACAACATTAGGAGCATATCTCGATAAGCATTTAAATTGGAGACTATACTCTCTCACGCTCATAATCCCCTGACGAAAATTTAAAAACTGATCTGCACAGGCATGACGAATCTCAAATGGAAGATAATGATCAAGAAATGCCTTTTTGAACTCTTTCCAAGTAGCTGGGGGTGTATCAATACCCCTAGATCGTTTCCAGTCCTCGTAACAATATATAGCCTCCCCTTTCAATCTATAAGCTGCTAACTCCACTGTCTCTTTACCCTTTACATGCATAACATCTAAGGCCCTTTGAATTTAATTAATAAAGTCCTGTGGGTCCTCATTAAGATCTGATCTAGTAAAAGTAGGAGGATCCATTTTAAGAAAATCTATGTTCGAAGGCTATCCGCCCTATCTGTACCACTAGGACCCATGGTAGGAATGGCTTTCCCTTGAGCTTGCCCAGTAACTATACGAGTCAAAAGTTGCACTGCATTTCTAAGATCTTGATCAGCAGTATTAAAAGGTGGCTTTGGGGATATAGTTCTCCTCCCCCTTATTTCTTCCGAAGTGGAAGAAGTTTCTAATGTACGCTCAGCTGGAGCGTCACTTTGATTAGCTGGTATAGTGGGTGACTTACTAGTCACCTCTCCGGCAACCACATCTACTTGCTTACCGGTATTTTTGCTTCTGGTAACCGGCATCATTACTATAATAAAAGAAACAAACGGATTCAGTGGTCAACTATGGCTTCATATACAATATAGGCACTATTGCACGATCTAAGACATAAAGAAAAAAGACAATTCTTTAATGTCCATAGGATCCTGTTTATAGATGGGGTGCACGACACACCGATAAATAAGACTATATGTAGACACGACTTCTTACACTCACTAGGATAAACTTCTCTAATACCACTTTCGTCACGCCTCAAATTCTATTGGGGCAGACTGGCACTCGTAACCGAGGAGGCCCGGTAGAACCGGCTCATAACCTTATACTTCCCATGCATACCTCTATGACAACCCAAAATTCAGACAGCATCATGTTATATATAAAAGGAAATAATCACCTGTATAAGCTCGACCACACATATATATGTATATATAATACTTCATCGTTGGAGCCATCACGTCTACTAAAAAAATACAACCTTGACTATACATTAGGTCTACAAAGCCTCTAGACAATACACAGAGTTTAACTAAGGTCGGGACACACCCCGCCATATAAATAACTTCTATACAATACCAAAAGTGACTGGATATGAGACGAAAAGCCCCGAAGCAAACTGGAGCTCAACAAAAGAAGTTGGATATCCTGGCTCCTACCTGTGCGGTGTATGAACTAAGGTACCTGTGCCTGCGGCATGAAATATAGGTCCCCCATAGGGGACATCAGTACAAAATATGTACTGAATATGTAAAGCTGTAGATAATCACATATGATATAGGAGCTTAATAGAAATTAGAAACAAGTGAATAAATCATAATAGGAGTGGACCACACTTACTAGAACTTGTGACAACCTGTAAATTATATTTATTCAATCACTTTACCTTCGTTCTTATCATCTTTGTAATTATTACTGTACTGTTCTATGACTATTAGGCTACCTCCATTACATATCAACTGGGATCAATCCATGCTAGGCTTATGCCCCTGCGACACCACCTATAAACACATAAATAGGGATTGACCCATGATAGGCTTATGCCCCTGGGATACCACCCGATAAGAGAGAACTTCTATCACTTAGTTCAATTAATCTTTGAGATTGTTATTTCGGTCGCCACCATATTTTTGATACTTTGAAACAATGATACATCAATAAGAAACATATAAATAGACCATCAATGCAATAAAAATGAAGTAAGAACTCATTGGAATATCAATGAAGTCTTTTGGAGTCATCAATGCCATAACAATTAAGTAAGAACTTATTGGTATATCAATGAAATGTTTTGGAGTTAGTAATAGCACATGGGTCTTGTTTGAGTAACCGGATACCTTCTGACATTCATTAGTGCAATAAACATGTAAGATTTGGAAAAAAGTAAGTACTGGAATGTCTTGACATCTTCTAGGGTGGAAACAAGTTCATTGGTAACGTAGGACATCATAAAAAACCATTATGGATCACATGTTATTGAATAACTTTGAAAACTTTCTTAATAAAACAATTGTTAACTATCATGCAAAAGATATGGTATAGAGTATGCTTTACATAGCTCACTGTCAACCTTCAATACTAGTCCCAAATATACTTCCCGTCTTTTCGGATTACTTATCTACAATGAACATATATAGAAATCTAGTATTAGCAACCAAACATCACAATTCAATTATTTGAATTCACCAAACTAGTGGTTAAGTAGTAATCCTTAATTATACCATAAAGGGTGTCACCTTAACCCTCTTATACTCCAATTACATTCACATACCATGCATATTCATACAACATCTTCCAATATCAAGTTTGGATTTATTTATCCTTCTAACCAATCCATTAAACCAAATTGTGCCATAGACATAAATAATCATCAATTCAATAGTATATCACCATATCCACCTTCCATAACTCAATTACCAAATCCATCTTCCATAATTCGATACAACCAAATCATGCAAAATAGTCCATAACCCTATTTCCATCACTATTCAATAACATCCAATACATATAATCCTCTATCACACATATACATATGAAAAAGAACAAAGGAAAATAATATTCATACCTTAGAATTCACCTCTTGATTATTCAATCCTATTTGCACAAATAATATGTGCCATTCGAAGCTCTCGAGATGACAAATGCAGTTATCAGATTACTTTTGAATTTCTATGGTTGAATCAAAAGTGATTTAAAGGTCAAATTTGGCTAGGGTTTGTTATTTCTCAATGATTGATGATGAAAATGAGTTTTTGAACTCATATACAGGTATATATACACATATTCCCATCCATAATATAATAATAAATGACCAAAATGCCTTTAAAATTTAAATAATGTCAAATCTGTCCTTTGGTGGACTGTTTTGTTAAGCTAAAGTAGATCGACCATAACTCTTTGCTACGCTATCATATTTGGGTGAAATTGGTATCTTTGGAAGGATAATTCGAAGGGATTTAATTTCATATTAAGTAAGCCACCCAGTTCGTGCTGTACAAGGATTTATGGTCGTTTGCAGTTGACCCTAAAAATCTTTTTTGATAGACTGAAGTAAAACGAGTATAACTCTTTAGTCAGACGTTGGATTTGGATGAAACCAATTGCATTGAAAAGAAGACTCAAAGACCTTTCTTTTCATAGTTATCAGCTCTCCGGGTTCATTATATTAAGGGAGTTATGATTGTTCAAAGTTGACCAAAAAATTCAGCTGGCCTTACTAGTTTGTGTGCAGGAAATTTTCCTGCACATTTACTATTCCCAAATATCCCGGCCACCATTTTATAGTTTCAAACGTGCTCGATTATATCCAAAACCTACCTTTTTTTGGAAATCTTTATGTCATTTGAAAGCTTATTCAATAACCTTTGAATGAAACCATCGACGGGCAAATTCCGATATAAATAAAATAAACAATTAATTCCATATAAATAAGACCAATACACGTACTTGAATACGCCAATACACGTACTTGAATAAGGGGTGTTACAAATGATCCTACAAGTATTTTTTTATTTTAGTACATTTTTTGTGTTTGGAGCTTACCTATAGATGCCTTAGGATATTTATGACTTACTGGGACTGACAATTTGATTATCATGTAGCTTGTTTGTTTTTTTTGAGCCATTTCCCTATTTTGAAGCTTTTAAAGTTAATCAATCAGTCTCATGTCAAAACCTTAGGTAAACAGCCTTGGATTCCATTTGTGTTAGTCTCACCATCTTTATAACATTTATTTTAGGATAGAAGGACCATTGGTCTAGGTCCTGAGGCTTTCAGACTCATTTTTGGCTATTGAGTGGAGTTTGGCTAAAATGACCTCTTGGATGTGGGATAGTCTTTTAATTAAAACAAAACCTGATGGAAATTTCATGGTGTCATTGGGTATGAAATACCAAATTTCGTAGAATAGCATAGTTCATTTACATGCATGGGATTTCAAACCTGTAACAACTTGATTTTCTGAACCGGAATGCTACATAGTGGTTATGACCCTGAAGGATCACAAGCTAACCCATGGCTGATATCTGTACCTGTACACTTCATAATATAACATAAAAATGCAAAAACAAGTACTGAATGGACATAAGGTTTAACTGAATAAACATCTAATAAGAATAATATCTGAAAATGGTATAGTAATACCAAACCAGATCTAAAACTTAAGGCCTCATACATAATCTAATATAAAGCAACTAAATTTCATGCACTGAAACTAAGACAACTGAAAGATTTATGAGGTGCTGAGCACGACTGTATGAATATACTAACTTATTTGATTAACTGAATAACTGATAGCTGAATACTGGGCATGTGACACTTATCTGTACTTAGTCCGCATAACTAGACTAAGGCTGTAGAATATTACGCATAAGAGGTAATGATTGACTGGATAACATGAGGTAACTAAGCATGAATGAGAAAAACTGTATCACCCTAAGAATGCAAATCTAGACATATAACATGATTTGGAAACATCCTATAGACTGAGGTACCGAAATACTACCGACTGAGTAACTGATAGTTGTAGCATGGGTCAAGTAAGTCTGGAACTGAACTGATTTTTTGATCTAATTACTAAACTGAAGTTTGCACTAATACTAAAATTGTAAGTATGATTCTTACTGGAACTAAATGCTGGGTTCTGATAACTAAATGCTAATAACTGAGGTTCTGGCTGATACTAAAATTCTGAATTCTGAAACTGAACACTGAGTACTGGTTACTGAATACTGAAATTATAACCAAGATAGAAACTGAGTTTCCATAGTACGCGATGGGGATTGACATAATTCAAGGATCTAAATATACATTCACACTCTGTACTTCCCTATCTTATAAATACAACCTCATGATAACCACTTACATGCACATTAACATGGTATTTAAGCATATTTTCGTAACTATCCCCTCGTATACAGTAAGGATGCCACAATCTTTTCTTAATATGAAACACTTTATATCTCCCATCTAGTCATCTACTCATCACCACAATGTTCCATAAGGAAAGCTTACTGAAGGATTACATTAGAAGAACCTGAAACATAAATTAGCATTGATTGAACTTGACATATGACTGAAACCTAAGAAATAGAATGTCAATAGCATGGATTTACTGAAAAGGTCTGAATTGAGGATATAAATAACATAGTCTAAATTTATCTTATCTGTAGAGGCATAGCATGAGTTATGGAAATTGAATATACTGTAAGGTGTGACATGTGTACATGAGTCATGAGCTGCATGACCTGAGTCTAAAATTTCTGAATTTGTGAGACATGATTCCTAACACTAAGAGAGCTGAAACGCCTTAAGTGGGGAACTGGGAGCGCACAAGAGTCTATGAGAAACATGTTAATATAAGTTGTGTTCATTGAACTGAGTTATGAAACATGTGTAGGAATCTTGCTGACTAAAGTACAAAACAAGTACGAAGAGAAGGATGGATCAGGAATCATATTCCTTTACTAATCTTTCTATACATACTAGCACTACTACTAGAATTTTGAGAGCCTAACTTGGTTACTTGATCTATCATCTCCCCCTTGACCTTAAGCCATCATATTATGTCTGTGAATACTTGACTAAGCTCTGAACTGAACTTTAATCATAATCACATACTTACACCTTATCAAACACATGCTTTCCTTACTAAGCCCATTAGCTGCTTGTGTTGCTTGATATACTACTAATATCACGTCCACACCTTCATATTTAATTCAAATCAATAAACTTAAATTCTAGCTTACACTGTTCAAGCCTACTAATTTACTCTGGTACAACTATCCCCATGGATACATAATCTGATCAAACTGGATAATACTATCCCAAGTCTACAACTGTTTACTCCTGAGTTCATGCTTAAAAAATTTTAGGTCTATGCAGTTATAGGATTCTAAGAAAAGATCTGATGGCATATCTAAAATTGGGTTCTTGAATAAGTTTTCATGGTCATGAATGAAATCTGTACGACTTGGAACATAATGGGATTGGTGGGGTATTTCTGAGCCTTTGGGCAATCCCATAACTATATGCTGGGACTGGTTAAGGAAACTCTATCTCTAGAACTTTGAGCTTCACTATTTCTGTTACCTTGAAAGTAAGGTAGAGTTAACATGCATGGAGCATGATGAGAATCTATATGAGTTTTCTTAGAAAACTTTTCTGTAGCATGATCTGAGACATGAAAGAAGGGAAATTATTTCTAAATAATCTCATAGTCTCCTGCACATAAGCATGGTGCATAACATACACATGTATAAGTCTCTACTAGATGTAGCTTTTAGACTTCCTAGGACTCTATTGAACCTTAGGCTCTGATACCATGTTTGTAACACCTTTATTTTCTGAACCAGAAATCAACACGGTGCTTATGACCCTAAAGGACCACAAGCTAACCTATGACTGATATCTATACCTATATACTGCATAATATAACATAAAAATATGGAAACATGTACTAAATGGCAATAAGGTTCAATTGAATAAACATTTTTATAAGAACAATATCTTAAAATAGTATAACAATACCAAACCAAATCTGAAATAACTGGCTGATATGCTATAGTCTAGAATGACTCTAACTGTCTAAATAAGGAGTTGATGGGACATGTCACCAACTAACTCCAACTACTGAAATAAACTAAAATCTGTAATAGCAATGAAATCATCGTGTCCTCAAAATATGAGGACTTACTTCTAACTTTGATTGCTGATACTGGAATCTGCTGCTAATCTGGAGCTCCTTTCTTTAAACCTATGGTGTAACATAGGAGAAAGCACCATAGCGCAAATGCATCAGTACGACTAAATGTACTTAGTATATGAGAGAGGTAGGCTAAATACAAAGGAATATATGCTTGAACAATGCTGACTAATATGATCGTAAGAATACATATATACATTAGAAACTATAGCTGAACTCATAATGATACTGACTACTGATTCTAAATACTGACATCATGACTTTACTGACAATCACTAATAAGTAAAGAACTAACACTTTATTACTAAATACTGAAGGAATAGTGCTATGTTACTGATACATAAATAACTATATATGACTGTCTTGATTATGAAGGACTGGTCTGGTCGACTGTATCTGACAATCTAATTATAAAGTATTAATCTGATTGACTGAATCTGGTAGCCATGTATATGAGGAACTGATATGCTTGACTCTGTCAGTCATTAAGATGGATACTGGTAATATGAGTTCAGAGAATTGGTAAAAATGATAACATGAGTGACTTTATGTTACAGTACTGAATATGGTGGAACTAGCTGAGTTCCGTACTATATCAGAGTTGACTGTATCTAACAGTCCTAATATTCTAAAGAACTATCTGAGTCTATTACTGAAACTGAGACTGAGACTAAAACTGAGACTGTGGGAGGTAATCATCTAACCAACATGCCCCGGCACTGAACTAGTGGGGTCCAATCTTTACCTTAATTGTAAGGGTATTAATACCATGCCACGACTAGAGACAACATGTGAGTAATCCTATTCTATTTTTGGGAGCTCATTCTTTTTGCCCTACTATCAGGTAAACTCAAAAGAGATGCATTAACCCTATCGGTAGGGATATCTTAACCTACGTTGGCTATATAGTTTTGGAATGCAAGGATTGTATCTAGGAATCTCACCCTCTAATTATGGCAAGTGAGTCCCCATCCTTGGATTCACTTGGTGTTGAATCCTACTCCCAACTAAAAGATACTAAACTGATTAGCTGAACTGAACTAATGTTAGTGGGATTATTTAGCAGAGATAAACTGAGTTTACTAGATTATGATAACTGATGAAATATACTAAGTTCTATGGACTGGTTAAGAGTACTGAAGTTTTTGATATTTACTGTGAATACTGAGGTTGCTAAGGTTATTGGGCACTGAGATTACTGAGATTGTTGGGTTTTCCTGAGTCACAACAATGACTGATTTCTACAGATCATGGCTTGAATAAGAATACAATGAAAACATAACATGGATCTAGGCATACAACTATATTTTTTTGGGTACAAGTACCCCAGGACTCGATGGAAAGAAACTAACACACATGACTGACTTGATCGTAAGAATAACATTCACAGTTCATAATACCATAAATAGGGGATTTCATACTACACATGGTTATCATATTCTTGAACATGGAAGATACTACATATAACATGTACATACTTGCATGGGTCTAATTTCATGAGCATTCTATAGTACAACAACAATACATGACAATTTTCATAGATTTCATGTTGAGTCATAAGGGATAGAGCATGGTCTTGTCTTTTAAGTTCTACTTTGCTAAAATACATGATTTCTCATTTCTTAGGTATTTTATCAAATACCTTGCATGCACCTCTTTGGGCATAGGTTTATTCATGAATTCAACCACCTAAATCACCCAAAGTTCATATATTTCACTAACATGCCATCCTACTTTCATACAAACCCATAAAGATTCTATCTTGATATCATTCAACACATAAACAAGATCAACAATCAAATCAAAATATATCAAGCATGGAATATATTTTAAAATAGTGTTCTTGGACTTCATGAATGAAAGGAGTACATGAATGAACACACGCATACCTTAGTTCTTGATTTAGTGAAGATTGACAGAGAGATTCTTGGAATTTGATGGTACAATTTTCTTGAACTTTAATCCCTCAATTGAAACCCTAATGTGTTCTTGAGAGGATTTTGACGAAAAAGAGTATTTTTTACTGAAATAATGGCTTGGTTCTGCATTTTTGAGCTTATATAGGGGTGGGAAGATGACCCAAATACCCCTATAGATGCGTCTTTTAATTTCTATACAAATTTCCTGATTTGGGCCCCTGGCGCGATGCAGAGACATCGTGTTACCACTTTTATATCACCAGAAAACTCATCGTGATGTGGTGGAATCATGGAGAGACACTGGAAATTCACAAACATCATTTTAGCTTATGGCGCAATGTGCCATTGACTGAAATCACACTGCTAAAACTTTAAATCGCCATAAATTCTTCACCGGGTGTCCGTTTTAGGTGAATTTGGTATCGATGAAAAGATTATTCAATTCTCTACAAGTTTTAGGTATGAATCTGACAAAATACCACCTATAAACCAAGTTATGATCATTCAAATATTACCTTTGTGAAATCACACACGAAATTTAGTGGATTCAAAAGTTCTTAGCTTGGCTTACTCTAAGTGACTCTTATGAACATGCTTGGCACATCATAATCCCTATTATCACTAGGATACTAATCCTAATTCATGTACTCAAACATGAATCGCAGTATAGGAGGTTTTATGCGTAGGAACAATAGTTAATTTTCTAGCTTAGAAATATATGGTGTATTACAAAACCAATCTCGAGCACCTGATCAGAGTCTATTCTGACTTGTGAAATTTAGTTTGTGTCAAGTTATATAGGCCAGTTGCTTTATCAGCCAAAAGACCTCTTTAATGGTAGCCTCTTTAGTGACTAGCATTGCTTTAACAGTTATAGACCGCTTTAGCGGAGCTACTGATCCATAGATGGGTGAGCTTTCTAGAGTCTGGAACTGATCCTCCTCGATATGTCTCAGTGATAGTATTTTGTATTTTGAGACTATTGTATATATATATATGTATGTTTTGGATAATGTCTGGTACACTTTTTTTTTGTTATAGTGACTCTTGTGTCAACCTTACTAGGTTTTATAAGGGATTCATTTTGTATATTTTTTCTTCCTTCCTTGTATAACATGTTATGTATGTATATCATTTCTATTTCTTCCTATGTTGTTTTTATTGGTTCCATTCTTGTTCCCTTTATCTTTTTCCTGTTGGACAGTTACTTGTCATTCCAGGATATGACTTTTCTTGCATATTAGTGGGTTGAAGTAGGTGCCATCATTATCTAAGATATTAGTTCATGACGTATTCATAGAGTTATCAACTAAAGGATGAAATTAATAACATAATAGGATAGAAGTTAGAAGTTCTAGAGTTAGTAAAGAGGATCCTATATAATATTTCTATTTTTTTACAATTCTGTTTTTCTTGGAGATCCAATGATCATCTTCTAACTAAAACCCTTCAATACTAGTAGACTAACATCTCTAAGAAAATATTTACATGGAGGAATGATGTATTCTCGTAGCCATAACACTCTAATCTTTTGCTTCCAGTAGGTTTCTTCATCCTTATACAAGTAACTTAATTCTCTCTGAAGTAACTTTATTCATTTCTATCAAAAAGATAGTATTGTTCTTAAGATCAACTATTCTATCCTTAATACCTTGTATTTATTTCCTAAGATTTTGTTTGCCATACTAAAGCCAAGATGGTAATGTAGTTTTGTATCATTATCTCTAAAACATCCCAGGTCCACGATTTTCCATTATATCCAAAGTATATTGCTCCAATTAGATGAATCTAATCAAACAAACAATTTGTAGGATCATTGAATATTATTTGACTAGTCAATTAGTGTAATCAAATGTCATGACCCTACCTAGTGCCTGGTCATGACGGGTATCTCAAGTACACTAAGGATCGGAGACCACCCTCTTTGCCAAACCAAATAGAACATAGATATGTCATGGACATATAACACTTTCGATGCTTAAAATTGTGAATTTATATAGGTACTTAGGTTATTTTAGTAGATATAATGCACTTTTGGATTTATTGCAGGTAAAACAGGTCTATAGTAGTGTTGGGATAAAATAAAAGAAAAAGACATGGAAAAGACCAATTCTAATCAAGATACAAGTTAACCCATGTATTTTTAACACTCGATACGACTCATAGGATGAATCGTAAGCACATTAGAACCCAAAGAAAAATTGACAATCTAAGTGTAAACAAGATACTGGAGAATCTGAGTCATAAGCAAGGGTACGATCCATACCATGAAGTTGTAAGCATGACAGAATCTAAAGATGCTATCCAATGTTGAAGTCTCTAAAGTATAAGAGTCTAAAGTATGAGTATGACTCATATATGGAAACCATAAGTAGACCAGTGTCCTAAGCTTAGAAAGACAGAAGTCCTAGGTGGATATGAGTGAAGGACACAAGTCGTATAGTAGGGTACGACTCGTGAGCAAAAGTCCTATTCTGAAAAGAAAGTTGAAGCCTTGGGAGATCATACACTAGACTAGATACGAGATGCACAAGTATGACTCGTATGATGTTGATACAAGTTAATGATCGAGTCGTAAGTTCTGAAATAACTTTACCTTTTCCATTTTTATTAGGATTTCTAGGTTATTTTGAGATACAATAAATACACTAGGGTTTACCTTTTATTAGGTTACACATTCTTACAATAGGTTACAGACTTTTACATTGTTCTTATTACATTTCACAGACTTTAAAATTTTCCTTGAGATTTAGGGTTTTTATTCAATTCAAGACTTTGGAGTATATTCATCTTATTCTTGTACAATTAATTATATGTGTCCTTCATTGATAATCATGGATTCTTGCAGAAACATGAGTAGCTAATCTCCTTGACTAGGGTTATGGGAACCCTGGCGGATTAGCTACATAGAGGAAGTATGGTATTTATCTATTCTAGGGTTTATGAATGTATCTTAATCTTCTTTACAATAATTAATCTCATATCTGCTACAGAAGCTTGAGATAGAATGTATTTACAAATATATTGACAAGGGATTTTGTGGTTGGGAAAAGAAGATTAAGACAGTAATTTGAGATTCACCTCCACCATATAATTCCTACCATCACATCTAATAACTTAAATTCAAAAAGAGATAGTGAACTGAGGTCGTAACTAGGAGAAATAAGGTGATGCCCTGAAACTAAACAGGTAAAGGGTGAGATTTATCTTCACGTTCACAAGATGGTTGATAATACCTATCTTGTATACTTTACATGAAGAACAACAAAATATTTGGGTTGATCTCCATAAATTTATGGAGTTAGGAATCTTGGGGAACACAAGCCTAGTGTTCCTCTTTTGTTGTTTACAACTCAAAAGCTCTCATGATTTGGTTACTACTTGTGATTGATACTAAAATCCCCTATTTACTTTCCTATACTACTCATGTATTACTTCAATTCAAACAACTATTCAACATCTACTTTGTGGGTTCAACCCCAACCTAGTTGGGTTACTATATTTGGCATCGACCGCAACATACTTCTGTTGGAGTTAGTTTTTGGGGAACACCAAACATAACACACCTAGCAGCGGCTAAATTCTAAACATATAACAAGATAGAGTAAATAGTGACTCAAAAGTCTATGAATATCAACAACCAAAACCCATCGATAGTAATACACAAAACCTCTATACCATAAAAGTAACCTACATTGGGACTTACCTCTGCTCTGACAATGATAATGTTAATGTAAAATCTTTAATCCTAATTCATTGAAATAAACTAATGGAATGATCAAGTCTTTTAGAGAATTAGAGCTCACCGCTTTACTACAAATAATCGACGAATAGAGTCAATCTACCTAACACTGTGCAGGAAAAGTAGGATTGCCTTCGGACCTTGTATCGCGTAGGATTATAGCATCCAAAGATGGAGTGGGTTGAGCACTATTATGTAACTTAGGGATACAGATAAAGTAATGATAATTCAAAATCCAATTCAACTCAATGTACATGTTAACATGCATGTATGCATATATATATATATATATATATATATTTATATATACATTTGTATAAAATATTAGGATAGGGAACAAGGCTTATCATGCATTTTAATATCTTAACTTTGCTTGTGTAGCTTAACCATCATAACAGTACCCATGGGCTATATGGGCTCCCTCTCTCACCTCCTTGTCCGGCCCCAGTGCGTGTAGCCACATGAACTAGAGAATAATCAATTACATATATGCACGGGGGACTTGAACCTCTCAATCATATAATAAAGGGACTTAAGCACCGGATCATGTAATGTAATATAGGGCACTCGAACCTCCCAAGCATATAATAAGGTAAACTTGAACTACTCAGTCACAAGAAAGGGGACTCGAACCCCAATGAATTTATACCCTCACATCGGCAACTGCGATTTGCAGTATTGGTCTCTTAGGACCTCCACTTTTATAGCCTAGCTACACAACCCTCTTTTATGCCCAATTAAAAAATTTTGCACACTTTCCAATTAATTTAAACATTTTATTCATTAAGGCATCATGTTGGTTTCGTCATACCAACAACACTTACAAGTTCATTACCAAGACATAACCATTGACCATCACATAGGGGAATTTAT
Source organism: Capsicum annuum (assembly GCF_002878395.1). Taxonomy (NCBI): domain Eukaryota; kingdom Viridiplantae; phylum Streptophyta; class Magnoliopsida; order Solanales; family Solanaceae; genus Capsicum; species Capsicum annuum. Next base: position 122,008,180 of record NC_061122.1, on the reverse strand, counting down.
TACCCCTTAGGATGAATTATTTAGTGATACAGGGAATACACAATTCTCAAAGTTCAGCAAAACCAATTCGTGGTTCATTTTCATTTTATACCATGCAATAGTATAAGTGAACAAGTCCAATCATGTGAGAAAACCATATTCAACATCAATTCAACATTTTTGGTTAAGGGAACTCAATTGATGATACGATCCAAATGGTCATCATAGCTTTTGACGACATCATTGGAGACCAACACTTAAAGGCTTAAGCTTTAGTCACCTCGAGGAAGCAAGAGCATGCATGGAGGAACCGTCTGGAGCATATCATAAAGAAATCCCGCGTGTGAAAGGTTGCTTCGAGTCTTGCCTTTGATGCATACCTGAGACTATAAGTTGAACCGACGAATTTGGAGCTTGAAGAAGGTGCCTTTAAACTGTTGGAACTCATTGAGGGCATTTTAGTAATTACATATATTGATTCCAAACACCCCATGGGAGCCCATATCATTAAGGGCGTTGTAGTCATTTTACCTTTTATTCGTAATAGCACATAAATAGTATTCTATTAGGTATTTTCTCTTTAGTTTTATTGATGATGAATATGTGAAATACTTTCTTCTCTCTTTGAGAGTGTAACACCTTTAGAGTAGGGCTTGGAAAAGCCAAGTAGTTTGTGTAGGGCTTGTAAAATCCAATATTATTCTCTTGCTTAGAAATGGTGGTTCATGAGGTGAGTTGATTCCCATAGTGGTCACCATCAGAAGATGAGTGTTTGATATTACGACTTTGAGGGTCTTTACGTTCGATATAAATTTGATTCTATTTGTTTCATAAGATATTATGTCTTCTTAACTATCCTTTACTTTATTTCATTATTTGTGTGTTTGTATCCTTTTGTTCTTGTCTCCACTCTTTTTGTTGCATCCTCCCGTGTATTGTTCATATGCTCTCAGGTTTGTCTAGAGTTTGTGGACTATTTTTAGCTTTCTTAGATCGTTTCATTATCATTTGGTATCAGAGAAAGGATTGATTTTGACCCAACAAAATCAATGTTGGTCTTGTTAACTCAAAAATCATAAAAAAGAGGTGTTGAAAAAACAAAAATCCATAGAGAAATAGTATGTCCTATTTTTGGTCTTTGGCCAAAATTTTGAGTCTTAGATTTAGGCATTATTTGTGTGTTTTGTTTGTTTCTACTGTTAGGTTCTTCTTCCCTAACACTAAGTGAGTCTTGATCTTTCATTTGAGCTTAACTCGGTAGTTTTGAAATATTAACCATTGTTGAGTTAAAGGTTGAAGAAACTAGAAAAGTGAATCTAGAAATTTTAGATTTTTGTTGAGGATTGGTTCCTTGGAAATGTGTTGTTTTTGTTGTAGATCTCAACATGTGCAAAAAGGGACAAAAATTATCAAATTCATAGCTCATTTGGTTTGGATTCAATTTTTGAGTGTTTTTGTTACTCTTGTTGTTCTTTATATATTGTTGTGCAAGAACACTTAAAGAATTGTGGTTTGATCTTAACAAAGTCAGAAAAAGTGTTGTCCCTTGTTTGTCTTTAAAGCATATCCCAAGAAAATACAAAAGAATATAGGAAACAAAAATGCTTTCTAAAGTATTGATACTAAAAAGGAGTAAGAGCAACTTCTAAAATAAACAAAAGAGGAAAGGGGGTAAAGACTTTCAAAAGTGTGTTTTTCCAAAAAGGTGAAAGGAAAGTCAAACCCTTTTGAATATTAAAAAGGCCACCAAGCTTGTGTTTTCCCTCCCAAGGCTGATTTCCACATATTTCAAATTCAATTTGACCGATTCAAATTGCCAACAAGAAAACAAATCTGCCATGTCACACAAACTGCCACATCACAAAACTGTCATGTCATCAACGTTCAAAATACCTTGAAGCTTAAATTTTAGATTTCTTAGTTTCTTTTTCTTGTATCTTTAGTTTCATTTATTGATTCTAAGTACTAATTGACAAACTAGTAGTCACCTACTAGATTATAAATTAGTTTTTGAATCTGTTTTCATCATATCTTCATTATTTTTATGCTTTTCTCATTTTTAATTCTTCGTATCTTTTTGTTTCAAGTTTGTAAGTAGAATTTTCTATTTTGATTCTTGAGTTAATCAAACAAGAATCTATTTCATCCGCTAAGTAGGATTGACAGCTTATTGACTACCGGAGTATAAGCAACTTTCAATATTTTCCTCTCTAATTGTAAGGATCACAAAGGTGAGTGCCTACGAGTGTTGGTGAGGATCTTATACTACTAATCTTGTTTGTTTATTTTGTAGGTCCACAGGTCACATAAGGGGGAACATGTCTTTGATATGCATGGATTATTTTTTACTATGACATGGAAGACAGTTGTTGTGAGAGATTTTATGGCTACGATAATGATGGAAATTATAGGAGCTATGAGTATAGCCATGGTCACGGCATGGACAGATTTGAGAGTTATGATTTTGAGGGAAAAAGTGCGGTGAATGTAGTGCCTATTGCTTATGGTGAACATGGAGATATTGATGAGCCTTGTGATGGTTTTTATGAGGAAGTTGGGATGTATGGGGAGTCTTGCACTACCCAAGCCGACCCTAGAATAGGTGTAAGATATAACCCCTTCATTCATAAAGCTTATGAGAGCTATGATGAGAATGCACGTGCGGAGTGTGAAAATTCATGTTCTTCACCTTGTAGTACTTCTTATCAAGGTCGAAGTGGTGTGAATGGTTATACTAGCTATAATAGAGGTTGTCCCACGAGAAGAAGAGGGTATGCATCTCCAAAGCCGAAGGGTACCCATGTTCTTTACAATGTCGATCAAGAAGGAATGTTCGTTCTAGAAAGGTGATCATTTGTGGATCATTGGGCTGCCTCATTGTGCTAAATTATTGGTGGTATAGAAACTACATCCTTCCATCCATGGTTGACTATGTGGGGTTGTTTTTAGAACCTTTTCTTAATTCATATTCCTGGGATGCATTTAAGGTTACCGAGAGGGTGAAGGTTGTTTTCTGCTAATTTGACTACTATGAGGATGTTTGATGTGGTATTTTTCCCTTTACATATGATCATGTAATCTTGGGTATCAATTTGTTTGCACAATATAAAGTTCTAAATGGGCAAAATTGGCCTCATGTTATAAGAGACCGATGGGAAAATAATGTCATAACGTACGTTCTGCCCAAGCCGCACAAATAAGTGGTCACATACTCTTATCCTAATGATTATGAGAGAGAAAAGATTGAGAGGAGTAATGTTATTCTAGGTGGTAGTTTGAGAATGGAAAAAGAAGAGGTTGTGTGGAGAGAAATGAGGGGATTTCTACCAAAACATGCTAACATTGCTTGTCCTTCTATTTCTAAGGACATTTATGTAGGTACCAACATGGCAAGTGAAGGACAGAAATGCCAATGATAAGTTGTTGCCTAAGCTTGTGGAGGACCTTCACACCAAGGTAAAGAAGAACATACTCAAGAACTTTGAGGTAAAATAGCTAACTCTTACACTTTTGTGCATGTGAATGATAAATGTGTAGCTAGTTGCCCATTGAGTATGAGCGGTATCTTACCTACATGTGATTATATTGATTCTTTACCACTTGTTGATGATGTACATGTTGTGTGTATAGATACACTAGTTGATCCTATTGATGATCGAATTGACTCTTCTTGTAAGATCGATTTGTGTCCATCTAGTGTTGATACAATTGTGTTGAATGAAAGTATATCTTCTTGTGAAAATTGTGTTGATCAACTTCTGTGTAAAAATTTCCCACCACTTGAGGTTATGTGTGATGTAATTAATGAATCTCAAGTGAGTGAAGAATTTGAAAATGTTGGTCAAGGGAATAGGAGTGAACCCGTGAGCTTGTCTTATGGTATAGATTCTAATGTTTGCTTGGCTCCTAGGGGCAATCATGTACTTGAAACATCTTTGAAACTTGATAATGAACTTATATAAAGTGAGCTTCCTTGTTCCAAATCTGTCCATGGGATAGATCCTTCTCTCTTTAGGTATAATGTCTTGTTTGAAGATGGTATAATCACTCCTAATGGAATTAGTTGTGATAATGACGTTGAAGGTATAGCTTGTCTTGAAGGCTATAGCCTATATGACAACCGACTATGGTGTGACAATACTCCTCCTAAAGATGGAAATCACTTTTTAAAATATGAGAGTACTCTTAAGGGTAAGGAATGTGTAGTCATTCTTGAAAACCCAAGGGCAAAGGTGCCATTGACTCCTTGGGGTAATTCTTCTAAATGTGCATCCTTTCCTAACACACTTGTGCTTAAGTTGAGTGAATCCAAACTTGTGGATGCCAAGTTGTCTATTTGCTCGAAAGGAAGAATGTGTATGTGCTTAAATGCTTTGTCTTCAGCCGTGTATACCTTTACACTTGATTCCTTTCTATTGTATCTCTTTTCTTATGATGATATCCATGATAATCTTGGATTTGTTTTATGTAGATGTAGGAAATTTATTGGTTTGTCCACTTGTGTTTGTGTTAATTCTATATGGATCTTGTGCACTTTAGAACCAATTAAAGTACCACCCTTGGTGTAGTCTCTTGAAGAGATAAAGAAGCAATTGTTTCTTATGGCTCATAAGATGAAGGTAGTTCTACTTTATGGATTATTTGATGCCATTAGGACCTTTATAGTTTCTTTATCTCTTGTGAAGTCTATAACCAAATCCTTTGTGCATCTTTCATTGAATTCTAATATTCAATTCAAAAAATCCTTGGTTATATTTCAATTATGTACAACCTTGGCATGATGAAATGATTATTTAAGCTAATCCTAACCCTCATTCTATGAGTAATTTGTGTTCGTTTGTCCTTTTTTTGATTTTGCAAGGTATGGATTCGAGATCGAATCCTTTTCAAGAAGGGAAGGATGATATGAGCCAAATGGTCATCATATCTTCTGAAGACATCATTGGAGACCAACACTTAAAGACTCGATATTTGGTCACCTCGAGGACATAAGAGCATGCATGGAGGACCCATTTGGAGCATACCATAGAGCAACCCTGCGTGTAAAAGGTTTCTTAGGGGCTTGCCTTTGATGCATACCCGAGACTACAAGTTGAACCCACTACTTTAGAGCTTGAACAAGGCACTTTTTGTGTGTTGGAACTCATTGAGGGAATTTTAGTGATTACACATGTTTATTTCAAACACCCCATGGCAGCCCCTCTCATTAAGGGTGTTATAGTAAGTTTACCTTTTATTTGCAATAGCCTATAAATAGTATTCTATTAGTTCATTTTCTATTTAGTTTGATTGATGATGAACATGTGAAAGACTTTCTTCTCTCTTTGAGAGTGTAACACATTTATAGTAGGGCTTGGAAAATCCAAGTAGTTAGTGTAGGGCTTGGAAAAGCCAATATTGCTCCCTTTCTTAGAAACGGTGGTTCATAATGTGAGTTGATTCCCTTAGAGGTAACCATAAGAAGATGGGTGTTTGATGTTGCGACTTTGAGGGATTTTACGTTTGATATATATGTCAGTTCTCTTTGTTTCATAAGATCTTATGTCTTCCTAACTCCCTTTACTTTATTGTATTATTTGTGTGTTTGTATCCTTTTGTTCTCGTCTCAGTTTCTTTGTGTATTTGCTGCCCGTGTGTTGTTCAATGTGCTCTTGTGTTTGTCTTGTGTTTGTGGAATGTTGTTAGCTTTTGTAGATCATTCCGTTATCAATTTCCAAAACTATATATCAAATCAAAAAAAATAAATTTTGGAAAATCATGACCCCTTAGTTTATTCACCATACCCATCCACCCCACAAGTCCAAAATCATTAATAAAGTATGAACAATGTATAATAAATTATGGGAATTCAATTTAAGAATAAACTATGCCAGAATCCTCAACCCATATCAAGATCCATGTTCAAATCCACATGAACAACCATATAATTTCATGGTTTAAGTAAAACAAGTTTAAGGGTAGAGTCACATGCCTGAAATATTATGACTTATAGAGAGAATTCAATCCTTAATGCTATAGATGGCCATGTATGAGTAACCCTAGCTTATGTTTGGCTTAGGGATCTGAGAGAACTTGAGAGAATGTTTTTTGTGTTATGGAAGAGAATAAGGTCCCAATAAGGCTTTAAAGTCGTGGGTCAAATTTGGCAAAAAGGGTAAATGTCCAAAGTGCCCTTAATGAAATACTAAAAAATTATTGCCCAATCATTATGGGTGACCTTACAACTTGTAGGGTCACCCTACGTCTAGTGACCTCCAGTCATAGTCTGGAAACATCCATGGCTACACATATTGGTCTGGCTATGAATCATACCATACGACTCGTACTCACACATAATGTCTCGATAGGTCAAATTGTAGGCAAGAAAGAAACATTTAGGCATTAGACTGGTTTGTCTACGGATGGGACTATACGAATGATATAGAGTCTTTATGGCTCATTAGGAACCAATAGTAATCATAATTGAAACTTATCCAATACATACTAGTTAGGCTACAATTTGGGTCCTACGACCCATAATGACACCCTACGACTCATAAGGTTAGTCGTAGTATGGGCAGTGATTTTAAAAACTCAGAAATTTTTCGAGGACCAAAATTCAACGTGTTTCATCAAATATACATAAACATGAACTATGTTAAAATAGCCACAATCTATGAATCATACCTTGTTACAGAAGATTATTTCAAATATTTCCTAGAAGATACTATTCTCTAGGAAATCTTTGGAGAGCTTTTGACATATGAAGTTTTCTTTCTTCTTGTCTGATCGAAGAAGAATTTTTTATTTAGAGAGAGAAGTAAAGAAACTATTTATAATTCCAAAGGGACACAAATCTTAATTAATTATGTCAACTCTCATTCTTATTCTATAATGTTCTTTGTTAACTACTAAACCGTGTGACCTGTGCATACTTTCAGAGATTTATTGTGATACATTTGTTTGGAATATACAACATCTTGATTACTGAAACATAGAGTATTTTATTGAATATAGTACCCTAATCAGTTGCAACATTCATTTTTTCTATCCTCTTTTTTTCTTAATTTTGAGTTCATGATTATGTTCTTGTCTTATAGAAAAACATAAAGGAATGGTCAATTGATGTCACCCAAATCAAAACCTCAAAAATAGATATAAAGCAGTCGTTGTCAATTATGGAGCCCAAATAAGGTTGGAGTCAATCCCATGAGCAATTAGTTAAAATATCAATCAATATGTATATCAAGGCAAACAATAACAATTTCCTGTAATAGAAAGGGGTTTGTAATTCAGTAATTAAGTAGTAAGAGTTTTGGACTTGTAATCAATATAAGAGTAGCACTAAGATTATTTTTTATAATAACTTCATAACTCCATATATTTGTCATAATTCATTACATCTCCCAGTGCTCGATATGCAAAATCAGGATATGTATACCTAGAACATTTTTATGCTTTTGTCTAGGCAATATCCTAAGGTAAGTTTTCTCTTCTCCTAAGCCTACACAACTAACCCCTATCCTAGATCCTAGTTAGTTATCCTGTATTATAGGCTCAAGCTATTAAAATGAGGTTGACAGCTCTACATTTCTATTGATTATCTCATTTTTCCAATCCATACTCCTTTTTTCATCCAAAATACAAGTTAGGCAAGTTCTAATACTGTCCATCCACAAAAAGCATTCAAAACCAAGGGAAAAAATAATACACGTGAACAACGATTATAGCTTACTCCATACTATGAATCCTACTTTGTTATCCGTCATGGTTCCCACAACCTTAGTTATGGTGCTTATTTAATCATAATTGCAAGCACACAAGAAGAATTCATTAAAGAGGACATAATCATGAACTTACAAGAATCTAATATAACTCCAAAAATATCACTTTGAATTAAAACCTTACAACTTAATGTTTGTACTTGAAAAAGCATTAATATATCCTAAAATTAATAATAAAATGTAAACTTACAAATAAAATGAACTTACAAATAAAATGCATAAAGGTATTTATAGACAAAACAAAGCTTATCCTAAATAAAATAGGAAATCTGGTCGGTCTCAGTTGGATGAGAGGAAGGTACAATCGTGGATAGATACCACAATCATCCTTTGTATATCGTGGTTTCATCAGGGAATTAAGAATATTCGGGTATTCTTTTGTACGATTCCTAGTATGACACAATTGATCAACATGCGACCTTATAATACAGTTGTCAAATCATCTTTAACTTCAACTCCTACAAACTTCAATTTTGTTCTCCAATCCCAAAATCTAAATTTAAGACTATCACTTCAAGGTACGGTCGTGGGATCTATTTGCATGATCCTCTTTGCATTTAACTTATGAAAGCATGGTTCTAGGTCTTCCTTCCTACAATCACATGGTATGATTGTATGATCAAGGTACGATTATGGAAATCTTATGTTGGAGCATCATCTAAGAGTCACTTCTTTGTTTATTCCAACGATACCCATGTACGAGTGAGGTCAGATCCTACAGTCATGGCAATCTTTGTTTGATCCCCATCTAGTCCAAAATCTAGAACTTTACTCATTGAGACCTGTTTGACCTACAAATAACTAAAAATCTATCATATCAACATAAAAGTAACTTTATACTTGCAACTGTTCAGTGTTTTAGGCGTCTCAAGTGTCAAAATTTCATGTCACATCAACACCCATAACTCAAAATATTTGCATGTCCTTAGGAAACAAAATAAACTCTACTATAATGATGATTAACTTAAAGAAACCCAAGAATACTATGGCAGCCAATGTTTCACAAAAAGTCAATTTTCAGTGTGCATAACAAAACATAGTTCAACACCCTCTAATATAGGTGAAAATTCCACAGGTGCAATTTATCCACAAACCAAACACCTTAATACAAAGGGATCAACACATGTCATTACATTATTAGCAGACATCCTAACACCTTAGATGAATGGCATGACCTGAAAAAGTAGAAACTAAAGGGCTTTACACCTTCACAACAAAGAAGTCTCATGACTCATATAAGCTATATCCATTAAGAATGGGTTTGACTCAAATCTCTCCCTCTCATAAGGAAGTCAGGTTGTGTTCATTTGGTACCATAGTTTTGCCCATATTTTCTATACCCTTACTATTGGACAATCAAATTAGGATCACCATAGAAATTTTTTGGCTTGTAATTTAGGCTTGGGGGATAGGTATGATATACATATAGCTATAGTGAATAACCCTCATTAGCACTACACTAGTTTGGGCTTCCACTTAGTCTACCGTCTTTTATTTTTTTTCCTTTTTCACTTTTCAAATTTTGGGTGTGGTTCTTTTGTTTCTTTTTTTTTCTTTGTTTATATTTTTCTCTCTTTTTCCTGTAGAACACAGACTCCTTTTCTTTCTTACTATAGTTTATTCATACCCAATCTCTTACGCACCATTATGCTAGCCACCCTCAACTTAGATGATTTTTCGGAGTTTAGGTACATCATGTCCAAGGAGAGTCTAGTTCTAAAGAAGGTTCATTGTAAAAATTGGGAGGGTGAATAGGGTAGTTCAAAATAACAAATCTATTTAGGCTCAAATTTGGTTTAAGGAATATTATGTTCATTTGGTAGGATTATTTTCCATTTAGTGGACTATTTTAAAACTGATCTGTGGTCTTTTCCTAACCTTCTGTCATCAACTAAAGTGAGACTAACTGGGCAAGTTCTAGGCTGCACATACACGCTGACTAGGTAAATCTTTACACACTCTTTGTTCAGGGCTATTGTTTCAGTCACTACCTATTTGGTGCATGCAAAGTCTGGTCAGGTTTTCACACGAACATTACTAATACCATGACGAGATTCAAACAACATTTACAATTCAATTAAGTATATAACACATCACATAAGCATCTAAAACATCACTAAAAATAATCTGCATGCTCTTTATTATTTTCGACTGCACCAGGTTTTTTTAGTTTTCTCTAAGTTACCCATAAAACACAAACTAATAATAAGAGTCTAAAAAAATCAAACACAAACTATAAAAAACACCTAAACATGCCAGTTCTAACTAAGATAGTGCAACTGAGGAAAAATGAACACGACAGTAAAATCATTCTATTTTGGTATACCCACACCCCTAACTTAAATGATAAGTAATGTCCTCATTGTAAGCTAGAAACTAAAAAATAGGACAAGGGACATACCTGAGGTGCACTAGACGCCTTTTGTACTCTAATTAGTTGGGTGACTTGGTTGTGGTTGGGAAACTCTCTAAAAGATGGGAATCAGTTATAGTTGATTCGATCAATGTCACTAATGCGGGAGGGGGGAGGGAGGGAGATCTGCTGATCCTTTAAAATCTTCTCAACCACCTCAATTGTAGGTGGTGTCTTTACACTTCAAAAAATCACTTCCTTGGACGTCTATGTACTACTCTTCGACTTTCTCTTTCTCTTCTTCTCATTTTGATCTTTTCTCTTCTCACTTTTTTAGATCTTTTTGTAGGGTTGTAAATTCTTGCCCATCTCCTCAATGTCTAAAATACTCCCCCTCAACTATCAAAGGATAACTACAAAATTCTAGAACCATAAAGTCCATATTAACAACAAGCTCCACCAAAGATGGCATAGCATGTGGTGGAGAAGGTGCAACAAAAACGATCCGCTCAGTAAGAATTTTGACTACTACTTTTAGTGCGGTCAAGTCAGCCTTAATGGAGCTCATGTTAGGGGCCTGTACTTGTGCAACTTTATATGATATTTGACTTCAAACCTATCAATATGAGTATGAAATACTCATACAAATTTTTTTATCTTATTAGCTATGTAGGGCTTGACCTTTATCTCTAACTTCTTGATCCGCATATAATATAACACTTATGTCTTCAAGATCTGATCCAACTAAGCAGTCGATATTAGTGTGCAACGAGTAGAAGTATGAGTAGATGTACCCAATTATGTAGTGGTTGGTTGTGATGATGATGAAGAGGTATCGACTTCATACGATAGGATTTCACAAGCCAAGGCACCCTTGGATACATCAGGTATCTCCATACCTCAAGCATAGGCTACAACGTTCTTCAATTCCTTAATCAATTTTATGTTTTCAATCTTCATCAGTTGGCTAAATACAATTGGGACCTAGGAATTTCTTAACTATTAAGTGATAAGAAAGGGAATAGTAGTGTGGTGATAAACTATAGTACCCTATCTCAAATCTCCTCTGCGATGATCCGTGAGATTTTTATCTCTAAATTAGCCTAAAGAAAAAAACCAAGCACTCATTAATTATACTGAATGTATTATCATTGGTTGTTGGTATGATTCGGTGCTTTAAAATTGACCACCAAGTCTTGGTGGCAAATTTTAAATTATGCTTACAAATTGCTACTCCGTTTGCCTGTGGTGCATTCATTGTACTTCCACAATATGGTCTTCCAACAACATGTAATATAGGACCTTATCATACATAATTAACTTCTTCACTCACTTCAAGTTGTTCATCCGGTAGTCATACTTTGAAGTCTCCTCTATCAACTCAAAAGCTTCTCCAAACAAGGAATTAAAGATTTCCTTCATAAATATATCCACCTCATGGTCCCAGACTAGTACCATTTCTAATCGGGACTTCTTTTTTATGTCTTTATCCTTGATCGAGGGAGATATTCTTTATTATTGTTGCATAGTTGGCATAAAACTCTCTCACTAACTCTAGACCATAGGTTTTGAGTGACAGACTCAAACCAGGCCTAGGTCATACAAGCATCTCAAGCCCAATAAGGATCGGAGATTAATCTGCTACCTAATCCAACAAACGAACATATACCTTGAGTCGGATGAATTTCGAACATATAAAATGATAGGGTTATTAACAACACAAAGACTTTGGGATAGGTCCAGGACATGGAAAACCCAAAAAAGTCTAACCATTCAATACCAAATAACAATCATAACAAAAACCTAAATGATAACCAAGTCCATATCCATACCATAATAAAATGGACCAATCACACATTAAATAAATTTATATGGTATCAGTCCCACTACCAATACCAATGCCAAGGCTGACACCACTATCGACGCTGCCCGTACCAACCCATAGTAGTCTCGCAAAGCCTCTATCCAAAATCAAAATAACATCCAGTCGAGACATGCCCCCGACCATAGCGAAAAAAATATCCAAAGACTAACCAATGAAAAAAAAAACTAAAACAAAAAATGAAGACTTCCAGAGTATGGAATCTCACCACTTCAAGTCAACACAAGTTGATCTTGAGTCTAATCACTGAGTAGAAGGTGAAGTATGAACATCACCAGTATCGCATGGGGATACAAAATCAAAGATGGTTAGAGGTTAGAGAGCTAACATGTAATTAAAGGATAAGGATAAAATAGTTAAAACAGTTCAAAACCAATCAATCAACTTATATACCAATGCAATACATATATATACATATATATATATTTGTACCATGTTGGGATAGGGAACAAGATTAACATTACCTTTGAAATCATTAACTTGGGTTGTGTAGCATGACCATTTTAGAACAAGGTACCCACGGGCTATATGGGCTCCGCTCTCCCCTAGGTGGAAGGGAACAAGTGCATGTGGCTACACAAACTAGAGAATATCCAAATTCAAATATGCCTATATAAGGTACTCAAACCTCCTGACATAGTCAAGGGGAGTTAAGAACTAATACATGTAGTAAGAGGGACTCAAACCTCCCTTTCATATATTCATTCGGGGTACTAAAACCACCTGGTCATAAGATACCCACACCGGCTAGTGTGATTCCTAGTGTTAGTCATTTGGACTCCACTTTCTTGACCCGACTACACATCCCGCTACTAAGCCCAGTTTAAAACCATCATTCCATACACATAACTATTAAGCCAATTACTTACCAAAGGCATTTTGTTGATATCGTCATACCAACACTACTTGCAAGTATACCATATCCCATTACCATTATCAATCAACCATGAATTCATTTGACTTTAGGACTCCAACCCATCTTCTAACACAGACACTTGTTCAATTCAAAGTTTAGGGACTCGAACCCATTATCAAGTGAAGACATAAATCAATTTAATTTTAGGGACTCAAGCCCATGTAACCAATTAAACCACCAAGGTTACCATTTAAATAATTATATGGCCTGCAAGGCCTTCAAAAAACCATTTACCAACCATTCATATTTATTAGGCCAATCAGTTAGTTCAAAATATCATTAATATGTGACTAGTTTATTCTTTTAGGCATTTTCAAAAACACTTTGAGGGCATACTATTATCAAGGCCAAATTCAAAGTAAAGACCATCAAGTTTAGGGTAACCTATGACCAATATGTTAAACCTCAGTTATCAAGCACGTACATGTGAAACCATCATCAAAAACATGCATAAACACAAGTTAAACCAAGAGTAAACAATACTCAATCATATACAACAAAACCCTCAATAATGGTTTTCAAAATCACCATTTAAGAATCATAATTACATTTTAAAACACATGATATTTGAGAACTAACAATTAGAGAAGAGTCACATGGCTTATTCAAGAAGATTAATGAAAGAAACTTGACTCTTACGACTCAAGATAATCACCTTTGATGAACCCAAACCCTAATATTCAAAAGAGAGTTTAGAGAGTGTTTTTGAAGTATTTGATATTTTAGTAGTTGGTTATAAGAGGACATAACATGTTTTCAGATATGGGGACTTACAGGTTTTGGGATGGGAAAAATCCAGAATAGCCCCAGCTTAAAAGCTCAAAATATGTAAGCATGAGGGTACGACCTATCCCTCTGAACCGTACCCTAGTGAATAAGTGGTACCCTTATATGGTACCTTAGCATCTTCTTAGACCCCTATACTAACAAACATATGATGAGACATGACTAAATCATATCCTAACATATGAGAAGTACCCTATAACCTATACCCTAGAAAGATTAATTTGGACAAAACTTAGGACACCATATGACTTAGCAACATATCATCCGTACCCTAATAAAAGACTAGTAAGGTGTTCAATCATACCTTGGATAGAAACCAACCCAACCATACTATATTTAATATGAGAGAAGGGACCCCAAATCATGCAACATTATACAACTAGTACCTCAAGTCGTATGATGTCCAGAAGCTTAGTGTTCAAGAATTTTCTAAGGGCCAAAACTAAGGTGTTTCAATTCTCAGTAACTTGGTTCATTTGTCCTTGAATGACGGGTAAGGAGTTCACAAGAATAAGTTAGCACACCATCTGCTTAACTCTATCCTTTCACCAAGTTAGAAAACTAAGATGCAAGGAAATCAACCTTTCCTTTAATAAAGTTTGAAAACAAAAGTATGACGAAGAATACATACCTTTCATATGAATTTTGGGAGCAGAAAATAGGAATGTATACTTAGACGTCATATCCTTATTCGCTTCCAAGTAGCCTCTTCAACCTTATGGTTCCTCCAAAGGACCTTTACCGAAGCCACATCCTTTATTCGCAAATGATGAACTTTATGATACAAGATCTCAATTGGGACTACCTCATAAGATAAGGAGTCCAAAATACCCAACCCTTCAAAAGGAACAACCAATGAATGATCACCCATACACTTTCTTAACATAGAGACATGGAAAATCGAATGAATGGAGCTCAAACTAGAAGGCAACTCTAATTCATAGGCAACATTGCCAACCTTTTTCAAAATCAAGTAGGGACTAACATACCAAGGACTTAACTATCCCTTCTTCCAAAACCGTTTTACTACCTTCATGGGAGATACCTTCAAGAATACCCAATAGCTAATATTGAACTCTAAATACCTATGCCTCATATCCCATAGGACTTTTGGGGACTTTGAGTGACTTTAAACCTATCACGAATCACCTTTACTTTTTCCAAGGCTTGGTGAATAAAATCAGGGCCAAATAACTTACCCTTACAAACTTCATATCACCCAATAGAAAAATGACATTTCCTACCATACAATGCCTTAAAATAAGCCATACCAATGCTAGAGTGATAAATATTATTAAAAGTATATTCAATCAGAGGAAAATAGTAAAACTAACTACCACAATAGTCAATCATGCAAGCATGAAGCATATCCTCAAATGTCTGAATGGTCCTCTCCGCTTGTCCATCCAATTGCAAGTGGTAAGCGGTACTATGGAACACCTTAGTTCCCAAACCTTTCAGAAACAACTTCCAAAAGTAAGATGACAACGGGTTACCGCAATCTAAAATGATAGAGACTGTAGAACCAAGCCAACTTCACAATCTCCACAAGATATAACTTAGCATAATCCTCTGCCGAATAACTAGTCCTCACCAGCAAAAAATGAGCGAACTTGGTCATCCTATCCATAGTGACCCAAATTGAATCACATGAATTCTGAGACAGAGGAAGACCGGTAAAGAAATCTATGTTAATCACTTCCTACTTCCATTCAGACCACTCAATCTCTTGGTACAAACCAATGGGTCTTATGTGCTCAACTTTTACTTATTGACACACCATACACTTAGCCACATATCTAGCCACATCCTATTTCATATTTTTCCACCAATAAAACTCCTTAAGATCATGATACATCTTCATGGAATTGGGATGAATAGCATAGTGAGATCCATGGGCTTCGACCAAAATCCTTTCCCTCAATCCATCAACATCAGGAACACATAGCCTACCTTGGTACCTTAGGATACCATCACCACTAATCACAAACTCAACAACCTTATGCTTACCCACATTACTATTAATCTTTATCAAATCGGGATCCAATATTTGCTGTTCTTTTATCTCAACAACAAGATATGTCTGCGATGCCTGCTGAACAAATACATCACCATATTCAGAGTTTGGGAGATGAACTCCAAGGCTAGATAAATAGTGAATATCGTTCACCAACTCTGGCTTATCCACATCTACATGAGATAGACTTCTCATGGATAACCTGCTTAGAGCATCAGCAACAACATTAGACTTACCTAGATGGTACTGAAGACTCATATTGTAGTCCTTAAGCAACTCAAGTGACCTTTTTTGCCTGAGATTTATCTTTTTCTAAGTAAACACATACTGCAGGCTCTTATGATCATAAAAGACATCAACATGAACCCCATAGAGACAGTGACGCCAAATCTTTAGTGCAAACACCACTGCTAACAACTCCAGTCATGAGTAAAGTAGTTCTTCTAATGAACTTCCAACTTCCCAGAAGAATAAGCCACCACCCTACTATGATGTATCAACACACAACCCAACCCAACCTGAGAACCATCACAATACACTATGAAACCATCATTACCCAAGGACATGGTCAAAATTAGAGCTAAAGTCAACTTATCCTTCAACTTCTCAAAAATACCCTTACATGCATCCAACCACAAGGGCTTCACCTTCTTCTAGGTCAACTTAGTCGATGGGTAGCTATAGTCAAAAAACTTTCCACAAATCTCCTATAGTAATCGACTAAACCCAAGAAGCTCTAAATATCGGTTAGAGTCACATGTCTAGTCCACTTCTTGAGCACCACAACCTTTTTAGATCTACCATGATCTCTTCACAAGAAATAACATAACCCAGAAAAGTCAAAATCTTCAACCAAAACTCATACTTGGAGAACTTGGCATACAAAAACTAATCCTTCAAGGTCTGCAACACAACACATAGATGATTGACATTATTCTCTGCACTCTTAGAATAGACCGAAATTTCATTAATGAAGATAATGACAAACAAATTCAGAAACTGATGGAAAACCCTATTCATCAAATCTATAAATGTTGTCGGAGAATTTGTCAGCCCAAAAGATATGACTAGGAACTTATAGTGATTAAGTCCTGAAGGCAATCTTAGGGATATCCACTTCCCTTATCTTAAGCTGATGATAATTCGACCTAAGATCAATCTTAGAAAAATACTTCGCACCTTAAAGATGATAAAAAAAAGTTGTCGATACTAGGGAGATGATACTTATTCATAATGGTTACCTTATTCAACTAATGATAGTCAATGCACATTCGAAGGAAACCATCTCTCTTATTTACAAATAACACAAGAGCACCCCAAGGAGACATACTTGGATAGATAAAACCTTTATTTAAAAGATCCTTCAATTGCTCCTTAAGACCCCTCAACTCAGTCGGAGCCATTCTATAAAGAGGGATAGAAATTAGATTAATGTTAGGAACAAGATCAATCCCAACGGGAAACAACTTCTCCAAAGGCGAGGTGGAGAGCCAACACAACTCAAAGGGGAGCACGTTAGATGACGATAGCTAACGTACGCTGACGTCAAAAATGGCTTGAAAATGATAGACTAAGGCAAAAATAATGACCATGGTAACACTTGCAGGACCATCGATAACATAGAAATAATAATCTGCATCAAAATAGAAGCCAGTGTCTCCAGCAATGAGGGTTACTCAAAAATCTCCAGTCTAGTTATCATAGAAAGTACCAGGGGTTAGTAGTGGCTCTACAGCATAATAGTTACATCAAAAATAGGTGTTCCTTAGCTACTACCTATAACCCAACTAACTAAATGGATGATGGGGACTAGTAGTGGTTTTAAATATTTGATGAAAGTCCTAACCCAAAAGCCTCAAAATGCTCAAACCACCAAAAATCCACCCAACAATGTTAAAGATGAGGAGGGCTCAATGCAGGCGATGAGAAAGCTCACATTCTCGGCAATCTCCATACTACCTGAGCAATAAAGTAAGCTTCCAATGATGGGTATGCAATTTCAATACTTTCCACCTGTAATGAAGAATGGGGTTAAAATGGTTAAATTGAATCCGAATAAAGTGTAAAAACAACAAAGGAAATAGGATTGGGCATTAATAGGATATGTTGTTGGGAAAAATCCATCATTTAAATAGATGTTACACTTTGTGTATACATTCTGGAAATTTATGGTAACAGCTCAAGTTTTCCTACATGAGGATGGATATTTCATATTTCGGTTTGAGAATGAAGATGATAGAGCTAAAGTCATTAACAATGGACCATACACATACGACTATCGAGTATTTGTGCTAAAACCATGGGTTCCAAAATTTCATAGCACTAAAGATTTTATAAAACAAGTACCACTATGGGTTATCTTCCCTAACCTATAAATTCAATACTATTCTATCAAGAATTTAAGTAGAATAGCAAACTACTTAGGTAAACCAGTATGCACTGATAGCCTAACTGCTGGAGAGGGTAGGATTTCATATCCTAGAATGCGAATAGAAATAGATGTGACCTACCATTACCTGAAAATATGTTGATTAAGGAGCCTAATGGTAATACCAGAAATTAGAACCTAGACTATGATTGGTGGCCAGAGTACTATCCACTGAAGAAACAAGAAAAATAGCACCCTGAACCTTCTAAAGCACCAGTACAGGAGAAGAGCTTGGGTCCTACATAATGGATGCCAAAAATTGCTCCTACAGCTGAACCAAGTCAACATCATCACACTAGAGCTGCTAATATTGAGAACTTACAAAAGCAAGAGGCCAGTAGAATCGAGGGGAAAAAAGATAATACAGGAAGAACAAATTGCAAATTAAGCTGAAGGTTACAGCAAAACTAGGGGACTAGAGGAATGAACCACCCATGAGGCAAGTCAATTCAGTTTATTGGGAGTTACTGAGGGTCCTGAGCATCCCTCTAGAGCTCCAACATAATTTTCTACTCTTGGAATATAAGAGGGTTGAACCAACCCTTTAAACAGAAAGAGTTCAGATTCTTTCTGAATTACAATAAAATTAATTTAATGGGTTGCTTAGAAACACAAATAAAGGGTAGTAAAAAAGACACCATCATAAAAATACTGGGTTAGGAATAGACATGTACAGCTAACTATAATGTGGATTAAACAGGAAGAATATGGCTATGCTAGAAGTACCAACATGTTAAGGTCACAATTTAATTAGCTACATCACAACTGGTGCACTGTTATGTGGAGGCTAAAGGATCCAGCTTTGCCAGTTTTATGACTTCTGTATATGGTTATAATAAAACTATAGGCAGGAAAGACATGTGGGAGCAGTTGAAAGGAGTTCACCAGCATATAACTGACCCTTGGGTCATATTAGGTGATTTTAAAATAGGTCTCTCTGGAACTGATAAGTTTAATGGATCCCCTATTCAATAAATTGACATACATGACTTCCAAGACTGCATAGAGCAGTTAGGATTAGGCATACTACCTAAACTTAGATGTAATTACACTTTCTATAATAGAAGAGAAGCAACTACTAGAATATATAGCAGAATAGATTAGATACTAGGAAATGCAGCATGGTTTATGAAGTTTGGGGCTCTAGAGGCTGTATTCAGACAACCAGGATGCTCAGATCATTCACCAATCACTATCAACAAAGAGGTGCAGATACAAATTACTAAAAGACCTTTTAGGTTGTTGAATATCCTATTAAGCCAAGATAATTTCCAAAGTATGGTGATAGATATTTAGGGGCACAATACACAAGGGTATGGAATGTACTCAGTGTGGTAGAAGTTGTTGAGGATTGGAACTAAAGCTCAAAATATAAACCAACAGATGTCCTCACTAGAGAAGAAAATACAACAACTAAGATCAGAGTTGCAACAAGTGCAAGTAGATTTGAATACTAATATGTTTGACACAACTTTGATCCAGTAGGAGAAATAGGTCACTGCTGAACTCTAAAAGTGGGATTAGATAAATAAACAAATGTTGAGGCAAAAGTCCAGGGAAACTTGGATAGCACATGGAGAATCCAACTCAAAATTCTTCCATGGTTAGTTAAACCATAGACAAGCAAGGAATAGAATTGGGTCTATCTGTAATGAGCAAGGAATGAGGATTACAGATCCACCCCAAATCCAATAGAAATTTACTTAGTTTTTTCAGCAACTTTTGCGATCTGCATCAAGTGAATTGCCTTACCTCAATATTGACATAGCAAGAGGTGGTCCTTGTCTGAATAATGAGCAAAAGAAGCAACTAATATAGTAAGTGACAGAGTAGGAGGTCTTTCAGATAGTTCAACACCTTCCCTGTGACAAGGCACTTGGTATTGATGGTTTTTCTATAGAGTTTTTTTAAAAGTAATTGGCCAGTAGTGGGACAAGAGGTCACTAAGGAAATTGTACAATTTTTTAAGAATGGGAGGCTATTGAAGAGCATTAATTGTGCAACCATCACCCTTGTCCCAAAAGTAGAAAGTCCTAATTTTGTGAAGGAGTATAGGCCAATAGCGTGTTGTACTACTTTATACAATATTATAGCTAAGATCCTCACAGTAAAATTGAAGCTAATGGTAGATGTTATTGTGGGACACTTAGAGTCTGCATTTATTAAGGGAAGAAGTATTTTAGACAATGAAAGAGTGGCTCATGAACTAATTAGAGGATATATCCAAAAACATATTACCCTAAGATGTTTCATGAAAATAGGTATCAGGAAAGCTTATGACTCAGTTGAGTAAGGATTCTTGAGGATGATCCTTGTTGAATATGGCTTCCGTGCAAAAATGATTGAATGGATAATGGCTTGTGTAACTACTGTTAGTTATCGTATGCTTGTAAATAGGAGCTTAACTGAGAAATTTGCTGCTAAAAAGGTACTTAGACAAGGAAACCCTATGTCCCCATATCTTTTTGTGCCGATGGTATAGTACTTAAACCGATAGCTAAAGTAGTTGAGGCATAATCCAAACTTCAACTACCACCCATGATGTGCCAAATTGTAACTAACTCATATATGTTTTGTTGATGACTTATTTTTATGTAGAAGAGCATACCAATTGTCCATCCAATTGATTTTGGAGGCTTTTGAGCATTTCTCTTTTGTACCAGGGCTGAAAGTTAATTTAGAGAAAAGCTATTTTTATATAGCAGGGGTAAGCTATGAGTTCAAACAACAGATCTTGAGGGATATGTAATTCACTGTGGGGGAAATGCCTTTTAAGTATTTGGGGGTACCAATCTCATCTAGGAAATTAACTATTAATAATGCATGCCTCTAGTTGAGAAAATAATAGCAAGAGTCGAATATTGGACTGCAAAACTCTTGTCCTATAGTGGTAGATTACAACTGATTAAAAGTTTGCTTTTTGAAATACAAACATACTGGGCACAAGTGCTCTTGCTGCCAAAAAGGTCATATTCTTGGTTACATATATTTGCAGGGTTACCCTCTAGACAGATGGTGTTGAAAATTCAAAGAACTCACTAGTCTATTGGGAAACCATATGCTTACTAAGAGCTACTCGAGGGTTGAACATAATAGAGTTTGAGAGGTGGAACAAATTTTCTATATGCAAACTGTTATGGGCATTATTAAATAAGAAAGACACCTTGAGGGTACAATGGATTCACAGCTTCTATATCAAAGGTAAGGAACTGGAGTCAGTAAGCACACCTAAACAAGCATGCTGGCTTGTCAAGAAAATATTTGATGCAAAGCAAGGACTCCCACCTGGAAACCCATTACAACATCTAACACAGTTCACAGTGGGATTAAAGCTCAGTATAAAGAAACTGTACTGCTCAATGCTGCCACAACACCCTAAGGTGATATGGAGGAACTTGGTGCAATCACCAGGAACCATCCCAACACACCAATTCATAATGTGTTTGTCTTTACATAGGAGGTTAGCAATAGTTTAAGAACTTAAGAAATGGGGCATAAATATAACTATTGGTTATGTACTCTGTTCTTCAGGAACGAAAGAAATATTTCAGCATCTATTCTTTGAATGCACATATGCTAAACATATCTGGAGCACCTTGTTGAAATGGCTGCACATTCACAGACAAATCCACACCTTGACAGCTGAAATTACATGGTTGACTACTAGTGTCATTACTTCAAAAGCAAGGTCGCAGATCCTCATATATTAGTTTTTTGCTACAGTTTATCAAATCTTGCTGGAAAGGAATGCACGCAGATTTAAAGCCTAATGCAAGAACAACACACAGCTTATTAAAGATATCTTCCTTTAAGTCTATATAAAAGTCCAACAACAGAGAAAATGGAAAGATATACTAGCAAATTTGAATAACTATCTGGTTTAATGTAGTGTAAATTGGAATTGTAATAGTTAGTAAGGACATGGAAAATTGTACTTTAAATATTCTGGTTGGAATAAAAAAATTCTTTTGACCAAAAAAAGATCAATCGCAAAATTAATTTCCATATCGGGAGGTACACCATGAAGATCATCAGGGAAAACCTTGGGAAACTCATTAACCACAGGAACGGATTTTAGAGAAGGACCTTTTAAGTTAGAATATTTAACCTAAACAAAATGATATCAACACCCTTTAGATATCAACTTTTGGGCTCTAAGATATGAGATAAACCTCCCCATAGGCACTAAAGAACCCCATTCCCATACAACGACTGACTTATTACGTAATATAAATAGGACCATATGAGTCTGACAATCTAAGAAAGCATAATATGAATGTAACCATTTAATCCCCAATATGACATCAAAGTCAACCATATCTAACTCTATCAAATCCATCAGAGTTTCTCTACCTCTAAAAAATACCACACACCCCTGATAGACTCTTTTAGTATTCATAAAGTCATTAACAGAGGTAGATACAGGAAAAGGATTAGAAATAAATTTGTGATCAAAACCAAAATGCACAGCCATTAATAGTGTCACATAAGAAAGGGTGGACCCTTAATCAAGTAAGTAATACACATCACGAGAGAAAAGTTTCAATATTTTCTTGACAACATCAGAAGTTTCTTTAGAATGTTGGTGAGATGCAAAAGCAAATAACCAATTTTGGCCAGTGTTTGTACTAGAAGAAGAAATGGATGCATAAGAAGCACCTTTTGTTGTACGAGCAGATGAAGAAGTAATAGGAGCCTTGTTAGCTCCAGAAGCCATTCTAACACGATAGTCATGCTATATATGACAAATCTGACCATAATAAAAACACTTTTCTTCCCTTCCTCACAAAACCTATGGTATGTCCGCCCACAAAATCTATGAAGAGGGTGGGATGGAGCCAACTAAGCCCCACTAGCTTGAGATTAGGAACCTTATCCTCGGGACCCATCATCTTGCTAAGACCCACGATTACCTAATGGCTTTAGGTAAGGAGAACTATTTCTGGAGAAAGAACCAGAACTCCCTCACTTCTTCCATGGCTACTTACCATCATTTCTTCCACTCTTCTCAGAAGGCCAAAACTTCTTCCCCTGTCTCTCACTAAACTCAAAATGCTTCCACTTTCCATTCTCTACTTGTTGCATATAAATACCCAACCTAGAGATATCCATGTCCTTGATTAGCAAGGCATCCTTACTTTTAAGGATCAACTCACGAGATAGTCTTGAAGAAGTAAAACAAATTACCCTATAAAAGTAAAAATGATAAGTACAATATTTTGGGTTTCTATCCAAGAAGCCCTTGATTTAACATCGTGGCAAGATGTGGATAAGTTGGTTACACAGACTTCACCAGCAAGCCCATGGTTTCCTTTCATGAAGCACTTGATTTAACATTGTGGCATAACTCTGGTCTGCTTGGCACCTCAAGAAAATAATCCAAATCCACATCGCAAACCACGTTCGCTTAATCAACCCTAGATAATGTTTCACCTCTTTTCCATTCAACTTACACATCAGTCCTTTTTTATTCTCTAGCTCAAGTGCACCATAGGGGAACATTCTAGTCACTTTATATAGCCCTCTAACTTTGACTTTAAATTGCTCGAGTACAACTTTATCTTAGACTTAAAAAGCAATACCAAATCACCTATGGTGAAATATCATTTCTTGATCATGCAATCATGGTAGAGCTTCATCCTTTCCTTGTATAAAGATGATTGTTCATAGGCTCAGAGTAAGATTTCATCTATCTTATTAAGTGATTCTAGTCGCATCTTGGTCGTATCATTCCACTCTAGATTTAGCTTTGTCAAAACTCACAGTGTCTTATGCTCTAGCTCGAAAATCAAGTGGCATATCTAATCATACACAACATGATATAGACAGGTAACAATAGGGGTCTTAAATATTATTTGGAAGGCCCATAATGAAACATCTTTCTCATCCAATTTACCCTATTAGCATTCATAGTCTTCGCCAAGATCGAATTAATCTTATGATTAGAGATCTCCAGCAACCTACTTGTTTGAGGGTATAAGGCATTTCCATCATATTTCTAAAGCAAGGCTCGAAATATATTATTTCACAAATGTAAGCCCTATTACTAATGATAACCCCTAGAGTCTTAAATCTATAAAAGATGCTCTTCAAAAATGTTATGACACTCCACCCTTCTATGTTTTGAAGCGCTACTACCTCCAGCCATTTTGAAACATAGTCAATAGCCACCAAGATATATTTCATACCATGTGAACTCACAAAAGGGCACATGAAGTCAATTCCCCATATATCAAACAACTCAATCTCCAAATTAGTGGTCATCAAAAGCTCTTTTCTTCACGAGATGTTTCCTCGACTTTGACATTGGTCCCATGCCTTGGAATAGTCATGTATATCTTTGTAAATAGTGGTCCAGTAGTATCCATATTGCAATAAATTGTGTGCATTCCTTGCACCACTATGATGACCCCCAAATAGAGAAGAATGGCATGTCTCTAATATACTCATCATCTCAATTTTAAGCACATCTTTGCCCTACTCTATCATCACAACTTTTGAACAAATATGGCTTAACCCAAAAGAACTTCCTCACATCATATATAAATTTCTTAAGTCGATAAAATAATGGTCTTCAAGAACTATATCACTCGCTAAGTAGATTGAAAAATCCTTAAACCATGGAATAAAATATTGTGATGCAGCTAATAGATGCTCATTTGGAAAAGTGTCACCTATTTCAAGATCATCCTTCCTTTTTAGTATAGCCTTTTCTTATCATAATGATAGGTGGTAAACCACTTGATTCTCAATACCCTTTCAGTGCTAGTCCTTAAAGTCAAATTCCTCCTATAAAAATTCCAAATTAATTAACCCTACTTTACCATCCTTCTTTGCCATAAAGTACCTAAGAGTTGCATAGTCAGTATGCATAATGACTTTTGTGCCAAGAAAATATGCTCAAAATTTCTTTAAAGCAAACACCACTATAAGAAACTCTTATTTAGTCACAGTATAATTTTTTTGGGCAGGATTAAGTTCTTCATGCTATCATAGTAGATGGCATGTAAGATATTCTCTCGCCTTTATCCTAGGATTAGACCTAGCTCTATTCCACTAGCATCATACATAACCCAAAATGAAATAGACCAATCGGGAGACATAATACTAGGGATGAAACAACTTCTCTTTCAAGCACTGAAATGCTTTTAGACATGGATCATCTAATATAAATTTTTCCTTCTCCTCCAACAGTTTACAATATGGACTGTCAATCTTAGAGAAGTCCTTGATGAATCTTCTACAAATCCCACATAAAAATCTATGAATATCATTCATAGAAATTAGTAGAAGCAACTTTTCAATCACCTCAATCTTTGATTTGTGAACTTCAATCCCTTTTTCTTAAAATCTTGTGACCAAGAACTAACCATTATTTAACAATGAAGTAGCACTTCTCCCAATTTAAACCAAGTTATATTCCTTGCATCCCCTCAAAACATTTGCAAGATATGCCAAACAATCATCAAATGAGCTACCCAAAACTAAGAAATCATCTATGAAAACCTCATGGTATCCTTAATCATGTCAGAAAATATAGCCATCACAGAAAGTTGAAAAGTAGATGGTGCATTACACAAAAACAAATGACATCTTCTTGAATGTGAACATCACTTATGGACAAGTGACCTCACGAAATAAGCTCATTCTCGTTGTTTGAAACCGCAGTAATTCCTCTTTTCTTTAGCACACATTAGACCAATCTCACACATTTACTATCAAAAATTGAATAAACTATAGTCGCGTGTAAGTACTTGATGATCTCTTTCTTCAACAACTCTTGCATCGAGGATTTAACCTCCATTGATGCTCCAAGAAGGCCACACACTCACTCTTAAGTTGGTTTTTTTGTACAAATTCTAAGCAAAATCCCCAATGATGTCTACAATGAATAATCTAATGACCCTCTTAAACCTTTTTAAAATAGAAATAAGAGCCTTAACTTTCCATTTGACCAAATCAACCACAATAAAAACTGGCAAAGTGTTTTTTTCTCCAAAAAATGCATAATAAAGATGGAATGGAAGATCTTTGAGCTCTAAAATTAGAGGCTTCTCAATAGAAGGTCAAGCTGGAGGGGTCACTCTTTTCTTATAATCAAGATCAAGCTTCATCAAGCTTCTTTGATTCATATGGATATGAACCCCTAATGAGTGGAAATTTACTACACATTTATATCTTAATTCTTGCATACTATGGTGATTAAATTGATGATATGAGACTAATTCTCCAATCAAATGCACTAAATTCTAGTGTTTGTGATCTTTCAGGTAAATTTGGTGAAAAAAGAATAAAGTCAAATCTAAAAAAGAGGAAAATTAAGCAAAGTAGGACAAAAGCTGAAGATGGGTCTTAGGAACGACCTTAGATATCGATATCACAATTTGAGAGGCAACGATCATAATTGGTTGGGACAGAGAAATATGTTGCGATCGAGAGAAGATTCATCATAAGTGTGACTGGTCCAAGCAGACAAAGATGTTGCAATCGTGAACCGATGTATCACAACCATAAGAGTCTAAATAGAAATAGAGTTACAATCGTGAATAAAAGTACTGAGATCACAAATGTCACAATATTTTCAAGAGAAATCATGTAATCACACATTGTTGGATCCCTAGACATAAAAGGCTCAATATCTACTATTTCTAGCATTTCTTTTTCAGTTTTAGAGTGATATGAACACGATTTTTGAGTGATAAATAATTTGTGAGTGATTTCCAAGAGATATTTTAGATACTTGGTTGGATCTAAAGCTTGGGAATACATTTTGTTTTCCTTTTATGGATGAATTAAATGCTAATTTAAGTATATATCTTGTCGTTATTTCTATGAGTTGCTAAATTTACTTCTTGGGGTTATGCTTTATTAGATGGTGATTAATGTGTGGGTGTTTATTATTTTTCCATTTAATTAGTTGTTTCTGTGGGCTTTGCCTTTGTTCTATGTTTAATTAAGAATTGGAGGTTGCAAACCGAAATTACCTTACAACCTGTATCATCCTTGAAAGAGGGTGTATGGGTGACGAATAATTGTTAATAATAACTTGGGTTAGCTCATTTAATAGTTTCTCTTAGAAATAAGGATGGTAATTAAGGCAATAGATTGGTAAATTTGCTACATTTGCGAGGTATTCGAAAGGACCCACTTGTTATATTTGGTGTTTTATTGAAAGATTAACATCAATACTCTATAATCTACCCTGCTCAATACCCTCTACTAAACATCGATGAATTGTTAATGACCTATGCATAACTCCCACCAAGGATTGTGTAACCCCAAGGCTTCTCCCTATTTTAAATTCACTCCTCGATATTCAATCTCATAATAGCATTCAAACATTATTATTATAAAATTACTCAAACCAAACCCCTCATTTACATTTATATGTTGTTTATTATGCACTGTGGGTTAACATCTAGTTAACTACTAACACTCGTAGGTCTTGAATTCTACATATTCACTCCTCATGAATTCGATCTCGACTCATTGTTGGATAAATATATTGACAACGATCTCTTTACACCCAATTTTGAGTGTAAGTTTGAGGATTGTAAAAAAATGGCACCATTGCCTAAGAGTGAAACATAGTGTTCACTTTTGTAGTATTGTTAGTGACCTTGGGTTAACCGTAGTATTTTAGTTTATATTATTTGCTGTTTTTGTCTTTTCTCAGGAGATAATAATAGCATACACAATATCATGAGCCAACGCAATAGTAATGACGGATTATTTGATGGACTTGAGGACATGGATCATCTATGATATGCATATCGAACTAGTGCTATTCGTATTTCATTGGTAAAAAGAAATGGAGTGTTTCACATTATTAGTATGATGCTTCATTTGCTTCAAATGGAAGGGTTATTTTGAGGCCAAGCATACGAGGATGCTAATCTACACTTGAAGAATTTTTTTCATGTGTGCTCTTCATTTGAAATATCATACATTTCTCAAGAATCAATCCTGTTATAATATTCCCCATTCAATTTGATTGGAGAAGTGGTCTTATGGTTGCAGTCTTTACTCGCGGTTCTATAACTTCATGGGTTGATCTCCTGGAAGCATTCTTGGATAGGTACTTTCCTTCTCGTATGTTGCAACTAAGGGATGAGATTACCAAATTTTGCCATCTTAAGGGCAAACCATCAAATGAAGTTTGGCAATGGTTCAATGATAATATAATGCAATTCCCAAATCATGAGGTTCCAAATAAAATGCCTCTTCAAATTATCTATAGTGCATTAGATCAATTGAACAAAATGGTGGTTGATAATATGGCCGGGTGTTCTCTTGACAAATTATCCTATAGTGTTGCTGCGACTTTATTAGATCAGGTGACCAAGAAAAATAGAGGTTGGCACACAAGAGTTATCGAGGTGGCCATGGGGACTCCCTCCATATATTTTGTAAGATAAGAATAAAGAAAAAAAGAAGAGGAAAGAGATAAGAACATTAAAAAAAATAATGACAACTTGATTTTTTCACCAAGCATATAATGAGGGCACTCTCTTAGGAAGTCAATCTTGGGGCTTCTAAGTATATTAAAGGTTATGATGATGAGGAAGTGGAGGTTCTCGATAAGGAATTTGGTTCTTGTCTAACCAATTAGAGGGTTCCTACCCTACCTATCAAAGGAAAAGTGGGAAGTAAGGTTAGAAGGAAAGGGATCATGATAGAGATTTGACATGATAGAGATTGTCATAGAGACCGGGATTGGAGAGAAAGAATAGAGACTATAACAAGTACATATCTTCACATGATAGAGCCAAGGGTAAAGTGAAAATCCCTATTGATCTGGAGAAATTCAAAAGTTAATATGTTCTTGCTCGTATCTTGATGGGGTGTTGAGGGGACCGATAAGATATTGAGATAGATAAAAGTGATTTATCACAACTCAACCAAATGGTCACATCTTATTCAGCCTCTATTAAACAACTTGAGATTCAATTAAGCCAAATTTAGGCACAACTTAATAGGATACCAAAAGGTTGATTGCCTACTAACATGATGACCAATTCGAAAAATGATGCTCATATCATGGCTATTGTCACTAGGAGTAATTAAACTATTGCGAAAGATGTTGTTAATGTTGGAGAAGAAAGGCAAATTATGAACAAGAAAATGGAAATATACAGTGTTGGTAAAAGCCAAGTAATGATGTTCTAAAGCCAAATGAAACAAGTGTTGAAAACCCAATGATATGTGAAGAAAAGAGTGAATGTGAGGAAGCTCCTAAGTTGGTTGATGGTAATGCTCCAAAAAATAGTAAATTCCAATTGTTCCATTACCCAAATTCAAAATTCCTCTCCCATTTTCTCAAACACTTAAGAAGAAAAATGATAATACAAAGTTTAAGAAATTTCTTGAAAAAATTAGCACCTTATTGGTGAAAATTCCTTTGCTAGAAGCCTTACAAGAAATGCCTGGGTATGCTGAATTTATGAATAACTTAGTAATGAAGAAGAAATTCATCAATTTTGAAACCACATAGGTGACTGATGTGTGAGCTAATGCTAATACATTTGAGGCTTTTAAATAAGAATAATTGCAAAGTCTTAAGAAACTTTTGTCATTTTTGATTGTTTTATGTTTTATTTTCAGTAGAAGCTATGATGCAAGAGAACAACAAGGTTGGAAGGAAAGGAGTTGAAATCTGAATTAATTCGAAGAGAAGTGTGGCTGATAACATTTCTGATAAGTCGTCATCCCTATGATAAGTTATCAGCTTCATCGTCAGCCTCAGACAAAAAATGCACCTGAGTTAAGAGTTGTTATGACATTTTGTGATAAGCCATCAAGGAGCTGATAGGTCATCAAAGTTATCGTCAACCTAAGGCAGAACATGAGGGCTGAGGTAAAGACTTGACGATATTTGTGATAAGTCGTCAAGGAGTTGATAGGACACCACCGGTTGTCGTCAGCTTAAGGCAGCAAGTATCAAAAGAAAAGAGGAGCTGACGACATTTGTAATAAGTCGTCAGCCTCCTGATAGGTTATCACGAATGGCGTCACCTAATCCAAGGAATTTTTGAACTTTATTATTTTGTTTCTATTATTAGGGTGAACTATTTAAAGCATTGTTGAGGGTTTTCTTGAGAGTTCCAAACATTTTTTGGAGACACGTATTTTTATATTTTCTCTCTCTAATTTCTTGACTTGAACAAGCAATTACTTTGAAGAGATTATCATTATTATTTTGGGATTACTATTGTGATCTAATATAAGAATCTCTAGTTTCTATTCATTTTATGGTAAGTTTATCCTTCAAATCATGAATATAACTAGTTGTTTCAATTATTACATCATGAGCGGCTAAATTCCTTTAACCTAAATTATGGGATCTAGGGTTAAGTCTTGATATGGTACTGAGTATTCAAGATTCAAAAGGTGGTAGGAATCCTTGATAATTCAGAGGTTTTAATTATTGTCTATTGGTTATAAACGATAGATAATACCTTTTTTGATTTGCTTAAGAAAGAAATCAAATATAGTGGGAAGTGAATTATTAACATAGACTTGGAAGCATTAAAAACTTACATTTAATAATAGACATTGTAACAAGGTTGATTAACCTGAGGTAAAATATGGTCATGAATATAAATTCCCTAAGTCCGAGACGATTAGGTAGTTAAATGCTTAAGTACATTGAGAGACATTTAGGCATAACTTCGATAAAGATAACTTGTTGTCCTACCTACTGTGAGAATCTTGAACAACCATTAGCATCTGTCAAGTACCAAAACCCCTAGTGAACATAATTCTAATTTTTTCATAAACTCTTGATTATGAACACTATAACTAAAGTGACCAATAATTACTTGCTAGACAAAAAAAAAACCGTTTCAGGAAACATCCAGCTATCAGTTGATTAAATTGCAAATGACTTAAGTTCACACCATATTCCATGTGGCATTCGACCCAACCTCGTTGGGTTTTATATCGACAATGATCACTTACATTCTCATTAGAAAGGTGTAGTTTGAGTGTTATCAAAAATTGCGCCGTTCTCGGGGAATACGGTTGCAAATTAAAGTCAGATGTGCTAATTAACTGTTGCTCAAGTTTTCTAGTTTTACATTTATTAGTTGTTTTTGTTTACTACAGGATCTTTGTAGTGTATGCCAAGCACCAGAAGTTCTAGAGAACCATTATTACCACTTAATTCGGAACCATAACGAATTGGAAGAATGGTAGAACAGCAAGAGGCTGACAGATTGGCATTCTTAGCTAGAGCTCAGGTGAACGTTCAAGATATTGGTTAACAAGAACGACATCAAAATCCTTAGGATGAATATTTAGGATACGAAGAGTTGCTAAATCCTGTTAACCCAAGGCGGGCAGAGCAAGTAGCTACACCAGTACGACGTAATGTTAATAGGAACCATTCTTTCCGAGAAAGGCAAGAGTAACAACAGGTCCAGTATGACCTCAATGATGATGATGATGGAATGAACGGAGAAGGTCAAATGGGTGCAATCATTCCTCTACCATTGGAACCTGGGCTAAATTCAACATTATGAGTACTATGATTCAACTCCTCAATCTGAAGGGGTTGTTTGGTGTCCTTCCTAGGGAAGACCTGAACTTGCATCTGGTAAATTTTGCCACCATTTATAAATATTTTGATAACTAAGGAGTGGGCTAGAAATCTATCCGGTTGAGATTATTTTTGTTTTCTCTGTCTGGAGAGGGGAACTTTGTAGCTAAATGAGCTGACACCAGATTCTATAAACAACTAGAGGCAGTTGAAAGGAGCTTTACTAGAAAGGTTCTTTCCACCCTCCAGGAGGGTATAGTTGAGAGATGAGATCAGCAACTTTAGGCAGCTCTCAATTAAAGCCTTACATGAAACTTAGGAAAGATTCAAGAAGAAGCTGACACACTGTTCGAACCATAATATGATAAATATACACTTGATGGAGACTTTATACAGGGCTCTTAACTGCTGGTGGCTTATTTGTTGATCTTACATTCCCAGAGGCTTCACAGATGCTAGAAAGAATAACCAAATAGAGTCGGGCATAGCAGACCATAGACTCTGTGGTAGCTAGCCCTACTGTGTTTGGGGGTATTACTGTGGAACAACACAGAAGAGATGAATAGCATGACTAAGACATGACTCACCTTAAAACACAGACGGACTTGCTAACCAAGCACTTGCTATTAGGTAAGACTAAAAAGGTAAAAGCTGTGGAATCTCAAGATAGATTTTATGCTGATGCATAAGAATAGGCAAATTATATTAATAACCAGCGTAGTTTTCGAGGAAATGGCCAAGAGAATCAAGATTGTAATTATTATGATAAGCCTAGTTATAAAGATAGGGAGGAGGTAAATTGAAGGAATAACAATGATAGGAGCGGGCTCTATGTCCCTCCTGGAAATCGTGAGGCTAATACAACAAGTTCTGAAAAGATGTCCATGGAGGACATGATGGCTAAGTTGTTGAAGGAAGTGGAAGCTACCAACTCTGGTGTGATAGCTATGAAGACTGATCTATCATCTATGAGTCAGTTGTTAAACTCGCACTACACTGCAATCAAATAGTTAGAGCAGCAGATGAGCTAAATCACCACAACATTCAACCAGAGGAAGAGCGGAATGTTACCAAGTGATATAGTCCAAAATCCACAGAATGATGGATCATGTATGGTGATTAACACTAGAAGTGGTAATATATTACCTGGCCCTTCTATGGGAAAACATGTAGTTGATGCGATAGTTGATGATGAACCAAAAGAAGGAGGTCCAGTAGATTCTGAGAAGCTGGATAGCTCTGATGATGCTCCAAAAAAAAGAAAAAAAGGATAAGGAGGTAGTATTAAAAATTATCCCAAGACCACCACCTCCCTTTCCTCAATGATTAAAGAAGAAAAATGATGATGCAAAATTTAGCAAATTCATGGCAATACTCAAGAAGTTGAAAATAAATGTGCCGTTGCTGGAGGCACTCAAACAAATGCCAGGATACGCGAAGTTTATGAAAGACCTTGTCACGAAGAAATGGAAGGTTAGCCATGAGATGGTGGACAATCTTATTCATTGTGGCACTATCTCTACAAGGTCTTTAGTGTAGAAAAAGGCAGACCCAGGAGAGTTTACCATCCTGTGCACTATTGGGTCCCTGAATTTCACAAAAGCGCTATGCGATTTGGGAGCCAGTATAAAACTAATGCCACTTTTAGTGTATAAGAAACTAGGTTTGGGGGATCGTACCCCAACAAATATGCGATTAGTGATGGCAGATAGGTCTGTAAAGTGGCCAGTGGGCATATTACATAATGTATTAGTAAAGGTGGCTGACTTTATTTTTCCTGCTTATTTTGTAGTCCTAGACTGTGAGGTGGATTTCAAAGTACCCATCATCTTGGGCAGACCATTCCTTACAACTGGGAGAGTCATCATAGATATGTAGCTAAATAAGCTGAAGTTCAGGCTAAATGATAAGGAAGTACGATTCAAAATACACTCATCTATGACACAGAGCGAATAGATGAGTGTTTTCCCAATTGCGGACGTATTCTATGAAGATGGTAAAGAGGTAGCAGCAGGTTGTCTTGGCGAAGTCTGATTAGTCAAGATAACCAAGTTGTGCCGCAACTTTAAATCAGGCGTTATTAGGAGACAACCCAAAATTTTTATGTTCCAGCAAATTATTTATTTTTGTAGTTAGGTTCAAGTGCAAAGAAGGTGGGATCGATGTATTCAGCCAAGTGCTCCTGACGATATTTTTTTGACGGGCTGTCACAATTATGATAAGCCATCAGATTTATCATCAGAGACATCAGCTCTGAGGTAAGGTCTATTAAGGCTAATGACATTGTTTGATAAGCTGCCATATTTATGATGGCTTATTAGAAATGTCATCACAAAAAAACCCCAAAATTTGCTAAAAGTCTGGGCCTAGGTAAAAAGATTCGACCTAACCCAAGACACTGTCTTTCCAACTTCCCACTTAAGTCATTTGAAATTTAATCAACTAATAGCTGGATTTTTATTGAAATGGGGTTTTTTAGTTTAGAAAGTAATTGTTGGTCACTTTAGTTACAGTGTTTGTAATCAAGAGTTTATGGAAAAACTAGAATTATGTTTACTGGGTGTTTTGGTACTTGACAAATGCTAATGGTGGTTCAAATTCTCACAGTAGGTAGGACAACAAGTTATCTTTATCGAAGTTATGCCTAAATTTCTCTCGACCTACTTAAGTATTTAACTACCTAATCCACTCAGACTTAGGGAATTTATATTCATGACCAGATTTTGAGGTTAATCAACCTTACTACAGCGTCTATTATTAAATGGAAGTTTTTAGTGCTTCCAAGTCCCTGTTAATAATTCACTTCCCACTATAATTGATTTCTTTCTCAAGCAAATCAAAGAAGGTATTATCTATCATTTGCAACCAATAGACGATAATTAAAACATCAAAATTATCAAAAAGTCCTACCACCTTTTGAATATTGAACACTCAGCACCTTATCAAGACTTAACCCTAGATCCCATAATTCAGGTTAAAGAAATTTAGCCACTCATGATGTAATAATCGAAACAACTAGTTATATTCATAATTTGAAAGATAAACTTACCTCAAGATGAATAGAAACTAGAGATTCTCATATTAGATCACAATAGTAATCCCAAAATAATGACGATAATATCTTCAAAGTAATTGCTTATTCAAGTCAAGAAACTAGAGAGAGAAAATATCAAAATAAGTGTCTCCAAAAGATGTTTGGAACTCTAAAGAAAACCCTCACCAATGTTTTAAATAGTTTACCCTAATTATAGAAAAAATAATAAAGTTTAGAAATTCTTTGGATTAGGTGACGTCATTCGTGATAACCTATCAGGAGGCTGATGACTTATCATAAATATCGTCAGCTCCTCTTTGCTTTTGATACTCGCTTCCTAAAGCTGACGACAACCGATGAAATCCTATCAACTCCTTTACGACTTATCAAAAATGTAGCTAAGTCTCTACCTCATCCCTCATGTTCTACTTTAGGCTAATGATAACTTTGATGACCTATCAGCTCCTTGATGTCTTATCACAAAATGTCATCATAACTCTTAACTTAGGTGTATTCTTTATCTGAGGCTAATAATAAAGCTGATAACTTATCATAGGGCTGACGACTTCTCAGAAATGTCGTCAGCCATACTTCTCTTCAAATTACTTTAGATTTCAACACCTTTGCTTCCATCCTTATTGGTTCTCTTAAATCATAGCTTCTACTGCAAAATCAAACATAAAACAATCAAAAATGATATAATTTGCTTAATACCTTGCAATTATTCTTAGTTAAGATCCTCAAATATGTTAGCATTAGCTCACACATTAGTGACCCACAATTATAGCTCTGTAACGTCTAGCTGGTGGTGAAGAAAAAAGATCTAGATGCATTCATTATTCCTTGCACCATTGGGGTGTATAAATTCAAAAAAAAAAACATTATGTGATCTTGAGGCAAGTACTAACTTGATGTCGTTTGCCATGTTTAAGAAGTCGGGATAACGTACTCCTAAGCCTACCACTAAGAGGTTTCTAATGACCGACCATTCAATAAAAAAGCCCATTGATATGTTGTATGATGTGTTGGTGAAAGTTGACAGGTTTATCTTTTTGGTCAAATTTGTTATTCTAGATTATGAGATTGATTATGAAGTCCTAATAATTCTTTTGTAGGCCATTACTGGCTACGATAAGGGCTTTGGTCAATGTTGAGTATGGGAGATAAAATCTTGGCTATGAGAAGGGATTTATTCAAAAGGATGTCATTACTGAACAGGATAATCAAGGGATCAATAATGAAGATGAGAGTAATGACGAGGATGATAATCTATGATCTTACCCATAAGTTCTAGCTCCACTATAAAAACAACCATGAGAAACTAATAAGAATTTACAAAGACCTAGTCCCAGTGGTATAAATATCAAAAGGCAAAGTAGGAGACATAAGTCCTCTCATCCCCTTGAGAACCTGACTACACCCTTGCAAACAAGAGTCGAAACATGAGCTCAAGACAGGAATACTATGGCATTTTCAGCCTTTCTATCTCAAATTGAGCCTAATAAAATAAAAGAGGCCCTGAAAGATACTAATTATGTTAATACAATGGAAGAAGAATTGCATCAATTTGAAAGAATCAAAGATTGGCATCTGGTCCCTAGGTTTATTGATAGAACAACTATTGGAACTAAATAGGTGTATAAAAATAAGCAAGATAAAGATGTAAGTATCAACAAAAATAAGGCAAGGTTGGGTATTCAAGGTTATTACCGAGAAGAAGGAATTGAGTATGATGAGACCTTTACTCCTGTAGCAAGAATAGAAATAATTAGAATTCATGTTGCATTTACGACATATATGGGATTCAAACAATTTCATATGGGTGTCAAAAATGCCTTCCTAGATAAAAATTTGAAAGAAGAAGTGTATACCAAAAAACCACCAAGCTTTGTGTATGTTGATTTTCCTCATCATGTACTTACATTGGGCAAAGCTTTTTATGGGTGAAAGAAAGCACCAAGGGCTTGGTATGATAGACTCTCAAAGTTTCTCCTAGAAAATAGCTTCAAAAGTGGAAAATAGACAATAATCTATTCCTAAAGACCAGGGGTAGCAGTCTATTGATTGCTCAGACATATATTGATAACGTAATCTTTGGATCTACTTCTGAATCCCTATGTGAAGAATTTGCTAAACTGATAAGAATTTAATTTGAGATAAGCATGATGGGTGAATTGAGATTCTTTCTAGATCTAGATTAAACAAACTTCTCAAGGAATAATGATCTATTAAGAAAATTATAACTAGGAGCTATAAAGAAGTATAACATGGGAGATGCCAAGCCAATTGATACCCTAATTGGAACAACCTTAAAAATTGATAATGATGGGTTAGGTCCTTTAGTGAAGGAAACACTGTATAGCGGGTTTATTAGATCCTTGCTATATCTTACTATAAGAAGACCTGCCATTGTTTTCACTGTAGGAATGTGTTCTAGATTTCAAGCGTGCCCGAAGGAGTCTCATCTGAAAGCGTCAAAATTAATTCTTAGATATTTGAAGGGTTTAGGGAACTTGGTCCTTTACTATCCATTAGGATACAGTTTCGACTTAGTACGCTATGCTTATGCTGACTATGCTGGAATTTAGTAGTCAAAAATAGCACATCAGGAATGGAACATTTTCTTGGCTCATCCCTAATTCATGAGGTTTAAAGAACCAAAATTCAGTTGCTTTATATAATGTTGAGGGTGAATACGTTACAGTGGGTTCTTATTGCGCACAACTTCTATGGATCAAGCAATAATTAAATGAATTTGGTATTTTCTCAGATAACATACCTCTAATGTGTGACAACACAAGTACTTAAACATGGCCAAGAATCTTGTGCAGCATAAGAAGACTAATCACATTGATATAAGGCATCAGTTATAAAGAGAAAATCTTGAGAAAGGAGCAACGTGCCTAAAGTTCTTAAGGATAGAGGATTAGATAGAAGATATCCTTACTAAGGATATATACAAGGAGATATTTATTAAAATCATATAGAGATTAGGAGTGACTAAAATGACCTAATCTACCACATGAATCGGTAGTTCTTCAGAAAATTGGCTATTATTAGGAGACAAGTATCCTTGGTAAAATATGTAGTTGTTAGTCTAACTCAATATCATGCCTTATAGGTATACACACATGGAAATAGATTGGGAAGAAATTAGATGAAGTGAACACAAATTTAAGAAGTCACTCAAGAAAGGAGAGGGACTTGGTCCCATATATCAAGTTAGTGTAATGAATGTGTATGTTTTTCTTCTTGTTTTATTAAAATGGCCACATTCGCTCCCCCCCCCCCCCCCCCCATGCTAGTAAACCTATCTAAGGCTAAACTGGATCAAAGTTTATCTTTTCATTAACCTCATAAACCTTGCTCAACTCAATCATCCAAATCATTCTAAAACAAAGCCTTAATAGCAAATTCTGAACATCCTATTAAAAGGCACCAGATTTTAAAGAAAACCGGTCCTAAGAAGAAAAATTTTCTCATGCTAAACTTTGTAGAGATTACAAAAAAGAAGTCAAGGGAACATCAGAAATTATATACAATAGAAAAAAAGATGAGTTTGGAATGATTGTTAAAATGTAAACCAATGAGTTACATTTGTTAAATCGCCCAAGATGGCTTCATATCATCAAACCTTATCCCACAATCATTCAATTTTTCCTCCAATTTATGTGGCTTTTTTATGGAACTTCAAGTGAAAATCTTGCACTAAAAAGTGATACATAATCTTCTGGACATAAATATGTTCTTGCTTTTGTGCTCTTTATCTGGATCTATCTCAAAGTTATTATTCATGTTAGGTTTGCCCTAGTGTCCATGAGTTAACTAATTTGTGTGTAATTTACTCTTGGTTTACTGTTAATCCTTTTTTATAAAGTCTAAAGAAAGTATACTAACTTTATATATAAGTACGTAGTAGCATGGTACGGTAGCACATTGACAAGGAGAAGTGTGTACAATGAGCAATGACAAAGGGAAGTATGTAAATTAAAAGTGAAAAGGCACCAAATGAAATAAATAGGGCATAATGATATGGGAATAAATACTTAATAAACGCAGAGGCATTAATTGAAGATGCATAATAACAAGGGAATGTTTTTTCTACAAAATGATAACAACGGACCAGTTCCTTATTTTGCATGATAGAGGAAGCATTTTTGGTAGGGGGAACATTTATCTTCAGGTGGTAATTACTCTGATTAAATATGATGAATGTGCACTAATGCACAAATTATATGGTTTGGTTTGTCATTATCAAAAGGCAAAAAATTTCTATATATAGTTTTGATGATTATTATCTAACTACGAGGGACAAGGTCCCTTAACATACGAGGTATAGTACAGCTAGCACACGTCTTTTGCACAGTTTTGTCATCTTGTGTAACAAACTTGTATGTGTTATTTTATGATATTTTGTCCTGACT
Organism: Capsicum annuum; assembly: GCF_002878395.1. Classification (NCBI taxonomy): domain Eukaryota; kingdom Viridiplantae; phylum Streptophyta; class Magnoliopsida; order Solanales; family Solanaceae; genus Capsicum; species Capsicum annuum. Next base: position 121,969,058 of record NC_061122.1, on the reverse strand, counting down.
TGGGCAGCTAGTCCAATGATCTTTCAAGCACTAATCATCACCCAGGTATAAAAGAAAAGAGACGCCTCTTCAGGTTTTATGCAATTCTAAAGAGTGAAGCAAGGCAACAAAAACTTAGTTCAAAACTGCTCAAGTTCTTGGCTGATTATGTGAGCTTATATTGAAATTGTTCGTGAGTATTGTTTGTAAAAGAATTACTCATGTTATAAAAGTAGTGTTTTCTTTTGAGAGAGCTGCTTAGGTAGATTTATCTAAGCTTGTAGCTAATTAGAGGTAATCAGTTGAGAGAGTTCATGTATAGTTTCCAAGATAATCTTGTAGCAGAGTTACTACTAGAAAAATGACCCTAGAGGTAGGCTAAAATTTTGCTGTAATCAGGAGATTGAATATAGCGGATTTGGAGGTGCTTGTGAGTTCAAGCCGGGGTTTTTACCATTATGGGTTTCTATGTAAATATCTTGTATTTTTACTTTTCCTACATGTCCTTTAATTTCTCAACATCTCATAATTGCACTACAGTTTTATTACTTGTAATTAATCCTAAGGGACCTAGTCCCTTACTGTGTAGTGCAACCCCTAAGGGTTCAACACCACCAATACAAGAAGTGGTCAAGATGGAAATTATAAAGTGGCTTGTTGTGGATGTTGTATATCCGTTCTAATAATATATTGGTGAGTCTGGTTTAATGTGTTCCCAAAAAAGGTGGCATAATGGTAGTCCCAAATAAGAACAATGTTCTTGTGGCTATGTGACTGGTAACGAGTTAGAGAGTGTGTCTGGACTATAATAATTTAAACTCGTAGACTGAAAAAGATCATTTTTTGATGCTCTGTGTGGACCAAATCTTAGATAGACTAGCCGATTGGGGTTGGCATTACTTCCTTCATGGGTAGTCGAGGTACAACCAAATTTACATTACCCCAAAAAACCATGAAAATACCATCTTCACTTGTCCTAATGGCACCTTACCTTTTATGAACATGTTTTTTTGGCTATGCAATGCACCGACCATATTTCAATGATGCATGTAATCCATCTTTGCAGATATGGTAGAGGATACCATAAAGGTCTTTATGGATGACCTCTCCGTGGTTGGGGATTCTTTTGAGTCTTGCCTTAATCACTTAAGCAAAGTTCTTCAATGTTATGTGGAGACCAATATTGTCTTGAATTAGGAGAAATGTGACTTTATGGTAAAGGAGGGCATTGTACTCAATCACAAAATCTAAGCAAAAGTCATCAAAGTTGATCAAGCAAAGGTTGAGGTAATTGCTAAGTTTCCTCCACCTATTTCCTTAACGGGTGTTAGAAGTTTACTTGGTCATCCTGGTTCTGTAGACGTTTCATTAAGGATTTCATAAAGATTTCTCATCCTTTGTGCAAACTCCTTGAAAAGGAGGTAAAATTTGAATTTAATGGAGATTGTTTACAGGAATTTTATTGCCTCAAGGAACTCTATGTGTTGGCCTCTATCATAATAGCTCTTGATTGGTAAATTCCCTTTGAACTAATTTGTGATACAAGTGCTGTTCTTTAGGTGCGATATTGGGCAAAAGAAAATAGAATTTGTTACAACTGAACTAGTATTCAAGTAAATCATTGAATGATGCCCAACATAACTATATAGTTATGGAACAAGAGTTTCTAGAACTGGTGTATGCTTTCAAAAAATTTTAAGCCTACTTGTTGGGTACAAAAGTGGTTGTTCACATAAACCATGCTGCTATTAGATATCTCACGAAAAAGAAAGAGGAAAAACCTCATTTGATTAGGTGGATATTGATCTTTTAAGAGTTTGATTTTGAACTGAACGATCGAAAGGGGTGTGAAAATCAAGTAGTAGGCCACCTTTCCCACTGTGAATCCAATCATGCGAAGTTTAGTGAGGTAAAGATTAATGAAACCTTCTCCAATGATCTAGTTATGTCACTCTTAAGAAGCGTTACACCTTGATATATGGATTATGCTAACTATATTGTGAGTGGTGTGCTTCCCGATGATCATAACCAACATCAAAAAAAGCAATTTCTATTCGATATGAAAACATTTTTTGGGATGAAACCATTTTTATTTAGGAAATATACGGAAGATGTAATCCAACGATGTGTCATAGTGGTGGAAATGTGAGATATTCTTGAAGTATGTCACTCTTCCCTATTTTAAGGTCATTATGATGTGATTCGAATAGCTGCAAAGGTCGTTCAAAGAGGATATTACTGGCCCTCCCTACATAGGTATGCTATTGAGATGGTCAAATTTTGCCATCAATGCAAATTTTAATGTGGACTTTCAAAGAGGCATGAGAAGCCAACCTTGAATTTGAACTATTCGATGTGTGGGCGATCAACTTCATGGGTCCCTTCGTAAGCTCTTATGGGAATAAATACATTTTGATGGTTGTTGTCTACATCTTAAAATGGGTGAAGGTCGTGGATCTCCCAAACAATAAAAGCAAAAGTGTTACTTCTTGAAGAAGTATATAGTTATGATGTTAGAAAATCCATGAGCCATTGTTAGTGATGGTAGCTTTCATTTTTGCAATAGGGTTTTTAGTGCTCTCTTTGACAAGTATGGGATGAAGCATAAGGTTGCTACCCTATATCACCCCAAATAAAAGGCCAAGTCAAGGTGTCAAACCATGAAATTAAATCCATCCTTGAGAAAATCATGAATGTTGGTCGAACGAATTGGGAGAGGCAACATGTTGGTGCACTATAGGCATATAGAATGGCTTGCAAAACTCCTATTGGTATGTCTCCCTATCAATTGGTGTTTGGAAAGGTGTGACACCTACCCATTGAATTATAGCATAAAGTTGCATGTGTTTTAAAGAAATTGAACATGGATTGGGAGGATGCATCTAAATCAAGCGTGACTCAACTCCATGAGCTGGAAGATTTCCAACTCAAAGCATATGAAAGCTCATTTCTATACAAGGAAAAAATGAAGATGTGGCATGATGAAAAAATCTTAAAGTGGCAGTTTCATGTGGATGATGATGTGCTCATTTACAATCCAAAGTTAAAGCTCTTTGTGGGTTTTTTTTTTAATAGATTAAAAGACAAAAAGGGGAACATCGAGTTTATAGGTATAATAGCTGAAAAAATAAGGGTGTTGAATATAGGAGAAGAGATACCTTAATTATAGCAATCATGACAACACAGATCATAATTGCAATCTGGCATCTTGGACATACCACAATTATTGTGATCACTAATGGCATGTCACAATTGTGATACACATGCCGGGGGACTATCACGATCGCAAAGAACCCATCGAGATCGTGATTCTGCCATATAAAAATTGACTGTAAGGCCTAAATCTGATGATAAGATTCAGGAACAAAGCTCTAATGATGATGAACCTAATACTCAAGCTACTAAAGAGGAGGACACAGAGAGTTACAGCAGTCTGTGATATAATTTTAGGGACCCCCTTTAACTCTTTTATACTTTCATGAAATTGACTGAGGACATTGCAAATTTTTAGTTAGTGTTACCCTTGTGTTCGTATTTCATAGTTCATATTTGGTTTGTCTAATTTAGATTCATAGTTCATATTTGGTTTGTAATATGTGGATGCTATTTTAATTTTTTGGTTTCTATATTGGGTATACCTATCGAGCATACGTTATATATAGATTTTGTGGATTGGTCATTTTTCTTTCATTTTTTATTTCTAGATTTTTATTTTCCTTTTTGATAGTGATGTTGGACGGTCCTTTCTCTATGATTGATTGAGTGACAACATTCTGAAGGGAAAATTGTCATGTTGAGCTATTGGAGTCATAGATGCAGGGGAAGTCTGCGTACCCATGGCATTATAAATTGGGATTGACTTGATATGTATTGTGAAGGCCAAGTAACCATAAATATTGCCCTCTTTGGAGTCCGAATGTGAAATGTTAGCTTGCTTGGTGCTAATGACAGTTAATCTTGCATAGTAAAATGTGAAAAAAACTTTCTTCTTCATCTTAAATCTTTTTGTGAAAATCAAGGGCATGGAAGTGAATAGTTTTGTAACAAAGCATTTCACTTTTTGGTGACTCCTAACTCTGTAGTTGGTCATAATATGGTAAATGACTCATCTTGCTCTTAAGTATGAAATGTAATAGATCCTTCTAGTATAGTTTACATACCAGGTGTGGTGAATATTAGTCGAATGATTCTTCTATTTACTTGGGTCATCTAGAACTTGCCCCGTTGGTCTTTCAATGTTAATTTTGATTATGCGCGATAAGAGAAATGATCTTAGGTTATCGTTGTGACTTTTGAAAGCTATTTTAGTCATGTCTTAATGGTACCCCTAGTCACATTTTTTGAGCCTATTAACCTTTCTTTGGCAACTACATTACAATCCTTGAACCATTTGAAAGTAATTTATCTCTTGAACCCAACCCTCTTTGAATTTAAAGTTATCAAACTTGAGGCTAAATGCGTAAGTTGGGGGTGTAGCGGAACTTGGAAGAGGTGATCATGACTGTTGAGGTAATCACGGTTATTTTCTTATAAATGAGTGCCTAAAAGAAAATCCATAATAGAAAATGAAGGAGAAAAATAAAGGAAACAACAAAAGAAAGAAAAAGCATGAAATGGCAAAAAGGGAACGAAATAAAAAGAGAATTCTTTCAAAAAATGGGTGAAAACGTAGGCACATGTTTGGTTAAAAAGGGAATGAACTAGTCATTATCCAAGTCTAATCTAATGAGTGTTATGTAGAGTTCAAGGATGGGTGTAGTCACATTTATCCCAAACGATTATCCAACCCTTACCTGAGCTAACATTACAAGTTTGAAAAAGTTATTCCGGATCTCCAACCTAGTGTTTTTGAGTTCATAGCGATCGAAAATAAGGGAAAGCATATGGCATGACACTTGTTTACATTTAGGAATTCTTTATGAGAGTGAGTGTTTGAAAATCCGTCCATTGTTTCATGATGAAAATATGGTGTGTAGGGGCTTCCTTTTGTAAGGAGGCGTGTAGAATAAGATAGATTAGTGAATTTATAATCTTCCAAAAGTAAGGCAAATAAGCATATGTGATTTACTATTGATGGAGAGTCACTTCTTGAGAATTGGTTATTTTTACTTTACTATTCTTGAAATTTCTTTGTATTCTTGAATATGAGATTGAATTTTCAAGGGGTTGTATAGTTTGTTGTAATACCCCACATTTTTGGGCTAGTCTTTGAACCGTAATTCCTACACGTATAAGCTATGATATAAATTATTTCCATGAGAATATAAGTTTCATGATCTTTATCCTCATGTTTAATTTACTTTTGAGGTAAAAAATGTCTCGTCCAAAGTTTGGCATTTGATCCTACAAGGGTCTACTTTAAATATGTATAACTTTTTATATACATAAAACTTTGCATTTTAAGACCTACCAAATTTTAGATAATTGAATTATCTTTCCAACGATACCAATTTTGGCAAAACTCGATACCCGAGTAAAAAGTTATGGCATTTTCCATGGGAGGCAGAAACCTGACTCAATATCGACGTGACGCGTTGGCATGCGCGTTACGGAATTGTTTCACACTCTAATTTAGCTTTTGAAGGGTCTATGGGAACTTTGGTCACTTTCCCTCACCCAATCCATCCATAACACTTAATTTCAGCCCCTAAAAGCAAAATACACTTAATTATTCGTCTATTATCTCAAAGAAAAACCCTAGCCTCCTCAAGAACACCAAGAACATCATCAAACTTTTTTCAAGAAAAGCAAGAACTCAAGTTTAGTAATTTAAGAATGCTTTCAAGATTGTGTTTCTCCTTCAAGATTAAAGCTTTAAGGCATGCTGGAGTTCATCCATGGGTCCTCTTTCACCCATGGATCCCCAAAAACTCTTTTCTTTTAATTAATGAATGAATTTTCCACTACTATGGTATTTTGCATATTCAAGAAAGATTGAACTTCATGTTTTATGATATTTTTAATTGAATTCAGCCCATGTATGATTCCATGAAAGATTTTGAATTCCTCATTCTATGAATATGAATTTCACATGCTTTATTCAAGTAAATTCCATGATAGATCCTAAATTCATGATGTTTAGTAATACTCCCATGTTTTAAATTCAAGCCTTTCACATGTTTGATGAAATTCCCATATTATATTAAGTCAATTTCAAGATAAATTCCCAAGTTATGAATTTCGCCATGTAACTTTATTATTCCCTCATGATTAAGACATTCTCGTGTTCAAATTATGAACTTTACATGTTTTGATGAAATACCCATGTCTTATTTCATGCGAATTACATGTGAATTCCCAATTCATGATTTTAGTTATTTAATCATGCTATGATCCCATGTTTAAGATATTCCCATGTCCAAGTTCATGATTCCCATGTGTTTGGCGAATTGCCCCATATTAAAGTATTAATCTCCACGCGCTTGATAGAATGCACATGTTAATTGAATAGGGAAATCATGACACGTTACCATGTGTTCTCATTCATGTATAAGTCCATAACCACCAAGTGTTTGATAAAATGCCTTAGTGAATGAATTGTAAACAATTGAGTATGGCTATGGTTTTCAAGATCTTTCTATGCTTTACTTTCCATGCTATTGAGTCCTGGGGGGTATTTAATACCTAAAAATCTAGATGTTTACCTAGAGCTACAGTAGTTACAAAATAGTCTCAGTAATGTCATGATCAGAAGCACTCAGTCAATTACAAAACACAATCAAGTTCAATCAATCAACACGATCAGTAACAGTTCAGTCAATCCTAGTACAGTCCAATTTCAATCCCAGCATCAGTTATACATTAATAATACCTCAGCACTGTATGCACTATTATTTTAAGAATACCATGACCTGAGCTTATCAGTTATAAGTTATGAGTGATTAGTGCATGCAACAGCTAGTATTCCAGTGTTATTTAGTTGGGAATAGGATTTTCCACCGAGCGAGTGTAGGGTTTGCGGCTTCCCCATCATATTGGTAGAGTCGTTAGTAGTAGTCCCTATTCTCTAGAACTACGTAGCTAGTATAGGATTTGAGGAGTCACCCATTAGTTTAGGCCTGACACTCTTAGTCCTTTGAGACAATACAGTACATTAGTATAGTAGATCCACATAGCCAGTGTTAGTACCTGTGGCATGGTACTGATACCCTTCTAGATGGGGTTACAGATTGGACCCTGATTAGCATAAATTGGGGCATGCCATTTAGATGAACACTCCCATAGTTTTAGTTTCAGCTCCAGTCTCATCATAGAACTTCATTCAGTTCTATAGAATCAGTACTATCAAAAAGAGTCACCCAGCTATCAGTAACTCAGTTATCAGTAATTGCAACTATTAGTTACTCAGTTATCAGAACTCACTATTCAGTTCTAGTATAAGCTCAATTACAATCTCGGTTATAGTCTTAGTTGTAGTCTTAATTATAGTCCCAGTTACAGTCTTAGTTATCATCGTAGTTACAGTCTCTGTCACAGTCTTAGTCCAGTAATTAGATCAGTAACTTAGTTCAATTTCAGGGTTGCTTTACCATAGCATACAATTATTAGTTATTCATTTATCAGTATTTTAGTACTTTAGATTACTAACTATTTCAGAATCATGTTATACGCTTGGTCTTATATTCCCAGATAATATTGTTTTCATGAATTCATGTTTAGTTATCTATGCTACTCAGTTAGTCCCTTCCTCATATGTATAATATTCTATAGTTTTAGTCCAGTTATTCAAACTAAGTACAGTTCAGTCCTATATGCCTACTATTCAGCTGTCAGTCATTTAGTTAATCATATAAGTTAGTATGTTTATGCATTTATTCTCAGTGTGATTGTATATTTAGATCCTTGATATATTTCAGTCTCCATCGCATAGTTTCAGACCAAGTATTCAGAAAAAATCCATGTTTTATCATATCCCAGCTTTAGTTATGCTTATATCATAAAAGTAAAGTTTATAGAAACTAAGTGTAGAGACTCACCATTATATCAAAAAATGTTTGTCACTCATGCTTTGAGATATTTCAATTTTCAATTTATTTTAGCCTATTGGTGAGTCTACTTACACTTACCATGCATGTTTTACGATTACGTATGAAATTAGTTTTACTTATTGTATTCACCCTTGCATACTCAGTACATTGCAGAAGTATTGATCCACATATACATATGTGTGGCTTCATTGTTTCATAATGTAGGTACTAATTGTAGCTTGCATATCATAATCAGACAGTTGCAAATTCTATCCAGAAGGTAATGAGTTCTCCTGCTATGGGAACTCGAGATAGTTCAAGTTCACATATAGTTTATTTATTTTCCATATGTATTAATTAGTGGTAGTTAGAGGCATGTCCCAACTATCTATAGTCAGTATAGTAAAGCCTTCATAGATGTCAGTCAGAGTCAGTCATGTAAATCTCAGTTTCTTCCTTCAGATTTATCAGTTGGTAGAGCTTTATCTGTATTGTATTTATTTCATATTTTCAGTATAATTATATTTCCCACAGCAGAATAGCTATTTATTATGTTATAATTCAATTGCTTGACAGTATGCCAGTTCATGGTTTAGATTAGGATCACTTATGGTTCCAAGCACCGTGTGACAACTAGGGGATAGTCACGAGAAATTACAAACTTGGTATCAGAGCATAGAGTTCAAGTGTCCTAGGGTTTCTATAAAGTCATGTCTAGTAGAGTCTTACGGAATGGTACAGAGATGCCTGTACTTTTTTTGAGAGGCTACAAGGTATTTTGGAAATATTTCCCTTCTTTCAAGTCTCAGATCATACAGTAGAAGTATTATCTAAGAAATTTATGCAGATCCTCATCATGTACTATTCATGCTAACTTTGCCTTAGTTTTGAGGTGACAGAAATAATGATGCTTAAATCCCTACCGATAGTGTTTCCTCAGCCAATCCCCACAGATAGTTATGGAATTGTATCTTGGCTCAGAAAGTATCCCATCAGTTCCCTTATGTCATAAAGTTTGAAATATTTCATTCATGTTCATGAAAATCGTGCATTAAGACAAAGTTAGATGTGCTTTTGATTTCCTTCTCAGAATCTTATGATAGCATATGATTTTGAGTTAGAATCATAATCCCTGAAGTTTAGTAGTAGTAGAGTTAGGATAGCATTATCCAAATTGAGCAGATTATATATTCATGGGGATAGTTGTACGAAAGGTGAATCAGTAGGGTTGAATAGTGTATGCCAGAATTTAAGTTTGTTGATTTGAGATTGAGTATGATGGAGTGGATGAGTTTATCATTCATGTGTATTATTATACCACAGACTCTATAGTAAAGTGATTGCAGTTCATTTTAGAGTTTAGTAAAGTGGTCACAGACTTAAGATGATATCTTTAAGATAAGGGGAAGATGATAGAACAAGTGACCCATTCAGGCTCTCAGATTCTAGTAGTAGTGCCAGTGTGTGTAGAAAAGAAGTGAGGAAAAGCGATTCCCTAACTATTCTAATCTCAGTGCAAAGTTTTTCAGCCGTCATGACACCTACTCATGTATTACATGTCAACTCCACATCACAGCTCATATTTATGCACTTTATAGAAAAACCATGAATGCTTTCAGTTTCTAGTATGAGGAGTTCCAGTTCATTCATTAGTATAAAACATGTTCCATGAGATCATGAACTCCAAACTCAGGTCATGCAACTCATGACTCATGTACTCATGTTTTATAGTATGTTTAGATCTAGATACTAATGCTACACTCATAATGATTAGTGAAATTCAGTTTATGCCATGTATGTCCTTAGTTCAAACCTCTCTAATGAATTTATGTCAGTGATAATTTATTCCTCAAGCCTCAGTTGAGCATCAAATTTATTTTTTATGTTTCAGGTCCTTATGTTCTAACTTTCAGTGACCTCTGGTTATGTCATGATTAGTTAAAATTATGTGTATTTTCTTAGGCTAGTGCATGAAAATTTTAAGGATAGAGGTTAGAGAAAATAAGAAAGATTTTTTTTGTGTTGATTTGCTTACAAGTTCATGTTTGGTTATGAAGATAGGCTTGAACATCATGTTGGTGTACAAGTGGAATGTATAGTTGAGTATAAGCTTTTAGTATAATTCAGTCTATATAGCCAGCAATCAGGTCTACTAGTCAAACAAACAAGTTCCTATGGTTTTCTATCTTTCCAATTCATGAGGTAATTCACGTTCATGCAAATTTCAAATTTAGATTAGTTTATGCATATGCATCAGTTTTAGATTCCAGGTATTCAGTCATGTTCTAGTCCATAAGTTTCCCGTGCATCATCTCAGTCTTTCCTTAGTATTTCAGCCAAGATAGTATCATTCGGGGGACGAAGTATCCCAAGGGGAGATGTAATACCCTAAGTATGCATGTCCTAAACCTTTCATTTTTCTTTATGAAATATGACCTAATTTCAAGTAATAGTTACTCATCAGTTGAATCTTTCATTTCTATCTTAGCCTTATAATCATTCTTATGTTATTGCATATATCCAAGAAATTAGTTCAGTTTATGATATCATGTTTCAAAATCAGTCATGCAATCATGTTCCAATTCAGGCATGTTTAGAATATGATTTGAGTTACCTTCGTACAGTACTCTCAGTCTAACTAGTCTCATTCAAGGACGAATGTTCTCAAGGGGGAGATAATGTAATACCCCATATTTTTGGGCTAATCTTTGAACTATTATTCCTACGCGTATAATCAATGATCAAAATGATTCCCATGTGAATATAATTTTCATGAACTTTTTCCTCATGTTTGATTTGCTTTTGAGGTGAAAAATGTTCATAAGAATCACTTAGAACAAAGTTGACCTTAGAGCCTTTGACTCGTCTAAAGTTTTGCATTTGATCCTACAAGGGTCTACTTTAAAAGTGTATATTTTTTATATACGTAGAATTTTTCAGCTCACGACCCATCAAATTGTAGATAATTGAATTAGACTTCCAACTATACAAATTTTGCCAAAATTCGATACCTGAATGAAAAGTTACAGTATTTTTCGTGTGAGGCAGTGAGCCAATTCGATATCGATACGACGCATTAGTGTGCACATTACGGAACTATTTCACACGCTTATAAAGTTTTTAAAGAGTCTAGGGGCACTTTGTTCACTTTCCCTCACCCAAATCCGCCCATAATACATAATTTCAGCCCCCAAAAGTAAAATACACTCAATTATTCATATATTCTCTCTAAGAAAAACCTAGCCTCCTTAAGAACACCAAGAACTTCATCAATCTTTCTTCAAGAAAAGTAAGAACTCAAGTTTAGTAATTCAAGAATGCTTTAAATATTGTGTTTCTCCTTCAAGACTAATGCTTTAAGGTATGTGGGAGTTCATCCATGGGTCCTCTTTCACTCATGGAACCCCAAAAGCTCTTTTCTTTTAATTAAAGAATGAATTTTCCATTACTATGGTATTTTGTATATTCATGAAAGAATGAATTTCATGTTTTCATGATGTTTTTAATTCAATTCAGTCCATGTATGATTTCATGAAAGATTTTAAATTCCTCATGCTACGAATTTGAATTTCGCATGCTTTATTCAAGTAAATTCCATGATAGATCCAAAATTCATGGTGTTTTGTAATACTCCCATGTTTTAAATTCATGCCTTCCACATGTTTGATGAAATTCCCATATAATGTAAAGTCAATTTCAAGATGAATCCCCAAGTTATGAATTTTGCCATGTAACTCTATTATTACCTCATGGTTAAGACATTCTCGTGTTCAAGTTATAAACTTTACATGTTTTGATGAAATACCTATGTCCTATTTTAAGCAAATTACTTGTGATTTCCCCAATTCATGATTTTAGTTATGTAATCATGCTATGCTCCCATGTTTAAGACATTCCCATGCCAAAGTTCATGATCCCCATGTGTTGTATGAATTGCACCAAATTAAAGTATTAATCTCCACATGATTGATAGAATACCCACGTGAATTGAATAGGGTAATCATGACATGTTAACATGTGTTCTCATTTATGTACAAGTTCATAAACTCCAGGTGTTTTATAAAATACCTCAGTGAATGAATTGTGAACAATTGAATATGGCTATGCTTTTCAAGATCATGCTATGCTTTACATTCTGTGCTATAGAGTCTTGGGGGTATTCAATACCCGAACATCTAGTTGTTTACCTAGAGCTAGAGTAGTTATAGAATAACCTTAGTAATATGATCAGTAGCACTTAGTCAGTTACAAAACTCTGTGAACTCAGTCAAGTTCAATCAGTAAACACGATTAGAAACAGTTTAGTCAAGCCTAGTACAGCTCAGTTTTAGTCCCGGCATCAGTTATACATTAATAATTACCTCAGAATCATATGTACTATTATTTTTAGAATACCATAACCTGAGCATATTAGTTATTAGTTATAAATTACCAGTGCATGCACCAGCTAGTATTCAAGTGTCATTCAGTTGGGAGTAGGATTTAACACTGAGCGAGTGTAGGGATGGCGACTTCCCTGTTAGATAGGCAAAGTCATTAGTAGCAATCCCTCTACTCCAGAACTATGTATCCACCATAGGATTTGAGTATTCACCTAACAATTCAGTCTTGACTGCCTCCCAGGAGTCACCCGTTAGTTTAGGTTTGACACTCTTAAATCAGTTTCTGCTTAGGAGGCAATCCAAGGTATTATGTCAGGTGTGCAATTTTGTTAGTTTGTGTTGGTGTGATTAACGTCATATCTATGTACCTACGATGCCACCAGTATGTTCCTAACTCTCTTATTTTGTAGAGGCCTAGTGTATTAGGGACAATGTATGTCTATATGATTGGGTTAGTATTACTTGTGAGTTTAAATATCCCTTTAGGGTTTTTGTTATAGTATCTATTTTCCTTGGAGTCTATTTTTAGTAGAGTTTGAATGTTTAGGACGTATTATGTTTTGTTTTGTAATTTTTGTTTTGTTTTTGTTTAACGAGGAGGAAAATAAATACCTAGAGTATGTTGATGTATTTTGTGTTTAAATTTAAATTTGTTAGAAAAGTAATACCCCTTCGAAAAATTTATTTTTAAACTGTGTGATGTGATAATATTTATATGTAACCAATGTGAATCTCATTTGGCATTAGGATTAGCGACATAATAATCATAGCTAACATTTGTATGAACCGAATAGGTAGTATCTTGTGATATAACCCTATTCCATACGTATGTGAGACGCTATGTAGTTCTTTTTGTGTATGGAATCTAGAACTTTCCCGATTAGTCCTACCTAGGTTGTAGGTTAGTCGGTTAGGAAAGGATCATAGGCCGTTCTTGAAATTAGTCCACTTTTATCCAAATAACCTTCCAAATGTGAAGATGTATACTTTGATCCCTATTTGATCCTTTAGAAACCTATATCTTTGTTTTCTCCTTTCACCTTCCCATTTCAATTATAATGAACCTATTTTGGTCCTCCGTGGACATTGGCTATCATGGGGATGTGTATTTAGAAGTGAGTATAGAGGGGGTCATAATTAAGAGAAAAATAAAGTAGGGTTGGATGTCATGTTGTTGTGCTACATCGATCCACACAGTTGGTTTGGAAAAGTAAAAAATTAGAGGGGTGATGTTATTTTAAGTTTAAAGTTGGGATTAACTGTCGTAGGTATCTTTTGTTGTTCCTGGTTATGCATCATGTGTTGTTTTGGTTTTTTGTTGCCTGAGAACATGCAAACATTCTAAGTTGAGAGTGTTGATGTGTCATAGTTTCAAGGCACTTTTGATGCTTAAAACTATGAAAATATGTAAACACGTAGGAAAATTTGTTAAATATGATGTGTGTTTTATGTGTTTTGTAGGATAATTAGGTTGGAAGTGGTGTGGAACAGAATTGGATGAAAAAACTCTAAGAATTAAAGCTTCTGACTGGACTATGAGTCGTTGGGTGACTATACGACTCATAACCCAAGTCGTGGTGACAACTGTAATGGTTGTTAACTCTAGGAGTGAAATTTAGGATGACCACGACTCGTTAGAAGTGACAACATATCGTATCGATGAGCCATTCCGAGAAAATGTCCTGAAGATGGACAGGTTGAAGCCCAATGGAAATGGAGGGTGGCTATGAGTCACTATGACAGCCAATGACTCATAGTGAAGACTCGTGTTGACGATAAAGAGAAGGTCCAAAAAGCTAAAAATCCACTGGAATAACAATGATTGCAGCCAATGACTCATAGGATCTGACTATGAGTCCTCACAACTAAGAGAGCAATGAAGGCAACGAAGTAGATAACGAATCATCGTTAGTTTAGACGACTCGTTTACTGAGGCATAGCCACTGATGACATCTAAACAATACCTTCTATCATATGATTATACGAACATTGGTAAAATATAGTAACCCAATAGAGGTTAGGGTTAAATCCTAAGGGAACACGTGTAATCGTGGATCTCAACATTTGTAGTCTGAAGGTAGAGCAAGAAAAGTAAATGGGGTTTTTGTGTAGTAATCTCGAATAAGTAACTATACTGACTTCGGTTATAATCAATCATAGATAAACACTAGGATTGTATTCCCCCTAGATTCTCAACCCCGTTAGCTTATCGTGATTTGTTGAACCAACCTGATACTTTGTATGAAGAATCGATAAGTTATGTACCTTCTGTAGTCTTTCGGATAAGCAGAAGGATTTTACCCTTTAAATTTTGAGTATCATGATGCCACTTTACTAACCCTTAAATTGATCCCAATTAACTATTAACTTTTTAGTATCTATTTATTACATGATATCTAAGCATCTTACTTAGATAGAACCTAAAAGTGTGGATCAACATTTAAACTCTAAATTACTGTTGTCTTTATTTTTTCCTAGTCTCTACTCCTCTTTTAGAGTAAGCAGCAATATCTAGCCGGGATCCTAATGTGTACACCATTAAGAAAACTATTATAACAAACATAAGGAAATGCATGCATGGGTGTTAGTTCAGAATAGCGAAAACACTTCCCCTACTTTGTCAATCCGCCAGGGTTTCCACAACTCTAGCTATGGGTTTTAGCCATTCATGCTTATGAAGAAATCAATAACATTCATAATTGAAAGCATAGATGAAATCACAAAGTTAGAAGTAATAAAACCCACAACCATAACTGAATTAATGAACCAAAGTCAATACAAGAGAATCCCAAGATCAAAATTGGATCTTGTAATCAAAATATATTTGTGAGTATCAAAAGTGCATCACTCCTACTAAAAACACATAAAGGGTATTTATAGTACATGATAAAATCCTAAAAGAATATCCCGAATAAAATAAGAGAAAATAGGGTCGGTGGCCACATGTAGTTCCTACCTGCGCTCTGACCCTGGGCGCAGGTAGTACCTAAGGTCTTTGCCCTAGGCACGGGTATCGGATGAAAATATCTTACAAGTTCAACTCTCGGGATTTTGGACTTCTGGCACTTGCTTTTCCTACCTTCGGCCCGTTGTTCCTATGTGCGGTTCGTAGGTTGACTTAGTAAGTACCGAGAGTCATCTTTTCATATCTTCTTTGATTCTCAAATATGCTTTGATTACAATCAAGTCAAAAAATGTCTCGAACATCCATAATTGCTTCAAAATTAGCCAAAAACACCTTTTTGTTACTTTTTTTCATGAACTTATCATGCAAAATATGATTTCCTACAAATCATACCCAAAAAGCATTATATCTAACAAAATAACCTCAGAAACCTACGTATTTTCCTCATTTTAAGTATCAAAAGTGTTATATTTCTATAGCACATCAACACCATCAACATAAAACATTTGCATGTCCTCAGGAAACAAAACACAATAAAAACAAAAATGATGCTTAACTAGGAGAATCTAATCTATTCAAGGCAGTAAGTCAACTCTTAAAGCTCAAATTATCTCATCACCCTCCAATCTATTTTTTCAAAACCAATTGTGTATGAACATGAATCATAACAATTTGACACAATATGATCAAGGTATGGCAATTACATTATCAAAAGACAACCACTCATATATATACAAGTTATACTACTCAAAACAACCAAATAGCTAGCAATATGATTCAAGTGTCATCACAAGAAGGATGTCCCACTCACTCATATGAAATAATGTATGTCAATACAGTGGCAATCAAGAGACACTCTCACTTATTCCAATCAATGCATGTAAAATACCATAGCCTTTCCCTTATTTTCTTTAAATTAGCATTTAGCTAGTCAAGTTAGGATCACTATAGGACTTTTCTCGGTTTATAATGTAAGCTTGGGGGATGGTATGGTACATATGGGCATAGCAAGTGACTAAGCCTCCTTGGCATTCCACTAACCTTGGGGTCTCACTTACTAGCCAATTTTCTTTTTACTCCACCCTTATTTCTCCCTTTTTATTCTTTATTGGACATTCAGGTTGGGTATAGTCTTTTATTCTTTATTTTTCTTTTTTTTCACAATTTTTCTTTTTTTTCTACCACACCCAGCCCTACTAACTTTTTTTTTCTTATTTTACCCGTCTTCATACCAGTTTTACACTACGCACCCTTATGATAGGCACCCTCAACTTAGGTATTTTACTTGTGTTGATGTGCACAATGTCCAAGAAGCACCAGGAAAAAAATAGGTTAATTATAATATAAATAGGAAGGTGAATGGTGAAACAAGAAAAATAAGCTTACAAGGCTCAAAACATTGATCAAGTAATAAAATTCATAAAACAAAGGTCATTTAGGCTAAAAGTGGACTAAAATCAAATACCTATGATCCTTTCCTTACTGACTATCCTTCAACCTAGGAAAGACTAAACTGGAAAGTTCTGAATTCGACACATAAAGGCAACTACGTAGTATCTCACACACATAGCATAGAGTCAATATTACTAGCTACTACCTATCCGATTCAAGCAACTGTTAGGAAGTGATTATCATGTCCCTAATTCTAATTCCATAACAAGATCTATAATGTTAACACATATATACATTCACACGGTTCTAAAACATAATTTTTTGGAGGGGTATCATAAATCAGTCAAAATATGACTATTACCCTAAATATTAAATTCTCCTAATTACAAAAACAACACATAATACAAAATAAAACATAATACCATAAAAAATTATCCTAGACATGTCAGTTCTACAACCATACTATGATCGATAGGAAAAGAAGGACGGCAACAAAAACCCATGGTGGCACAGTATGAAAACCCCCAATGAAAAACTGTACACTATCCTTAATGCACTAAAATAAAATAAAATAGAGGAAAGTGATAACATACCTAGGACATAATAGTCGTCTGAATCATGAGCATCCCCATATGGATGCATATCAGTTGGAAGATGCGGTAGTGGTGGAGTTGCACTACTGGATGATGGACGCATCTGCCTATCGACAAATGAAGACTCCATTAAATTATTCCTTGCCTTTTTAACAGCCCGATCATATGGTAAATCAGAGTCCTGTAAGTCATCTATATGACCTTTTTTTGCCCCAACTTCTAGGACCTCTTCATCACCCTCTGTAAAGAAATCAAACTGTCTAGATATGCAAGAAGTTGATATCTGGACAACTTGGGATATACCTGAGGGAGTGGCTACAAAATGGCCTTTATGAGAGAGCATACCTTTACTAGTAATATATCAAACACCTCCCTTATCTGGGCTAGATTCGGTGTATTTGTCTTGATGAATCAGGTTGTAACCCATTTCTCAAACTCATCGAGCCTTTTTTGGAAGTCAACCCATAGCTCAGAAAGTGCAGCACTTAGTGTAGCCTCTCATCGAGCCTGTTCCTGCTCAAATATAGTCCTAAAACTTGACCTTATCTACGCATAAAGAGTAGTCATCTCGATCTCAACAACCCTTACCCTAGCATCGGTAGCCCTTTAGTTGTCCACTAAGCTCTGTAAAAACTCGCTAGTTATAGTGATCATACCTAAAGTAGGAGTTATAATAGATGGCGAGTAGGCTCTGAAGGTACACCCACCAGCTTTAAGGTTAAAATCAGAGCTAAAGAAGAGATAGATGGTGTCCCCTCGCTTTGCGTACTAGAGTCTGGAGCCTCTCTCTGCTCCCCTATTTCCATATTAATACCAATACCTACATCACCTTGATATGACTCATCAGACTTTATGGAAACTGTTGGACCCCTAGTCTGGGCCCGTTTTACTACTGTCTGCCCTCTCGATCTCTTGGAATAGCCTGGACCTACCAGATCCCTTATAGTCCTAGTCTGGACAATCGTCGTTGCAATTACCCTCTCATCTATACCTTGTCTCTCAAGCACACAACCTCATTGTATAGCCTCTAAATCATGCAAGGGAATGGAAAAATAGCCAACTCCTTAAAGGCTCTATTATATAACTCATAACTGAGGATGACAACAAAATCAAAAACATATCCGGCCATCATACAAGCAACGAGTCCAACTTCCTCCCACATTAATATATTATCCAAAGCAGTGGTTATCAATTAGTATCTAATAAGCAACCACCAAAACTTTGCCTCAAATTTTAATGGGACATTCTTGATCATAGCATGCCCCTCAATCCATGGGGTCACATCACCTAAAGGTGAAATATAATTGGCTATCCACCTAACTATCTTAACCCTCTCTCATTGGTGCTTAGCCTCTTGCATGGTATGTTGAATATGTACGATCCTAAGTTTATGCTCGTACTCAGTTATAGATGCAGGATTAATGTAATCCAGGTTGAAGATAATTCTATGAATAATTTATGTCGATTGTCAACTCTAACCTCTCTAGTCAACGTGTGCTCAAGCTATGGCTATTTAGAAAATCTCACCAAGCCTTGATTTCTATGCATAGGAAGGACTATTGTAGCTCGGTAGGATATATAAAATTTCAATACCATAGTCGGGTTTTAAAAATCAAGTGTCCTAGTCATCCACTCTACCTGTTATCTATCAAATATCACTTGCAACTGTGGTAGTCGATCTAGACCTGATAGGTCAATATTGTGCTCCTCATAAATGCACTACATAGTCCTACCTGCCTCTCAGATATGACAGTAAATAGTACATATCTCCTATATCCCTTTTACACACCACCTCAGATGTCCTTCCTTGGGAGATGCATTTGAGGCATGTGCGGAAGTCAGACTCTATCTCTACTGTACTGATTCATTGTGGGTAACCTTCTCTATTCCCTCCTTATACTAGGGTACATCTGTCTGTAGTACATGTGTAGTGGTAGCCTCCTCAAACTTAGGAACCACTAATGTCTCCTCCTTCTCTACCTTCTTAGATGAATCTTGGGACCCCTCTTCGGACTAGGGGTCCTAAGTAGCAACCTATGGAGTAGAATTAAACTCTATCTCCTCATCATCTTCATCATTAGGTGGAGAAGTGTGTGGTTGTGACATCCTGGCTGACTTCATCCTTGACTGGGTTGTAGCTGATTGAGCAGCTTGGCGAGTCTGCCCTTATATGACTCTGTGTGTCACCTCAACTATAGTGTCTCTACGTCACTGCCTCAGGTACTCCTCCACTAACCCACTATGATCGGGAGACTCTTCCCGTCTCCTCAAAGTAGCAGCCTTTATCTTCTTCACATACTTAGGTGCCATACGTACCTGGACAACTAGTTGTTGGTTTCCAACAAAAGTGAGGGATAACAAAAGCTGAAGAAAAACTCAAAATTCAAAAAGTTCAAATTTTTCCTCAATTTTCACACCCCTATAACCTATTTGAAATCCCAATAAGTCCAATGTGCACACATATCATAAATCATAGCTTTTAAAGAAAAAAACATGCTCAACTAGTGGTATTACTTTTATTCATTCAAGTTCAACTTCTGATTCGGGCCTAACTTTATATCTTTTTTTCCAAACAAGGCCCTACATTATGATTTTAGGATACTTCAGGGCACCTACATCCCAGTATGATAGATTTTATATATTTTTCAATAGAATACTTATATTAACTTGTTAAATAACAGATAGATCAATATATAACTATTAGGAGCCGAGAAAGTTACATCTTTTATGAAGAACCGGAAGTGAATAATGACGAAGTCAAGCAATCCAAAGTTGAAACTTGTTTTTAGAATGTTGGAACAAGTTGGTATATAAAATAAGTGTCAATTTAGCCTTTACTTGAGTGTGGGATTAGTTTATCTTTTAAGAGAAAAATTTAAATTCAAAGAGAAAAGTGAAGTTTTGAGGATTTAAATAAGTTAGAATGAGGTTAAGGTTGTTTAAATAAACGTGGGAATTGTTTTAGGTCATACATAAGTGTTGGTGGGCCCAAAATATAAATTAAAAATCAGGCCCACAAGCATTCTACCTGTGGCCTGCACCTACGGTCAGGTTGTGGGCGCATGTGCCAGGCCAAAAATTTTGACCTACTTTCCTGCAATCCGGACTTGGAGCTTCAATAATTTTCTAGTTACTTATGGTCCTCCAACCTATGTTTGAGGCCTCAAAAATAAAATTAGATGCCAAAGTGCATAAACCTACACATTTTTTTATCCTCAAAATTGCAACTTTTCAGCTTATTACTCAACTTACCATGTGGGACTTGTGACCGTGATGGGTTGTTCATATAGCCCCCTTACTTGGAAATCAATGAATGTAGCAATTTTTACCATATTTTGGGTAAATACAAGAGATAAAAACCTACAAAAAATAAAAACAACAAAAATATGAACACTACTAATAGTGGGTTCCCTCCTACTCAGCGGTTAATTTAATAATGCATCACGACATAGCTATGTTTATTACTCAGACTTCATCAACAATCCCATGGGTTGCCTCCCATACAATGCTTCAGTTAACGTCGTGGAACGATGCGGGTAACTTGACTACTCAGAATTCATCAAGATAACCATAGGAATATCCTCCAGGGTCATCAATAAAATAAATCACCGACACTATCCTCATGTCGATTGGATTTTTCCATGACTCTCAGATGTTTAATGTATCATCATCACCATTAACTCTGAATTTTAGCTCACCTTTCTCCATGTCAACTATATCTCTGCCAGTTGACATAAACCGTCTTCCTAAATAGGCATCTTTATATCAACCCCACAATCCAGGATGACAAAGTCAGCTAAAAAGATAAAGTTATCCACCCCCACAATCACATTAAAAGATATTCCCATAGGTTTTTTCACTGTGTGATCAGCCATTAATAGTTGCATCATAGTCGATTCCAGAGGGTTCAAGCCCAATTGCATGAATACAGCCAGCGGCATCAAATTAATAGTGGCCCCCAAAATCACACAACTCTTTGTAAAATTAAAATGAATCAATAGTTCATGGTATAGTCAATGCACCAGGATCACCTTTTTCTATACCAGAGACCTAGTCATGACTACAGTATAGTGGTTCATACCCTCAATATCCTTAAATGTTGCTCCTTTCATCCTTCTGACTAGTTGTTTCATAAACTCAGTATATCCAGGCATCTACTCCAACACCTTAAGAAGATGTATGTTCAAGCTCAATTCTTTCAGCATATTAATGAATTGTGTGAACTTCTCTTTCTCTTTCTTTTGCTTTAATATCTGAAGAAATAGTGGGGGCGGTCTCGAAATATGTATGATTGCTGGCTCAATGATTGAGCCCTTACCTTTGTCTTTAGTAGTTTTACCTTTATCACCTGTTACCTTGTCAGACCAACAACAGGTGCCTCATCAACAATAGCTTCTTTAGTAGGTCGTGGGGGATCCATAGTAGTGATACCACTACTCGTGGTAACAGCAAGTATGTGAACATTATTTTTTGGATTTTGTATAGTGTTACTCAGAAAGGTACCTGGTTGCCTCTGGTTTAGAGTTTCTGACATATTCCAAAACTGATTCCAAAACTGATTCTCTAACCAATTGATAGCATTGGTATGTGACTCAACCTTCTGGGTTAATCCTGAAATATCGGCCTTAATCTCCTTAAGGTTGATCTTTTGATTTTTCTTACCCTTCACCAGCTTAGCCAGCATCTCTTCCATTTTAGATTCTGTATCTTATCTGCCAAGTGGAATGTACCTATCTTTCTACCATCTCTCTGTATTCATCCTTATTTCTACAGTTACCATACCATTCTCTGCTATGATTTTTATATCTATCATAATAGTTCTGACCTTGATTCCCTTGCCCTTGGGCTCAGAAACCCACCAATTAATGATCCAGAAAATTTTCTTCCTCCTCGAATTCTGACTTATAAGCTTTGGAAGATGACCCCTATGCTGCTACTGCATTTACCTTCTCAAAATTTATTGTTGCAAGCTTCTTTTCTATTACCCCAAGATCAGTTCTTAGCAATGTAATCTCTTACGCTACCATGTCATCATCTACTTTATGGTCACAGGAGGCACCAATAGCATAAGTACCAGATCCCCTCTCAGCCTCTCAAGTTTTCCATGATTGGTTATTAAATGAGATCTGATCTAATATCTCTAAAGCTATCTCCCAGCGTAGTCTCATAAAATCTCCTCCATATATAGTGTCTGCCATGGCTTTGGAACTGATGGTCTAGGATCGGTAGAAAATCTCTAATAAGTTCATCCCTGACAATCGATGATTGGGAACCAAACACAGCTTCTTCTTAAACCTAAATCATGCCTCAACATAGATTCTAACTGTAGCTGCCTGGAATTATAAATCTCATCCTAAAGCTACAACATCCTAGATGGAGGAAAGAGCCTATTCAAGAATTATTTGTGTGACTCATTCCATGTAGTGATAAAGCTTATTGGAAGTTCTCTTAACCCTAAACATATTTCTCCTGTAAGTAAGAAGAGGAATAGCCTTAATCAAAATACTTCCTGATTCACCTCTGGGTTTGTATATAAACTGTAGATCCCGAGTTAATTGTCAAGGTGCAGTATGCATCATCTGTAGGTAGACTTGCAAACATATTTTTCAAATTTAAAAATTGGATCATTGCACTCGTGATATCAAATTTGAAGCCTGGAGTAAAATAGGAGGAACTATGGCTCCAGTCTCTGCTAGCTCAACATATCTCAAGCCATCTTCATCATTTATATATGGTTACACATACTGATATGCTAGGATTACTTGAACACAGGTACCTCTAGATCTATTTTGGTTTCCATTGAGTGCTTCTTAGCGATCTGCTGCTTGTCCCTGTTCAGCTAGCTCTGCCTCCCTAGATACTCACTGAGCTTCTTTTGTTGCTCTTCTGTAGGAAAGGAGGTACAGCATCATGAACCCCTTCAAGAGGTTCATCTCTTTTCTAGCTTCTCAACTCCATAGGCTTATCATGCTTTGTTAAACCAACCCAAAACTTTGCATGCAGAATAGATAAGTTATGTACCTTCTGTAGTCTTTTGGAAGAGTAGAAGGATTTCATCTTTTACCATTAGAGCCTCAGGATATCACCTTACTAACTATTATATTGGTCCCATTTAACTATTACCCTTTAAATCTCTAGTTATTAGATGAAATTTAACCATCTTACTAAGATAGAACCTAGAAATGTGGATTGACAGTTAAACTCCAAATTATTGTTGTCCTTTACTTTTTCTAGTCACTACTCTTTTGGAGTAAGCAGTAATATCTAGGCGGGATCCTAACATGTACACCTATCAAGAAACTATTATAACGAAGATAAAGCAATGCCTACGTGGGTATCAATTCAGAACAACGAAAAAACTTTCCCTGCTTCGTCTATCTACCAAGATTTCCATAACCTTAGCTATAGGTTTTAGCCGCTCATGCTTATGAAGAAATCAATAACACTGATAATTGAAAGCATAAATGAAATCACAATGACAAGTAATAAAACCCACAACTATAACTAAATTAATGAACCAAAGTCAATACAAGAGAATCCCAAGATCAAAATCAAATCGTGGAATCAAAATATGTTTATTAGTATCAAAAGTGTGTAACTCCTACTAAAAAACAAATAAAGGGTATTTATAGTACGTAATGAAACGCTAAAACCAAAGCCTGAATAAAATAGGAGAAAACAAGGTTGGTGGCCACATGTGACCCATACCTGCACTCTGACCCTGGGCGCAAGTAATATGTGTGGTCCTTTCCCTGGGCGCAGGTACATGGCACAAGTATCGAATGAAAAACTTCGGCAAGTTTATCTCTCTAGATTTTGGAGTTTAGGCACTTACTTTGCCTACCTTATGTCTATAATTCCTACATATGATCCATAGGTTGACTTAGTCAGTATTGGGAGTCATCTTTTCAGCTTTTCTTCGATTCTCAAGCATGCATTGATCATGATCAAGACATAAAGTATCCCAAACATCTATAATTGCTCCAAAAGTATCCAAAAACACCTTTTTTACCTTTTTTATGAACTTATCATCCAAAATATGATTTCTTGTAAAACATAACTAAAAAGCATCATATCTAACAAAATAACCTCTGAAACCTGCATATTTTTCTTATTTTAAGAGTCAAAAGTGCTATATTTCAATAGCGCATCAGCCACTGCTGACTTTATTTTCTATCGATTGTTTTGCAATTGTGAGTGGTTAAATCCCTTAGCTATAGTTGTGGGAACCATGGTAGAGTAATAAAGTAAGGTAAATATGAGGTTCCTCTAGATCATTGTTTACAGTTGCATTGTGATCTTCTTCAGTTTAATTATTTTTCTAGTGGTGGCCAACGTTGAGATCACATCTGTATTCAGGATCGTCTGCACAAGAGAGATTGAGATTGGAAAAAGAAGATTACAAAAGTTATTCAAGGCTATCAACCCTCTTCTAATAACTTGAGACCAATAAGGTAATAGTTAAACAGGGATGAAAGATAAGAGTTAGAAAGGTGACACCCAGAGACTCATAAGGTAAAGGGTGAGATTTACCATTGCGTTCACAAGATGGTTGGTAATACGTAGCTTCTTAGATTCTACATATGTGGTGGTGAGATAGTTGAATTGAGCATGAAAAACCTATGGAGTTAGGAATATAGTAGGAACACAGTCCTAGTGTTCATCTTAAATTGTTTACAACCAAAAGCATTCACAATTTGTTACTTTTTATAGTTTACTACAAATTCTTCCCATTTACATTTTTGCACTTCCGATTACTTCGGCAAGTTCAAGAAATAGAATCAACCTATTCCTCATGTGATTAACCCCAACCTAGTTGGGTTACTATAATTTGATAAAAACTGTTTTATATCTTATTAGTGGGTATAGTTTGGGTTACATCAAAAAACTTATCCCCTACCACATTACATAATATTATCTCTTTTATCATGGGTTAGCTAATAACCCATAATTCGTATTTCCCACCACCTCAAATATGAGTTTAAAGTGGACCATTCATAACAAGGCATATATATAACATTACATGAAAATATATATAAATATTCCATAATAGTTTGTTGCCCAAACACTAACAGATTTTAGGCATCCTAACTCCATGCACGAAGACCTAGATATAAAATTTCCTATCCATTAGGTTACAATCATGCTCTCTAACTAGGGTCTATGATACAAGTAACCTTAGGTTACCTTGATGTCAACCAACTATAGGAAGGACGAATGAATGTGAAATCCAGCCTTGTCAAGATCATGAATATGTTAATCCTCTAATATCCATAGGTTTGCATCCATCAATACCCTTTCTTCTTTTTTTCATAGTTCTAAGATATGGGAGGCAATTCT
This sequence comes from Capsicum annuum, assembly GCF_002878395.1. NCBI lineage: Eukaryota > Viridiplantae > Streptophyta > Magnoliopsida > Solanales > Solanaceae > Capsicum > Capsicum annuum. The sequence goes on along the minus strand of NC_061122.1, from coordinate 121,943,500 downwards.
AAGGGTTTTTGTAGCCTTCCACATTATTTATTTCAACAAAGTAGAGAAAAGAAATAAAACTTCCTTAAGTGAGTATTCAGGTCTTCATCATCCCACTATAGTGGCATGCACACCGCTATAGAGGAATAAATCTCGCTATAGTGGACTGACATCAGCATGAACCAACATCCTTTAAGTTTCAAAACTTTAACACACGTGGCTTCGCATAACTTTACCAATAAATCCTGATAATATATGTACCTCATAGTAATATCGAGGCATTTCCTAGTAATACCAGCTTAAGTCATTATAACAGATACAAATTTACCGATCGTTCATCATAAAATAATCTAAGAATGAACATTCTAGGTCTAGATTTTGGGACTTAACACACTCTTCACAGGATTTTAAGAAACTAATTATCAATACTTGAACCCTATTATGTAATTAAAATACCTAGAAAATTTAAAGAATACAAATGTGTAACACCAATTACTAGACTTTTAGTATTGGATCTCTGCCGTCGGCCTAACTAAAAGAGGTCGTTTGTGCTCATAAGGAACAATTCAAATAAGGAATTTATTTTCTAAATACCTGGAAAACCATTAAATCAGGAACATCAAAGTGGGTGTTTAAAGTTTGAAACTCAAAATTTTACATAACCTGAGGTGGGACCTGCTATAGTGGCATTTATCCTATTATATCAACATTGCTATAGTAGCACATACCGCTATAGCAACCCAAAGCAGTTTAAAGAGAGGAGAAATGGGTTCCATTCCCATTTCTTATATAATACTTGAAAACATGCTCCCCCTTCTATGATCACTTTACTCTCATTATTGGAACAAGGAAATATTTGACTCTCTTACTTTTTATTACTTTATTATGCACAAAATTGCATGTTTTAGGCTAGAATTATGTCAAATAAAGGGGTTTTTGAGTTGAGTTTTCAAATTTCAACTTGGGAACTTGATTTGAAATTTGAAGTAAGGTTACTTCTCTTATGTTCACAATGATTTGGTTGCGTACTGAGAGTAAGAAACTCAAAATTTACGAGTTTAAATGAGCCAAAATAAAGGAGATTATAAAGGGTCATTTTTTGGTTTTGAATTGATGTTTTGGGAATGAGTTAGGGTTATCATGCCCAAATTTTTGCATGGAATAGTCCCTAACTACTGGGCAGGATGAAGATCCCTATAGCAGACTTCGTCGCTATAGCAAGACAACTATAGAGATGACATTATAGTGATATACATGTCATTATACAAAGAGGTGGCACGCAGTCACCTCCAGTTAAAAGTTGAAATTTCTTAAACTTTTTAGATTGATACTTTCTTAATGCTTTGTGATTTCTAATAAGTTTCGTTGTTGAAATTTGTAGGTTAAACCTTTATAATGATTGGTAATCAAGGAAACGCCCCCACCTACAAAAGATTTCCTGATAAAGCAAGTCGGGAAAGTAACATGAATGAGGAGTTGCTTTGAGTAGGGATTCAAGATGATAAAAGTGGACTAAAGAGAATCGAAATTCTACAACCGATTATAGGATTTTGGTTGGGGTCCACTGTGGTAGCTCTCCCTAATGAAGTCTTGAGTTGCTTGAGGGAGTTCTATGTCTTACTCCCTACCGTGCTTTGGCATTCCTCTACCCACCATTTGCATTCATAGAGTGGATGTCCTAATTGACTCTCGACCATTAATAATGTGCTAGAGGTGCCCCGCATATCCAATGTCAATTATGTAGCTAAGGCACGGGCAATTGACATGGTATGATTATGAGACACTTTAGTTTCGAAAGAGTTCAAGGAATGGGTCTACTGGCCTTTGACTGAGGGTGTCACTAGTACCTAGTTTTTAGCAGATGATAGGAGGTGGTTAAACATAGTGACCAAGGGGGTTCTTTCATTGAACAGCAATACCAAAAACACCTATACTCAGGCCCTGGTGGTGGTCTTCACTATTTAGGGCTTTTAGCTGAATGTAGTGGCTCAGGTTGTGATAGAGAAGAAGGACTTCTACCAAGGCACTACAAAAGGTCCCTTCTTCCCTGGGCTAGTATATGAGTTATGCAGGCAAGAGGAGGTACCAAAATAGCCTAATGATAGGGTGGTATAGATGGACATCCCCTTGTGCCCTCTCTATGTGAGAGAGCCTTCATCCAAGAAGAGAAATAAAAGGAAGGCAGATGGGATGTAGAATAACGGTGCTACAGAAGAGGCCCTTAAGGCAAACAAGGATGATGATAATGATGCCCTCCCTTCTAGTCCTAGTCCTCGATCCCTAGAAGATAATATGAGGAAAATTCAATTTTTCTTAGGAGATCCATGGAGAAGCACCCCGCTAGTTCCACTACCCAGTATAGTTTGATGATTTACCAAATCCTCGATAAGGAGAGGAAGAAGAGTCACTCTTGGGATCATTTGCTTTCCCAAATGTGGAAGACAATGAAGGTCATGTTTGGGTGTGTAGTACCCAACTAGAAGCTTCTTGAGTTAGAGTTTGAGGATTTGAGTGAGTTTACCTTCCTGAGTGGTGTAGAAGGGATGACCCTACCTCAGTAGCCCACGACTGGTAGGGTATCTATCTAGGTTTCTTTATCCCCTCCCCTTCTATTTTATTTTATGATGGTGATTAGTTTGACCCCATTTGGGGTATGTACTAGACATTATACCTTTTTTTATTTACTTTTTTTGTACATTGATGCTAATATTTCCCTTTATGCATTAATAATATCATATGTTTTTATGTGATTTATGCAATTTTTATATTCATTCAATGCTTTGTACTAAAAATCTCAAAAAAAAATGAGCCAAATGCGAAGGTCAAAACAAGGGAAAACAGGGCACTATCATTACATCACCAGTGTCACTATAATGGCCTACATGTCGCTATAGTATAGAAAATATCGATATGGCGGCATGGTCACTATAGCGACCCTCATGTCACTATAGCGCCACAAATAGTGGCAGACTAGATTCTTACCATACTTAACATATTCCATTCCGGACCCAGAAAGACTAATAGTACGATTTCGGACATATTTATGCCTTGTTAATTACTCAAAAACGAGTTTATACGCTTTCTAACAAATCATTAACACCACTTTATTACACATTGAGTTTCTAGAAACATAATTACAAAAGAAGTTCATTTTAGAACACCCCCGCTATTGTGGATTTAAACCTTATTTTTTATGACAGGTGTTGTGTCCGTTTTTATCTTGAAGCGTTAGACATTGATTTTTGAACTTTTACACTATTTTGAAACTTTTAAAGTAAATTTCAAAACAACTTTAGAAAATACAGAGTTGCCACCTGATTTTTTATGAAAATATCAAGATAAAGTTAAAAATATTTAGAAGACTTGAAAACAGAAACGAATCCTTAAAATCGGGAAAAAAAGGATAAGGATTAGGCAACAGCCTGAGAAGGTTTTAAAATTATTCAAGAGTGTCCGTTAAAAAAAGGATTGACTAATAGACAAATTGATTAACTTGACTAATTTTCAAAAACATGACTAATTTTGTAAAATCATGAAATTCATTTACAAAATATGGCGTTCATTTTATTCCAGTGAAAAATTATTTATTTTAAATTAATGAAAAATTCCCTTGAAAGGAAACGTTAACTAGGTTTAATTCTTTTATCAATTTAAGAAAAATAAATGATTTTTAAGAAAAATGAGAAAGTGATTTTGAATATCATTTTTTGATGATAGAAATTTTTATCATTAAATAAAAATATCAATTTAAACAAGTTATGAAATCAGACTAATTGGTGAAAGTGTTTTGATTTTAATAAGAAAAAATGATTTTTCGGTTGATGAGAATTCTTTTAACTTTAATAAATAAATTTAATACATTAAAAAATAAAATATCAGTTTTTATTCTTAAGGATTTGTTCAAAGAGGTAACATAAAGGAAAAAATTATTTATATCAGTTTCAAATATTATACTATGTGACGACAATAATCAAATAAAAATTTGGGGATAACAAAAATAACAATTCAAAAGGGATTTATTAAGATTTTAATCCAAATTCGAGATTTTAATATACATAAATAATCGAATACGAATTTACAAATGGATAAAAGAGCGAAGTTCAAATATTGGGCCCATGTTTCGCCCACTTCAAATATGGTCAGCCCTTTGGGCCTATTTTATGGACTTTTTAGCCCCCTCCAGCTATGTATATCAGTTTTATATCAACTTCTTTTTATATGTTGTAGTCACTATATATCAACTTGCAAATCTATATACCCACTTCCTTCTCCAATTTTTTCCTATGTTAAGTTTATCTATCAGCTACTGACACATGTAAATAATGTAAGTTTGTTGTACAAATTTGTACACAACCTTGATCTTGATGACTTTAGTCTATTTTTCTTTCGGACTTGGAAGAGGTTTTGCTTAAAAGAATGGGCCTCCATGGATCATCAGAAATACGAAGGGGAAATGGAGTATAATGGACTCGGATTCATATCACATGCATAAAAAAATATAAGAATTAGTGTATGGTTAATTATAAAATAAGAAAAATCATGTGCTCAAGAAACAATCACAGGCATTGTCCAATTCAATAAAAGATTGTTCTAGGAATAATCATATTTTCTTTAGTTACCAATTTGCAAGTTCATTCACTGATTTGGTGACAACAGTATACAAAAAAATGAAAGTAAATACAAGATAAAATAATAGAGGTCCTGTAGGTGAAAAAATAATGGGAGCAAAGCAACCTACAATTTTTCTCACTGCCAATTTGGAAAAACAACTTCCCGAGGACCTCTTACAGTGAAACATGTTATGTAATGAGATTATGTCACCTCCAATACTTTTTAAATTCTATATCATATTATAAGTCAAATGAAATATTAAGGAACTCTTCAATCAACCACTATTATAGTAGAGTTTCAAATCAAACAAAGTCATTAACACAAGTTCATGAAAGCTAGCATGACAAAAATCAATATTGCACAATTAAAACCATTAGCATACAACCAAACCACCAATTCTATTTAGTATTAACCAAGGCTATAAGTAGTGGTATCGTCATACTGACCATAGCTTGAAAGCATTTTCCTTAACCATCCTCTTTAAAGAAGGGATTCCCATGTACCCATAGATTACATTATTAAGTTGCTTGGGGGATTGCCATATACCCTACAAGATGATCATTATTAAGTTTGCTTGGGGGATTCCCATGTACCCCATAAGTGTATTCAATTAATCCATAGCCATGACAACCAAGACCTTACCAATTAACCATTAAAGACCATCAGAACCAGTTAGGGTTCCATTACCACTTTATACCATGCAAAGTTTTCAATGAAAGTTCAACAATATCGTAAAAACATTCTCATAGGCATTTTATCAAATATGTTGAGGGAATATAGTTTTCAAAACCAAAACCAAGTACTAATTAACCATTCTCATGCAACCACATACTCAAACCGCCATTAAAATATGAAAACCATAATTCAAAAATGGGAAAACCATAACCAAACCATTTATAATCAAGACCCCCAACATATATTCAAAACCCAAAATCATAACATTATTATGCCATGAAAACCATAAAACATGCCTTTATTTGGAATTAATAATGAGAAAGGAGTAAAATACCTTAGATTAACAAGATGGCGGAGAGAAACCATCCTTGTAAGCCCCAAATTGACCTTATTAAATAAAACCAAATCTTCTTTGACCCAAAAGCCTTGAGAAAATTTGAGAGAGTTTCTAAGTGTTTAAGATTAGAATAATGTGCTAAATGCATCAGCAACCACATTAGCTTTACTTGTGTGGTATTGAAGACTTATATCATAGTCCTTATGAAACTCAAGCAATTTCCTTTTCCTGAGGTTGAGCTCTTTCTGAGTGAACACATTTTGTAGACTCTTATAATCCGAGAAGATGTCCACGTGCACTCCATACAAATAGCGCCGCTAGATTTTCAATGCAAACACCACTGCAAATAGCTCTGGATCATAAGTAGGATAATTCCTCCCATGCACCTTCAATTGCCTAGAAACATAGGCTATCATTTTACCATGCTGCATAACAACACAACCTAGTCCCACACGGGATGCATCATAGTAAACCCCAATGCCATCAATGGCTTTAGGAAGAGTCAAAACTAGAGTCGAAGGTATCTTATCCTTCAACTTATCGAAACTACCCTCGCAAGCATTGGACCACAAGAACTTAACCCTCTTCTGAATCAATTTAGTCAATGGGGTAGCAATTATTGAGAAATTATCCCCAAACCACCTATCGTAGCCAGCTAAACCCAAGAAGGTTCGAATGTCAGTTGGATTCATTAGTCTAGGTCATTTCTTAACCATCGCAACCTTTTGTGGATCTACTAGAATCCCCTCAGTAGAAATAATGTGGCACAAAAAACTGGTTGATTTAACTAAAATGACTGTATTCAACTAGAATTCACATTTAGAGAATATGGCATACAAATGTTGGTCTTACAGAGTCTGCAACACAACACGAAGGTGATTGGAATAATGCACCTCACTCTTAGAGTACATTAAAATGTCATCAATAAACATAATGATAAAAAGATCTAAAAACTGAAAAAAGACCATATTCATCAAATCCATGAATGCCACGGGAGCATTGGTCAAACCAAACGACATCACCAATAACTCAAAGTGACCATACCAGGTGCAGAAAGTTGTTTTAGGGATATCCACCTCCCTAATATTAAGCTGATGATACCAAAAATGAAGATCAATCTTAGAAAAGAATTTGGCACCCTGCAACTGATTAAACAAGTCATCTATACTTAGGACAGAATACTTGTTCTTAATCGTCACCTTATTAAACGGTCAATAATCAATACATATCCAAAGGGAATCATCTTTTTAACACACGAATAACACCACTGCGCCCCATGAGGACACACTAGGATGGATAAAAACCTTATCGAAAAGATCCTTAAATTGCTCCTTAAGTTCCTTCAACACAGCCAAACCCATTATATAAGATGGAATAGAAATTGGACTAGTATCCAAAACAAGATTAGTCCCATACTCAATCTCCCTATTTGAAGGAACACCAGGAAGGTCATCAGGAAAGACCTTAAAAAAATCATTCACCACTGGAATTTAATGCAAAAAAGACCCTCCGAATTAGAATCTTTAACCCGAACCAGATGATAGAGACACCCTTTGGAGATTAATCTTCGTGCTCTAAGATATGATATTAAACTTCCCCTTAGGAGATAGGGAACCTCCCTCCCACTCAATAACCGATTCACCAGGGAACGCAAAGACAACCTTATGAGTTCGATAGTCTAATGACACTTAGCATGAGTGTAACCAATCCATCCCAAAATAACATCAAAATCAACCATATCTATTACATACAAATCCACCAAAGTCGCCTTACTACCAAAAGATTCCACACACCTCCTATAGACTCTTTTAACAATCACAAAGTCACCTACCAGGGTAGAAATAGAAAAAGAATCTAAAATATACTCCAGACCAAAACCAATATGCACAACTACAAAAGGGGTCACATAAGAGAGAGAGGACCCCTAATAAGGTAACAATATACATTGCAAGAAAAGAATTGCAACATACCAAGATGGAAAGTGATGTCTCAAACTCTTGTCGAGTAGTGAGAGCATAAAGACGGTTCTTTTTAATGTTGAAACTAGATGGTGCACCCTTTGGTGTTGGAGCCGAAGATGAGGCAATTAGAACCTTATTCTCTCCTAAAGCAACCCTACCAATCAAACAGTTTTTAAGCATATGGCTAGGATGACCATATTTAAAGCACATGTCCCTCCTCTCATCATAGAAAACTCAATATAATCGACCACATAAGAAGGACATGATGAAGTAACTGAGACCCACTACCCTGAGATTTATTGACATCTTGCAGACACCTATCTCCCAATGGCTTCGAGTAGGGAGCACTAGCTGTGGAGAAAGAACTAGAACCCCCTCCCCCACTTACCACCATCTCTACCACTTTGTTGTGGACCACTACCTTGCTCAAAAAACCAAAACTTATTTACCTGTCTTTCCTCTATCCCAGCCTGCTTTTTTTTCCTCCTCCACCTATTACATATGAACAAACACCTAGAGATATTCATGTCTTTGATCAGCAATGCAGTTTTGTTTTCAAGGATCAGCTCATGAGATAATCCCAAATCAAACTTCCTTATTTGGTCCATTATATCAAAAACCATCGCTAGAACATACCGAGACAACTAGTGAAACTTCAAGGCATACTCCTTGACTGATATCTTTCTATGTTTTAAATTAACAAATTCCTCTACTTTCGCTTCCCTCAACTTTTGAGGAAAGAAGTAGTCTAAAAATACATTAGATAAAGTTTCCCATAAAGATGACTCATCAACCTCACCCTTTTCCCTATACTATTCCTTAAACAATTGGCACACCACATCTTTCAGCTGGTGGGCAGCAAACTCTACCCCTTCCACATTCATTTCATGCATAACCCTAATTGTTTTTTCCATCTCATCTAGAAAAATCTGAGGATCCTCCTCTACCTTAACATTAGTAAAAGTTAGAAGGCTCATCCTCTTGAACTGGCCAACCCTTTGGCCTTAAAAGATGGAATAAAATATGTACCACGCTCAGCCTGAGAAGCTACCAATAGAGAAATCATATGAATCGACTAAAGAAAATCTACATTTGTTATGTCGACCTAAGGAGGACTAGAGGGAACTAGTGAAACTCTAGGAAGATTAGGGATTGGACCTTTAGACCAAGTAAGGATTGCATAGGTAGAGCATGCCCCCTCAACATCATCCCCACTTGGGATAGAGGAGTTTTCATGCGTATTATATCTTTGAGGAATGATCTATAAAGTGAAAAAATAGGGATTAGAGAAGATTCCAGGACTTAGAGTCCAAGCTTAAAAATTGAACATAAGAAAGAGAAACATTCCTATATGTCTTGTAGCCTCTCTCTTTTATAAGTGTGGTGCATTACACACCCTTAAAAGAGATTTTACTCAACACAAACTTATGGACTCCCAATTAAACATGAACCTAAGGCCCTGATACCAACTTGACACAACTCAAATCAAGGCCTTGTCATGATGGGAATCCTAAGTCCAACTAGGACTGGGGAGCACCCCCAATACCCAACCCAACCTCCAACACATACCCTGAGTCAGATGAATTCTAAACATATAACAAGAAAGTATATTTATAGATATACTGACATTGGGATAGGTCTATTTCCTAAATGAACCCAACCAAGTTAATTTGTCTAATAATTAACCAAACCAAGACAATAACCCAAATATGTTTATATATATAATCCAGAACAGAATGGAACAATCATAAATAAAAAAAGTTATATGGTATTAGCCCCAATACCAATACCAATACTAAAGCTGAAACCATTACCAACACCGCCAATACCAACCCATAGTAGTTTTAAAAAGCCTCTAACCAAAAGTAAAAAAATATTCGATCGGAACATACCCCCAACCATAGCCAAAACCATAGTCTATAAAATGACCAAAGTTTGTAAAGAAATCTATGGCATGAAATGGAGCCTTTTAGAATATGGAATCTCACCACTTCAATCTAATATGATTTAATATCAAGTTTGATTACTGAGTATAAGGAGTATAATGGCTGATTCTTGCATCGTATGCGTATACAGTGCCTAAAGATGGGTTAGCAGGTGAACTCTAGCATGCACTCAAGATAAGTTTAAAATAATGCCAACCTTTAAAACCTAGTAAATAACCATATGCACACAAGAATACATATATATAGATATCCATGTCGGTAGAGGGAATCGGGTTTAGCATGCCTTAAAACCATTAACCTAGGTATGTGCAGCTTAACCACCCTAGAATAACCCACAGGCTATATAGGTCAAGCGTTACCCCTTGAACTAGCCTTGATGTATATAGCCACAAGAGCTGGAGATATCATAAGAGTAGGGGATTCCCGTGTTGTAAGACCCCACAAAATCCTAACTTAAATCAGTCCTTTAGAGCATGAAAAGAGGTCTCGAACTTAGGAAAAATTCAGCAAAGTAATGACACTTAATCTTATTTTATGACCTCAGTATTTTCATGATTTTATTTATGACCCTTATGACCTTAAAGTGTCAATTTTTAAGTCAATTCATGATCAGGGAGGCCAATAGGTGTTTTTGGGTGAGTTTCAAATTTTTTAGACCTCGTTAGAAGCTCGTTTAGATATTGAAAATAGTGAGACGATGTGATCTCGATGCGTCACATCTCTTATCGCATCAACGGATATTTTTCTCTAACATTCAGTGCATATTCTTGCAAGCCAATACGATATCGATGCATCACATCATCCATTGTATCAACCCCATTGATGTGGCACGTCGGTCTGTGCGTCGCTGGGAATGTTTTTCTGTAATTAAAAATCCACGTCTAAAAGGGTAATTGAGTCAATTTCTCCACTCATATACTGCCCAAAACACACAATTTTAATCTCAAATAACAAAGATACCTCATTATTCATATTTTTTATCTTTAATAACAAAACCATGGCTCTAAGAATCAAGAACAAATTCCATAACTCCTACTCCAAGAAATCTTATAATCCAAAGTTTCGGGTTCAAGAACATCAAGAGGAAGCTTCAAGAACACCATTAGAGAGTCAAGAATCAAACTTCTACATTTAAATTCATCAACAAGGTATGTGGGGTTGATGAACAAGGATCCTCTTTCATCCTTGTGCCCAAAACTAACTTTTAACTACAAATTTACATGATTTTTATATGAATATACATGAATTTTATCTTAGGGTTCATACCCAATGTTACTATTTGTAAGATTATGAGATTCAAGTAATTTAGAAGTTGAATTACATGTTTATTCTCATATCTTCATATGTATTGCAGTAAATTTCAGATTTTGAAAAGAGTTGTCATTGTTTTCATCACCAAGCATTATTATTATGATGTTTTGACATGTTATTGATGCATGGGTTATTATCCCTAGGTTGAATATTATTATTTCAAGAAAAATTATGCTTTAAGCAACAGATCATCAGTTTAATTTTAGATTTTCAGTAAAGATTTGATATTTTGATCCTCAGGTATGATTTGGAATCAATTTTATAGATTTATTACAAACTACAAAAATCAGATTTAGCTTTACTTATAGATTTAATCAGATAAATACATAATTGGTTTAATAATAAACCCTTATAGAAGTTTTAAAAGAAGATTTCCAAAAAAATAAGCATACAAATTAAAGGGAGTAGTATTTAGCACCGAGCTGGAAGTACGGGATTATCATGCCCTAACTTTCACAGAACTACGTAGCCAACGTAGGTAAAAATTTAGATTATTCCCATTTTAATATAGATAATAGATACAGATGTGATCACTTAGATTAGGTTATTCTTCTTGGCAAGAGTATGACACCTCTCCCCATTGTGAGGTTTTTCCATTAGGAAAAATGACATTGGACTCCATGTTAGCTTACATGGTTTATGTCAGTTAAGAGAACCTCCTTGCTAGTAAAAGTAAATAAATAGCATTTGATTAACTTCCTTAAAAGAATAGAATAACATAAAAGCTTTTAAGAAAACTAAGTGTAAAGGTTCACAACTTTATTTAGATTATGCTTTTTTTTCAGAAAGATATTATCTACAGGCTACAGCTTTCAGATTTCAAATATAGAATTAAGCCTTTTTTACACATAGACAGTATGATTTACAGATAGAACATTCGTATAGCTTTTAGAACTAAATATAATGACTCATTAGATTTACAAAGTATGATTTACTATTCATGATTACAGATTTTATTTTTCAGATATTCTATCTTATGTGAGTCATTTACATTTAGTATGCATTATTTTATAAACTATGACAATGATGGATATTATGTTTTACTTATGCATTCACCCCCATATACATAGTACATCCTCAAAGTGCTATTCCACTTATACATCTATGTGCTACATTGTCTCATAATGTAGGTTTAGGTGCTCAGTTTTCACAGCAAGAATGATTTAGAGCATCTCTATCTACATCCTAATAGTTGGGGGTTTGCCCATTGACTCTCTAGTTATTAGTAGTAGAGGCTTGTCAGACTACTAGTTTCCTTCAGATTTTTAGGATTGTTTTTTCAAATTTTTGAGATTAGTATTTTCAGATATTTTTAGTTAACTCAGACAGATTTTCCACATATAGTATGATTTTTATGCCTATATACCATTATTATGAGATTCAGACTTAGTAAAAGGAAGACAGGGTAAGCTTAAGGCTGCTCCTAGTCTTGAGCAATGTGTGACATCTCGGGACCTAATTTTTAGGTGTTACAAACTTGATATCAAAGCCAAAGGTTTATAAGATTCCTAGGGAGTCAGACAAGCCGCATTACATAGAGTCTTGATCATGGGTGTGAAGCGCGTAATATTTATAAGCAAGAGGGTATGGGACATTATTAGAAAATCATATTTTTCTTTCATGATCTATCGCGTTTAAGTATTTTTATCCGCTTTTAACTTATGCTCTTACAAGATAGTTAAATATGCCTCCTCGTTGATCTAATGCCTGTAGAAATGACAACCAACCACCCTATCTCATTGATTCTCTAAATAAGAATGTATCCCATGCTAAGTTTTAGGATGCCTTTCAGGCATTGGCCCAGGCAGTGACTGCCAATATTTAGGGCAACCATCAGGCTGCAGTCCCACTTTATCTGAATAGTGATTTAGCAGCAGCCAGAATCAGAGATTTTATGAGAATGAATTCGCCAGAGTTCGTTGGGTCAAAGGCAGGTAAAGACCCACAGCTTTATTTAGATAAGGTTAAAAAGACCACCAAGATTATGCATATTTTTAAGGAGGAGAGTGTAGATTTAGCATCCTATAGGTTAAAGGATGAAGTGTATCATTGGGGATTTAAGTGAAAAATGGTAGAGGTAAAAATGCAGCTCCTATATTTGAAAGTATTTTAGAATATATTTTGGGATAGGTTCATTTCATGTGAAATAAGAGAGGTTAAGATAGAGAAGTTTGTGAACTTGAGGCAGGGCTCAATGATAGTGAAGGAGTACTGCCTTAAGTTTAATTAGTTGTCTAATTATGCCCCTGATAGATGGTTGGTCCTAGGGTAAGTATGAGTTACTAGAGTATCTGGTTTAATAGTCAAGAAGGGTAGGACTGTCATACTTATTGGAAACATAGATCTTCCTAGATTGATGATTCATGCTCAATAGATTAAGGTAGATGAGTTATAGGGGAGAGAGAGAAGTAATAAGAAGGCTATAATAGGGCAGTTTAAGTATGGCTAAGCTAGGTCTTAGGGGAAATAGTATGTAGTTTTAAAATCATTCATCTATGCCATCACCATCTTCATCTAGTTCTCCCACTCCTAGATCTAGGCAGGAGCAGTACGGTAAGTCTTCTATATCTTGGTATAAGAATAGTATGAGTGGAAGACCCAATTATTCTCTATATGCTAAATGTGGTAAGAATCATCCTGGTGAGTGTATATTGGGGCTAAAAGGTTGTTATGGTTGTGGTAAGTTGGGTCATGGAATCAAATAGTGTCCACATGCTAAGCAGGGAAACAGAGATATTCCTCTCCAAACTCAGACCACTAGTGCACCAGCTCCTCTAGGTCACCCAACTCCTCCTCGAGGCACGTCATCTAGTACCGGTAGCGGTCAGCACCAAAATTGGTATTATGCTTTACCATCCCATCAAGAGAAAGAGGATTTGCCAAATGTTGTCACTGGTATGCTTCGTGTCTTTCATCTTGATGTTTATTTGTTGTTAGACCCTGGGTTAAATTAATCTTATATGACCCCGTTAGTCACAGTGAATTTTGAAATTGACCCTTAAAAGATCCCTGAGCCCTTCTTCGTTTCTACCTCAGTGGGTAAGTTAGTTGTTGCCAAACAAGTTTATTAAAAGTGTCCTATCATTGTCCTTCATAAAATCATGTTAGCAGACCTAATAGAGTTAGATATGGTTGACTTTGATCTTATTCTTGGTATGGTTAGCTTTATTCCTGTTATGCATCCATAGATTTTCGCACCCGAGTGGTGAAGTTTCCATTTCTAGATGAGCCAGTCTTTGAGTGGATAGGAAATTTATTGTCTCCTAAGAGTTATTTCATATCTTATCCTAAAGCCAGAATATTGATTTCCAAAGGGTGTATCTATCATCTAGTTAGAGTCAAAGACACCAAGTTTGAGACTTCAATAGTTCAGTCAGTGAGTGTAGTTAATGAGTTTCCTGATATTTTTCCTGAAGATATGCTAGGGTTACCTCTTGATAGGGAAATAGAGTTCGGTATTGACCCTCTCTTAGATACTCAGTCTATTTTTATTTCTCCATATCGTATGGCTCCAGCTGAGCTTAAGGAGTTAAAAGAGTAGATCAAAGATCTTTTAGATAAAGGTTTCATAAGGCTTAATGTTTCACCATGGGGCGCTCCCATCCTATTTGTGCGAAAGAAAGATGGCTCTTTGTGAATATGCATTGACTATCATCATCTGAATAAAGTCACAGTCAAAAACAAATATCATCTTCCTTGAATTGATGATCTATTTGACGAAACCCAAGGTGCAAGTTAATTCTCAATGATAGACCTTAGATCTGGCTATCATCATCTTAGAGTAAGGCAATGTGATATTCCAAAGATAGCTTTCAAAACTTCCCATGGCTATTTTGAGTTTTTAGTCATGTCTTTTGGGCTAACAAATGCCCCAGTAGCCTTGATGGACTTAATGAACTGAGTGTAAATAATATTTAAACATATTTTTTATAGTCTTTAGAGGTGATATCCTTGTTTATTCCTATCGTGAGAATGATCATACATATCATCTGAGAATTATGTTGCAAACCCTTAGAGACAACCAATTGTTTGCCAAATTCAGCAAATGCAAATTTTGGCTAAGGTCTGTAGCTTTTCTCGGTCATATTGTTTCCATTGAGGATATTAGAGTTGATCCCCAAAGTACAAAAACAGTAAGAAATTGGCCTAGACCTATGTCTCCATCATAAATTAAAAGCTTCTTGGGTTTAGATGGCTATTATAGGCATTTTTTTGAGGGTTTTTCATCCATTGCATCCCCTATGTGTAGATTAACTTAGAAAAAAGTTAAGTTCCAGTGGTCAGATTCATGGGAGAAGAGTTTTTAGGAGTTGAAGACTCAACTCACTTCAGCTCCAGTTTTAGCTTTATATGATGGTACAGATGGGTTCGTCGGGTATTGTAATGCTTATAGAGTCGATCTAGGATGTGTTCTAATGTAGAGAGGCAAAGTTATAGCTTATGCCTCCAGACAGCTTAAGCCTCACAAAAATAATTACCCTACCCATGACCTTCAGTTAGCTGTTGTTGTTTTTGCTTTGAAAATTTAGAGGCATTATCTTTATATGGTGCATGTTGATGTGTTTACGGATCATAAAAGCTTGCAGTATATGTTTACTCAGAAGGAGTTGAATCTTCATCAGAAAAGGTGGTTAGAATTGTTGAAAGATTAAGATATGAGTGTGTTGTATTATTCTAGCAAGACCAATGTAGCAGCATACGCCCTTAGTAGATTATCTATGGACAGTGTTGCTCATGTGGAGAATAATAAGAAAGAGTTAGTTTGGGAAGTTCATCGGTTAGCGAGATTGGGTGTTAGATTGGTTGATTCAGCTGAAGGTAGTGTTTGGGTTCAGAGTAGTTCCAAATCTTCTCTAGATAAGGATTCTAGTTTGGTCAAACTAAAGGAGTCAGTTAAAGACCAAAAAATAGAGGTTTTCTCCTAAGGGGGATATGGTGTGTTAAGGTATTAGAATATATTGTGTGTTCCATATGTTGATGATTTGAGGCACAGGATTATAGTGGAAGTGCATGGTGCACATTATTCTATTTATCGAGGATCCACCAAAATAAACTGCGACTTACTGGAAATCTATTGGTGGAGTAGTATAAAGAGAGATATAGCTGAATTTATAGCCAAGTGTGCAACTTGTCAACAGGTTAAGGTAGACTTTACAGGAAATCTATTGGTATCCTCACTTGGAAGTGGGAAGAGGTGAATATAGACTTTGTGACTTGTTTACCCCATTCATGTCATTAGCATGATTCGATTTGGTTTATTTTAGACAGATTGACTAAGTCAGCGCATTTCTTACCAGTTCATAGGTCTTACATAACTGAATATTATGCTAAGCTGTATATCAGAGAGTTAGTTAGATTGCATGGAGTTCCTTTGTCTATCGTTTCTTCTAGGGGTACTCAGTTTACCTCTCACTTTTGGAGAGACTTTCAGAAGGGTCTTGGCACCCAAGTTCATCTTAGTTCAGCTTTTCATCCACAGATAGATAGTCAGGAAGAAAGGACCATTCAGACTCTAGAGGGCATGTGTTCTTGATTTTAAAGGTAGTGTGGACGACTATTTTTCTTTGATTGAGTTTGCTTATAATAAAAGTTATCATGTTAGTGTTCAGATAGCCCCATTTAAAGTTCTCTATGGGCAGAGATTTAGACCGCCAGTTGGTTGGTTTGAAGTGGGTGAGGCCGCTTTGATTGGGCCAAACATAGTGTTTGAAGCCATAGAGAAAGTTTAGTTGATTAGAGAGATTGAAAGAAGCTCAAAGTCATCAGAAATCTTATGCAGACATGAGAAAAAGAGATCTTGAGATTGAGGTTGATGACTTTGTGTATTTGAAATTTTACCCAAGAAAGGGGTGATGAGATTTAGCAAAAAGGGGAATCATAGTCCCCGATATGTAGGTCCCTTCCAGATTTTTAGTCATGTTGGGAAGGTGGCCGATAAGATTGAGCTACCCATAAATTTATCCTCAATTCATCCAGTATTCCATGTGTCTTTGTTGAAGAAGTGCATGGATGATCCAGCCGTTATAGTTCCTCTAGAAAGTCCAGATATTCAAAATAGCCTTCTATATGAAAAAGTCTTAGTAAAGATTCTTAATCGTCATGTCGGTAGACTAAGGAACAAAGAAGTGCCCTTGGTAAAAGTTCTATGGCAAAATTAGTCCGTTGAGGATGATACTTGGTAAGCAGAAGAAAATATGCATACCAAGTATCCTCATCTCTTCTCTATGAACTCAGATTCAGCCAAAGGTAATAGCCTTCCTTTATTCAGTTCTTTTCTGGTCTCAGATTCAGCTATATAGTTGTCTTAATGAAAATTTCATGCACTTACAGATTAGTTCAGTAGCTCATCATTTTTATATTCAGACTACAATTCTGGTTTTAGTTGTGCATGTTCAGTTTGTGTACTCAGTCCATTAGTATTCTCAGCGTAGTTAGCCTCATTCGAGGATGAATGTTCCCAAGGGGGAGATATTGTAAGACCCCATAAAATTCTAGCTTAACTCAGTCCTTTAGAGCATGAAAAGAGGTCCTAGCATAGGAAAAATTCAGCTAAGTAATGACACTTAGTCTCGTTTTAGGACCTCGGTATTTGGATGATTTTATTAACAACCCTTATGTCCTTAAAGTGACAATTTTTAAGTCGATTCATGATTAGGGAGGTCAATGGTGTTCTCAGGCGACTTTTGGATTTTGTGAACCTTGTTAGAAACTTGTTTGGATGTTAAAAATAGTGAGTCAGTGCAATTTTGATGTGTCGCATCACTTAATGCATCGATGGATATTTTTTCCCATCATTCAGTGCAAATTCCAGTGAGCCAACGCGTTGCATCAGCCATCGCATTGTCCTCATCTATGCAGTGCGTCGCTGGGCACATTTTTTAGTAATTAAAAATCCACGTCCAAAGGGGTAATTGAGTCAATTTTTCCACTCTTATTCTACCCAAAACAGACAATTGTAACCCCAAATAGCAAAGATACCTCATTATTTAACTTTTTCATCTCTAATAACAAAACTCTAGCTCTAAGAATCAAGAACAAATTCCATAATGAAAGTGGATTTCCAACCAAATGAGCATATAGATTAAAGGGAGTAGTATTTGGCACAGAGCTGGAAATATGGGATTAGCGTTCCCTAACATCCACAGAACTACGTAGCTAACATAGGTATAGATTCAGATTATTCCTATTTCAATATGGATGACAGATACAGATATGATCAGTTATGTTGGGTTATACTTCTCGGCAAGAGTATAAAAACTCCCACCATTGTGAGGTTTTTCTCACAGGGGAACAAGACGTTGCACTCCATGTTAGCTCACATGGTTTATGTAGATTAAGAGAACCTCCCAGCTAATAAAGTAAATAAACAGATTTTGAGTAACATTCTTAACAGAATAGAATAATAGAAAAGCTTTTAAGAAAACTAAGTATAAAGGCTCACAGCTTTATTTCGATAATGATTTTTTTTTAGAAAGATATTAGCTATAGACTACAGTTTTTAGATTTTATATATAGAAGTAAGCCCTTTTTATACTTAGATAGTATGATTTATAGATAGAACATTAGTATAGATTTTAAAACTAAATGTTATGACTCACTGGATTTACAATGTATGATTTGCTATTCATGATTACAGATTTTAGTTTTCAGATATTCCAGCTGATATGAGTTATTTACATTTAGCATGCATTTTTTACAAACTATGATGATGATGGATATGATGTTTTAATTTTGATTTCACCCCTATATACTCAGTACATCGTCAAAGTACTGATCCGCATATACGTCTATGTGCTACATTGTCTCGTGATATAGGTTCAGGTGTTCAGTTTCTGCAGTGAGAGTCATTTTGAGCAACCCCATCTACATCCTAATGTTGTTGAGTCCTCATAGTTCATGGACATAGTCATTCAGTTTATTTTTAGCTTATCAGTTTAGATAATTCAATATTTATAGACAGCCAGAGTCAGTTGGGAGTTTGTCCCAATGACTCTCAAGTTATTAGTAGTAGAGGCTTGTCAGGCTGCTAATTTGCTTCAGATTTTTAGTATTATTTTATCAGACTTTTGAGATTAGTATTTTAGATAAGTTTAGTTAACTCAGATAGCTTTTCTGCATATAGTATGATTTTTATGCCTATATTCCATTATTATGAGATTCAGACTTAGTAGAAGGAAGACAGGGTTAGCTTAAGCCTACTCGTAGTCTTGAGCACCATGGGACATCTCGAAATATATTTTCAGGGCATTACACGTGTACCCTTCAATCTCCATGATACATATATACAAGGGTAACTTAGGGGACTCTCGTGTATCCCATAAGTATTATATTTATGGTCTTTATGACGAATCCTTATATCTACAAACATGAGTTTCCAGTGTCCGTCCATTGGACTCACACCTTCACTGTTAGCTATCACACCCCACCATTATTTCCCCATTAAAACCATTCGCACACAACCAAACTACCAATTTCATTTAGTATTAACCAAGGCTATAAGTAGAGGTATTGTCATACCGACCATAACTTGCAAGAAGTGTCCTTAGCCATCCTCTCTAAATAAGGGATTCCCATGTGCCCATATATTACATTATTATGTTGTTTAGGGGATTCCCGGGTACCCCACAAGATGATCATTATTAAGTTTTCTTGTGGGATTCCTATGTACCCCACAAGTGTATTCAATTAATCTATAACCATGACCACCAAGACCTTATCATTTTACCATTAAAGCTTATCCAAACTATTTAGGGTTCCATTAACACTTTATACCATTCAAATGTTTCAATAAATGTTCAATAATACAGTAAAAACATTCTCATAGGCATTTTATCGAACATGCTGAGGGAATATAGTTTTCAAAACCAAAACCAAGTTCCAACTAACCATTCCTATGAAACCATATATTCAAACCACCATTAAAACATGAAAACCATAATTCAAACATGGGAAAACCATAACCAAATTATTTATAACCAAAAACCACAATATATATTCAAAACCCGAAAGCATACCACAATATGCTATAAAAATCATATATAAAACATGCCTTTAGTTGAAACTAACAGTGAAAGAGGATTAACATGCCTTAAATTACGAAAATGACGGAGAGAAACCACCCTTTTTATCCCTAAAATCACCTTATTGAAGAAACCCTAGCGTTCCTTGACCCAAGAGCCTTTAGAGAATTTGAGAGAGTTTCTAAGTGTTTAATATTAGAATAATAGGGTAAATGATATCCCAAAAGTGTTATAAGTTATGGGGCCTTAAGAGTTTAAGAGGGGAAATTTCTCTATTACCCCTAACATAAACTATATAAAACTTCCGCTGGAGGGTATGACCACCTCCCCAAATCATATCTTAACGTATGACTGGTACCCTTATCTCATACCCTAGGCCTTTCCTTGGACCCCAAAACTATCCAACATACGACCATCAATTCTAATCTGTACCTAATCATACAACCAGTACCGTTAATCTGTACCTTAGGCCGAATAGACTCCTCTACGTTAAACATAGGGCAACATATGATTGGCATCGTACCACTAGTACCCTAAAATAAAACTAGTATGATCCATTCATACCTTGGAGATAAACCAACTAACCTACACTGGTTAATATACGACCAAGACTTACTAACTGTACCCAATCATACAAATAGTACCACCTAGTCGTATGATTTCCAAAAGCCAAAACTAATGAAATCTTAAGGATCAAAATACAAGATGTTTTATCCACTTTGTGCCCTGACTATAGATCATTTACCTTCTCTTTATCAAAACTTAAGCTCATAAAAGAGTGATTATTTTTATCAATTACAATATCTATAGATTATTCAATACATAGAGTATGTTTACTATAAGCTCTGTAAGCATGACTGGTAGGAGAGTACCCAAGGAAAATACCTTCTTCAGTTTATCGTCCAAACTTCTCTAAGTTATTCTTACCATTGTTGTGGATAAAGCATTTATATCCAAAAGGATGAAAATAACTGATATTAGGCTTTTTCCCTCTTTATAGCTTATAGGAAGCTTTCTTCAGAATTCGTTTGATGAGACATCTATTGAGAATATGACATGTTGTACTTAATGCCTCTGCCCAAGAATAATTTAGTAGATTATGTTCTAAGATCATGGTTCTTACATTCTCTTTAAGAGATTTGTTCTTTCATTCCATCACATCATCTTGTTGGGGATATTAAGGATATTAAAAGTTCTATAAGTAACCATTTTGAGCTCAATACTCTTTAGAAGCCTTGTTTTCAAATTATCCACCATGATCACTATGAATATTGGTGATGAAATATCTTGTTTCTCTTTGTACTCTTCTACAAAAGATATTAAAATTAGTAAATGCTTCATGCTTGTGAACAAGAAACATTACCCAAGTAAAATAAGAAAAATCATCAACAATGACTTTTTCCACCAATACTTCCGGTCTTGGTGGGACCAAGAAAATCTATTTGGATTATTTGAAGAGGTTTGGTAGTAGTGACAATATCATTGACTTTGAATGATGTCCAAGTCTATTTACGAAGTTGACAAGTATCACAAATGTGATCCTTATAAAACTTTAACCTTTGTAGACTTTCACCAGTTCAAGTCTAGAGAGTTTTGCAATGGCGTGCATGTTGTCATACCCAAGTTTTTTGTGCCACAACTATGTGTCATTTGCTTACATAATAAGATAGGTTAGAGTAGCGAAATTTGTATTATTAAGAACTTAAATATTGTCAACACGATTATCGATAATAGAAATATCTCTGTTTTTATGTTTGATGGAGCAACTCTCGGCTTTAAAGGATAGTCTGAATCCTACATCACATAGTTGATGGATATTCAGTAGGTTGTGGTTAAGTTTGTTCATGATATATACTTCAATGAGTTCACAGGAGGATTTGAGATTCACTAATCCAACTTTGATGACATCAACTTTAGTAGTATCTCCAAATTTGACAAATCCTCCTTTAATTTTATTTAGAGAATAAAATTTTTATTTCTTCCTGATCATGTGTCTAGAACATCCACTATCGATAATCCACATCACTTTCCTATAGCTTTTGCGGATATGTTCCTGCAAAACAAAAATATTATTTTTGTTTAGGTACCCAAGTGGTCTTGGGTCTTTGAGGGTTAGATGAATTTTTTTTGGGTCTCCAAACCCAAACACCTTTAGACCTTTATCTACAGTTGTATGATTTGTTCCCCTTTTTGCCACAAGTGTAATAGACTGGTCCTTGAAAAAAGAAAGATCTTTTAGCTTACTCAAACGGACTTAATGAGGAGATTGATTTAATTTTAAAAGAATTTGACCTTATGGAACTAAGACTAGGTGATTTTCTAATGTCGCTGAACTCTATTTTTATATCAGCAAGTTCTTGTTGAAGTAAGTCAGTTTTGATGTGACATTCTTCAAGTTCAATTTTCCTGTTCCTTATTTCAAGTTCAAGCTTTCATTTTAACAAAGCTTTCCAATTTCTTTTATTAAGAAATTTTATTATATTCATCAATAACTTTTTGAAGCTCGTTAGAAATCATATCAAGATTTATCTGTAGAAGGTTGTAATTATGATAGTTGAAGGGTCTTACCTCACTTGGTTCACCTTTTACCATAAAGCACATGTTGTCTATTTCTATCTCTTCTTCAGTTTTATCTTCATCACTCCATGCCCCAAAGTTTTTATTTTCTTAGATGATCTTCTTCTTAATTCTAAACAACTATGCTGAATGTGCCTTGGTTTTCCATAGTAGTAACGATGATTATCATTCCTTGTGAAATTATTGTTCTTGTATCCTTGTGGTCGTTGCTGCCTTTGTTTCATGATCTGCCTTACTTTGTAATTTATGAGAGTCATTCTGTCATTTTTTCTCCATCTAGGTATTTTTATTCTCTGGTTGTTATGACATTAAAAGCCACTGGTTTCTTCTTTTCTTCCTTGTTGTACCTATTAATATGATTTTACTCCTAGGCAATAAGGTTACCTCTTAATTTGTTTAGGTTATCTTGTAGAGATCCCCATCTTCAAGACTGGCAACTTTAGTTTCCCAAGCTTTTGGGAGACTTGTTACAAGCTTTTAGACTTGCAGAATGTTCGATAGATCATATCCAAGGACTTCAGTTCGCATACAATTTTGCTGAATTGAGAAAAGATTGATTCCATGCTTTCATTTTCTTTTATTTTGAAGAGCTCATACTCATACACCAAAGCACTGATTCTCACCTTTTTAACTTTGTTGGTTCCTTCATAGATTATTTTAAATTTGTCCCACATCTTCTTTGCGATTTCACAGGTTGATATATTGTCATATTTCGCTCTGGTAACTGCACAATAGAGTAAACTTAAGCTCTTGTGTTAGTTTGAATTGCCTTTTACTCTTCCTTGGTGACTTTAAAGTTTTAAAAGTAATCCACATCAACACTGCTTGTTTCCTTGTATTTCTATTTTTTTTAATTCCTAGAATGGAATTTCATCCCTTCTTAATTACAACCCAGGCATAGAATTCATTTGACTAATTAAAGATTTTGAACATATTCTTCTAATGAGAGTAATGTTGTCCATTGAAGTATGGTGGTCTTATGGACGAGTGATCATCTTAAAGGAGGGCTCCTAGAATCTGATAGTTTTTCATTGGATCTTTGCTCACGTGTAGTTAAGTAATACTATTAGTGAGATATGTACTGATACCAATTGAAATTCAAGAGGAGGGTGAATTTAAAAAAACATTTTTTGAATCGACTGGACAGGCTTGATAGTCAACTCACCAGCAGACGTGTATACTGAATAGAGTAGTCTTAAACTTAAATGGAAAAATATATAAGCAAGTAAATAAGATAATAATGCAGAGATTTTCCTAGTTTGGAACACCAATGAGGTGCCTACTTCCAGTCCCTTTGGGTTTTAAGAGTTTTCTTAGATCTTTCAAAGTAGAGTTGGAGCACAAATGTAGTACACAAGTTCTGAAGCTTATTTTGTTAGTCAGATCTGATGACACAACCTCAACTAGTATGACTAAGATGAATTGATCTTTATCTTTTATAACTATTGTAAATTAAGAAGTACAAAGCTTTATTGAGACAAATATTGATACACAATAAGAATTACCTATGAAATTTGTGTAGCATCTCGAGTCTTCGGTCTTCCCCTTTTATATTCTTCAGTTATCCTGCTGTTTTGATCCAAAAGTAAACCCCAGGGATTTTATCTCAATCGAGGATTTTATTTAGTTCCTTGATTGAGGGTAATATGTCCATATTAGATATGTCTGTATATAAGTGGTGGTTTGTATTTTCTTCACAACCATTCATGTCCATATCAGATATGTCCATAAAAGGGTTGTGATCTTCTTTCTACACTGCTCTGTGATTATGTTGATCTTCCTTGCAATTTGGTATCTAATGAGATCTTATGATATTTTATCTTGATGTTGTTCCAAGTCCAGCTTTGAATCCCTTGTAATCAGGGATTACACTGGATGCTCTTCTAATATATCTCTATGATGATCTTCCTTGCCTTAATTATCTTTATGGTATCTCCTACAAGTTATCGCCCATTAGTTTATCATTACTAAAACATATTACATGAATATGGGAAGCTAACATTAATCACTGCAAATAATATTGCCAAAATCTTAAGCATTAGTAAACAATAACCCTTCCTTTTAACACAAAATGTATTACAATGTACATTGCAAAATTTAATCATAAAACTCCCTAGAACCTAGTCTAAATAGGTACAACAGCGCTAAACAAATGAAAGATAACTCAAGACACCTCCATATAAGAGTAAAACAAAAAGAGTTGATGAAGAATAATCACCTCTTTACCTATAAAAAGTCCAACTGACTTACAACATGTCTATATCCCCAAAAGCAGCTATAGTAAGTGTAGTATCAATATAGCTACATGTAATGTTGGTATCATGGCCCGACCAGGATTAGAAAATAGCAATCAGAGAGAGATCATAATAGTAGTAAGAACTTTAAAAATTGAACATTACCAACACTCCTCAACTCTCAACATTACCACCTTCTTTTTTACGATAGCACTATTAATCTTTTCTTTTGAGTGACTAAGTGATCACAATTCCATAGAACTTCCAAGTCCATATTTTTTACGTACTCACTTACTTATATAGGTATAATATCCCTCACTCATGATAATTCTATCTCACTACTTTATTCCCTACTTTCCACCGATAATGCCACCACTCCAGCCCTTAATATTAAAATAAATAATTATGAAAGAAAGATAGTATAGCATCTTTCACATATATAATTACACACAAAGGAAAGAAGATCTACACACAACTAAGGCATAACTTATATCCAAGTATTTATATCCATCACTTACATTTAGGCTATTTTGTCAACAATAGTCAAAGTCAACTACATGTGAAAATACAACCATGAATGCATGCGTAAAATGTGTTTGTACATACATACTAGTATTGGCAGGGACCCTTAGTTTCGACCTACAGAGGAGAGCTCAATTCATATACCAGTACAGGCATGGTATCTGATTCCAATATTAATTTGTAGCAATATGACACTCAATCTTAATATCAATCTATTTTTGAGTAACACTCGATCCCAAACTCAATCTATGTTAGCGTGAAATCGGATCTTAATGTCAACCTATAGCGACTTGACACCCACTCTCAATCTCAACTTAATATAATCTCAACACAATTCTCAATGCATGATGATAATAAATAATTACAAACATGTCCGAAGGCTAATCATAAATACTCTACTAAAATATATGCATAAAGTCAAATTAAGTCTATAACTATATTTGACTTTCCTTTACATATCCAACAATCAAGAATTACTACCAATCGATGGTTGTATATCTTTATCTTAATTTCTGTATTTACTTAAGAGCACATATAACGCTACTCATTTACAATTTTGTTACACTAATACCAACCCTAGAATGAGCGACTATACCCAAACTTAGTTACACATACAACCCTCTCCTATCGCTCTTTACACTACCATAACTATCCTCAAATCTACGAACTCGCTCTTTACACTACCATAACTATCCTCAAATCTACTGACTCCTCCCTCCATGATCAACTCAATTCCACCTACTTTCACTCTAATATAAACTTGAACACATGCAAGGTAATTTTACATCTACCCAATGGTTTTACCCCTTAACCAACTCTCTTAAAATCAACTCAAAACAACCATCATTTAGCAACCTACCTCTAGTTTATACAATAATAATAATTCCATAATAAATAAAGGGTTAAAACATTTCATTAACTCAACATGCATCACCAAATTCATCAATACATTATCCTAAGTGTAGGCTATTTTCAAATTCGTCCAAACTCTATGTCGGTAGTCCTAGGTATAAATTCTTCCATAAAAATTACAATTATTAAATGAATCTAAGCTGAATATACAATAATTAAACCATAACCAACCTTGTGGACAAGTTTTACTGTTGCAGAGAGTGAAAAATCTCTCATGATGTGCCTTTTGCTATCTAATATATTAAAATTTCCTCATGGAATGCTAGGAAATTACCCTCATGGATCTTAGGTTGTACATCCTTATCGTTCTAAGCATGGGGTTCATCTAGAGTATTTTTTATGAAGGAAAATGAAATAAGAGACCACAGCTGGAGAAATGTTTCATCAATTATTTTTTACTTTTTAGCTCATTTTGATGTTTTGTTATAATAATAGATGTAACATAAAAATGAAGTGACTTTTTTTTAGGTATTTCAAGTATACAATTTGAAATTTCTATTTCTTTTTAATATGAGAAAGATGGTATTTTTTATGAATTTGTGGAGAAAGATAGATGGTATCATCGAAATGGTCAAGAGAAGAATAGGTTTAATGTGGAAGAATATTTGACCGATTCATCATTAATCTAATTGTAGAGTGAAGAGTGTTTAAATTTTATGATTGAAAAAGAATGTAAACATATTTATGCTTTTGATTACTTTAAAAGATTGACAAATGGGGATTTGTATATTGGTACTAGAGATGAAATTCTTGATTGAATTATTGAGGTTTCATTCACAACCTTTAATCATATTATAGAGTAATATATTAATTTTTTATTAATGCTTCTGAATCACTTAGATTAATTGTCTTTTGGATTGCTAATAAAGATGTTAATTAGGATCCTAAAACAGTAAACTAAAAAATGAACTACTTATTTAAGAGAGTTATTTTATATGGTGTATGTTTTCTTGTTTCAAAAGTAGAGGTTGATATTTGATATCATTTTTGTTTATATTTAGGGGATTTCATTGGGGGAGAATGATTCTTGGCTTTTATTTTCTTATTGTAATACTCTAAACTTTTGAACCAAGATCCAAATCATTCTTTGAACCCGTGTAGATTTGAACTTAATGATGTATAATGGTATATAGGTGTTAAAATCAATTTCTTAGTATGTTAAGAGATTTAGATATGAATTAATGTCAAACGAAACTTCTAGCTCAAAATTAAGTTGAAAGTTTCTTAAACGATTGAGTTTTTTTATAAGATTTTACTAGTATCAATTTCAAATGAGCATAACTCCTAGAATATGAAGATATTTTAGCCCAAAACCCAACATATGAAAGGTATTTAAGTCTTTTTTCCAATGTCACCAACTATTCTTTACTCCATTATAGAGTAAAAATTTATGTCTATTTTACCAAAAAGTAGTATTCTGACCGACTAACTAAAAATTTTATGTGGGATGGTGTACGGTTGAACAGTATATTGTGTGCTTCATACACCCAAAACACACCAATAGAAAAAGGAAAAAGTGTAAGGCAAGTTCACGGGAAGCCGTGTGTGGCCATTGTACGGCCGCACAACACTTTTGGTGGTCCGCACAAGGCTCTGATGGGATTTTTTTATGTTGTTATTTAAATGGTATTTTGGTCATTCCTTTATAATAGAAATCATACCTCGTTGACTTATAGCTATAATACCCCGTACTTCTACCTAGCTTGAAATCGTCCCAAGAATGTTAGAAACTTACTTTGAAATATGAATCCATTTTTGTCCATGTGAAATTTTTAAGATTTTAACTTTTTATCATGTGGAAAATTAAATTAGCTTTCCAATGATACCAATTTTCTCCAAATTCGGTATCAAAGTAAAAATTTATGGATATTTAACTCAAAGCTGTCAAAATTGCCCAGGTACGACGGCCAGGTTGACGGACTGTCGATCTAGCGACGGACTATCGCCTAGACCGTCGCAGCTAAGGTAGTGAGTCAAACTTCTGGATAAGGTGTGATGGACAGGTTGACGGATCATCGAACTTGCGATAAACAATTGCCCAAGACATCGCTATAAGGTAGTGAGTCTTTTTTTTGTCCACGTACGATGATCGAAATGAAGGACCATCGATCCAGCGACAGACCATCGCACAAGCCGTTGCAGGGCCCGTTCAGTGAATTTTAAGTCATTTTTAGAAAGGGTATTTGGGTATTTTTCCACCCATTTTAACCCCTAATTATATCAGACCAAGGATCATAAGTTCATTATTCATTCACAATATCAAATTAGGATTTTCTCTCAAAGATAATTCCCAAGAACAAAATCCAAATCCTTCTTCAAGAAACCGAGAAATTCAAGTTCTTCAAGTCTAAGAACTTCAAGAAAACTCACAATCAAGGTATGTTATGTGTTGATTCATGCGTCTCTTTCACCCATAAAGCTTAAGAATCTCTTTTCAAAATCCAAAATTTGTGTACTGATGAATGTGCATGTTGAATTAAAATTCATGTCCATGATGTTGTGAGGTTTTGATTCATGTTTTAAATTACATATTCCAATAATTGACCCTAGTATATAAAGATTTGCCTAATAACCATGATAAACCCCCTTCAATTTACAAGTTGATTAATGTATCTATGATTATTAGATGTGTTGATGATTTTATAACCATAGCATGCTCTCCATGTGTTTGATTAAATGCCCATACAAAGGAAAAGTGTCATACTAGTATAATAATATGTAATCCCCATTCATGTACAAGTTCATGCATGTCAAGTGTTTGATGAAATGTATTAATCAATGAACTATGGATTGTTGATGTTAGTCATGTATTCAAGAAAGTCATGCTTTGTTAGTTTCTTTCCATCAAGTCCTAGGGGTACTTGTACTAGATAATTTAGTTGTATACCTAGAACGAGTGTCATGTTTTCACGATACTCTCTGTCAAGCCATGATCCATAGAACCCAGTCAGTCATGTAACTCAGGAAAACCTAAAAATCTCAGTAATCTCAATAGTTCAGTAATCTCAATTATCTCAATACTCAGTAATCTTGGTAACCTCAGTATTTCGAGTAAATCTCAGTAACTTCAGTACTCTCAACCAATCCTCATAACTCAGTAGCATTCCGTCAGTCAACGAAACTTAGTGAACTCAGTTTAGCTCTGCTAAATAATACCATTAGTACCAGTTCAGTTTGGTTAATCAATTCAGTGTCTATTTAGTTGGGAGTAGGATTTAGCATCGAGTGAACCCAAGGATTGTGACTCACCTGTTATTCAGTGGAGGGTGTGATCCTTAGAAACAATCCTTGTGTTCCAAAACTACGTAGCCAGCAGGTTGAAATGCACTCTACACATTTAGGGACTTATACATCTCATTTGGGCTACCTACCAAGAGGGGTTGATGGAAGAGCTCCTTGTCAGAGAGGGTATACTCACAGCTAGTCTTTACTTATGGCACGGTATTAACACCCTTCCAGCTGGGGTTACAGGTTAGAACCCACCAGTTCAGTTTTGTGGCATATCGGTTAGATGATTACCTCCCATATAGAATCAGGACTGTCCGGTATAGTTATTTAGTCTCAGTAATAGAACTCAAATTGTTCTATAGAATTTAGGGCTGTCAGATACAGTCAACTTAGAATAGTGCGAAACTCAGCTAGTTCCATCAAAAACTAGACTGTTAGGTACAGTCGCTCAGAATTAGTTATTTTAGTTATACAGTTATCAGTATCTCATGTTATCAGTATTAGACTAAGTAATCTTGTTTTCATGATCCTAGTTATAGTAATTATGTATTCATGCATAAATGCTCATGTTCATATTATTCAATCAGTTAGTATAGATCATGCATATAAACCCTTTGCATTCAACCTACCTCACATGCATACCAATACATTCAAAGTACTGACGTAGTTGTGCTATGGTGTCTTATACCATAGGTTCAGAAGCACGAGCTCCAGAGCATCAGTAGTATTCCAGTCTCCGCAGTCAGAGTTAGCAGTGAGTCCTTATCTTTTGAGGACATGAGCATTTCTTTATTATCTTATTAATTAGTTTATTAGTTGGGGTTATTTAGGGACATGTCCAATCATCTCCTTATTCAGATAGTTATGTTTTAGAGACTTTTTAGACTACAGTATGTTTAGAAAGTTTTGTTTTGGGCATTTATACCCCATCCCAAATATTATATTTTATCGGATATTATGTTACAGTTTGAACCTTATGGCCTTTCAGTTCATATTTCCACATTATACAGTATATCATGCAATATATAGAAACAGATATCAGTCATTGGTTAACTTGTGCTCCTTCAGGGTCATGAGCACCGTGTAGCATTCCGGGTACCAAATTTAGGGCGTTACAATAGCACTTTAATTCATTAGATTTCTTAAAGAAACATATTAAAATTTCTTCATCTTCTAACTCCAAACTTCTAAGCCCTAAGATTCAAGATCTAAGGTTTCAAGTCCAAATTTTTTTCTCCAAGAATTCTCCAAATTCAGGGATGTAGGACTTGAATGGGTTTTTTTATTCTACCACCATGTGCAAAACTCCATTAAATTTATGAAATTCAAGCTTATGGTTAGGGTTATGACCTCATTTTTAGTTATCTCTTTATTTAAGCAAATCGCAAGATTTCTTCAAGTTTTTACTTATGTATATGATACTTATGAATATTGCATTTTTATATATACAATTAGGAAAGTGTCTCTTTGTTGGATTTGATTTTTTACATGATTTTTTACACGTTGTTTTTAAAGCTTATGGTTTAAAGTATGAAATTTTGACTCTTTATGGTAGTATGAACATTCAAGAAGGTAGAATGACCCATATATGGGTAAAATTCATGATAGTTGTTAAATATGAAATTTTAGTAAAGGTTCAAGATTTACACATGATGAGATACAACTTATGTATAATACGAGCATATAGTATGAACAATTTTGGTAGTATTATTTAGTACCGAGAGAATAAGGGTTTAAATAAACTCAAGCTCCATAACTACGTACCAGCATGGGTTTTACCCTTTTTTAGGTAAACTTTTGAGATCCTTATGTATATGGTTCTAACTTTGGCCAGTTAGAAAAATCTTTTTCAATGGGTATATTATACTAAACTCTATGATGCTCATATGATTTATATCGATTATAAGAAACTCTCATCCAAAAGACAACTTTATTTTTATAGCTTACATGATATGACCTTTTTACGATTTCATATGATATGATTTCGAATATGTATTATTTACAAAAAAATCATCACTTTATCTTTAAACTTCTTTAACTCTCAGTTGACACGAGTCTTTAAGAAATCTATATTTATTTTATTTTTTAAAACTATGCTAAAAATATACCTTTCTTATACTGATCATATACCTCTTCTACCTACATTTTTTATTTGATAAATATACGAGTGATTATTTTCAGGCATGTGGCTAGTTGTTGCATCTCATATTCCAGTAGAGGTGAGTCCTATTTATCTAGGGACCTAGATTATTTGTTTTCCTTCTTAATATAGATATTACTGTATGGGTAGTTGGGGCACTTTTCCTAATATATTGTTTATCAGACTTAGAGGTTTTGACAAATATTAGAGCATGATTTATATCAGCCCTTCATGCTCAGTATTTTGTTCATTTGAACTTCCATTTGTGTTTTCAAGCTCAAAAATTATGATTTCAGTTACAACTGTTATTTTATGTCTTCCATATGCTTAGATATGTTATGCCAACGGATAGCTTGGGATCACTTGTGGTTCTAAATAATGTGTCCTAACTAAGGTGTAGAATCATGTCATGACAAACTTGGTATCAAAGCATAGGTTTCAAAGTCCTAGGATGTCTAAAATGTTGCATTTAGTAGAATCATGTTTATAGGTATGAAGTGTGCCACACTTATAACAAGGAGGCTATGTATCATTGATAATGCCCAAACTACCTCTCCTTAGAAGGATAAACGGTTGCTGTCAAATATAGTAACACAACAAGGTTGGGGTCAATCCCACAGGAAATAGGCCAAAGATATCTCTCAAACATTTTGAAACAGTCGGGCAGTATGGAAAATTAAAAGGGGGGATTTGTTGAAATAGTAAAAGGGAAATGAATTAGTTGATCTTTGTTGTAAGCAATCTAAGATGAACAGTAGGCTTGTGTTCCCCCTAGCTCTAACTTTGTATATTTATTGTGCACTATCAAACCTTTCCGATACCTTGCATGCAGAATTTGATAAATTATGTACCATCAACTTTCTTATGGACTCATTGATGGATTTCACCTTTTTCATTTTTAGTCTCGGGATGTCGCCTTACTAACCCTTATTCTGCATCCTAGTTAACTATCACCTTGTGGGCCTTAAGTTATTAGATGAAAGCTAATCATCTTAAGAAGATAATACTAGAAAGCTTATTTTGGCGATTAATGTTGTAATCTTCTTTTCCTAATTACTACTCCTCTTTTGGAGTAAGTATCAACAATCTAGGCAAGATGTTAATGTTGTCCACCGCTAAGAAATCAATAAGAACAAAGAAAATCCAATACATGCAAGAATCTTTATTTAGAATGACTTGACACTTCCTCTACTTTGTTAATATATTAAGGTTCCCACAACCCTAGCTAAGAGAATTAGCAGCTCATAGTTATGAAATCAATCATGGAATTCACAAACAAAATTACAAAATCAATCTCACAATAATAAGATCAGAAATCCCAGAGTCTTAAATTGAATAACAAACCATGAACAATAGGATGTTTGTGAACTTGGTCCCAAAGGGCCTCTCTGAATTGCCTCAATATATAAATGAATGAATAAATGAATGAATGAATGAATGAATAAAGTAAACAAATCCTAAAGGATATTTATAGATTACAAGAAACCTTAGAAATCAAATTCTAAATAAAATAGGAAAACTAAACTAACCATACATAATAAGACTTGTAAACATCATAGGGGCGTATTTAGGTTACATAGAAATCCTATAAATCAAAGTCTAAATGAAAAAGGAAAAGTGGAGTCAGTGAACACTTACTTGGGCCACTTACGGAGTATAAGTAGTACTTACGATCCACAAATGGACCCAGGTAAGTTCCAAGAAATTTTTCTACAGCTTTGCACTCTCTAGATCTTAAATTCTGGCACTTATCTTAGTTATATATGGATTATATGATCTACTTATTGACCATAAGTAGACATAGGTAAATTCAAATCCCCTACCATCAGATAGACAATTGAATTAGATTTTCAACGATACTAATTTTGCCTTAATTTGATATCAAGGTGAAATAGGTATGGCATAATTACTGAAGCATTGTCAACTCTCTAGATCTTCAACTTGTGTTACATGCTTTGGACATATATGCCCAGTAACTGCCTTATACGCTCAAAAATGACTATGTGAGTAGCCAAAAACTTTATTTTTCATCTTTTCTTGAATTTAGCATCCAAAACCTAATTTTCTGCAAAACATACCCAAAACACATCATATATAAAAAACAACCTAAGAATCATGCATATTTTCATAGTTTTAAGCATCAAAATGCTATAAATTTATAGCATCTCAAGCATTTTGGAAATAATTTTCCTTCTTTCATTACTAAGTTCTTGCTATAGAGCTTAACTCTATAAATCTTATAATGACCCTCCAGGTTATTTTTTTCCTTTACACATATTTTTGCCATTTACAGCTTTCATATAGCTATCCTAAGTAATTTATGACTTGCTAGAGCAAATAGTTCAGTTATCGAGTAGTTCATTGGTTTTTAGAGTTAATTCTCTATTTTGAAGCCTTTGCAAGTAAGGATTGGCTATCAGGCATAAACTTCAGTTTAACAACATTATACACCAATTTAGATAGTTTCGAGAGCTTTGGAATGCCAATTTCAGGCTATGGGTGCCTTTGGTTTGGGTCCCAAGGCTTTCATACTTATTTTGGGCTATTGGTTGGAATTTAATAAAAATGGCTCTTGGGTGTGGGGCCCATATTTCATCAAAATAACCTCCGATGGAAATTTTGATAGTGCCACTGAGTTCCAAATATCTAATTTAATAGTGTAGCATAGTTTGTTTGAATTCATGGGATTTTAAATAAATCTCAAATGGTCAGTGGAAACTTGGAATTTTTTAAAGTTTCAACGGATCCAACTCAGTTGGTGTATCGGCTAAAGAAATGGCTACTTTAGTGGCGAACCGATTGCTTAAGTGACAATGGCTTTCCCAACTGGGTTGCTAAAGTGGAAACCAGATCGCGAAAAAGGTAGTTGTTTAAGCATCAACCTATCTTCTTTAGAGAAAGGGCTAAACCAGTAGGTACCACTATAATGGTACATAGCCTCTTAAGTGGTGATCACATCACCACTTAAGCAGTCAAGTGGTTGCTTAAGAGACACCTGGGAGGTCGTTAAATCCCTTTTCTTGCCTAATTTTCTTCTATTTTCTCACAAACTATCAAGAGCTAAAAACATAAAGAGTGTGGAAAAATGGGAGACTAATTATTAGGAGATTGTAGGGTGTTTATGATCTTAAAATATCTATTTCCTCATTGAAAATATTGTAAGTTTTTTATTAATTCATGGTTTATTTACCTAAAATTAGTCATAAATCCCTAGTTCTTGGTGGCTTTATTTTAGTATCCCTAGCTCAGAGTTTTCCCGTTCTTGAGGATAAATGATCCTTTAGCATAGAGGGATGTGTTGACGATTTCAAATGTGTGATTCCACAAGAGGGCCCCACATGAAATTTTGACTTGATTTTGGATCAAAAGCATAAAAATGCAACATGTCTACCATTTTTCTCGTATTAATGTATTGATTATTATTTTTATAGCATGGCATCATGCGAAAGCTTCTTGGAAGGGGAAATCATTGATTTTAGTGAACTTTATCGGGCTTTCTTTGTCATCTAGGTAGGCTACACTTACCCTTCTCTTAGATTGGTCTTAATTATAGTATTACTATAACAATATTCTAGTTAAGTTAGGAATTCGGTCTTAAAGGTATATTTAGTGTAATTTAGATTACTTAGCTGATTAAGGAGCTGAAATTAGCCATAACTAACTTGTTCTTTTGGTAGAATTTCTATCTTAAGACTCAATGTGGCTTATTTGGCATCTTGTGGTGAGATTTGATACCTTAGACTAGTTTGGGATAAAATTTTCCTTAGGATGGATTATTGAGGATTAAAAGTGGGCCCCGCCAACCTACCTTTGGCTAAGATTGCTATTGATTAGTTCCTTGTAGATAATAGGCCTTTATATGTTAACTTAATTTCATTCTTGAGCCTTAGGAGATTTTAGATCTATGATGGTTATTCTAGAATTATGATTGGGGAATTATGAGTTTGGTTCAAGTTTGGCGACTTATGATATTAAGATCTATTTGATTTTGGTATTATTAATGATATTATTTTTGGTTCAAATCTGATATCTATAATAGTAGTTTTGGTTAAAGCCTGCATATGAGATACTAGTTCTGGCTCAAGTCCAACATTGAGAGGTAATTTATGATGATTCTATAATCAATTTGAGTTTGATGTTTAGGTATGGAAAGATCTACAGTTATAGTTTTGAGATATGGATAGTGGTATAATTACTATTATTGTTTCTTCTTGATTGCATCCACTGGGCTTATGGGGGTCCACATTGGGTTATTTAGTTTATTTACACCTTTTGAGCTTATGGGGTCCCAGTTATATAGAGATAGTTATGTTTACTTATTATTATTATTCTGAATGTTTACTTTCAGTAATTGTAGCTTTATTCTAGGTTTGGCCTTTTTCCTTGACTTATCTTATTTATCTCGTATTTTTATTATATTTTTTTATGATTTAGCTCAGTCAATAGATGATGCCTACTGAGTTCCCATGGTTTTTGTACTCATACTACACTTCTGTACCTTTTTAGTGCAGATTTGAGTACTAGCTGACGTTGTAATTGTGCTGGTCAAAGTTCGGAGACAGGGTAAGCTATTTGAGTTGGAGTTAACCTTTTCTCCATCTTCTATTTTTAATGGTCTTTTTATTTTTGAGATTGTTGTATATTAACTTTGATAATACTCGTATTCTTTTGGATTAGAAGTTCTTTTACCATTTTTACTAGGTCGTAGGATGATATTACTTCTCTTTTATTTCATTTCTATCATGTTATTATTTTATGATTTATTACTTGTAATTTATTTAATTGAATATTTCCTGCATTTATGCCATTTTCCACCAATTAGACCATTACTCATGATTTCAGACTACAGTTTGGCTTACCTACTGATGGGATAAAGTAGGTACCATCATGACTCAAGAAATTGGGTCATGAAAAATTGGTATCATAGCCTAGGTTCACCAATATTTTTTGGACAAGAGCAAGTGGTTAGTAGAGTCCTGCAACTCAGAATGATGACGTTCTGTTTCTTATCTTTGGGAGTCTATAGGACATTCTTAGGAGTTCTTTACTTCTTTCACTCATTTCATGCTAATAGTATGTGTTGGTTTCACTCTTTTGTAGATGTCTAGGATACGGTTACTGCTACTAGAGATGAGGACCTTAAGTCCGCAACTTGGGATCCTATTAGAGAACATGGATTACCTAGAGGTCAAGGGAAGAAGAGAGAAGTAGCCCCAACTAGGTATCAAGATACAGAGCTATCTCCAGACCTTATCCCAACCCTTACCCCTAATATTTCTCTACCTTAGTTAGTGGTGGTCCAGGGGGCAGCCCAGGCTCTATCAGTGTTTATTCTTTCATTATTAATTAGGGATGCATTAGTTCAGATTTTATATTTGGTTGGTGATGCATTGTATAATGATTCTCAGTCTGCAGATTAGAGTGATACCAAGGCAAGGGCGCAACCCGTAGCTATGGCTCCCAAATTTAAGGTCCCTACAGTATTAGCGATGCTCAACAGGTAGTTACCTAGCCTGCTATATCTGTGGAGAAGTAGAAGTTGTTGGGTAGATTCTTGAGATTGACATCGCCTGGGTTTTTTGGCACACTAGGGAAGGATACTCAAGAGTTCTTGGTTACCTGTGAAGATTAGGGTGGGCGTTGGGTATTTTGGTTTGAGTTTGATTTTTTTATTTTTGTTTTTTTTGGTTTTTGGTTATGAAATTAGGCGTACCAAAAACCAAACTGAATTAGTTCATTCAGCTCGATTTATGTAAATTTTTGTTTGGTTCTGTTTTGGTTTAATAATTTTGGTTTTTTAGTTTTGGGTCTATTTAATGGGCTAAATTATATTTGTAAATTGGGCTGATACTAGGATGGTGGCAATGAGCCAATGAGTTTTAATATGAATAAATAAGAAAACAAAGAAAAAAAGAACCCAAGTGGTATCATTTATTTGGACTACACGTATTAGTAAGAAATAAAAAATCCTAGTAGTGTAGATTATGATATCCTTGTAAGTTGTAACACTCAGACAATGCACAAAAGAATTATCTGAACTATTATCTGAACTCAAACAAAAGATATGATTTTACATAAAAGAAATCCTAGTTGTAACACAAATAAATCCTAGTTGTAACACAAAAGAAACATTTTACTATTATCTGAACTCACACACATGAAGAATCTCACACATATACTGTATATTATAAGTGACATACACTCACGTTATGACATAAATGTATGAATTATCCTAATTCACACGATGACATTATGACATACATACATATATTGTGTATTTACATAACACACACTTGTAATCTCACACGGGATCAGTTGTAGTCACACACATATACACAGAAACAGTAAATCTGTAAACACAAAATCCCAATTCCAACTGCCTACAATATAAATACACATATACTAAATAGTAAACAACACATACATACACATGTATTTGGGTTGTAGCTAAATAGCTAATTTTCTTAGATAATATATATTATAAATATTAAATATATATTATATATAATAATTTAAAAAATTATATTAAAATTTTTTGTTTAAATCAAAAAAAAACAAATTACATCAACCTAAAAACTGAAAACCTAACCAAAATACCGAATTTATAAAAAAAAAACAAACTGAAAAACCAAAAAACCAAAATTATTTGGTTTGGTTTGGTATTTTGGATTTTTGGTATTTATGCCCACCCCTAGTGAAGATAGGCTCCGTAATTTGGGCTGAGTTGCGACTCATATGGTACTGACTACATTATTTTTCAATTGTATTTGGGAGCTCAATATTGGTGGAGAGTTTATCTTAATTTCAAGACAACTGGATCTCCCCCATGACATAGACTCAATTCTTCGACGTCTTCTTGGAGAAGTATAAGCCTCGTAGCCTTAAGGTTCATTTGAGAGATCAGTTCTCAAGGTTAGAGCAGAGTTTTATGACTATTCTAGAGTATGAGGCTTGATTTTATGAGTTGACCAAGGATGCTACATCTATCTTACAAAGTAACTATAAGTGGATTAGGTGTTTTGTATAGCGATTGCAAATTTGTTTTTGCATAGTTACATAGAGTTTGGTCATTGTTGCCAAGGGTTTTATTAAGGTTTCTGGTCATGATCAAATTATATAAGAGATGCATCATTAGGCCCAATGGGAAAATGATAAAAAGCTTTGATATTAGGATAGTTCTAGTGGGGGCTGGAGTGGCTCGTGGTTTAGAGGTAGCGGTTCTCAGGGTAGGTACCCTCCATGTCAGTCTTATCAACATCAGTGTCAATTTAGTAGGCCATTCATTTTGTACTTTAGATTACTAATGAAGGTCACCTTGCTATAGTGTCATCCTAGCCAGAGTATGGCCAACCTTTTAAGAGGTTTATCTTCTGGGTTTTCTAGCTAAGGTGGTTATTCCAATTTAGTCAGATCTTTTAGTTATAATGTAGTTCTTGGGGCATGTTATGGTTATAGGGCCTTCAGCTTTTTCTAGAGAGTGTCCTCGATGTGGAGTAGTTGAACCTATAGTGCAAAGTATTTACCTATTAAGGTAGTGCCACTTCTAGCTAGAGGTGGAATGCGGGGTCATTAGTGTGGTCCCTAGGGTTCTTATTGATATTCCCCAGGCAGGCCAACATGGCAGCGGGTGAGGTTATTTATATGTTGTACTTGGTAGATCGGAGGTAGAGTATTCAGATATCATTATTATAGGTACAATCTTAGTGTGCCATCAACTGACTTTTGCATTATTTGATCCTGTATCCACTTATTCTTATGTGTCTACTTATTTTGCAATATAGTTAAGAGTTCTTTTGGGATTCTTTACCTATGGCATTATGTGTATCAACTCTCGTAGGTGATTCTTTCATAGTGGATCGTGTTTATAAACCTTGTGTTGTGATTATTCGAGTGTTTTGATACTCAGGACAATCTTATTGTACAAGATATTATTGATTTTAATATGATTTTGGGCATGCACTGGTTATCCCCCTATCATGCGGTCTTGAATTATTTTTCCAAAATAGTTACCTTAGCCATGACCAGCATACCACCAGTTGTGGTAAGGACATTTTAATCGCCATTCAATGGGGTTTATTTCTTATATTCGGTCTAAGAGACTTATATCGAGTGTTTGTGAGTCTTATCTAACTTATATTTGTGATGTTATATCTTGGTTGACTATATTTCTATAGTTTGTGACTTTTCTAATGTTTTTTCCTACTGATCTAACTGGTCCTCCTCCTGAGAGTGATATTGATTTTATTATTAATCTTGAGTCGGGCACCCATCCTACTTCTATGGCACCCTACTGTATGGCTTCTATTGATCTTATAAAGATTAATGCTCACTTTAGGATCTTTTGAGTAAAGGTTTTATTAGACCAAGTGTGTCTCCTTAAGGTTCTCCTGTCTTATCCGTAAGGAATAAGGATAATTCCTTGAATATCTGTATTGATTACAGTCATCTTAATTAGGATATGGTGAAGAAGAGGTATCCTATGCCTCGAATTGATGATTTATTCAACCACTATCAATGAGCATCGATGTTCTCTAAGATTCACTTGAGATCTAGTTACTATCAGTTGATGATTTGGGTTGAGGACATCTCAAAGACAGCCTTTAAGGTTCTCTATGGCCATTATGAATTCCTAGTAATATCTTTTAGGTTAACCAATTCCATAGTAGTGTTCATAGATTTGATAAACTGCATGTTCTAGCCTTATTTGGATTCTTTGCGATTATGTTCATCGATGACATTCTTATATACTCAAGGAATAAGGAGGAGCATACGCAGCATTTAAGATTATGCACTAAACTTTAAGAGATCATAAGCTTTTTGCTAAATTCTTAAAGTGTGAGTTTTGCCTCAAGTAGGAGACATTCCTAGGACATGTGGTGTCTAAGGATAGATATATGGTGAATCTAGCAAAGATTGAGACTATTCGTGATTGGGCTAGGCCTACATCTCAAAATTGAGGTTTGTAGCATTATTGGTTTGTCCAGTTACTACAGACATATTTATAGAAGTATTTGCTACTATTATAGCAACGATGACTGGATTGACTCGTAAGGAGGTTCCTTTTTAGTGGTTTGGGGAGTTTAAGTCAATCTCTTAGAAGCTCAAGCAATTTCTTACTTCAACTCTTATATTGGCTCTTTCTATTAGGGGTAAGGGATTCACCATATATTATGATGCTTCCAGTGTTGGTTTGGATTGTGTTGATGCAGTAGAGTCGAGCTATTGCTTATCCATCGAGGAAGCTAGAGGTACACAAGTGTAACTACTTCATTCATTATTTGGAGTTTCCGATGGTAGTTGTTATGCTTAAGATTTGAAGACATTATCTATATGGAATGCATTGTGAGATATACATAGATCATCGAAGTCTTCAATATCTTGTGACTCAAAGGGAGATTAATTCTAGGCATTGGAGGTAGATAGAGTTGCTGAAGGATTATGATATCTCTAATCTATTCCATTCGGGGTAAGGCAAACATGATAGCAGATTCCTTGAGCCAAAAGGCGATACGTGTAGTTTGGCTTTTATTTCAGTTTTGGGGAAGCCATTGGTGCAGAACATCTAGTGCTTAGGAAACTTTATGGTATGCTTGATATTTCTGATTCTAGAAGGATCCTTGCTAATGTTGAGTTAAGGTCTACCTTATTTGAGCAAATGTATAATTGTCAATTTGAAGACAGAGGGCTCTGTGTTATCTATGATTAGGTGTTGAGTGGTGAGTCCAGGAAGGCTACCATAGATACGGAGGGTATTTTGAGGTTGTATGGCCTCATTTTTATTTTGAGGATGGGTGATTTGTTTCAGTTGATCTTGCATGAGGCTCACGGCTCTAGATATGGCATCCACCCAGGGATATCTAAGATGTATAGGGATTTGAGACAACATTACTGGTATAATGGCATGAAGTGAGATATGTCAAACTTAGTAGCTCATTGACTATATTGTCTACAGATGAAGGCTGAGCATCAGAGACCTGGTGGCTTTATTTAGAGATTGCCCATTCCCGAGTAGAAATGGGAGCAGATCACCATGGATTTCATTAGTGGTTTGCCTCGTACCTCCCGTGGTTCAGAAAATCTTTGGGTCGGCATATATTATTGGACCAAATTGACATATGTCATTCATATTTAGATGTCCTTTAGTGTTGATAGTTTATCCCATATCTATGTTCATGAGATAGTTCGCTTGCATGGAGTGCCTATATCTATCATTTCAGATCTGGTGGATCTTAGTATAACCTTCCACCTTTAGATCGAGGGAAGTTGTAGTGGACTATTCAAGTTCTTGAGGTTATGTTCTGAGCCTATGTTATGGATTTTTTAGGTTAGTGGGAGAAACACTTATGTAACGCTCCGATTTTCTGAACTGAAATGCTACATGATGCTCATGACACCGAAGGACCACAAGCTAACCCATGACTGATATCTACACCTGTATTTTGCATAAAATAAGGTAAAATGCAGAAATATAAACTGAAAGGCCATAAGGTTCAATACTAACACATGACTGAAAATATGGTATATAATACCAAAATA
Source organism: Capsicum annuum (assembly GCF_002878395.1). NCBI lineage: Eukaryota > Viridiplantae > Streptophyta > Magnoliopsida > Solanales > Solanaceae > Capsicum > Capsicum annuum. The sequence goes on along the minus strand of NC_061122.1, from coordinate 121,901,511 downwards.
AATATAAAATAACTATCTGACATACTATAGTCTGAAAGCATCTATACTGTTTGAATAAGGAATTGATGGGACATGTCCCCAACTAACTCCATCTACTAAAATAAACTAAAAACTGAAATAGTAACATAATCAAATAATATCATCCTCGAATGATAAGGATTCACTACTAACTCTATCTACTGAAACCTGGAATGCTACTGACGCTCTGGATCTCGTGCTTCTAAACCTATGATATAAGACACCATACCACAAATGCATCAGTATTTTGAATATACCGGTATGTAAGTGAGGTAGGTTAAATGTAATAGGGTTCATATGCATGAACAATACTAATTGACTTACTAACATGAACGTGAGAATACACACATGCATACGTAATTGTAACTAACATCGTGATAGGATTGAATATCGAGTTTTGACTATTGAGTTTATTGATATTGATATCTAAGTCACTGAAAAGTAAGAAAGACTGATACTATATTAAGGTATACTGAGGGACTGATACTATGCTACTGATACACAAATAATTACGTCTAACAGTTCTGATTATGAAGAACTAGTCTGGTTGACTGTATCTGATAGTCCTAAAGCTGAATACTGATAACATGAGTTCTAATAACTAACATAACTGATAACATGAGTGATTGTATCTGATAGTCCTGAATCTGATGGAACTAACTAAGTTCCGTACTATATTTGAGTAACTAAATCTGAGATTAGTCCTATCTAGTGAGTGATCTCTGAATCTGATCATACTGATAATAAAGATGATTTAACTTAGTCTGAGATTAGTCCTACCTAGCGGGTGATCTCTGAATCTGATTATGTTGATACTGATTGACCATAGTTAAGATCAGTCTTATCTAATGGGTGATCCTGAAGTCTATTTATAATGATAAGTATTGACTATATCTGACAGTCCTGAATCTATACTATTGAGTTGAATTGACTGTATCTGATAGTCCTGATTCTGTATCTGAAACTGTGGGGTGTATTCATCTAACTGACATGCCCCATACTATGCTAACTGGGGTCCAACTTGAAACCCCAATTGGAAGGGTGTCAGTACCGCGCCACTAGTAAAGACAATTGTTGTGGAGTCAGTCATAATTTAGTAGGTGAGCCCTGGGATCAGTCCTATTCATTTAAATGTTCTAATGGGTGATCCCTGAGTATGTTAGTCCTATCTAACGGGTGAAATCTCGTACCTATGCTAGCTATGTAGTTTTGGAACTTATGAATTGCTTCTAGGGATCTCAGTCCTATTCTAGTGGGTTATTCCCCATCCCTAAGCTCGCTCGGTGCTGAATCGTACTCCCGTCTAAAAGACACTAAACTGATTAATTGATCTAAACTAATTAACTGAACTAAACTGATTAGCTAAACTGAACTGATTAGCTAAACTGATACTAGTGGTATTGTTTAGCTGAGCTAAACTAAGTTTATTGAGTTCCGTTGACTGACAGAATTTACTAATGTCTGAGGAATGACTGAGAGTACTTTAGTTACTAAGATTTTACTTGGAATATTAAAATCACTGATATTACTAAACTACTAAAATTTTTGAGATTTCCTGAGTCACATGACTGACTGAGTTTTATGGATCATGGCTTGACTGAGAGTATTGTGAAAACATGACATGGCTCTAGGAACACAACTAAATAATCGGGTACAAGTATCCCCAGGACTCGATGGAAAGAAACTGACATAGCATTCATAATTCATATATTGAAGCACTTTATCAAACATGTGATATGCATAAGCTTGTACATAAATGGGAATTTCATGATATCATGCTAGTTATGCATTTTTCCATCATCTAGGCATTTAATCAAACATATTGTAGGCACAGTACATGAAAACAACATTATACAACAAACAAACATCATGATTCATCTCTAATTTCATCATTCAAGGTTTTAGTCATAAGGTTGCATGAATCTATAGCTATAATAATTAAACCCACATAGAAATTCTCACCCAACATTGATTTGAATTCAATTGATCATTCTCATCATAAACAAAACAAACTCAACATGAAATTCATAAGCAAATCCATAAACTTGAATTTAGAAAAGGGATTCTTGAGCTTCATGGACAAAAGTAGTCCATGAATGAACACTATTCATACCTTAAAGCTTGATCTTGAAAGAGATCTAATGTTTCTTGAAGGTTCTTGAAGAAATCCTTAGGCTTGTTCTTAATTTTTTTGACTAGGGTTTAACCCCTTTGGGAGAGAATGTTCTTGTTCTTTAGAAGAATGAAAAATAATGCGATAATAGCCTTCTCAGGGCTTTAATACCGTGTTTAGAGTGAGGAAAAAGACCAAAATGCCCCCTACGAAATCACCTCCCAGTTACTGAAATTATTAGCTGACTACCAAGGCTGATAAGCCATCAGATCTGTGATAACTCGTCCGCCCAGGTCGTCACCTGGGAGCTGGAATTTTTGGGTTTCTGTCTAAGCCTGACGACATGGGCTGATAAGCCGTCAGACTTGTGATAAGTCGTCAGTTCATGTCGTCACTCATTTGCCAGGTGGATATGCTAGAGTAAAATGGGTATAACTTTTTGCTCTAATATCAATTTTGGCGAAATTGATATCGTTGGAAAGATAATTCAATTATATATATGTTGGTAGTCATGATCTCAATAATTCATAGTATAACTAGAGATATGCTAATTTGAAATTGACTACAGCAATATCCTTCCCAAGAATTCAATCGGCATGGAATGTTTTGATTTGTCTGATAGCTGGGAGTTATTTGAAGACTTAATATATATATATATAACTTGCTCATAAAACTATAAAATATCCATGATGTACTATGCATGAGCTTGAAACATGGCGCTAATATTGGTTTGGATTTTTTGGGGTATTACAGTATCTCTCCCTTGGAAACATTCGTCCTCTAATGAGAATGACTGAGATGGAGGAAAAGATCAACTGAAGTACTTACAAGACATACACTACTGAAACATGGTTTTGGGATTGACATAACTGATAAGCTGAATACATCATATTGAACATGCATGTCTGATGCATGAGTAACTGATCCATGAATGCATGATTGAGTGTTCTAATGAACTGAGTTTCTCATAATAAGAATGCATATCTGATGCCAAATTTTATGACTGACATGATACGTGAATGCATGAATAAAAGTACTGGTAAGATAATCACACATATCTAAACATGAATACATAACTAAACTGACTCATGAATATGCGACTGAACATGTAATGGTAAAGATACCAAATTTGAATTAAAAACTGAGCATAGAACTGAATACCAAGTTTGTTACTAAAATTTGAACATGAGAATGAGTAACTTCAAGGAAGATTGTTACCTTGAACTAAAAATACCAATGAGTCTGAGACTAATTAATCAATATGCATGAGCGGAAATACGAGAACATAACTGAGTCTGGAACATGATACATGAACTGAACTAAGTCTGTAATACATGGCATGTAACTGAGGTTGGAGCTTAAGGGTCAACATATAAGTATCCCCTACTCCATACTAGATTCATTACATAAAGAGAGAATGGAATGCTTATGTTATGAAAGTTTGGGGAATCATAGCATATCTCCCCTTTGGGACACTAGGTCCCTCACAGAATACTAACTAGGCTAAGCTACTGAGGGAAGCTAAGGCGATGCGTAAGGCACCTAGGAACTGAATCATGACTGATTATATGAGATCTGAATTTGAGTCATGACATATGAACTAAGCAGATTACTAAACTAAAGCATACATTATAACTAAGAATGTAACTGAGATAGCAACTGAGTTATGATAGTGTCATAATGAAGGCTATCATAAGTCAAGGATCTGAATGTACACACACACTCTGAACTTTTCCTGATTTTTAAGTACAAATCTTGCTAGTCATTTATTTGCATATTAGCATGACATTCAAACCTATCTCCATAACTACACCCTCATGTAAAAAAGCATGCAACAATCTTATCTTAACATGTGTCATTTACTCTCTTACTTATCTAAGCAACTGCTCATCACTACACTATTCTCACAAAGAGAGCTCACTGAAGGGGTTAAATCAAAAGGACCTAAAATATGAATAGACACTATCTGAACTTGACACATGACTGAGGCCTGAGGAATAGGATATCAAAATATGGATGTACCCAAAAGGTCTAAACTGAGGGTATACATGACATATCCTGGATTAAATGATCAATATAAGTGTAACATGAGTCATGGGAGCTAAGAAATCTATAAAGCGTGACATGTGTACATGAGTCATGAGCTGCATGACCTGAGTTAGGAGCTTTTTGCATTCATGGGATATGATTTGTATTACTGAGGGGAATAGAATCGAACTCTTATGCTGGGAAATGGAATTGTACATGATTCTATGAAAAGAGTGAATATAAGTTGTGTTCATGGAACTGAGACATAAAGAATGCATAGGCATCATGTTGACTAGAGTACGAAACTTTACACTGAGATAAGGATGGGTCGGCAATCGTCTTCCCTAACTGCTTTTCTGTTCATACTGACACTACTACTGAAATTTGAGAGCCTGACTTGGGTACTTGATCTACCATCTCCCCCTTGGATTTAAGCTATCATCATAAGTCTATGAACACTAAACTAATCTCTGAACTGAACTTCAATCATTATCACATAATTACACTCTGATCGACACATGCTCGCCTTACTAAATACATCATCTACCTCTGTTTCCTCACATACTACTAATATCATATTCACACCTTCATGCTTAATTTCAACTCAATAAACTTAAATTTCTAACTCACATTGTTCAAGACTACTGATTCATTCTGGCACAACTATCCCTATGAATACATAATCTGATCAATCTGGATAACATTATCCCAACTCCATTACTGCTAAACCCCCTGGGTTTGATGCTTCTAACTCTAGTCATATGCTATCATAGGATTCTGAGAAGGGACCTGGTGGAATATCTAAATCTGGGTTCGAGAATGAGTTCTCATGATCATGAATGAGATCCGTACAACTTCGGAACATAATGGAACTGAGGGATACTATTTGATCATGTGTTAAATCACATAACTATTTATAGGGACTGTCTGAGAAATCCCTATCTGTAGGACTTAAGCTTTGCTACTTCTATTACCTTGAAAGTAAGGTGAAGTTGACATGAGTAGAGCATGATGAGAATCTACATAAGTTTCTTAGGAAACCTTTATATAGAACGATCTGAAATATGAAAGAAAGGAAATTGTTCCTAAAACATCTCATAGACTCCTGCACATAAGTGTGGTACACAATACACGTATGTACAAGACTCTACTAGATGTGGCTTTTCAGACATCCTAGGACACTATTGAACCTTAGGATCTGATACCAAATTTGTAATGCCCCGATTTTCTAAACCAAAATGCTACATAATCCTCATGACCACGAAGGACCATAAGCTAACCCATGACTGATATGTGTACCTGTATAGTGCATAAAAGACTGTAAAATATGGAAATATAAACTAAAAGGCCATAAGGTTCGATACTAATACATGACTTAAAATATGGTATACAATACAAAAATAAATCTAAAATAACTGTCTGACATGCTATAGTATGAAAGCCTCTAAACTGTCTGAATAAGTAGTTGATGGGATATATCCCCAACTAACTCACTACTAATTCTGTCTACTAAAACCTGGAATACTACTGACGCTCTGGATCTCGTGCTTTTAAACCTATGGTATAAGACACCAGAGCGTAAATACATCAGTACTTTGAATATACTGGTATACAAATGAGGTGGGCTGAATGCAATAGGGTTTATTTGCATGAACAATACTGACTGACTAACTAACATAAACGTGAGAATACATGCATGCATACGTAACTATAACTGACATTGTGATAGGACTAAATACCAAGTTCTGACTATTGAGTTTACTAATATTGACATCTGAGTTACTGATGAGTGAGAAAGACTGATACTATATTACTGTATATTAAGGGACTGATACTATGCTACTGATACACGAATAACTATGTCTAACAGTTCTGATTATAAAGAACTGGTTTGGTTGACTGTATCTGACAGTCCTAAAGCTGAATATTGATAATATGAGTTCTGATAATTGACATGATTGATAACATGAATGACTGTATCTGACAGTCCTGAATCTAATGGAACTAGCTGAGTTCCATACTATATCTAAGTAACTAAATCTGAGATAATTCTATCTAGCGGGTGATCTCTGAAACTGATGATACTGATAATAAAGATGATTTGACTTAGTTTGAGATCAGTCCTACCTAGTAGGTGATCTCTGAATCTGATTATGTTGATACTAACTGACCATAGTTTATATCGGTCCTATCTAATAGATGATCCTGAAGTCTATTTATAATGATAAGGATTGATTGTATCTGACAGTCCTAAATTTGTACTAAAGAGCTAAATTGACTGTATCTGACAGTGCTAATTCTGTAACTAAAACTGTGGGATGTATTCATCTAATCGACATTCCCCATACTATGCTAACTGGGGGCCAACCTGCAACCCCAGTTGGAAGGGTGTCAGTACCATGCCACTAGTAAAAACAACTGATATGGAGTTAGTCCTAATCTAGCAGGTGACCCCTGGGATCAGTCCTATAGATTTAAATTTGCTAACGGGTGATCCCTGAGTATGTCAATCCTGCCTAGTGGGTGAGATCTCGTATTTATGTTGGGTACGTAGTTCTGGAACTTAGGGATTTCTTCTAGGGCTCTCAGTCCTATTCTAGCGGGTGGGTCACCATCCCTAGGCTCGCTCGTTGGTGAATCCTACTCCCATCTGAAAGGCACTAAACTGATTAATTGAGGTGAATTGATTAACTGAACTAAACAAATTGGCTGAACTGAATTGATTAGTTGAACTGATACTAGTGGTATTGTTTAGTAGAGCTAAACTGAGTTTACTAAGTTTCATTGACTGACATAATATACTGATATCTGAGGATTGACTGAGAGTACAGTAGTTCCTGAGATTTTACTTGAATACTGAAATCACTGAGATTACTTAACTACAGAGATTTCTGAGATTTCCTAAGTCACATGACTGACTGAGTTCTATGGATCATGGCTTGACTGAGAGTATCGTAAAAACATGACATGGCTCTAGGCACACAGCTAAATTGTCGGGAACAAGTACCCCCAAGACTCGATGGAAATAAACTGACATAGCATGGCTTACTTGAACACATGACCAATCAACACAATTCATAATTCATATGTTGAAGCACTTCATCAAACATGTCATATGCATAAGCTTGTACATACATGGGGATTCATGATATCATGCTAGTTAGGCACTTTTCCTTCATCTAGGTATTTAATCAAACATATTGTAGACATAGTACATGTAAACAACATTATACAACAAACAAACATCATGATTCATCTCTTATTTCATTATTCAAGGGTTTAGTCATAAGGTTGCATGAATCTTTAGCATTAATAATTAAACCCACGTAGAAATTCTCACCCAACATGGATTTGAATTCAATTGATCATTCTCATCATAAACAAAACAAACCCAACATGTAATTCATAAAGAAATCCATAAACTTGAATTTAGAAAAGGGATTCTTCAGTTTCATGGATGAAAGTAGTCCATGAATGAATACTATGCATACCTTAAAGCTTGATCTTGAAAGAGATTTAATGTTTCTTGAAGGTTCTTGAAGAAATCCTTAGGCTTGTTCTTGATTTTCTTGACTAGGGTTTAACCCCTTTGGAAGAGAATGTTCTTGTTCATGAGGAGAATGAGAAAATAATGGGATAATAGCCTTTTTAGGGCTTTAATACCGTGTTTAGAGTGAGGGGAAAAGACCAAAATACCACCCCCACAAAATCACCTCCCAGTTGCTGAAATTATCAGTTGACGACCAAGGCTGATAAGCCGTCAGATCTGCGATACCTCATCATCCCAGGTCATCACCTAGGAGCTGGAATTTTTAGGTTTCTATCTAAGACTAACAAAATGGGCTGATAATAGACTTGTGATAAGTCATCAGCTCATGTCGTCACTCATTTGCCAGGCCGACATGCTGGAGTAAAATAGGTATAAGTTTTTCCTCCAATATCAGATTTTGGCAAAAATTGGTATTGTTATAAAGATAATTCAATTATATATCTATTGGTAGTTCAAGAGTCCAATAATTTGTAGTATAACGAGAGATATTCTTATTTAAAGTTAACTATAGCAATATCCTTCCCAAGAATTCAATCGATAAGGAATGTTTTGATTCGTCTGATAGCTGGGAGTTATTTGAAGACTTAATACACATCTAAATTGCTCATAAAATATAAAATAACCATGATTTACTATGCATGATCTTGAAACATAGAGCTAATATTGGTTTAGATTTTTTGGGGTATTACAACTTAGCATTGGAGGAGTTTATGTATAATAACAACTATAATTCGAGTATTGATATGGCACCATTTAAGGCATTATATGGTATGAATTGTCGATCTTTGATTAGATGTTTCAATACCTTCGACGTTATACACGTGGTACTGACTTGCTTCGAGAGTCCTTGGATAAAGTCAAGGTGATTCAAAATGGGCTGAGGGAAGCTCAGAGTAGGCATAAGGCTTATGCATATCATAGACTTTGTGCCTTGAGTTTTGGAGTTGGAAACTGGGGATTCCCTTGAATATAACCCATGAAGGGTGTGGTTAGGTTCGGGAGAAAGGGAAAGATTATCCCGAGACATATTAGACCTTTTGTGATCCTTCGCACAATTGGAGATGTGGCTTATGAGTTGCCTTTCCCCTATATTTTCCATTGTTCATATAGTTTTCCATGTTTCTATATTGCGGCGTACATCCCTGATGAGTCACATGTACTTTAGTAGTTCTTTGTTTGGTTGGATGAGAGATTGACCTTCGTGGTGGAGTTCATATTCATATTAGCCAGGAATGTCACATTTTTGCGCTTTAGGGATATTACAGAAGTTAAGGTTCAGTGAGGATACCATCCAGTGGAGGAGGCTACTTAGGAGATCAACAGAGAGATACAGACCCATTATCCCCACCTATTCGAGCCTTCAGGTACACCCTAACCCTTTACTTTCATGGATAAAAGTTCTTTTAATAGTGGATAATGTAATGACCCTACAAGTCATTTTTTGTTTTTCCACACATTTTCATTGTTTAGAGATTTTCTATAGATTCCTTAAGTCATTTGTGACTTTTTGGAGCTGACAGTTTAACTACAGGCCAGTTCATTTGTTGTTTTAGAGTCAATTCCCTATTTTGAAGACTTCGTAGTATGGATTGGTTATCGAGCATAAAATTTAGTTTAACAAATTTATATTCTAATTCTAATAGTTGTATTAGATTTGTAACATCAATTTTAGGTTAGGGTTACCTTTGGTTTGGGTATTGAGTCTTTTCGAACTTATTTTGGGCTATCGATCAAAATTTAATAAAAATGACCCTTGGGTGAGGGGCGGGGCCCAAATTTCATCGAAATAACCTTTGATAGAAATACTAATGCTCCATTAAGTCTGAAATATTGAATTTGATAGGGTAATATAGTTTGTTTTCTTTTACGAGATTTTGGATAAATCCAAAGGGGTTGGTGGAAACTTGCAATCTTTCCAAGTTTCAGCTGGTGCAACTCAGTTGTTCATCTACTAAAGCAAACCTTTGGTCGCTTTAGTGGAGGCCGCTTTAGTGGACAGTCGGTCACTTAAGAGACCGTGGCTTGCTCAGTCGGGTAACTACAGCAGAAGCTAGACCACTAAAATGGTGGTCGCTTAAGCAGCAGCCCGTCTGCTTTAGCAAAAGGGCCATACCCAGTAGGTACCACTTTAGTGATACAAAGCCGCTTTAGCAGTGACCACTTAAGCGGTCAAGTGGCCGCTTAATCGGCACCTAAGAGGTCATTAAATCCCCTTTATTTTATGATTTTTCTCAAAATTCTCAAGATCTAAAACCCCTAGAGAGTGTGGGAAATTTAAAGCCTGATTATTGGGAGATCATGGGGTATTTGTGAGCTAAAAATAACCTTTTTTTAATCGAAATTCTTGTAAGTTTCCAATTAATTCTTGGTTTATTTCTAAAAATTAGTCTAAATCCCTAGTTCTTGGTGGGTTAATTTTAGAATCAATTGAGCTTGGAATTTGCCCATTCTTGAGGGTAAATGATCCTTGATCATGGAGAGATGTGTTGACAATTTCAAAAGTATGATTTCACAGCGGACCCCATATGGAATTTTGGACCCAAAGCATAAAAATGAAAAATGGGTACTGTTGTTGTCTAATTAATGCATAGATTACTATTTTAATAGTGTGTCATCATTGATGTACCAGGGTTTCAAGGAACTTTTGATGCTTAAACCAAGACAATTAAGCAAGTACTAAGATCCTTTTGTTAGATTTGATGTGTTTTTATGGTGTTTTTGTAGGGAAAGAGGTTTTGGAGCAGAGTGGGACAAAACGATGATAAAAAGTTGTAGAAGACTACTTACCGACCCACTTACCGGCAATAAGTGGTACTTTTGCCCATGGTAAGTAGGGTCATAAGTAGCAAAAGAGAAATTTTGATGTCTACTTTTTTTCTCTGGTTCTTACATAGGCACTTACCGAAAATAAGTACTACCTACTAACCGTAGGTACCCAAGGTAAGTAGTAGAAGTGAAATTCTTAAACATGATTATCTTTTCGTTGCTACTTACCTAGGTGCTTACTAAGGTAAGTACTACCTACTGGACGTAGGTACTCAAGGTAAGTAGCAGAAGTGAAATTTTGAAAGTTGATCTTTCTTACTCTGTTGCTTACCTAGGAACTTACCATAGGTAAGTACTACCTACAGGCCATAGGTACCCAAGGTAAGTAGCAAAAGTGAAATTTTGAAAGTTGATTTTCTTTCTTTGTTTTCTTTTTCTACTTACCTGGGCAATTATCAGAGGTAAGTACTACCTATGACCAGTAAGTGGGGTCGTAGATAGGTGCCGACCTAGTTTTCCTAGTTTGTTTTGGATACAATTTTTAGGGTTTTTTATGTAACTATAAATACCCTAGTGATTTATTATTATTTTTTACGCACTCTTTATATTCACAATAATATACTGATTCTAAGATTCAACTTTTGATATTAGAGTCCATTGTTCTTGGTTCTATAGTTTATTATTAGTTTGAGATTCTGGGTTTTGTTCTTAAATTATTTCAAGATTATTCATATGCTTTCTTTATCGAATTCAATTGATGTTCTTGAAAACATGAGCGGCTAAACCCCCTAACTAGGGTTGTGGGAACCCTGATGGAATAACGAAATAGAGAAAGTGCAACGTTGTTCTTGATTAATATTCTTGCAAATACTATGATCTTATTTGATGTTATTGATTTCTTAATGACTACAGATGTTAAGAACCTGCCTGTATTTGATACTTACTTTACAAAAGAGGCAGAGATTAGGAAAAGTAGATCACAACATTAATTTGAGGCTACCAACCCTTATATAATTAACTTGATACCAAAAAGGTAATGGTTAATCAAGGATCCAGGATAAGGTTTTGTAAGGTGACATTTTGATACTCATAAGATAAAGAGTGAAATTCATCAAAGTCGTTCATAAGATGATTGGTGATACATATCTCATAGATTTTGTATGCAAGATATTGGGATAGTTTAGTGAAGTACAATAATTCTATGGAGTTAGGAAGTCAGGGGGAACACAGTCCTAGTATTCATTTTATTTTGATTTCAACCAAAGCAACCAATATTCGTTACTCTTGATATTGTTCTCACAAAATTTTCCTATTTACTTTTTTGTAATTTTTTGACCACTTCAGTAAATTCCTAAGAGATATTCAGTCTATTCTATGTGGGTATGACCCTAACCTTTGTTGGATTATATATTTGACAGCAATCGTGTTGTACTTTCTTTGGAGGTATAATTGGGCAATATTAAACTTTGGCATCATTGCCCATGAATACGGTTGCGAATTGATTAATTAAAGTTGTTGAGGTTGTTGGTTTTCATTTATTTCTAAGGCGTACATTAGTGTATTACCAATACTAGGAGTCTAGGAAATCCCTTAATCCCACCTTATCCAGAGCTTGAAAGAACCTTACGTCAAAATCATAGGATGTCAAACACGATCATGATTCTCGTAATGAGTATCCTTATGAAGATCCACTTGCTTTGTATCTTCTATCTCTATATAGTGTTTAAGAGATAGCTAAGGAAACCACTGCTCATTTATTTGATAAAGAGTAAAGGGAGATTTTTACCCATTATGCAGCACAAGAAGCCAGAATAAGACAGAAAGATGAGCCTCAAGCAGAACTTGACAGAGCTAGGAGAGAGAGATTTTAACCACCCTCAGCCTTCTAGTACATGCCAGCATATGATGATCCATGGGAAGAGTTGGGGTACATTGTATTTATTAAGATAGGAGCTATCATTCCTCGTGATTTTTTCAAAGAAGTGAGGTTAAATATTAAGAATGCTATGATTCATCTATTCAATCTGAAGGGTGCATTTGCTAGTTTGTTGACTGATGATGCAAACATACACATCATAAACTTTATAGGGATTTATATTTCATATAATTTACCTAGCGTGAGTTAGGAAGTTTTGAGACTCAGTTTGTTCCCATTATCTCTGATGGGTGAAGAGACATTATGGCTAGGGAAACTACCTCATGGTCCATCATTAATTAGAATGAGTCGCAGAAATAGTTCTTAGACCGATTCTTCCCACATTCTAGAATGTTCCAGTTGAAGGATGAGATTTATAATTTCATGCAATTGTATTTTAAACTATTATGAGGCATTGTTGAGGTTTAGGAAAAAGTTGATGATGGTGCGCAATCACAGGATTTTGGGGAGGAATTTTCCTGAAATATCTTATTGAGCCTTAAATGCAAATACCAAAGTTGTAAATACTATTACTAGTGGAGCTTTTATGATCCTGGGTTGGGAGTTAGCATAAAAAATCTTAGACTAGGTCTCTATTACCAACCGAGGATGGCATACTCGAGAGGCAGAAAGAGGAATCAATACTTATGCTATTGGTTCTTCCAACGAGCAAAAAATTAAAGATGATATAGTGGCTCAAGAGGTTGCATATCTGAGGATAGAGATTGGGTTGTTAACTAAGCAATTTGCGACTTTGAGTTTAGAAAAGGTGAATGTTATAGGCGCACAAGGTAAATCTCTTAACCTATATGATTTAGCTATTGAGGACGAGGTGAAGTACCTAGATACATGGGTGGTGGGTTTTTGAGTCAAGGACGAAGATTCAAATCAAGACACTTGTCATTTGAGGAAAGGGAATCAAGGTCGTAACTATTATAAGGACATATATGGAGATCGGAGCAGAAAGAGAGACGGCGACCGGAGATGAAAAGATGACTATAAGGAGAAAGGCGGTGCATATGTTCCATCGAGGAACTATGATATTTATTAAGGATAGAACTAATGCTTTCTAAGTTGGTGAAGGGTTTAGAGAATCAAGAGAATTGTCTTACAGAGACTAAGGAAGACATATCATGATTGACCCATAAAGTAGAATTGCATGCCGCCGTGATTAAGCTGCTTGAGTAGCAGTTTGGTTAGATATCGACATCATTTAATCAGCAGAATCAGGCACTCTTTTGAGCAATATTGTGTAAATTTTAAAGAATGATGGTTATTATTTAGCTATTACTACTCAGAGCAGTAAGGGCATTATCGATCTAACCATGTATGCGATTAATAATGTGAGCAATAATCTTATGGATGTTGATGATGCACCCGAAGTGGAATCAAAAAGGTTGGTGATTAGTGGTGAGTCATCATAAAAATAATGCGTGTGGCGAAACTAGATGAGAAAAATAAAGGCAAGGGTAAGGAGGAATAACCAGTCTTGAAGCCTATTCCATGACCTCCCCCACTCTTTCCTCAAACGTTGAAACAAAAAAAAAGAAAGAAGAGAGTATAAGAAGTTTATTGCTATAATGATGAAGTTGACTATGAACATACCTCTTCTTGAGGCTCTTAAGCAGACGCTAGGCTATGAAAAATTTATGAAGGACTTGGTGACAAAGAAGAGAATTTTTAGTTATGAAGATACTAGTGGTTTGCATAATTATAGTACGATTACATCTCGATCACTTTTTCAAAAGAAAGGTGAGCCCAGTGCCTTCATAATTCCTTAAACGATTGGGTTATCCAGATTTTCTAGAGTTATGTGTCACATGGGTGCAAATATTGACATGACTCTACTAAAAGTGTTCAAATAATTAGGCTTGATACCTCCCGAACCAATGAGGATGCGGTTATTAATGGCAGATTGTACGATAAAAAATCCTGTATGCATATCGTTTGATGTTTTAGTAAATGTGGACAACTTTATCCTTCTGGACGACTTTGTTGTCTTTGATTGTGAAGTTAATTTTAAGATGCCCATAATTTTGGGGAGATCATATTCGGCCATGGGTAGAGAATTGATGGATATGAAAAAAGGTGAGCTTAAATTCAGGCTTAATGATGAGGAAGTCATGTTCAATGTTCACAGAACCATAAAGCATCTGATTGACATGAGGGTGCTTTTGGTAATAAACTATGTTGATGATCCTAGAGGCCTGCCTTTTGGCTACCTTGATGAAGTCTGAGTAATCAAGGTACCTACGTCATGTCGCAATGTTAAATCAGGCGATGCTTTGGAGGCAACAGAAGGTATATTATTATTTTTGCATTTGTGATGATTTGGGTTAGTGAAATAAATGTCAAATCTACATAGCTAAGGTGACAAAGGTATGTTCCTAACCCTTTTACTTTATAGCTACCCAATGCATTTGAGATTGTATGTCTATTCAACAGAGGTGGGGCTACCTGTGGGTCTAGATGTCCTCTTGGGGTTGTTGTTGTTGTGTCTCCTTTTCTTGGAGTATGTTCTTAGTATAGCCAACATATTTAGGTCATTTTGTGTTTGTGTTGTATATATTTTATGTTTTGTTTGTGTTTAATTAAGAGAAAAATAAAGAACCTAAGGATAGTTGATGTATTTTGTTTAGTTTTAAGTGTTTTAAGAAAAATGATACCCCTCCAAAAAGTTTTTATGTACTGTGTGGTGTGTTTGTTTGTAAGTGCGACTATTGTGAATCTTATTGTGGCATTAGGATTAGGGACAAAATAATCATAGCTTAGCATTTTCATGAATTAGATATGTAGTAGTTGGTAATACGACCCTATGTCATGTATGTGTGAGATACTTATAATTGGTAATACAATCCTGTCTCATGTGTGTGATAGATACTTACCTAGTTACCTTTGAGCATTTAATCCATATCTTGCCTAGTTAGTCTTGCCTAGGTTGTAGGATAGTTGGTTAGGACATGATCATAGGTCATTCTTGATTTAGTCCACTCTTAACCTAAATAACCAACCAAATATGAAAAAGTATCCCTTGATCCCTGATTTAAGCCTACATAGACCTATTTTCTTATTTTCACCTTTCACCTTCCTAGTTGAGTTACAACAAACTTGTTTTGGCATTGGTCCCCCCATGGACATTGTATACCTTAACTTAGGCACACTGTCTAAGTTGGGGTGGATATAATAGGGTTGCATAGTTGAAATTGAGTATGAAGAAGGATTTAAATAATATAAAATATGGTAAAAAAAGAATTAAAAAAATGGCACCAAACCTCAATAAGAAATAAAAGAGAAAAGGGAGAAATAAGGGATAAATAAAAAATAAAAAAGTGATTGAGAAGTGGACCCCAAATGTAATTGTAGTGTCAAGGAAGGTTAGTCACTAAGAACCAAATATACCATACCAGGCCCTAATCCTACATTACAAGTTGAATAAAGTCCTATAGTGACCTAGTCCGACTGTCCAAAAAACTTAGGTCAAGAAATAAGGACAAGCCTATGGTATTCTATGCACATTGATTGGAACTACTTTTAAGAGTGTGAGTTTCTTGATATCGTTCCTATATTGACATGCATGATTATACTATGAGAGATAGGACTTCTTTCTATGAGGGTACATGGTTTGTATTGCTAGTTGTTTATCTATTCAAGTACTGTATATTGCTATTTGCTCGATTATTTGTTGATAATGTAATGTCATAGCTTGATTCCTTTATGTCGGATTGTTGTGCTACATAGATCCACACTAAAAAGTTATAAATAGGAGAGGATAATATTTTTTAGTTGAAATTGAGTTGACTATCGTAGGTTCCATAGATTTCTCTTGGTTAAGAATCGTGTTGTTTTGTTATTATGTTTGTTGCCTAAGGACATACAAACGTTCTAAGTTGAGGGCTTTGATATGTCATTGTTTCATGAAACTTTCAATGCTTAAAACAAGGAAATTATGCAAGTACTTAGGTCATTTTGTTAGATGTGATGTGTTTTTATGGTGGTTTTGCAAGGAAATGGGTTTTGGTGCAGAGTAGGAGAAAAAAAATGATGAAAAATCATAGAAGACTACTTACTGACCCACTTACCGGTCGTAAGTGGTACTTACATCCATGGTAAGTGGGGTTGTAAGTAGCAGAAGAAAAACTTTGAAGCTTACTATTTTTGCTCTGCCACTTACCTAGGCATTTACCGGAGGTAAGTGCTATCTACTGGTTGTAGGTACCAAAGGTGAGTAGCAAAAGTGAAATTCTGAAACTTGATTTGTTTTTTTGCTTTGCTACTTACCTAGGCACTTACCATAGGTAAGTACTACCTACTGGTCGTAAGTACCCAAGGTAAGTAGCAGAAGGGAAATTCTAAAAGTTAATATTTTTTGTTTATTTTTTGCTACTTACCTAGGAACTTACCAGAGGTAAGTACTACCTACGGCCAATAAGTAGGGTCGTAGGTAGGTGCCGACCTAGTTTTCCTAGTTTGTTTTGGGTCAAATTTTTAGGGTTTCTGATGTAACTATAAATACCCCATTGATGTATTATTATTTTGTTTTATTCACTCTTTATATTCACAATAATATATTGATTCTGAGATTCTACTTTTGATCTTAGGGTCCATTATTCTTGATTTTATGATTGATTATTGATTTGAGATTCTGGGTTTTGTTCTTAAATTATTGTAAGATTATTCATATTCTTTGTTTATTGAATTAAAGGATGTTCTTGCAAACATGAGTGGCTAAACCACCTAACTAGTGTTGTGAGAACCCTGATGGAACAATGAAGCAGAAGAAGTGCGAAGTCATCCTTGATCAATATTCTTGCATGTATTGTGATCTTCTTTAGTGTGATTTCTTTCTTAATGATTGTAGACGTTAAGAACTTGCCTGTATTTGATATTTACTTCATAAGATAGGTAGAGATTAGGAAAAAATAGATTACAACAGTAATTTGAGGCTACCAACCCTCATCTATGATGAGTCATGAGAATTTATGATGAATATTGATGATTTATGGGATTTTACTTATGTTTTCCTCTCTATAATATTATGAGAAGTATGGATAATAAAATTCAAACCATGTGAGTCTTCATTTTCCGTATGCATGTTTTATGAAATCAAAGATATTATTCAAATTATTGCGTTCACCCCCACATATTCAGTTTCTTATGAGGAGTCATGGTGAGTTATGTAACTACTTCCCACGGTTTCTGTGTTAGTATAAATCTTCAGGAGTTAGGGGTGTGAGTGTATTCGATTGATCAGTGTTGGTATCCTGTGATTCAGTAATGCAGTACCCCAGTATAGTAGTGAGTTCCGAGGACAGTAAAGTCGTATTCGAGCTGTGGTATCTGGAGTCGTTATAATTGTTATAGTGATTGTGAACTGTGCATTCATATATGTGTACTCGTTCGTTATTCTCATGATTATTATGTTGATTAAATGTTCATGCATGAGCCCTTGCATTTAGCCTTCCCTACTTGCATACTCAGTATATCTTAGTACTACGTATTCGCACTATGGTGTTCTTTTATTTTGGGGCACCATAGGTTCAGAGGAGTGAAACTTGGAGCATCTTAGAAGTCACTTGTATAGCATCAGTGGGTGCAGCAGTGAGTCCTCATCATCCGAGGATGTTGTTATTCAGTATTTGATTTTAGTAGACGGAGTTAGTTGGGGGAATTGTCCCTTCAACTCCACAGTTCAGGCAGTGTAGAGGCTTTTCAGACAAATGTATTAGTGTGTGGCTTAAGGTATTGTATATTTCTAGATGTTTGAACCTTATGGCAAGTGTTAGCTAGTTTTCGCATGTATTTTATTATATTATGCAGTGAACAGGTACAGATATCAGAAAAAAGGTTAGCTTGTGGTCCTTCGGGATCATAAGCACCGTATGACGTTCCGGCTCACGGAATTGGGGCGTTACAAAATTCATAAAAGATATCGGCCTATTCCTTATGGGTTTGACTCCAATCTTTGTTGGGTTATATATTTGACAGTGAACGCATTATACTTTCTTTGGGGGCATAATTTAAGTGACATTAATTTGTGGAAAGCTTCTCGAAAGGGGAAATCATCAATTTACTAGATTTAATACGGCTTTTTTCGACAACCAGGTAGGCTTACCCTTCTCTTAGATTGGGAGTAATTACAGTATTGATATAATATTATGATAGTTTGGATTGGGAATTAGGTCTTCAAAGTATATTTATTATAATTTGGATTACTTAGCTGATTAAGAAATCATAATTAGGAATAATTGACTTAAATGTTTGTTTTTCAGGTAGAATTGCTATCTTAGAACCCAATGTGGATTACTTAGTATCCTGTGGTGAGATTTGATACCTTAGACTATTTTGGGATAGAATTTTACTTAGAACAAATTCTCGAGGATTAGAAGCGGACCTCAGGCCCACCTTACATCAAGATTACTATTGCTTAGTTCCTTGTAGATTTATAGGCCTTTATATGTTACCTTGATGTCATTCTTGAGTGTTAGGAGATATTAGATATCTGATGGCTATTTTAGAACTGTGTTGGGGAGATGATGAGTTTTGGTTCAAGTTCGATGACTTATGATATTACGACCAGGTCGATTCGGGCATTATTAACGCTTTTATTTTTAGTTCAAGTTCGGTATCCATGATAGTAGTTTAAATTTAAGTCCTGCATATAAGATACTAGTTTCATTTCAAGTCCGACATTGAGAGGTTATTATGACGGTTCTAGAATCGATTTGAGTCCGACGTTTTTTTGTATGGAAAGATCCACAGTTATAGTTTTGAGATATGGATAGCTGGTATAATTACTGTTATGATTTCTTCATGATTACATCCATCAGACTTATGGGGGCCCATCTATGTAGAGATAGCTATGTGTTCTATTATTATTGTTATTCTGGATGTTTACTTTCAGTAATTAGAGCAGTATTTTAGGTTTGGCCTTTTTCCTTGACCGAACTTATTTATATCATATTTTTATCATATTGATATTATGATTTAGCTTGGTCAGACGGTGATGCCTATTGAGTACCCGTGATTTTGGTACTCATACAACCCGTCTATAATTTTTTTGTGCAGATCCGAGTACTAGCTACCACTATTAACGTTGTGAGTTTATTGGTCAGGGTTTGGAGATAGGGTGATCTCTTGAAGTCGAAGTTGACCTTTTCCCCATCTTCTGTTTTGATACTCTTTCTAATTTTGAGACTATTGTATATTGACTTTGAGAGTACTCATATTTTTTTAGATTAGAGGCTCTTGTACCGACCTTTCTAGGTCGTAGGATGATATTACTTCTCCTTTATTTCACTTTCGTCATATTATTATTTTATTATTTATTGTGTGTACTCCATTTACTTGCATATTTTCAGGATTTATGCCCTTTTCTATCAATTAGCCCATTATTCATGTTCTGAGCTACGTTTGGTGTACCTACTGGTAGGGTAAAGTAGGTGCCATCATGACTTGAGAAATTGGGTCATGAAAAATCTCTTCTAACTCAAACTTTGCACGTGCATCATATTATGCCTCCACACAAAGGTTCCGAACACCCATGACAGGCCAGGGATAAAAACCCTCAGGTGCTGCCAGTTCCACCTTAGGTCGATGTTAATAATGCTAAATTTTGAAGTGTTATCTAGATATTTGTCCAGGATGACAACCCAAATTAATCGAACATGAAGTAGCACCTAAAGGTCCTCACGGTGTTCCAGACACTACTAGGATCCGCAACTTCTCAGGATAAATCCACCTAATTTCTTTGGGTTAAAGTTAGATAAAGATGCCAAGATCTTTATTGATGAGGTTTAGAGAAGTATGATATGTGTAAATGATGTTTAAGGTGTTGATCTTGATGTTAACCAACTTAAGGATATTTCTAGAACTTAGTTTGACCAGTGAAAGAAAGTTAGGAGTGATGGTGTTGTATTTCCAGGCTGAGCTATGTTTGAGGAAACTTTATTGGGCGGTTCTTTCTTTAAAAGTTGAGGGAGGAAAAGAACTAAGATTTCTTCACTCTAGAGTAAGGTTCTATTATTATGAGAGAGTACAGCCTCAAGTTCACTCAGTTGTCTCATTATTCTCCAAAGATGGTTACTAATATGAGGAACAGGATGAGTTTTTTGTTCATGGACTTTCCCACCTTTCAGCTGAAGGGTAAAATAGTTATGTTGATTGGTGATATGGATATTCCCATGCTTACAATTCATATTTAGTAAGTTGAGGAGGACAAGTTGAAGGAGGACTTTCATAGGCTAGTACATCAGGCAATAAGTTTACTCAGCAAAGAATCGATAATAAGAATCTATCATCCTTTCAGAAGAGGTCATCTGACCAACACCATCATCAGCCAGTACACCTGAATCTTGGTCTAGATATGATCAATAGGTTAGAACATTGCAATCTCGAGATAGTATTGGTAAAGGATTACAACTTACCTTACTTGTAATACATATGATAAAAATCATGCCCATGAGTGTTTGTATTAAAAGGATGGGTTCTATAAATGTGGCCAGATAGATGATGAAGTAGCTCCATCAGGCCAAAATGTTCATAAAGGAACCTCTTAAGGTGAAGGCTGTAGTGAGAACCATTTTTGTACTTTGTCTTCTCATCAGGTTCATGAGACTTACCTCGGTCGTTAGTGGTATGTTAAAAGTTTTCTCTCTTGATGTTTATGCCTTGTTAAATTTAAAAGCTACTTTGTCCTTTATCACTCCTTACATTGCGATAAATTTTGGAGTCAGTCCCGAACAACTCCTAGATCCCTTCTCTATTTGCAATCATTAGTAAGTGGAAATAGTAGTCCAAGAACTAAACTGAAATAGATAAAATCAAGTGTGATGACTAAAAAAGTGAGGCCCTTGAAATCCATTATTGTATAGCTTGAGCACCTAATGACAGTAACTTTTTTCTCAATAGCTCTACTAATTTATAGACACCATGTAGCACTTTGAAGTATGTTTTTTCCTGCAAATTTGTAGTTCCTATGACTACCTGTAATGGATTATTTTGTTGCTCAAAAGTATTGTGAGAATGTCATTTTAAATTTTGAAAAATTGCTCATTGTTTTACCTATGGTCACCTATAATGGATGAATTTTTCTAGAAGAATGTTATTATGGCTCAAAAGCTCATGTTTTGGGTCAAAACTGGGTCTTGAAAGGGTCTGAGTCTAAGGACATTGGTTAGGGTTCGGTCAAGTGTCTTTTCTTCTAGGTCTCAAGTTGAGAGTCAAACCCAAAAGCTCGATCCCCGACAGATAATAGGGGAGGTGGGATGTTGTGGAGGAAAGTTGACCATTCAAAAAAAGGGTCAAGTTGGGCGGGTCATGACCCAACCCATTTTTAGCTCATTTCATGAGCCCAAGAAGCTTTTGGCTGATTTGAACCCAACTCATTTATTAATGCAACCCATTTTAATTTGCCCAATTTTAGCCTAACCCATTTATTTGTCATCCCTACGTAAAAGTGTGTTTTGTTTTGAAGAGAAGATGACGAGAATTGAATTCAGTCATTGAAGTAATCACTAACAACTTTGCCAATTGAGATCAGACTATAGATTTCAAAATTAATAATTTTAAATGGTTCGTCTAGGAAAATTTATAAAATTGAAACCCATCTAAATTACTTTTCTTCGCTCTTTTCTATTCTATAGTTAGATTGAATGAGTGTGAGTAGGTATGGCTGAAATTGATTGAAAATAGTCAGACAATGATATATAAAAACTGAAGGAAGATAAAAAGTGATTTGGACTAGTTAAGAGTTAAAAACAAAAATCAGACCTGAAAATACTAATGTTACGTGTGTATATCAGCGTATCTATCATACGCACAATCTTCATTGACATCATTGCAACATATGTAATATCACACTATTTATCGTGTATATCAGTTACATCATACATACGGATTTTCATGAACATCATGTGTATATCATATTGTATATCATATATAGCAATATATAGATATATGTCACATTTCTGTGTATACAAATGTACATGATATACAAAAGATAAACTAATATGTAACATATATCTATATCTATCTATATTATATTGAAAGTGTGAATGTCCTTATAAATGTTTTTTAAACTTTTGGCCCTTCATTAAAACACTTCGCAATAGACAAATAGGTAAAATATAGTCCCAGACCTTTATATTTTTATTTGTATGAACGCATAATTATAGGATCTTCGTTCTATTTGGACTATTTATACTTGTGATTCATGTATGTTGATGTCTAGAAACAACTTCTCTGCCTCCTTGAGGTAGCGATAAAAGTCTATCTACACCTCGAGGTAGGGGTAAAAATTTGTGTACCTTCTACCCTCCTTAGACCCCCTTCTAGGTCTACTCTAAGTCTTTTGTTGTTGTATTTATGTTTTCTGATGTAATTTTATATCAAGGCATAGTCGGGACCTTCATGTAATATTTTCATTTGTGTAGAGTCGCGCCCTTCATGTAATGTATTCTTAGACCTTATTAATATATGGTGTATTCTTGGAAGAGGTTGCTTCCATAGAGATAAGCAACTTTTAGTTGAAGAGTTAATTGAATTATGTTACATTTACATGGATATGATGGAAACCACTGCAGAAAAAAATATCTACCAGAATAGCTACCTATTTCAAGAAATTAACATCAACATTAATCCATTCTTAGCTTACCACTGTCCTGGTATGAAAACGAGTTCTCTTCTTTTGTTTTCATCGAATGTTAGACTATTTAATTCAAGTTATTTTCACTGACACATGTTGTCTAGGGGTCAACAGAGTGGGAGAGGAACTATGAATTTTTAGGTTAAAATTCTAAATGGGGCAAAAAACACTAGGTGATGTTTTCTTATCTTGTCAAACTTTGGTGGACAAGTTACTTATAACTTGTGTTTGTGGGAGGTATAGATACAGGATATTTAGTTGAGGTGCATTGTCATAAAAAAGAAAAAAATAGCGTTATTTTCATGTCACGTGATACTGAAAGTACTATTTTTTCTTAGAGGTGCCCACAACTTTTTCCTTCCATGCTTTTGGAGACATTTCTCAATAGATATCTAGGAGCTGATGTTCTACTCAATTTTCCTATATTTGTTTTATAGAAGTTGACATTATATTTTAGAGGAAGGATAATAAATAATTTTACAATTGTGTTTAAAATAAATAATTATTTCCGCTCCTTTCTTTTCTTTGAGTTTCACAAACTAATAACATAGAGAAAATTACATGGTGGAAATTCATAATAACATCAGCTATGATCTCCAACATTATAGCTAAAGTTGCTTTCCAAATGATTTTAGTTTCTTCTGAAACTATTAGGATCCAGATACTCTTTTCCAATTGAAATCTAACTAAAGAATATATATCAGTTAATATGGGTATTATAGTAAAATATGCACTGCACTTATTATTTTGTAAGAGATGTATGTGAAGTTTGCCTTTATATAACGAGGCAAAAGGTTCACTGTCATTTCTTTCAAGGACCTACACAAGTTCATTAGTTCATTACTAGGTCAACAAGTGGTACCATTAATATTGTTAATTCTAGAGTTTCCTACTTTATAGTTCTACTTTTTAATATAGAGAATTTTTATAAAAATGAAAAAGAACAAACGTGCAACGCACTCTCCCATAGATGTGTGTATGTATACATGAGGATATACAGGGTTAAATTGGGGGATACATAGATGGAACAATCTTTGACCTCAAGTTTTCTTAGAAAACAAGTTGATTTCTTATCTATTTGCCAGTGTTTCATAAATAAACAAAAAAAATATTTTCTCAAAAACATTTATATGTAATCTTAGCTTAAAAAAATAGAGTTGGGACTCGATGGGGTGTGAAGCCTCAGGGTGGCGGGGTGGGATGGTCAAGGGGTAGGGGTTGGAGGCATTAGGTGGGTGGGAGGATACAATACATAGAGAACGTCACTTACATTACTTGTTTTCACTACTTCCATCAAGGAAGTCATTTTCCTCTTTTTTAAGAACTTGTTTTCCTAGAGAATAGTTTCGAAAGATTTTGTTAACCAAAGATGGAAAAATAAGAAAACATTTTCTTAAAAATGTGTTCCTCCGTACCAAACACACCCTAAATTTGAAAATGAAAAACTTCAAATCCTTCTAGCAATTTATGAATGCATTACAATTATATGACTTACCTAATGAAATATAAAATCTGAAGTTGAGCTATTCATGTGGCTCAACACATTTTCATATCAAAACAACCAGAACTGCTGCTTAAATAGAACTTCTCAGTGAACTATATAGCCAAACCAGAGATCAAATTCACTATACTAATAAACATTAAAGTTGTACTAGAAATACATCAAAAATTGAGGCACATATACAAGAAAAATGCTTAATTTAAATCAGCTATAGTTGGAGTCTATATGTAGGAATTGCCATTAGATGTTTTTCTCTATAAGTTACCACTCCAAATTGCTCAGTCATGTCCAGATCACTAGGCGGAATACCATTTGGAAGTTCCCAATTAAAGCAGTGCACCAATTGCGCTACCACAAGGCGAACAATTATGATTCCCAACTGCATTCCAAGGCAACTTCTTCTACCAGACCCAAATGGTAGAAGTTGAAAGTCGTGTCCACGAAGATCTACACTGCTCCCAACAAATCTTTCTGGCAAAAACTTGTCTGGTTCAGGCCAGGCATTAGGATCCCTTTGGGCTGCGTATACATTGACAATAACTCTCGACCCCTTTTGCACGAAGAAGCCATCGACAACACAGTCTTCTATATAGTCATGAATCAGCAACGGTGCAGCAGAATGCAACCTGAGTGCTTCTTTGATCACCATGTCTAAGTAACTTAAATTCTTCAGGTCTGATTCTTCTACCATTCTATCAATTCCTACAACTTCTTCCAACTCTTTTTGTAGTTTCTTCATGACATGAGGATGCCTTAGTAGCTCAGTGAGTATCCATTCTACTGATGTTGCTGAAGTGTCCATTGAAGCCATAAGCATATCCTGCAACCCAAAATTTGTGACCACAAAAGTGAGTTGTACAACGACACTCCCCTCAGGAGCAATAGTTGATAACTAGCGTAAAGCTGGTAATTAATGATGAAACTTTACAAAACAGACAGCTAACGTTGTAAAAATACTAGTGTAATCTTACAAGTGGGGTCTGGGGAAGGTAGAACCCCTGGCTCAACGAAAAACATATCGAAGCGGATACTAAAGAAAAGCATGGCAAAATATTCTGAAAAAAATTAAAAGAACCGTAACATATATAAATGCAAATGCCAGAATTTGTTATTGCTGCTAACTTAATGACCAATATCAATGAAATTACATACCAATAGGACAGCTTTGACATGGCTTCGATCGAACTTGAATCCAGCTTCACCAGATTGCATAATGTCCATCATGGTGTCTACAAAATCCTTAGTTTCCCGCTGTTCCTTAGACTGAGCATGTCCAATAATCTTCTCAAGAAATTCATCAAAAACCCTGGAAAGTGCCTTTAGCCTATCAGTAATTCCCTGGAGGTCCAAAACACCAAGATAAGGAAAGAAATCACCAAGATTTGGTGTTGCTGCCAGATGTACAACTTCTTGACCTATAGATTTAAAACCCCTTTTGTTCAAATTAGGGGTGTTTACAGTTTGGTTTTTAACCAAACCAAACCGATTAAAAAAACCGATATTTGGTTAGGTTTGATTTGGTTTTGAATTTTAAAAAACCGAAACTAATATGGTTTGGTTTGGTTTAGTTTTACTCTAAAATAACCGACAAAATAACCAAACCGAATCAATATATATATATATATATATATATATATTAGAATTATTTATATATTATTCATAAATACAATCTAAATATTTGTTACATTTTATATTTTAATCATGATTTAACTTTAGTCGTAACACATTCAGTCATATGTCTTCATCCAATTGACAGTACCTTATGAGATTCTAAATGAATTTCTCATTTTGAATGACAAATGATACTAATTGTGAAAATAATATCTTGTTGTATATTAAATTTTACAGCTGAGATTCATTAGACTATAGACACTCAGTAATTTTAACTTTCTTTTTGAACCTTGTTGAGCAAGAAGTTTATGTGTTCACCTTTTGGGGTTTATAATATCATTCTGTTAAATATTGTTTTTTAATATTTTCTTAGAAGTATTCATATGGTGTTGTCATGGCTTTGCGGAAGTATAACACTCAGTTGACATCATAGTTTCAAGGTTGATATACAACACTCAATTGACATATCATATATTATATTGGATTTGCTTTTTAAATTTTCAACTTTTATCATTAGCTAAAGTTATAAACCGAAAAAATCGAACCAAACCGAACTAAACCGACAAGAACCAAACCGATGATTATTTTTTTATTTGGTTTGGTTTGGTTTGGTTTGGTTTTAGAAATTTTAAAACCAACTAAGTTGGTTTGGTTATGGTTTTGACCAATAACCGACCCAAACCGACCCATGAACACCCCTAGTTCAAATCCTCATCCATAAACTTTTTTCCAAAAACCATTACGCAACTCAAATTTGCATTCAATGATGAAACTTTAGCACTAAGATCAACATGTTCTTGATCAACAGCCTGTTTGATTGTCTTAACCAAATAGGAAACTTCCACTGCTAAAAAAATGCCAAAAAGCGACGGCCAACGTCATTTTTTTGGTCAAAAGCGATGGAAATCCGTCGCTTTTCTTTTCGTCTCAAAAAGGGGTGTTGGTTTTTGAAAACGATGGTCTGCATCGCTTTTTTTTCTACGAACAACGTTACTTTTAGGGAGAAAAATATTTTTACTTATTTTTTTAAAAAGTGACGTTGTGCGTCGATTTTTGTTCTTCAGTGAAGAACACATGATGAACAAAAAGTGATGATGTGCGTCGTTTTTTGTTCATCATGTGAAGAACACATGATGAACAAAAAATGACGGACATCGTCGATTTATTGAAAAAAAAAGTTTTTTTTAGAAATATTGACACAATCCGTCGTAATTTGCGAAAAATAAAATATTTTTTTAAAAAGCGAGGTTGGTCGTTGCTTTTTGTTCTTCATAATAAATAAAAAGCGACGGCCATCGTCGTTAATATTTAAAAAAAATTACCGATTTAAAAAGCGATGCAAAGCGTCACATTTCTGGAAATATATTTTAAAAAAACGACGGCCAAAAGAGACCCTGTCCGTCGCTTTTTTGCATTTTTTTTGGAATGCAAATATTTGCATTTTCTATATCCCACCTGCCAAATAAATACAGTTTAATAGATATGTCATGCAACAGACACTACTAATCATACAAATAACTAAATCATCAAAATATTTAAGTAATTCAAATCATCAACGCTTCAACAACATCCAAAACACTAATCCAATATTCAAAAACAATTAACAGGTAATTCAAAAATATTCAAAACACGTAAGTCTTTAAGCTTCTTAATTCAAAAGTTAAAAGTTAAGTTCAAACATTAATGTCTAAAAAAAATCTAGAAGCAAATCCAACTAACACTAAGGAGTAGGGTCAACAAACTCATCACTTTTTGTTTCTTCTTTGCTACTTGAATCAGGAGATGGAGAACGGCGACGACGGCGACTCATGCTAACAACTTGTTTCTTGAGTTCCTAGACAATCTTGCTCATGAGTTCATTTTAAGCAACAGACTGTGCGAAGGTACGTGAAAGATCTGTAATATGCTGTGAGATAGCAACAAGTTGAACACCGTCAATCGCCTCAGCCTAGCGCGAGGAACCAATACCAGCTCATCCAGCACGAAGACATTGTAACTCATTTCGAGAACCAAATCCATAGGTTTTCCCCCTTTTTCTTCCTCCCGCCACTTTTTCGATCCAAATTTTATTTGATTCCTTCTGTGTAGGCTTGGTTAAACCAAATTCAGACAAGTAGCATATAAATTCATTCTGCATATTAAAAAAAGACACATTAGTAAATTTTACTGAATTTTAAAAAAGACAAGGATAGGAAAAAATGTTATGTTTCATGTTCTTCCCAATAACATTAAGAGTCAAAACAAGCACTAAAGCACAAATCTAAAAGTTGATTGTGGAATTGGACAGTAACATAAATACAATGCATATAAGATCCCTACAGATCGGCTAGTAGGAACCTTTGGAAGAATAGTATTAAGTAAAAGTGTTCTGATAACTGATAAAATATCTCTAGCAAGTGATGGTCCAGGTAAATTCCTTATACAAATAACAAGGTGGTTGTGTTCTGTAAGGCCGTATATATAACGAGAAGATGTTTAGTCTTCTTCCTAGCTATTTTCAGGTTGAAACTCCCCCTGAGATATGTAGGAACATGTACTTAGCTAAGAGACTATTCTATAAGCATTTTTGTGCAAGAGGAAAAAAGTAAAAACAAACCTTCTTCTGTGGTTTTTAATCATGAAACTGGAAATAACTTCAAATATTTAGTGTATGTTGCCAGCATTTCTAGGAAGTCAGAACTCTTTAATATTGATTACTATGATGTACCTACTGGTATTAATCAAGTCAACCAAGTAGGCATATTATAGTTTCTTTTCTTTTTATAACTGTGGTTTTCGGACCAGCTTGCGTGCACCCTGACTAATTCCACGGTATACATGCCACGTCCCGCCAGTAACAGACATATTATAGTTTCAAAATGCAAGTTTTTTAGGTTTTTACCTTTATGCACCTAACCCAGTTTTTCTGGTATTTGACTCTTATGTACCTAAGACAGAACATTTCCTTTTTTGCATTTGATATGCAGGCAGTTGAAGAAATATATAAGGTTTCTTCAATATCACTCAGTCCAAATTTACCTGGACAGATATTTGTAAGTCAATAGTTGCATGTCTCCTCCGGATAATGTTATGTGCTTTAAATTAGCAACATCACTTTCTATTCCAATCAGCTTAGTAATGTCCTATTCATTTGGGTCTTACAAATAGGACTAATGCTGAACCCCCCTAAACCTGGAGATGTCTCATATGACTAATATGTCAGAGAAAGGTATAACTGCTAACAAGCCCATGAAATTCTTGAACTTTTTTTATGAATGACAAATTGGCACAAAAAGAAAAAATTCTTTTTTCTTCAATGGGGTTCTGGATATGTACTTTAA
Source organism: Capsicum annuum (assembly GCF_002878395.1). NCBI lineage: Eukaryota > Viridiplantae > Streptophyta > Magnoliopsida > Solanales > Solanaceae > Capsicum > Capsicum annuum. The sequence continues at coordinate 121,872,047 of NC_061122.1, read as the reverse complement.
AACTACGTGGTCCCTGAGTATCTTCTATCTAACTAACAAGTTCTAAGAAAGCTTAAAGTATGTCACTGGTTCGACCATGCCATAGATAAATACCTGCCATAAGTAAAGGGTAGAAGAGTGGATCCATTATCTATCAGGTTTCAAACCTTTTGCTACAAGTCCTTGGGAATTTCTCAGTAATCAAAAAAGGAAAAAAAAAAAAAGCTTAAAGCTATAAATACATCTATGACTTTATCACCCATTAGTATGAGAATATTCAAATAAGCAGAACCATTAGAATTTGTCTCATCTTTTATGGACGTTTTTTCGTAGGATAACTTGCCAATGAGAGTCAAAAGGGAGTTGTGAGTTGAAAATAAGTTGCTTACTCTAGGGAAATGCATGCTTGTAATCAATATCTGACCTCTTATGGAAATATATATCCTATAAGAAAACCGTGTTAAGGATGAGAATTGATATATAGATATTGCAACTTCTTACCCAACACGTGAACTAATGCAAGCCCTAGATTTCATTACATAGTTCCAAATCCAGCTGTGTTTAGCTCATTGTTATGTTTACAGGGGCGGGATCAAGATAGGATGGCAGGAGGTAATGAGGAGTATAATGTGTTCTTTTACTACCTCGTGTTAACAGATACCAAGGTGCAGAATCTTTTTCTGCTTGCTAGTTTTTGTTGATATCTGATATCTTCTTATACGTCATTTGGATACTACAATTTTAATAGTATGACCTTACAATCTATGTTGAAATGCAGGAAATGTACTACTCAACCAAAAGACAACAATTCTTGATCGATCAAGGTTATAGCTTTAAGGTACTATCTCTCGGCACCTTAAAGAGGAATAAAAGTGCATATTGAATCACCACTGAATAAACACCCAAGTAACCAAAAACCAAATCCTTAGAACCTTAAGAACTATACGGGTTACTTGCTAGTCGATAACAAAAGGTATCCAATAGGAGAATGATATAGCTAATTAAATAAAAAGGTATATTAGAGTAAAATATAAATATAAGTCTTACATTGGCATTTTCAGCTCTGGGCTCAACCCACACATCCGGGTCCGACTCATTCATTTTTTTCAGCATCTTCAAGTAGCAACACTTAAGCATTTTCAAGTCACAAGTTCACAATTTGAAGTAACTACACTTAATCATTTTCAACTCATTAACTTCGCATTTCAAGTAGCAACACTAAAGCATTTTTAAGTCAAGTTCACAATTTGTAGTAACTACACGAGAACATTTTCAAGTCATTAACTTCACATTTCAAGTAGCTACACTTAATCATTTTCAAGTCACAAGGTCACAATTTCAAGTAACTACACTTAAGCATTTTCAACTCTTTAACTTCATATTTTAAGTAGCTACAATTAACCATTTTTAAGTCACAAAGACACAATTTCAAGTAACTAAACTTACGCATTTTCAAACCACTAGGTCACAATTTCATGTAACTACACTTGAGCATTTTCAAGTCATTAACTTCACATTTCAAGTAGCCACACTTAAGCATTTTCAACTAACAAGCTCACAATTTCAAGTAACTACACTTAAGTATTTTCAACTCATTAACTTCACATTTCAAATAGCTACACTTAATCATTTTTAAGTCATAAAGTCACAATTTCAACTAACTACCCTTAAGCCTTTTCAAGTCATTAACTTCACATTTCAAGCAGCAACACTTAAGCATTTTCAAGTCATAAATCATTAACTTCACATTTTAAGTCACTAGTTCACATTTCACCACAATCACCATAGATAAAAACATGTATGTTATTTAATCTTCAGGGGAGCACAAGACCTACAACACTAAGTAGAAAATACAGATAAAGAAACTTCAGAGAACCAACCAGCCAAAATTGTAATGTATTCCCTTCAGTAAGCAAGCTCTCTAACTGTAATGGTGTCAAATGATTACAAGAACCTGGCATTTACGTTTACACTCAGTAAGCCTTTAATTTTATTTTTACAATAATCTCTATGTACCTTATGCACAGAAAACTATAAGAAACAAATGTACCCTCACAAGAAGCTTTTCTAAGTACGGTAAACCAAAAAAATAGGAGTAGAAAGAGTACCTAGTCCTTCATATGGAGGTTGTTGAGCTATAATGTGTATAACTGTAAGGGAAACACCGATACAACAACTGCATTAGTTAAAATCATCAAATAAATGACATTCTCAAATAAGGGTAAGAATGAAATTGCAAAAGGCTGAGAAAGACATTAAGTCATCCATCTCTAAGTTGTATGGACTCTTCACTTTAGAGGCCACACCCATATTGGATTCTCCAAAAATACACTACCTTTGGCGAATCCGACACACACATGTTGATCATTTTGAAGAGTCCGAGCAACATAGATACATCTAATAAATAGATTTCATGTAGTGCTTATTCATGCATCTCATTATGACAAACACAGTTCTTTTGAACATCCCTATCAAGTTTTAGAGCTAGCATTATCATAAACTACAAACAAGAGTAGAACCCACCTAATAATGCCAATGCATACCAGCGAGACAGGTGATAATCCAAAACTAACGCTATGGCAGTAAGAAAAATCTGAAAATAAGTAATTTTGTGTTAAATATTCTAATGGTAAATAATGAGAATTCAGCAGAAAAAATAAAGAAATACTTGGATGTAAATGGTAAGGAAATTTGAAACCAGATCTCCCAGTTTTGGAAGCTAATGATATTACTTACTGTTTATGGCATATGCTTTACAATTATAAAACAGCAAGTACTACTAACTAATGTCACTTGCCATCGTATATGCACGTTCAAATTTATTTCATAAATGTATATTATATAGTATATGACAATGACATTGAACACGTAGAAAGTGACGGGTTAAATTTGATAAGTTTACCAGTTGATTGGTTATTCAGACTGAGTATATAGTTTAGCAAGGGAGATTTATGTAGAATCCTAAACAGAAAATAAAGAACATACTATATTTTTTAAAATAACTAGGAATTTGATGCTTTCCTGTTGCTTAATCTTGTAGAAAGAACAAGAAGACTAACAGAGTAAAAATAACATAATTTCTAGTTACTTAATCTTATGGCATTTCCTCTTTAACTTCCATAATATTTACAAGATTATCTCATATACAAATCTTGCTAAGCGGAATGAACAAAAAACTATTTCTACTCTATGACTAAGAATATAGTAAGTACATCAAATGGTTCATCAAATTATTATTCCATCCTTCACAAAATTAAATAACTTTACCAAATTTCTCTTTTAAATTCACCATCTTCAACCAGTAGATAGAATGAGTGACTAACAAAGTAATTAGTAACATAATTTCTAGTTCGGCTTTAACTTGATCTTGTGGCATTTCCTCTTTAACTGCCATAAAGACTTACAAGATTATAATATGCATCAATCTTGCAGGGTGGATTGAACAAAAACTATTTTCTACTCGATCACTAAGAATATCAAGTTTATCAAATGGTCCATCAAATTATTATTCTACCTTCTCCCTTTCAACAAATTTACCAAATTCACACTCCAACCTCACCCCCCCAGCCAACCCCTTCAACCAGTATATAGAACAAGAAGTCTAACGGAGTAACATAATTTCTACTTTACATAAACCTTAATCTTGTGGCGTTTCCTCTTTATCTTCCATAAAGATTAACAAGATTCTGACATAAATAAATCTCGCTAAGTGGAATGAACAAAAACTATTTGCTACTCTATCACTAGCAGTAGCAAATATATGAAATGACCCATCAAATTATTATTCCATCCTCTATAGAATTTAACAAATTTACCAAATTTCATTATCAAATGGTCCATCAAATTATCATTTCATCCTTCACAGAATTAAACAAATTTTCCTTTTATCCCATCCCCATGTCTACATACATAGCTAAAACCCTATCAAGCTTAACTTGAATTTGTATGTAAACTTTCACTAAATTACACCATTACAAGCTAAAACCCCATAAGAATAATCATCAAATTTACCTTGAATACAAAAAATTAACACTAATTACAAACAAATTCCTTTACTTCATCAACAGTATCAATAGACCAACTAGGAATTTGAGGTACCTGGTCGATGAGAGCTTCGGCTGTGACATTATAACAATGGTTGCGTTGAAGGGGCATTGATTGGAGAAAGGAAGGAAGAGAGTGAGAGAGAGAGAGAGCGAAGCGGTGCAAGAGAGAGAAAGAAAGGAAGAGAGAGAGAAAAGAAAAGAAATGGTTATGTTATTGCCCTAATACGCGGGAACTAAAAAATTTGACTTAATTTTCGACGGCAAATTTTGACGTTGGCCGTCGCTTTTTAAAAATTAATATATTCAATTTATTTTTTATATTTATAAACATTATTTATTTATTAAATTAAAAATATCAAATATCGACGATATTCATCACTTTTTAAATAATTAATTTTTATTTTATTTTAACAAAAGCGACGCTATCCGTCGCTTTTTGTAAAAAAAAAAATAATGATAAATTGCGACGGACATCGTCGCTTTTCTAGAATTAATATTTTAAAAAATAAAAAATATAGCAAGGTTGTCTGTCGCTTTTAATAAAAATAAATAAAAATTAAAAATCAAATTTAAAAATCGATGGATTATGTCACTTTTTTAAAAAAATTATTTTTATTTAATTTTAACAAAAGTGACGCTATCCGTCGCTTTTTATAAAAAATAAAGAAAAATTAAAAATAATTACAAATTGCGACGGACAAGTCGCTTTTCTAGAATTGATATTTTATAAAAATAAAATTATAGTGACGTCGTCCGTCGCTTTTAAGAAAAATAAATAAAAATAAAAATTAAATTTAAAAATCGATAGACTACGTCTCTTTTTAAAAACTAATAATTATTACTTTTTAATAAATTATGACGTTTTCCGTCACTTTTATTAAAAAAAATTATAAATTATTTTTTAATTACTTGGCACAAGAATCCGTGAAAAAAAGCAACGGATATTGTGATGTTGGCCGTTGCTTTAAGTAAAAAATAAATTAAAATTAAAATTAAACTAAAAAAAAGGATGGCCAACGTCGCTTTTCTCGTCGCTTTTTAAAGTGACAGTCCATCGCTTTTTTTGCATCGCTTTTTGACCTTTTTTTAGTAGTGTTCTTCCTTTCTTGATGGTTGATATGAGTTGATTTTCTGACTACTTGCAAGGTTCAAAGTAGTCAATTTTCTCATGTTCCTCCAATAAAATCCATATTTAGAGAAAATCAAGTTCCTTTGTCCATAACACACATGTTGTGAGGTTTCATGATGAGGTCTACTAGCAAATACTTGATCATAAATCTGAAGGACTTATTCAACTATCTCAGGGGAAGAGGCAACAATTGTTGGTACCAAACCAAGTTGGATGTGCATAAAAGGACCATATTTTTTGGATAATCTATAAAAATCTTGGTGTGAATTTTTTCCTATCAGATGAAGATGTCCCAAAATGAGAATTCCCCATAGACCTGGTGGAAGTTTTTTTTTTGTTTTTGATGTTTTGTAACTTATTGAACATGTATATAACTACAGCTACTACAGTTGTAGTCCATATGAAAGTCATAATTGGAGGATCCAATAATATACTTTGTATATAAAGAAATATTCAATATAGTTCCTCAAGCTTCAAGGTGGAGTGTATACTATTTATAAATGAGATAATGATAGAAATGGTCCCTCATGTATGGGAGAAGGTTTAAATTAGTCCTCAAAGTATGCTCTGAACGGTTTTGGCTATTGAAATTTTCTAAACATGAACATTTTTAGTCTATATCAAATATTTAACAATCTTCATCGGTTAGATCTGACGAAATCCATCCCACATAAAAGAGATTTAGGGTGTGTTTGGCATATTTTTTAATTTTCTCATGTTTGGTTGGCTTAAAAGTTTGGAAAAATATTTTTCAAATCAACTTATTTTCCTCAAATCTAAGGAAAATGACTTCCTTTCAAAAAGTAATAAAAATATTTTCTAAAACTATCTTTCAACTTCACTCTTAAGTTGAAATATTCATACAACTCTCAAAATCACTCACCCCTATTTCGACCCCCTGTCCTCTACCCCCATCCCACCCCCTACTACTCTCATCCAAAAAAAATATTTTAAATTTTTTTCTTACCGCATTCCCCACCCAAAACCCAAAACCCTACCCTCCCCCCCTTTCCCCACCACCACCACCACCATAAAAAAATTAAATTAAATTTATTTTTTGAAAAATTTTAAATTTTTCCTTACCTCATCCTCACTCCCTTACCCCGACCCCCACCCCTACCATCACCCATTCAAAAATACTATTTTCAATTTTTTTCTTACTTCAGCTCCTAACCCAAAACTCAAATCCCTACTCCCTTAAAAAAAACTAAAAAAAAAATTGTTATGAAATATAATATAAAGAATAAGAAGAATGGAGAGAGAGAAGAGAGGATGCTTCTTTATTTCTCTTGAAAGATGATAGATCATAATGATTCTTCAGAATACAATGAACAAAATTCTCTTATTTATAGGGGAAAATACTCCTAGTTTCTCTCTAAAAGATAGATACTTCATATCCTAATAGATATCAAATAGATACATTCACTATAATGTGAATACATTTATACGTGAAGTGTGGTAGACTAATCGATTCCAAATGAAATAAATATTGAAAAGGATAAGGAGCAAATAATAATAATTAGAAGGCAATGTACTTTTGAAGAGTCTATGACATAACACTTCATAAAACTTTATGAAAGGTTCAGGTACCTGAAAATAATGAAGTGGTGAGATCTCAAAATATTATGTCGCGTTATGAACCGATACAAAATGATATATCATTAATGATATTTTTGATACGATATTGGCGTAATATTGTAAAATATTGTGAGGATTCGAATTAGGAGTGGTTTTGTTCATTGTATTCTCAATCTTAAGATATCTCATCCTTAAGAGAAATAAAGAAGTCTCCCCTCTTCTCTCTCTATTTATTCTTTTTGTTATTAATTATATTTCATAACATGTTATCAGCACGAGACTCTGCCAAACAAGGTGAGATTATAAATCAGAAGGATTTCAAGGTTAGTGATTCTTTATGTTATCTTTCTTTTGCTACTACTAATATAATTATTATTGAATTTGAGGAAAAATAATTGGTTTGGAACCATTTATATTTTAATTTATTCCTTAAGAACAATATTATCAAAAAGGATGTTAATATGTTGGGTTCAAGTACCATCGACTCATGCCTAAGATGCCTTTATATGGATAAGATGTTGAGTTTGAATCTCAATATACCATATTGATGATATTATGATGGCTAAGGCAAAATAATGGGTGTTTAATAAAATGTCATGAAACATATCTCATTAATATGCTTTATTCCATGAAGTGAATATGGTAGCATAAATCTAAAAATTGACAACTTGCTTCATTGTTGAAAGAAGAAAAGTGATTGAATGCACGAATATAAGCGTGGAGAGACAATATGATAATTATCATCAAAAGTGATAATATTTTCACACGCTTATTATGATTAAAGATATGCTAGAGAAAATTCTCAACATCATATGTATACCTCAATTTGCTCCTGAAGTACCAATATAATGAAAGAGGTTATAAGATATATAAGCTATCATAATTTGATAGGCTCAAGACAAGATTATATTCCATTCTTGAGGAATGAGAATTTTGATTATTATAAGCACAGATTCATTCCCTAGAGTGAATGTGATAATATTTAGTGAAGCTTATTAATATAAACATGTACTTAATTGTGATGGTAGGACAACTCACCTCCAAAAGAGGCAGAATAGCTGAGATGAGTTATTTTGAAATCTACTTCTAAAGTAGTAAATCTGAAATTTATTCATATAATATTAAATCTGAAATTTACTAAAGCAAAAATACATATCATGGTAAACTTGAAGTTTACTAGATTAAAAGTTCATAAGTTGAAATGAACGATTATGATATCCCAAAGATGTGTATGCTGAGTATTGAACATATATTGAAGAATAAGAAAACTCTTCATGAACTTTAATGTTGCTTGTTCTCATGATAAGTTGGTTGGACCAACTAATTTTGGGATTGAATTCCTCAAAATTTGAAAAGAATAAAAGGTGAAGAAGGGCCCATTCACCTATCATGTGATATGTTGAGAAGATGCATCAATAAGATAATCACATGTACACTCATGGTCAACCTACATTTGACATTCATAAAGTTACTTGTTCAATATAAATTGAGCATAATTTTCAGATTGTGTAATCAAGATAATTCATCTTGATGATGATGGTTTAGCATTAAATACCTTTCATAAATAGCTGAACCATTACTAATGAGAATAAAGTTTCATGTATTGGCATGAAATATAATATATTGCATACAATAGCACTTGTATGCATTAGACCAATATATTATGATTATCTTTTCCCTCTCAATTAGTTCAAGGTCAGGAACCAACTATTTCATCTAATAGTTTTGATGTGTGGTATGCGATTAATAAATATACCATGATGCACAAAGATGGATTCCTCAAAGAAGATGGGGGATGTATGTTAGTTTTCCTAACATAAGGGGGAGATTATAAGCAGCTATGAAATATGTTAGGAATTATCATCAGATCCTCATTCAAAAGATAATTCAAGTCAAATGCCGAAAGCATCTCATATTTAGCTGCAAGTGCTCCTATTTTGTGTCCTTAAAGGATAAAGTATATGCATGCGTGAATCATGATAGACCAATCGGTTCCAAATGAATAATCCTTGAAAAGGATAAGGAGCAAATAATCATGATAAGAAGGCAATGTGCTCTTGAAGAGCCTACGACATAACATTTCATGAAACCTTATGAGAGGTTTAGGTACCTGAAAATAATGAAGTGATGAGATCTCAAAATGTTATATCGCATTGTGAACTGATACAAAATAAGAAATCATCAACGATATCTTTGATACAATATTGGTGTAATATTGTAAAAGATTATAAGGATCTAAATTCTACGTTAATTTAAGCATGCTGAAGTAGAAACATTTATCAAGTAACTTGAAAGGATGCATTTTGGTAAGCGTAAAACTTACTTGATTTGTAGTCCAGACACTTGAAGATGTCACACTTGACATGTTAGATACTGTTACTTGACAAACATCCATATGAAAATCCCTAAAGGATTCAAAATGCCTGAAGCATATAAAGTTTCTGGGAAATTTTTTACTATCCTCATAAGATATAATCTGATGATTTGAGTATCATTGAAACTCTTAGAGAGTTTTCAAAAAGCAATAGAGTATTTTCTTAAATGAGAAATATGCAAAAATTGAATAAGGATCCATTCCAACATCAAAAAGGGAATGAGGAACTCCATGGTTATGAAGTACCATATCTTAGTACAATTGATGCACTAATGTATCTTGCAAATACTATAAGGCCTGATATAGCCTTTTTATAGTTAATTTGTTAGCAAGTTTGCAGTCCCGATCTTATTGATCATGCTGATTTTGGGTACTTATCTGACCTACATAAAGCTCGGTCTCAAATAGGCTATGTGTTCAAATGTGGTAGTACTGCAATATCTTAGAGATATACAAAGTAGTTTATCATAGCCACTTTATCGAATCATGCTGAGATAATAGCTATTCATGAAGAAAGCTGAGAATATGTATGGTTGAGGTCCATGATACATCTAATTCGAGAAAAGTGTGGTGTGAAATATGACAATATACCCACAATTTTATATGGAGATAATGCATAGCACATCTTAATGGAGGATTCATAAAAGGAGATAGAACGAAGCACACTTCATCAAAGCTTTTCTACATACATGAGCTACAAAAGAATGGTGATATCAACGTTCAACAAATTCATTCAAGTGAAAATGTGGCTGATTTATTCACCAAGTCTTCTCCAATTACAACTTTTAAGAAGATGGTGCACAAGATCGGGATGCAAAGGTTCAAGGATGTTCTCATTAGGGGGAGTTAATACACGCTGTATTCTTTTTCCCTTATGAGGTTTTGTCCCACTGGATTTTTCTTATAAGGTTTTTAATGAGGCAACCGATATGCATATTGTTAGAGATGTGTACTCTTTTTCCTTCACTAGATTTTTTTTCCTACTGGGTTTTTACTAGTAAGGATTTAAAAAGGCACATTATCTATCTAGACATTTAAGGGGGAGTGTTAAAAATATATTTACATTATATGGAATGTCTATCAAGATCTAATAAGATTAGTTGATATCTATTAGGATTTGAAGTATCTGACTTTTAGTCAGAAACTAGGAGTATTTTTCCCTATAAATAAAGGAGTTTCGTTCATTGTATTCTCAATCTGATGATCTCTTATCCCTCAAGAAGAAATAAAAATTACTCTCACTATAATGTAAATACATTTATAACAAAAATAATTTTTTTTAAAAAATACAAACGTTTTTCTTTTTCTCCGGTACCCGACCCCACTGCCATCCCACCCTACCAACCCCCCTCCCCCTTCAAAAAAAAATAATTTTTCTCGTATCCCACCCTTACTCCCTTACCCCCACTAGCCCCCCCCCCCCCCCCCCCCCCCCCCCCCCCCCCCCCCAAAAATTATTTATTTTAAAATAAATTAAAAAAAATTATCCCACTCTTACTACCTATTTTGACAACCTCAACCCCTACATACCAACCCCCTCCCTCCAAAAAAAGTTTTTTTAATTTATTTTTTGAAATTTTTTTTTTTCTTATCCCACTCTTCTTATCCTATTCGTTCTCATTATTTTTGTTATATATAAACAAATACTTTTTGAAAATATATACTTACCCAATTTGTATAACAAACACAAGAATATACGAAAGAAATAACTTATTTTTTTAGAAAACCTTTTTCCTCCTTCATATCAAACACACCCTAAAAAAATATTTTTCAGGGTCAAAAATTATTTTTGTAAAATATACTTTTACTCTTTATCTAAATACTAAAATGTATTTTCTGAAAAATAATTTTTCATTCACCAACCAAACACTAGAAAATATTTTTTGAAAAATATTTTTCATCCACCAACCAAATATAAAAAAACAAGTAAGAAACCAACTTATTTTCTAGGAAAACATTTTCTAGGAAAATTATTTTTCATAAAAAATATTTTCTAGAAAAATATTTTTCAAGAAAAATAGTTTCCTTCATACTAAACACACCCTTAATAGAAAATAGTAGGGAAGTTTCATCAAACCCTAGAAAGTGCATGCAATACAAAAATTTGTACTAGACCAAAGACAAATAAAAAATGCAGCTAAGTAGAAAAAGATTAAAAATAGGGAAAACTACAAAAATTGTACCTCCAGATATAATATCCCGCTAAATTCGCTTTTTTATTAACATTAGATGATATATTCTGTGCTATATATGGGTCCAACATTTTTTTATTTAATTAGCTTAGGTGCACGCGCCTCGCGTGTGTACCTCACTTTAATGAGTTCAAACGTTATACTAAATAAAAAATTTATTTAAATAATAAAAAATAATACAATAATTAGATTCAACATCTTTTAAATATATAAAGATGGAGAATTTACTTAATTAAACCTAAATTTTACGGAAAATGATTCTCAAAGCTAGTCGACATTCATCTACCACCTATAAACTGCAATAAAACAATACGATAATAGAGGCATCAAATAATACAATTAAATCTAACTTTTGTACTAAAATTTCTCAAAATGTCTGACACTCATCTACCACCTGTTAACTATAACAAAATAATACGATAATAGAGGTATCACAATAATATAACTATACCTAATTTTTACACAAAAAAATTTCTGAAGTCGGATATATCAAAGTAATGCAATTAAACCTAACCCTTACCTACAACTTTTATCTACCACCTGCAAACTACAAAAAAAATAGTACAATAAAAAATATCAAAATAATACAATTAAATTTAAACTTTACATACAAAAATTCCTCAAATCCGATCGATATTCGTATACAACCTGTAAATTACCACAAAATAAAAAACTAATAGAGATACTAAGACAATACAATTATTATACAAACTAATAATAAAAACATTTATTGAATTTATTATACAAAGCTTGATGGCTTATATACATTTATCCATACATTGATCGAAAAAATCAGAAGGTAATACTTTACAAAATAAAAAACCAACTACCTAGCATCTAAGAAATACAAGTGAATCAATAGCTAACTTAAAAGAAAAAGGAAGAATAAGAAGAGAGAATAAAAAAATAGTTAAAGAAAAATGTAAAAAAGGGCACGCATATATGTTATTGAAAGACCTAAGCATATTGTGTGCATAAATTAGTATAAATAATTATTCTCCAGATCTCAATATTTATACAAGTATTTTCTTAATAAATTTATATTTTTAGAGTATTTTTGTAGTTGACCAGTACAAAGGAGAATATTAATTGATTCTCTTTTCATATATTTTAGAGTCCCATATAATTTAGGAGTTTAGTATAATAAAAAATATTTAAATAATAAATTAAATAAAATAGTGAAAAGATAGTTTTGTCTAAATGGAAGTCTTTTAATGAAGGATAAAAAGTTTGAATCACTTTTCTAAGGACTTCACACGTTTAATATATTATAGATAATATTTCATGATTTACTTTCAATTAAACATCTTATAAATCTTTTAAAATAAAATAAAATATATATATATATATATATATATATATATATATATATGCTTTTTGTGTTATGACAAAAAAAGAGATAGATTTTCATATATTATTTTTTTTTTCATTATGTTTATTAATTTTTAATTTTTTATTTTGAGATTTTAGTAATATCTCAAAATTCTCAATCACTTTGTAATAATTTTTATCAAAGTTGACACTCTACATGATAATTAAAGTATATTAATTTTTTAATCAGATTTATAGTATTATTATAAAGGTTTTAAACTTTTTTATTTTATTTTCAAAAAGGTTTACATCACTAAATTTAAAATTGATCAAATTATCCTAAAAATATTATTTGTAACATAATTTCTTATTAAATTTAAAATATATAGCTATACTTCTCTAGTATTTTCAGTTGTTTTAAAATTTTAGTTCCTTTATAATAGAAATTATTTATCTTTCATACTTTTCTCACATTTGGTTTATTTTTTATTGAAAAAATTCTTAATTAAATATTCGTGTAGTTTAAATTTATGTAAAATTGAATTATTAGTGAATCAGAAAATGCATCAAACTAATTCGATCATTGTAGCGTCTCGTGTCTGTATCCTGGACGTCACACGATACTTACGACCCCAAAGGACCACAAGCTAACCCATGACTGGTACCTGCATTGAGTACGAATATAATACTAAAATATAAATGCGGATGTAACTGAAAATGCCATAAGATTCATAAACTGAAAACAAATACTAAATACTGAGGATAATACTGATAACAACATCTAAAAAACTGAATAACTGACTATGCTAGTCTGAAAGTCTCTAACTGTCTGAATATGGAGTTGATGGGACAAGTCCCTAACTAACTCTGTCTAAGAAAAATACTGAATCTACTGAAATATTGAAATAATAACTCTTCACTCAAAATATAAGGACTCAACACTGAATCTGCTGCTAATATCCTAGGCTGCTAAGTACGGTTAAGAATTCGAGCATCCGAACATATGATATGAGACATCATAGTGCAAAAGATAGTATGCAATCAGTATGTGAAATGTATTGGTATGCTAAGTGAGGTAATGCTATTATGCATGGGCTCATGTGCATGAACAACAACTGACTGAATGATATGAAGTAACTGAATAATAGTACATGGAGAACGAAATTACTGTATTTTGATAACTTATTGATAATTGAGTCATGATTATGTATATCGAACTGAGTTTTATTCTGAAGATTGAAACTGAGATTGTGGGAGAATTCATTTAACTAGCATACCCTGATGTAAACTGATTTAGGGCCAAACCTATAACCCTTGTTGGAAGGGTGTTAGCACTTTGCCACGGGATACTAACAATGTTGTGTCAACCCTAGTCTGGCAGGAAGACTCATGAAATGTATATATACATGATTGCATCAACCCTAGTCTGGCAGAAGGACGACTTATCCTACGTTGGCTACGTAGTTCTGTAACACATGGACTACTACTAAGGGTCAAACCCTAAACTGACAGGAATTCCCCTATCCCTGGGTTCGTTCGATGCGAAATCCTACTTCCAACTGAAATGACACTAGAACTGATAATTACTGGACTGGCTTGACTGGACTCATGCTGATTGTGAAGACTAACTAAATACTACTTTCTTGACCTTACTATGACTATTCTATAACTACCGTAATCTAAGTAAACAGCTAGATTTTGGGTATTAAATACCCCTAGGACTCGATATCATCCATAATAAAATATAGCACAATCTTGAAAGCATAACAATAGTCAATTATTCACAATTCATTCATTTATTTATTTTGTCAAACACTTGTCAACACATGATAACATATCATGATTTCACTATTCAATTCACATGGGCATTTTATCAAACAATTGGGGAGCATAATTAATGCACATGATAATGAACAACATATAAGCATCATGACTACAACTTAAACATGAAATTTTAAAGGGTTTTGACATGTGAATTACATCAATCAACATACATGTTCTCTCATGTTCACGAAACTTATAATTAACTCTTGAATCAAAACCCATTCAACAACACAACCATGAATACAATCCACTTTGAGCATGAAAATCATGAATTTTATAACTTGTAGTTTTAAAAAGGGCTCTTGGACTCCAAGGGTGGAAGAAAACTCAAGTATGAACACCTAACATACCTGAATTGTTGAATTCTTGAGGTTTCTTGGGAATTATCTTGGAAATTGATCTTGAATCTTGAAAGCTAAGGTTTTCTAATTGAGAGAGAGTGCTTTTAATTTGAGAGGATCTGAATAAAAAATGACATTAGTCTATTAGGATGTTAATCTCATGTTTTGAATTGATTAGGGTCATGAAAAAAGACCTAACTGCCCCTAGAAAGAATTAAATTTCCATTACTAAAAATTTCGATATTAGCCATCACCGCGATGCAGTGCCACCGCGGTGAGTCACTGTATAGCTAGTGTAGTCCAAGGTCGAGTGCAAAAATGCACTTTGGTATGATGCAGAGGTATCGTGGAGACTCACTGGAAAGTGACAACTACTGAAACTATGGAGCGACGCGCCGTTATAACTTTAACACACTGGAAAATGACAATTGGAAACTGAAAACTTCATCGCGATGCGGCACTATCATGGTGATTTACTGAAAATGGACAAATTCCATTTTGACCCCCACCACGATGTGGTGCTGCTCCATTTGACATACTGTTTCACTAAAAGTGTCATAAGTTCTCACCCGAATATCGAATTTGGGTGAAATTTATATCGTTGGAAAGTTAATTCAACTTCCTACCATTTGGTGGATGTTAATCTGAAAAATTCCAAGTGTATTGAAGGTTCTACATAGAAACTCTTGTACACTAAGAGTGGAACTGAGTTAGAAAAGTGTGGGGTATTACAATCATATATGTAGTATACTCCTACATAATGATACTTCTCATGCTACATATATAAAATGACTATATATTTTTTAAAATTTTCGTTCGAATTATTTTCAAGTAGTGTATTAAAGAGGAAGGTCTTTTCATATACAATTTGAGAGTGTTTTAATGAAAAAATTACACAAAATCACAAATCTAAGAGATCTTATTACCCAAAATTCCTTACCTTTTAAATAATTACTTAAAATCTTGAATTTAATATTTTACTCTTGATATATATAAACAAAACCCCCATTCTACTTTTACTCTACAATTAACGCATGCAACTCATTTTTTTTTCAAAAATTTCATCGCCTAAAATCTCTCCCAAATTATCATCAATTGAGACAACTTTCATCTCCATTACTGGATCTTCTTCACTAATTTCATTATCTTTTTTGATCTTTTTATCAACTTTTCTTTTATCAGTTTTGATTTTTTACAACTTTTAAGTCAATACCCACCAAGGAAAAGAAGAGAAATTCTACAATTAGTTTTTAGATTTTCGACGCTAATGATCAAAGTGGTGGTGGTGTGGACGAACGACGGAGGGACTAGGGTAGCCAAAATTCCGGTGATGGTACGGAAGAACGAAGGAGGGGTGGTGGCGGATTGTATGTATCGATCATAAGTAAATTGAACAATTAGTTGTTAGATTTTCAACGAGAATGATCAAAGTGGTGGAGGTGGTGAGGACGAACGACGGAGGGGGTGGGGTAGCCAAAGTGACGGTGATGGTGCGGCACGAATAACGGCAGGGGAAGGGGTGGATTATATGTATTAATCATAAATATCAAGACATATACATATGCATCAATTATATGTATGAAGACATATACATATGTATCAAATAAATGTATTTAATACATATATAGATACATATAAAAAAAATTGTACTCTTTTCATAATTATAAGGATGATGCATATGTTTTTTGGTTATTTAATGATTTCACCACCCTCATTCAGTTTAAATATTTTTCAATTAATACATATGGCATTTTATTTAATTTTGTGATACATTTTACATGTGCATCATTGATACATTTTATCTCATGAGAAACGACATGTGTAACACTAATATAATAGTATAAAAAATAGAGAAAATTCATCAAATCCCCCCTCAACTTGTTAGCAAAACTTATTTTAGACCCTAAACTAATTGGGAAATTATTTACCTCCCTTATGAACTTTAAAGTATATTATTTTGCCCCCTTAACGGCTGACGTGGCAAAAGAAAATATAAGCACATTTTTAGTGAAAAAAAAGTATAAATTTTTTTTAGTGGGGCCCACTTTAATATTTTTAACCATTATTTTTTTTCCTTCTTCCTCACACCCCACCACCCCTATTTCTTCTTTTTCTTCACACCACACCATCCAATGTCTTTTACTTCCTCTATTTTTTTCTTTTTTCACTTCTTTCCATCAAAAATGTTCAATCAAATACACAATCATAGGAAGAATAAAATATACAAATTATATGACAAATAATTTTTTTTGATGTTCAAGAATCAAAAAATTGATTTTATTTTCGCACATCAAAATCGAATTTACTGAAATTGCTGTAAAAAATTCATAATTTTTACATGAATTTATTCATAGGGAGCTTCTATACCACAGTGTGCAAATGAAACAAATATTTTGATTCCATTGTCGCGACCAATTAGATGAAACGGTGATCGAAAAGTTAGGCACAAAGCATTCAAAGCTCCATTAACAAAATCACTATTTTTAATCAAATGAACAGATTGACCAAATGTACAAGGATTATCCAAAAAATCACTCAGCCTTGCTTTATAGAAAACTCTATTAACAATAAGTATTTAGAAATTACAAATCTAAGAGCAAATTTATCCCTAAAAAATTGCTACAATCTTCAAATCAAATCTCCAACTTTAGGCCATCAAAAATTCACTCCTTGGATGAATCAGTGACAGAGTAGAGGGAGAAAGGGGTGGCGGGTTGGAGTTTTGCTTAGATAAAATTTTCACCGACCTGCAATTGCAGTGGCGGTGAACCGTTTCACGGATGTATTGGTCTTGGTGGGATCCGGATTTGAGAGAGAAAAAGTGAGAAGGATGGTACAAGATAAGAGAGGAGGAGCATTGGCAATGGTGACTGAAAATGCGGAGCTTCATCGGCCATCACCTCCGGCGAAGCAATGGCGAAAAAGTGGAGAAGAGAGAAAGAGAAGAAAAAGACGCTGAAAGGTTAACAAATTATATATATATATATATATATATATATATAAAATTTAAAAAATAATATATGTATGTATTATTTAAAAAAATAATTTATTTACGTGGCATTGACGTGGATCCGATGTGGCTATGACGTGGCTTCAATGTGGTGCGAGTGTGATGCACTCTCCATAGTGAGAGTGGTATAATTTTTTTAGGGTGGTAAAAAATTCATATAAAAGTTTTTTAGGGAGGTAAATAATTAAAGGTGAAGTTTAGGGTCTAAAGTAAGTTTTGCTAACAAGTTGAGGGGGGATTTGTTGTATTTAATCCAAAAAATATGTATTGATGTTGTCAATCAGTTATCAAAAATATTACATTACCAATATTATATATTTGTTGTTGGAATACTGGTGACATATATGGTAGATACTTTGTGATAGTGCTTCATATTATTTATTTATTTATTTATAAATATTTGATACATTTAATATATGTTTGGCATATGTAAATTATTTATGTTTATGCGAGACTGATTTTTTAATAGGTATTGAGTAATTTTACCAAATGTATCATTATGATACATCTGAAACCAGATGTATTTATACCACGATTTGTTCCTAATTTTTACTTCGTATAATAATTAAAAATTAGTTACTTCCTTATTTAACTAACCACTAAATTATGAATATATCACAATCCATATGTATCAAGGCTAAAGATATGTATCACAAATATCAAAATCCGAAATATCATTTAATTTAAAAAAAGTTATGAAAAAAAATGTTAGAACCCAATAAAAATTTGGGACTTATGTAAGTTATCCTATTTTATTATCAAAAAATAACTTGAAATAAAATTTAATAATTTTTTTAATTGAATAATTGCCAACTAAATACAACAATTGAAATTCAGAACTTGTTAAAATGACATTAGTTTGAAATAGTACAATAAACATTAAATTGTAGATTATTTTGAGAATATTTTCCTGGGTTATATAGCTAATGTGTGAAGTAGGAAATAGTGCATTTTAAAGAAGGGAGAAAAGATTGAATAGAAAATTAAGCCCACAAAAAGAGATAAATTTTGAATGATGAATTTATATTGTGAAATGACTGTAATATTGATCGTCCATAACTCACTCTTTTATATCATAAAATACTAAGGATGAATACACACACAGGTTCCTAAACCTTTTGACTTTTTTCATATTGCCACCTCAATTAAGTCATGTACATATTAAATCCTTTTATCATTCACAAACCATGTCAATTATGCACAATCGCTGACATGACGCCGACATGCCGTGACATGTGTAATACATTCTCCACTAGGAGAGAGAAGCCACAATTAATTAAAAAAATTTAAATATAAAAAAATCCAAGCAATAAAAAAAAAAAGCAAAACACATTAAAGAAATAAAACTCAAAAAAGATAACTATCATCTTCTTCTTCATATCTTCTTCTCTATGGTATCTTGTCAAGCCTCCAACATTTTCCTCTTCCATAAATCTTTAAACATAGCATTTTATACCTTCAAATTGCATCTGAAATCAATGATATTTTTTGTATACAATAAAATTTAATTAACGGCTTCTTTTGATTGGTTCTTCAATAATCCATTATTGATTCTTCACAATTCAAAATTCATTATTTTTTTCACCTGAAATTATTGTTGGATATTGTTTTGGTGAAAAAATGAAGGAGTGCAGTTGAAGTTTTTTTTCTTCTCACTAAAAATTGTGTTTGAAAAGTGAGAGAAAATTTTTAAAAAGGGAAAAAAGTTGGAAGAAGTGCTTCAATGGTGAAAAAAAAAATAAATAAAATTTAGAGAAGCGAAGAAGAAGATACAAAAATATTTTTTTTTACTTTTTTGTGCTCAATCTAGGGGGGAAATAGGTATTTCGAAGGAAAGAACTGCTGCAGTGGGGGTGGGGTGTATTATGGGGTTTTCTCTTCTTTTTGTTTTTATAAACACAATTAGATTTATTACTAAAAAAATATTTTTATGATTATTTTAAGTTAAAATGTCATGTGTCGTTATTTTGATATGCCTTTTTGCCGCATTATTAGCATGTGTATTAGACTCATTTTATAATTTTTGTTACATCAGCAGATTGTGCTTAATTGACACGATTTGTGAATGATAAAAGGATTCAATAGGTACATGTCCTAATTGAGATACTAATACGAAAAAGTCAAAAAGTTAAAGGATTTATCTATATATTCAGCGAAATAATAATTACCAGTTAGATCTAACAAAGAGAATTGCTTAAATATTTGATGAGATCAAACTCAATTTAATTAATACTCTGATATTATAGTAATGAATGTCTTCTTAGGTTTCATACATGTCAAATATTTGAAATAAATTTAGTATATCGAAACAACCAAAATCGGATATAGTATGTACTCCCTCAGTTCGGGATGGTAATGGGGTGATGCGGGTACGGGGCAGTGCTGATTTTAAACTTTGTGGGGCGGTGCGGGTTTTAAGTTATGCGGTGCAGGGCGGGTTAAAGTAATTTTTTTTTTAAATGGTGCGGTGCGGGTTGCGGGTATATGTGGATTTAAATTTAAAAAAAGCTAAAAATTAGTATTATTCTCATGAATATAACTAAAATTATATATATTCTTTACTTAAAATTTTATGATACTTAAAACGACATGTTTAACACTACCAATTAAATAATTTTATAGCTTTTTTTAATATCTTATTCATTTTAATAAAAATATAATATTTGATTATTATTTGTATACGTGATACTTTTTGACAATTTTTTAGTGAAAAGTTATATAATAGAAATTAGTTATTATTTTCTAGTTGTAGATTTGAAAATATTATGATTTTCAATGGAATTACGAATTTTTTAAAAAAAAACAAAAAAATAAAAATATGAAGCGGTGTGATGCGGGTATAAATGTGGGGTTAATTTATATGGGTTTAAAACTGATGTGGTACGGTGCGATGCGGTTTTAAAACTTGCGGATTTAGAAAACCTCACACTGCACCCGCACCGCACCACACACACCATTGTCATCCCTATCCTCAGTTGCTTTTTACTTATTAGGATTAACTTTTTGATATTCATAGGATATTGATATGAAAAAAATAATAATTTATAATATTTTTTTATATAATTTTGAAATATTTAAATTTAATTTTAAAATATTAAATTAAATTAATTTAATTTAATTAATTTAAAAATTAATAAAATTAATTCTAAAAAGTGAAATATGAAAATTATTTTGATACGAAAGAACATTTGAGAATGTTGGTTGAATTTTTTTTGAAAAAAATTGGGTTTCACAAATGGGAAAATGACAAATTCATTTTGGAAATAGAGAAATGCTATTATCTATCTAAACTCAAAAGCAAGGAAAAGGGCCACATTTCAGGAACAGAAGGCGAGAAAATATGAAATAGACAAAAGTAGATGGGAAAATCATGGCGGCCAACTGAATGGTAGGGGTGGCATAAATATCGATAAAATCGAAAAAACTGAAAAATTGAATCAAAATTAATTTTGATTTCCGTTTTTTGGGTTTTTGTATTGATTTCACTTTTCAATTTTTAAATTTCGATTAAACGGTTCGGTTTTAATTTTCTTCAAAAAATTTTTTGGTT
Organism: Capsicum annuum; assembly: GCF_002878395.1. NCBI lineage: Eukaryota > Viridiplantae > Streptophyta > Magnoliopsida > Solanales > Solanaceae > Capsicum > Capsicum annuum. Next base: position 121,850,713 of record NC_061122.1, on the reverse strand, counting down.
AAATCGAAAATCAAAATTATATAAATAATATTATAATATATATGTATATATTATTAATTTATTATATATATAAAATAATACTCCCTCCGTTTCATAATAAATGAATTGTTGGATTTTGGCACACAGATTAAGAAAAAAACATTAAAGACATAAATTTAACACAACTTTTCATTTTTACCCCTAAAAAGAAAAAAGCTGACCTTTTAATACCTTTTCAAAAGTTAATTGGATGTCAAATCATAAGGGTAAATTTGAAAAAAAAATTCAATGATTCACTTATTTTGAAACACCAATAAATATTCCAACAATTCACTTATTCCGAAACGGAGGGAGTATATATTATCAATATATTATATTAATTATATATACATTTTAGTAACCCTAATTTCAACTCCAAGGCGCCTAAATCCCTAAACAGTAAACATATTACCATTCACACTCAAGTCTCAACACTCACCAACAATAAACAGTAAATAGTAAATTCAAGGTGCCGTTTTCAATTTACACCACCGGCGATTCGGCGAAATAGACGAAAGACCGGCGATCTACTCCCTTTCTTTACAACGACACTACGACCGGCGACCCGCAATCGCAACCCACGACCCACGAATTTGGTGTTTTGTGTTTGTGTCTAAAGAGGAGCATTCAGGTGAGTTTATGACATTTTCTGCTTAACATGGTAGTTTATTGCATTTTTTTAATTTTACATTTGGAATGAAAACGAGTACTGCATCATCCAAGAAACTTCGTATGTTAGTCCTAACGATGACATTGCTTGTTACCATAAAGAACTTGATGACATTATTTCATTTCATTGAGTTACTTATAGTTATTTATATTTGAGAATAAAAAATAGATTTAAAAATAATCAGTTTTCTTAAAAAAATCATCAATTTTAAATGCTCAGTTATGAAAAAGAGAGACTTTCTACTTTAATATTTCAAATCGAAATGAAAATCTGAAATAACCGAACCGAATTTGTAGAAACCGAACCAAACCGATTTTATTTTGGTTTGGTTATGATTGTCATTTTTGTCAATCCAAAAACCAATAAACCAAACCGATATTAAACAATCAGACCGAATCGACCGAATGCCCACCCCTACTGAATGGTACATGCATCTTGGAGCCACCAAAAAAGAATAAATTACAAATAATTAGCTGCAATTCTGATATACTTCATTTTATATTTGTTGGCCATTATGAAGTTGACACAGTTATTAATAAAAAATTTATTAAAAATTTATTTTACTAAATTTATTTTATTAATTATACTTTAAAATATAAATTTAAATTTATACACTTTATTTAGTCATTATTGATAAAAATAGTATCAAAAGAACATAATAATTTTCTTGATTTTATAAGAAGGACAATTAAATTAAAATAAATATTTTTTAGAAAGAAGGTCAATCAATATGAAACGGAGGAAGTACTCCCTCCGTTTTATTTTAGTTGGCCTTCTTTCTAAAAATATTTGTTTCAATTTATTTGTCCCTTTGATGAAATTAAGAGGATTTTATTATGTTCTTACAATACTACCCTTAACACTAAATGATTAAACAAAGTATATTTACTCAAATTTATATTTTTAAAGTATAATTAATAAGACGAATTTTATAAAATAAACTTCAAATTGATATTTACTTAATGGGTGTGCCAAATCAATAGGGGTCAACTAATATGAAATGGAGGAAGTAGAATAAATTATTTTGTCCTTTCCAAGAAAAAAAAATTGTAATTCAAAGATCTTAGCTTTTAACATTCTGCAACAGAATCTTGTGCTAGTTATTCTATAGAAAAATCGAAATATCTTTCTTTCTTCGGTAGATATTAATCACAAATGAAGCGTAAACTGTACAAATAACTAAGGTCTAATTCCAAGGATAGGGTAATAAATTAATGGCCACCTTAAGATATTTTATTTACTTTGGCCAAATACATAATAGACATTTAAAGCTGCTATCCATGGCCAGATAAACACGTTAACTATTTATATCATTAAGACTTGATAAATCCACAATACTTTAAATTTGTCGATAAACTTCATTTAGACACTTGAAGTATGCTTGTTCCAATTAAATATGTGATAAAATATTTTCAGTTTAAGTTTTGGAATAACTTTTGTGCTTATTCTCAAGTCTTCATTACGTACGTTAACTATTTAAAATATACATGTCACCTTCTTTAACTACAATTTATGTCAATACGTTGAATGTCCTCAAGTATATTCAAATTGAGGTTAATTTGTCTAACTAAAGGAGATTATCTACTGTGTATATTCTATGTGATTAATTTAACTATTACCTAGCTAATAGATGCCTAAGGACAAGTAATAGCTTCTCAAAATTTAAATAAGAAGTATCTAATAAGAATACTTTATAATGCGCACATTCTCAAGTAAAACAAATGATAATTAGTTTAAATAAAATTTACTGACAAATTTTTAAAAATATTAATTTATTAATTGATTACTTTGGAACTTCTATTGAACTTAATATATTTATTAAGAGCATATTTAAATTATTTGTTATCCTAATTACCTCTCTACTTGGCTAATTGATAGCTTTTCTTCCATGGACAATCTCAGTGCAATAATGTCTGAGTTTGATCTATTATAATCAAAAAGGGTAGCAAATTTAAGTAACACATTAAATCAGGCGAGAATTCAAACACTTCCCAAAAAAGAAGCATCAACATTTCAAAGGATGGCAAATTTGCGTCACACATTAAATCAGTCGAGAATTCACACACTTTCCAAAATGGAAGTGTCAACAAAAATTGCTAGAGATCTCAAACAACTAAACTTTGAGAAAATGACAAAAACGTTCTGTTATGTTTGAGGATATAGTCATATAATCCCTCTGTATTTTAAAAGTTGACCCTCTTTCTAAAAAAAGAAAAAATACGTCCAAAACATGTAATCCAAAACACATTCAAAGAAGAGTAAAAGACATCATTATCCTTAATTAAAATATTCTCATCTCCTCCCCACTTCCTTTTTCAACATTACCTATCATTAAAAACTAAGTTACTCTTTGTGAAACTATAATTTTAATGACCTGAATTTGTTAATTTTTTCATTTCTACGTGTTTTGATTATTTTACCCTTTCTCGTAATTACTATATATTGATTTTGAGGTATTGGGATTGTTAGCAAGGTTTTTGATGCGATCGAAAACGTGGTGTGCTAGTTTGTGGCTTTTAGAGGCTTGAGAAATCATATAATTAACTTCAGTCAGAATTTATTATTTTGTGTGTCAGATGACAAAATGGACTATGTCAGCAAATCAGAAATATCAAATTTGGGTTCACAGCGGGGTTGGTTCAGTTTTAAAATTTTTATATGTCATTTCGACCCTTCATTTAGAAAATAGTGAAATAGGGTTTCGAAAGTTGATTTATTGATAATGATTATTTTTCAAAAATTTGATGTTTTCATTGAGTCTGAAACATCGAATTAGCCTAGTATCATATATGGTTTACTTCTATAGGGCACTGAACGAATCCCGAGGATCCATTTAGAACATTCGTAATCATGCAAAATTAACTGGTCATAGTTGATATCTGGTGCCTGGATCCTTGCCCGGATGGTACAAAACACTCATATCATAATCTTTCAACAATTCTAACCATCTTCTCTGACGCAGATTCAAATCTTTCTGCGAAAACACATACTACAAGCTTTTGTGACCTGTGAACACATCTACATGCACCCTATACAAATAATGCCTCCAACTTTTCAAGGCAAAAACAACAGTTGCTAACTAAAAATCATGGGTAGGGTAATTATTTTCATGTGGTTTAAGCTGTCTAGAAGCATAGGCCACAACCTTACCCCTCTGCATCAAAACACAATCCAAACCAACTCTGGAAGCATCACAATACACAACGAACCTATCTAAACTATTTGGCAATGTCAAAACTGGAGCTGTGGTGAGTCGAATCTTCAACTCTTGAAAATTCTTCTCACAAGAATCAGACCACTGAAACTTAACTTTTTTTTGAGTCAATTTGGACATGGGAGATGCAATAGACGAAAATCCTTCAACAAACCATTGGTAATAGCAAGTCAAACCTAAGAACTCCTAATATCTACGGAGAGATGGGTCTGGGCCAGTTTCTCACCGCCTCAGTCTTTTGAGGATTAAATCTAATGTCATCACCAAAAATAATATGGCCAAGGAAAGATATTGATCTTAGCCAAAATTCTCACTTACTGAATTTGGTGAACAACTAATGGGCTTTAGAGTCTGCAATACTATTCTGAGCTGGTCTGCATGATCATTTTCATTATAGGAGTAAACAAGAATGTTATCAATGAAGACTATGACGAATATGTCTAAGTATTGCTTGAAAACTCGGTCCATTAAGTCCATGAAGGCTGCTGGGGCATTGGTAAGACCAAATGATATAACTAGGAATTCAAAGTGACAATACTGAGTTCTAAAAGCTATTTTTGGAATGTCACATTCTCTGACTCTGAGCTGATGATAGCTGGATCTGAGGTCTATCTTAGAGAAATAACTGACACCCTAAAGTTGGTCGAACAAGTCATCGATTCTGGGAAGTGGATATTTATTCTTGACTGTGACTTTGTTCAACTGATGGTAGTCAATACACATTCTAAGAAAATAGTATTTCTTACACATGAATAGAACTGGTGCGCCCCACGGGGAAATACTGGGCCTGATGAATCCCTTATCTAGGAGATCTTTCAATTGTTCATTTAATTCTTTGAGTTTAGCTGAAGCCATTTTGCTTGGCAGAATAGAGATAGGCTGAGTATCTGGAAGAAGGTCTATTCCAAAGTCAATTTCCCTTTTGGGAAGAACTTTGGGAAGATCTTCAGGGAACACATCTGGAAATTCGCTCACTACTAAAACAGATGCAAGATTAGGGGCCTCAGAATTTGAGTCTTCGACTCGGACAAGATGGTAAATACACCCGTTGGATATCATTCTTCTCGCTCTAAGGTATAAATAAGTTGACCCTTAAGCATTGTGGTACTGCCCCTCTATTCAAGGACTGGTTCATTTGGAACAATCAACTGAAGTATAGCATGAATGGAGATCCATGCCGAGAATGATGTCAAAATCCGTCACTTTAGCTCACAAGGTCTACTGAAGTAACTTTCTGGGACACCATAACCGGACAGTTCCTGTATACCCGTCAGACTATGATAGTCTTACCCACTGGGTAGAGATTGAGAAAAGCTCTGTTTAGATTTTGGGACTGACTCCGAAGTTGAAAGCTAAGTAAGGAGTTATAAAATACAGAGAAGCTCATGGATCTAGCAAAAATAAATATGTAAATGATAGATTTTCAATGTTTCAGTAACCACATCAGGAGAACTCTCTCGATCCTATCAGGACTGAAGTGCATAGAGCCTATTTGGGCGCTGCCTACTAGTGGTACTGGTAGCAGCACCCTACTGAGATAGGCGATCAGACTGAACTGGGGGACGATTATGCTAACTCTGTGAACCCACCTGAGGATACTCCTTGATCCTATGGCCTGGCTTGTAACACTCAGTTTCACGCTACCTTGGGACTTAGATCCTAGATCTCTATCCCTATTATCATTTTTGAATTTTGGAACTAGAGCACTAGCTAAGGACGGACCTGGGATTGAAGATTTTGGGTGAAACTAAGGATGATGTTCACCTTAGGATTTTGGCTGAGTAAAATTAAAGCTACCCGTTCTCGCCCTTTTGCTTTCTCTCTCTTTCACCTTATTCTTCTGTTTCTCAATCTGTTGAGCATAGATCATAAGCTTAGATGTATCCATCTCCTTAATTAACATCGCAGTCATGCACTCTTTGACCATACTGTATGGTACCCAGACACAAACTTACTCATCCTAGACCTGTTATCAACCAACATACGAGGAGCATACCTAGCTAACTGAGTAAGTTTGAGGGAATACTCCTTCACGCTCATGTTTCCTTGCTTTAATTTGATAAAATCTAACACTTTGGACTCTTTTAACTCCAACGAAAAGAACCTATCTAAGAAGGCAGTAGCAAACTTCTCCCATTCCATAGGCCCTGCATCTGTGCTTCTATCTTCCTTTCACTGCTTAAACCATGTATGGGATACATTCTGTAACTGGTAAGCAACCAATTCAATACTCTCACTAGAAGTCACCCACATAGTATCTATTACCTTTTAGACCATGTCTAAAAATTTCTGTGGGTCCTCCTGAGACTTAGACCCTGAAAATAAAGGAGGGTTCATTCGGGTGAAGTCCTGAATTCTAGCTACAACTGTATTGGCCACTGGGTTGGCTGAACAATAGATGGGCATTCATTCTGGGCTACTAAAAATAAGCTAGAGTGGTAAAAGCTGCTCTGAATTTTGCGTGAGAGACGTTCTCATTCAGGGAATCTTCCTAAACAGGCAGAGCTACTGGATGATTTCTAGTTTTTCTTCTGTTGGTCCTTTTAGGAGGCATGTTCTGTAAACGGAAGGGAAAATTGAATTAAACAGAGAGTTTGACTTGCGCTAATGCTCACTCGCATGATATGAACACTGGAAGAAGGGAACTTGTTCCTAAAAATGCCTTATAGCCTCTTGTCCGCAAGTGTGGCGCGCTACACACCTATGCACAAGACTTTACTTGACGTGGCTTTCAGACTTCCTAGGACTCTTTAGAACCTTAGGCTCTGATACCAAGTTTGTAACGCCCCGAGTCTGCACCCTAGATGTCACACGATGCTTACGACCTCGAAGGATCACAAGCTAACCCATGACCGGTACTTGCTATGAGTACTAAATATAATATTGGAATATAAATGCAGAAGTAACTAAAAATGCCATAAGGTTCATAAACTAAAAACAAATACTGAATATTGAGGATAATACTGATAACAACATCTGAAAAACTGAATAACTAACTATGCAAGTCTGAAAGCCTCTAACTGTATGAATGCGGAGTTGATGAGACAAGTCCCCAACTAACTTTGTCAAAGAAAAATATTGAATCTACTAAAATACTAAAATAATAACTCTGCCCTAAAATATAAGGACTCACCACTTAATCTTCTACTAATATCCTGGGCTGCTAAGTACGGTTAGGAACCCGAGCATCCAAACCTATGATATAAGACATTATAGCGCAAAAGAGAGTATGCGATCAGTATATGTACATAGAATGTACTGGTATGCTAAGTGAGATAAGGCTATTATGCATGGGCTCATATGTATGAACAGTAATTTACTGAATAAAAGTACATGGAGAACGAAAACAACTGTAAACACTGAGCATGCAATACTGCGCATATAGATATACATCATGTATCTGTATTATACTGAGACTGAGTACTGGATTCTGATAACTGAGTTACTGATAACTGAGTCATGATTTTGTAGAATCGAACTGAGTTCTATAATAAAGACTGAAACTGAGACTATGGGAGTGTTCATTTGACCGACATACCCCAATGTAAACTGATTTGGGGCCCAACTTGTAACCCAAGTTGGAAAGGTGTTAGCATCTTGCCACGTGATACTACTAATGCTGTGTCAACCCTAGTCTAGCAGAAAGAATCATGAAATATATATATACATGATTGCGTCAACCTTAGTCTGGTAGGAGGACGACTTACCCTACACTAGCTACGTAGTTCTGAAACACAATGACTACTACTAAGGGTTAAACTGTATACTAGCAGAATGCCCCCATCCCTGGGTTCGCTCGGTGCTGAATCCTACTCCAAACTGAAATGACACTAGAATTGATAATTACTGGACTGGCTTGACTGGACTTGCACTGATCGTGAAGACTGACTGAATACTACTTTCTTGACCTTACTATGACTATTCTATAACTACTATAACCTAAGTAAACAACTATATTTTGGGTATTAAATACCCCTAGGACTCAATAGCATTCATAATAAAATATAGTACGATCTTCAAATCATAACAAAAGTCAATTATTCACAATTTAGTCACTGAGACATTTTGTCATACACTTGTCAAACACATGCTAACATATCATGATATTCACGATTCAATTCACATAGGCATTTTATCAAACACTTAGGGAGCATATTTAATGCACATGATAATGAACAACACATAAGAATCATGACTACAACTTAAACATGAAATTTTTAAGGGTTTTAACATGGGAATTACATCAATCAACATGCATGAAACTTATAATTAACTCTTGAATTAAAACCCATTCAACAACACAACCATGAATACAATCCACTTTGAGCATAAAAATTATGAATTTTATAACTCGTAGTTTTAAAAAGGGTTCTTGGACTCCAAGGGTGGAAGAAAACCCAAGGATGAACTCCTAACATACCTGAATAGTTGAATTCTTGAGGTTTCTTAGGAATTGTCTAGGAAATTGATCTTGAATCTTGAAAGCTAGGATTTTATGATTGAGAGAGAATTCTTTTAATTTGAGAGAAATTGAATAAAATAATGACTAATTAGTCTATTAGGGCATTAATCTCTTATTTTGGATTAAATAGGGTCTTGGAAAAAAACCCAACTACCTCTGGAAAGAATTAAATTTACGTTGTTGAAAATCTTGATTTTGGCCATCACCGCGATGCAGTGCCATCACGGTGAGCTACTGGATTTTGTCGACTATTGTAGTCCAAGGTCAGGTGTGAAAATGCACTTTGGTGCAATGCGGAGGTATTGCAGAGACTCACTGGAAAGTGACAACTACAAAATGTCACTATGGTGTGATGTGCCACTATCGCGTTGATACACTGGAAAATGACAATTGGGAAGAAGAACTTCACCGCTATGCGACACTATCGCGATGATTTACTGGAAACTAAGAAATTCTATTTTGACCCTCACCGCGATGCAGTGCTGCTCTATTTAATATACCGTTTCACTAAAAGTGTCATAACTTCTCACCCAGATATAGGATTTAGGCAAAATTTATATCGTTGGAAAGCTAATTCAATTTTCTATTATTTGGTGGATCTTAATTTGAAAAATTCCAAGTGTATTGAAGGTTCTATATAGAAACGCTCGCACACTAAGAGTGGAACTAAGTTAGGAAAGTGTAGGGTATTACAATATCTCTCCCTTGAGAATATTCATTCTCAAATGAGTGTAATTTAAGATGGAAATACTAAGGAACTGAGTTCACACACTGAACATGTACAACTGAAGAATGATTACATGACTGAGCTAATTCATAAATGCATTACTGTCATAAAAATAATATGCAACTAGGATTGAGTATGAGACAAAGAAATTCTAAGAAGATTGTTACCTTAAGCTGATTCTAAGTTTTCGGAGAAGAGATGAGGGTACTTGGTCCATATATCTGCTTCTGCTTCCCAAGAGGCTCCCTCGACGGACTGATTTCACTAAAGAACATTAACTAGGGGACCTTCTTTGTTCGTTAGTCTGCGAATTTGGCGATAGAGGATCTAGATTGGTACCTCTTTGTAGGAGAGATTTTCCTGAATATCTATACTTTGTAAGGGGACTACAATTGCTGGGTCACCAACACACTTCTTTAGTAAGGAGACGTGGAACACTAGGTGTACTGAAGCTATGTCTATAGGAAGCTCAAGCTCATAAGCTACCTTTCTAAAATGACTTAAGATCTTATAAGGACCAACATATCGGGGACTAAGCTTCCCCTTCTTGCCAAAACTCTTTACTATCTTCATGAAAGAGATCTTTAGATACATCAAGTCTCCAATCTTAAACTCAAGATCTTTCTTTCTCACATTCGCATATGATTTCTGTCAACTCTGAGCTGCCCTAAGCCTCTCTCGTCATTGTACTTTTTCTAAAGCATCAAACACCAAGCCAGGACCTACTACCACGTCCTTACCTACTTCAAACCAACCAATCAAAGATCTATATCTCCTTCCATATATAGTCTTAAATGTAGCCATCTTAATATTGGAATGATAACTATTATTATACGCGAACTTAATCAAAGGTAAATGATTATCCCAACTGCCCTTAAAGTCGACTACACACGCTCTTAACATATTCTCAAGGGTCTGAATGGTTCTTTCTACTTGACCATCTATTTGAGGGTGGAAGGCAGTACTGAGGTGAATTTGGGTCCAAGATCCTTCTAAAAACCTTTCCAAAGATGAGAGGTGAACTGGGTACCTCTGTCTGAGATAATAGATAGCGGAACACTAGGCAACCTAACTAACTCTCTGAGATAGATCTTTGCATAGTCCTCGGTTGAATAAGAAGTATGGACTAGCAAGAAATGGGCTGATTTAGATAACCTGTCAACAATGACCCGAATCTTGCTGACAATGAGTACGAGGTAAACCTGTCACAAAATCTATGTTTATTTTCTCTCACTTCCAAGTGGGAATACTGAACTCCTGCATAGACCAACTAGGCTTCTGATGCTCAATCTTAATATGCTGATAATGAAGCACTTAGCTACAAAATCTATAATATCTCTTTTCATCCAACTTTACCAATATATCTCCCACACATTATGGTACATCTTAGTGGACCCTAGATTAATAGAGTAACATGCACCATGAGCTTCTGCAAGAATTTGCTGTCTCAACTTGTCAACACACGAAACACATAATCTACCCTAACAATGCAACACACCATCTGCCCCATTGGGAGAAATCCTCTACTTTCTGATCTCTGACTGAATCTTTTAACTTGACAAGACTGGGATCTTTATCTTGCTTTTCTTTACTTTGGAAACCAAAGATGATTCCAAACTATTTTGCACACACACACTACCCTCAGCTGAATCAACTAAATGGACACTCAATCTAGCAAGCTGATAAACTTCTTATACTATTTTTTTCTTATCATCCTCCACGTGAGTAACTGTACCCATGGACAATATACTAAGGGTATCTTCTACTATATTGGCCTTGCCCAGATGGTACAAAATGCTTATATCATAATCTTTCAATAATTCTAACCATATTCTCTGACGCAGATTCAAATCTTTCTACGAAAACATATACTGCAAGCTTTTGTGACATGTGAACACATCTACATGCACCCCATACAAATAATGCCTCAAAATTTTCAAGGCAAAAACAACAACTGCTAACTCAAGATCATGGGTAGGGTAATTCTTTTCATGGATTTTAAGATGTCTAGAGTCATAGGCCACAACCTTACCTCTCTGCATCAAAACATAACCTAAACCAACTCTAAAAGCATCACAATACACAACAAACCCATCTAAACTATTTGGTAATGTCAAAACTGGTGCTGTGGTGAGTCGAGTCTTCAACTCTTGAAAACTCTTCTCATAAGAATCATACCACTGAAACTTAACTTTTTTCTAAGTCAATCTGGACATTAGAGATGCAATAGCTGAAAACCCTTCAATAAAACATCGGTAATAGCCATCCAAACCCAAGAAACTCCTAATATATGATAGAGCGATGGGTCTGGGCAAGTTTCTCACTGCCTCAATCTTTTGAGGATCAAATATAATGCCATCATGAAAAATAATATGGCATAGGAAAGCTATAGACCTTAGCCAAAATTTGCACTTACTGAATTTAGCGAACAACTGATGAGCTCTAAGAGTCTACACTACTATTTTAAGGTGGCCTGCTTAATCATTTTCGTTATGGGAGTAGACAAGATTTTCATCAATGAAGAGTATGACAAACATGTCCAAGTACTACTTGAACACTCGGTTCAGTAAGTCCATGAAGGCTGCTAGGGCGTTGATGTGTGAGCAGATGCTAACATATTTGAGGCTTTTAACTGAGAATAATTGCAAAGTCTTAAGTAACTTTTGTCGTTTTTGATTGTTTTATCTTTTATATTGCAGTAAAAGTAAAGATGCAAGAGAACCAGCAATAATAGAAGTAAAAGAGTTGATTTCTGAGCAAATAGAGAGGGAAGTATAGTTGACGACTTGTCTGATAAGTCGTCAACCTTGTGAAAGCTATCAGAGTTTTCATCAGCCTTAGACAGAGAATGAGATTCAGCTGGAATAAGTGACAACAACCTATGATAGGACGTAAGAGTTGTTATAACTCATTCGACTCGTCGTCAGGCTTAGGCAGTGCTTGAGAATTTAAAGTGAAGAAGAGACGACAATTCTGATAAGTCATTAACTTTGTGATAAGTTATAAGAATCATCATTAGCTATAGATATGTGAGGTAGTGACAGCAGAAGTATGACGACATTCCCTGATAAGCCATCAGGAATGCCGTCATCCCAAGGTAGAAATCATGAAAGTGGAAGAGAACCTGACGACAATCCTGATATGTCGTTAGACTCCTCATAATCCATCAGAGTGTCATTGTCAGTGTAAGGCAGAAATCATCAAACATGGAGAAGAAGCTGATGATATTTCTGATAAGTCATTAGACTCTTGATGAGGTGTCACACTCCGTCGTCACCTGTGCGAGAAAAGATCTGTAATATATGATTTGTTTCCATAATTAGGATGAAGTATTTAAGGCATAATTTAGGGTTTTTTTGAGGACCTTGAACTTCACATTTTCATCAAGTTTTCTCTCTAGTTTTCTCTGCAACATTATAGTTTGCTTTTGGAGAAATCATTATTACTTTTTTGGGATTTTCTACTATGATTTAGAAGGAGAAACACTTGTTGATATTCATCATTTTGTAAGTTATTATCTATCAAACTATGCATACAATTGGTGTTATTGCTTTTTACGTTATAAGTAGCTAATTCCCTTAACTCGAATTGTGGGATCTATGGATTAGGTTTGTAATGTAACTAAGTTTTCAAGAGTCTAACGGTGGTAGAAACTTCTTGTTAATTCCATTATTTTATATTCTGACTATTGGTTGCAAACAATAGGCCTTGCTTACTAGTGATTTGCTTGAGATAAGAAATCAACCCTAGCAAGAAGCGAATTATCAACAGGGACTTGGAAGCATCAAAATTCCATTTAATAATTAATGTTGTAACAAGATTAATTAACTCGAGATAACATCCTATTATGAAATTTGTATTCCCTAAGTTCAAAAGAATTAGGTGGTTAAATGTCTAAATAGGTTGAGAAACATGTAGACATGACTTCAACAAGAATAGTCTGTTGTTCCTACCTACCACAAAAATCTTAAACCCTTATTAGCGTCTGTCAAATTCCAACACCCATAGTGAACATAACTCTGGTTCTCCATATCATATTGTTTACAAATACTAAAACTGAAGTCAGACATAATTATTGATAATTTCCAAAAAACCCATTTACAGGAACTTGCTAACTATCAGTTGATTAACTCATGAACAACTTAAATCGATACCATATTTCTTGTGGGATTTGACCCCAACCTAGTTGGGTTCTATATTGACAACGATCGCTTACATTCTTGTAAGAAAGATGTAGTTTGAGCGCTATAAAAATCAGCACCGTTGCCGGGGAGTACGGTTGTAAATTGAAGTTTATGTGCGCTAATTGACTGTTAGTCAAGTTTCCTAGTTTTATTTTTATTTGTTGTTTTTGTTTGCTACAGGACTTTTATGGTGTATGCCAAGAACTAGAATTTATGAAGAACCATTATTATCATTTAATCCAGAACCACAACTAATCGGCAGAATGGCAGACCAGCAGGAGGCTGACAAGTTAGCAGCCTTAGCTAGAGCTCAGGTGAATGTGAAAAATGATGGTCAACAAGTACGACATCCAAATCCTGAGGATGAAGACTTAGAAGATGAGGAGTTTCTAAACCCTGGTAACCCAAGGCGTGCAAAGTAAATAACTGCACCAGTACAACGTAATGCTAACAAGAACCGTCCATTCCAAGGAAGGCAAGATCACCAGTCGGTCTAGTATGACCTCAATTATGATCATGATAGAATGGATGAAGCAGGTGCAATGGGTGCAATTATTCCTCTACCATTAGCACCTGGGGCAAAATTCAACATTACGAGTACTATGATTTAACTCCTTCATTTAAAGGGGTTGTTTGGTGGCCTTCTTGGGGATGATCCAAACTTATATCTGGTGAACTTTGTCACCATTTGTAAATCTTTTAATAACCCAGGAGTGGGTCAGAATGCTATCCGTTTGAGATTGTTTTCGTTGTCTCTGTTTGGGGAGGCAACATTGTGGCTTAATGAGCTGACACCCAATTCTATAACCAACTGGAGGTAGTTAAAAGGAGCTTTCCTAGAAAGGTTCTTTCTAACTTCTAGGAGGGTATAGTTGAGGGATGAGATCAGTAAATTTAGACAACTCCCAAATGAAGCCTTGCATGAAACCTGAGAGAGATTAAAAAAGAGGCTGATAAAGTATCCAAACCACAACATGACGGACTTACACTTGATGGAGACTTTGTATAGGGATCTTAACTCTGTGACAAAAATAATTGTAGATAATGCTGCTGGCAGTTCGTTTGTTGATCTTACATTCCCAGAGGCTTCAAAAATGCTAGAAAGAATGACCAAATAGAGTCGGGCATGGCATACCAGAGGCTCTACGGTAGCAAACCCCATTATTTCTGTTGGTATGGCTGTGGAAAAATGTAGAAGAGACGAGGAGCATGATCAAAACATGGCTCACCTAAAAATGCAGATGGACTTTCTAACCAAGAATTTACTATCAGGTAAAACTGATAAAGTGAAGGTTGTGGGATTGCAGGGCAAAGTGGAGTCTGACTCAGAAGAAGAGGCAAACTATGTAAATAATCAGGGGAATTTTTGAGGCAATAGCCAAGGAAATCAAGGTCGGACTTATTATGACAAGACTGGAATAAGAACCAGGAGCAAGGAAATTGGAGGAGCAATAATGATAGGAGCGACTTATATATCCCTCCTGAAAATCGTGAGGTTGCTATAACAAGTTCTGAAAAGATGTTCATGAAGGACATGATGGCTAAGTTTTTAAAGGGAGTGGAAGCTACCAACTCAGGGGTGATTACCATGAAGATCGATCTATACTTTATAAGCCAGTTGGTAAACTCGCACTCCACTTTGATCAAATAGCTGGAACAGCAAATGAGCCAACTCTCCGTAGCACTAAACCAGAGGAAGAGTGGAATATTACCTAGTGATACATTACAGAATTTGCAGAATGATGGCTCATGTATGGAGATTACCAGTAGAAGTGGTAAGATATTCCTAGCCCTTCTGTGGGAAAAGGTGGAGTTGAAGATGTCATTGAAGTAGATGGTGAGCTTGAAAAAGATAATCCAGTAGAGTCTAAGAAGCTGGATGGAATTGATATCCCTTCTAATCATCAACAGGTTGATGAGTTGGAAAAAGGGAAAGAGAAGAAAAATGAAGTAGTGGTGAAAACTCTCCCAAGACCACCACCTCTCATTCCTTAAAGATTTAAAAAGAAGGTTGACGACACGAAATTTAGTAAATTCATGGCAATGTTGAAGAAGTTAACAATAAATGTGCCTTTTATGGAGGAACTCGAGCAAATGCTAGGGTATGCTAAATTCATGAAGGACCTTGTGACAAAGAAAAAAGTGTTGAGGTATGAACCGGAGGATAATCTCCATCAGTGTAGTGCTATTTCTTTGAGGTCCTTGGAGCATAAGAAGGCAGACCCAGGAGCATTCACTATTCCTTGTATGATTGGGTCTTTGGAATTCGCTAAGGCCTTATGTGATCTGGAAGCGAGCATTAATCTGATGCCGCTAGATATATATAAAAAGCTGGGTTTGGGAAATCCCATACCCACCAACATACGACTCATGATGGCGGATAGGTCGATAAAATGACCTGATGGTATTTTGTATGATATGTTATGAAGGTAGCTAGATTTATATTTCCTGTGGATTTCGTCATTCTAGAATGCGAGGTGGACTTTGAGGTGCCCATAATCTTGGGTTGACCTTTTATCATAACCGGAAGTGTGTTGATTGATTTGCGAGCTAATGTGCTCTTATTTAGGATGAATAATGAGGTGGTGCAATTTGATGTATGCCAATTAATGAATCAGCATAAAGAAATAATTGTGTTCTCAATTGTTGATGTATATTATGATGATGAGCAGGAGGTTTCAATAGAGGAGAAACTTGTTGTCGAGCCTTTAGCCGCAGTTCTGATAAATTTTGATCCTGAAGGCATTGAGGAGTACGAAGAGACTATTTGTGCTTTATCAGGAATGGGTTCATACTCTTATGCTTCTAAACAGCTAGATCTTTATCTTGATAATCGACCAACACCACCGGCTAATCCATCCATCAAAGAGCCACTGGTGTTGGAATTGAAAAAACGGCCAGGGTATTTAAGGTATGTGTTTTTGGGCAACGAAAGTATTCTACCCATTATTATTCCAGCTAATTAGGGCGAAGAGTAAGTAGAAACACTTATTTTGGTACTTTAGAGGTATAAAAGAGTAATAGGATGGACTATTACAAATATTATTGGCATTCCACCTGGCATCTGCATGCATAAAATACAACTTAAGGAAGATTGTACTCCAATCATCGAGCACTAGCACCGTCTTAACCCACCAATACAAGAAGTGGTTAAGAAGGAAATTATTAAGTGGTTGGATACAAGAGTGGTTTACCCTATTTCTGACAATAAATGGGTGAGAGCAGTTCAATGTATTCCTAAAAAAGGGGGCATGACTGTTGTTGAAAATGAAGGGAATGCGTTAATTCCACTTAGGCCTGTGACTAGGTTGAGATTTTACATGGAATACTGCAAACTAAACTCATGGACTTTGAAAGACCACTTCCTGATGCCCTTTATGGACCAAATACTTGATTGATTAGCCGGAAGGGGGTGGTATTACTTCTTGGATAGTTATTCTGGATATAACCAGATCTGTATTGCTCCTGAAGATCAGGAGAAGACGACATTCACATACCTATATGGAACCTTAGCATTTAAGAGGATGCCATTTGGGTTATGCAATGCACCCGCTACTTTCCAATGGTGCATGATATCTATTTTCTCAGATATGGTGGAGGACCCCTTAGAGGTATTCATGGATGATTTCTCTGTGGTGGGAGATTCATTTAAGTTGTGTTTGTAAAACCAGAGTATGGCCTTACAACGATGTGTTGTATTCAATTTGGTGCTTAATTAGGAGAAATGCCACTTCATGGTAAAGGAGGGCATTGTTCTCGGGTATAAAATTTCAGCTAAAGGGATAGAGGTTGATTGAACTAAAGTTGAAGTTATTGAGAAACTACCACCTCCTATTTCAGTGAAGGGAGTGTATAGTTTTCTTGGACATGCTGGCTTTTACCAGAGGTTTATAAGAGACTTCTCGAAGGTTGCAAATCCACTTTGCAAGCTTTTGGAGAAAGAAGTGATGTTCTCCTTTGATGATGATTTCTTGAAGGAATTTGAATGACTTAAAAAGAAGCTGGTCGAGGCCCCTATCATTCTTGCAAAAGACTAGTCAAAACCATTTGAGATCATGTGTGATGCAAGCGGTGTTACCCTTGGAGCTGTATTGGGACAAAAGAAGGACAAACTATTTCATCCAATATTTTATGCCAACAAAGAACTGAATGGAGTGCAAAAAAACTACACCATTACTGAATAGGAACTTCTGGCTTAGTGTATGCTTTTTAGAAATTCAGGGCTTACCTACTTAGGACCAAGGTGGTGGTGCACACTGACCATGCAGCCTTGAGATATTTAATGGCTAAGAAGGATTCAAAACCAAGGCTAATTAGATGGGTGTTGCTGCTACATGAATTTGACTTTGAAGTCAAAGATAGGAAGGGTTGCGAAAATCAAGTTACGGATCATCTTTCTAGAATGGAAAATGAGCAGGCAGTTAGTAATGAAATGGAGATAAACGATGCATTTCCTGATAAGGAGATCTTGGCTTCTGCTATGGAGAAAATGCCTTGGTACGCTAATTTTGCAAATTATGTTGTGAGTGAAGTCATTCCAGAAAATCTTTCCTTCCATCAAAGAAAAAAATTCCTTCATGATGTAACACACTACTTTTGGGATGAGCCGTATATTTTTCAGCGATGTGCTCATAATATTATAAGGAGATGTGTGCCATATGTGGATGTATTATGTATATTGGAAGCATGCCATGCTTCCCCAGTTGCAGGTCACCATGCAGGTGACCGAACAACTAGAAAGGTATTGTAGAGTGGCTATTATTGGCCAATATTTTTTAATGTTGCTCACGAGTTTGTGCTGAAGTGAGACCAATTTTAGAGGTAGGGGTCGATCTTAAAAAAACATGAGATGCCTTTGACTAAGGTGCTTGAAGTGGAATTATTTGACGTCTGGGGCATCGATTTCATGGGTCCTTTTGTAAGCTCGTATGGATGAAGTATATCCTAGTTACTGTTGATTATGTCTTAAAATGGGTTGAAGCTGTTGCCTTGTCTAAAACGATGGAAAGAGGGTTGTTGCTTTTCTCAAGAAGAACATCTTCTCTCACTTTGGAGTCCACATACTATTATAAGCGATGGAGGATCTTATTTTTGCAACAAAGTATTTTGAGCTGCCTTAGCAAAATATGAGGTGAAATAGCATAGAGTACACACTCCATATCACCTATAAACTATTAGACAAATAGAGGTGTCAAATCATGAGATTAAAGCCATCCTAGCCAAAATGGTGAACGCTAGTCGGCAAGACTGGTCTCAAAAGATCGATGATGCCTTGTGGGTCCTATTGGCATGTCATTTGTAAGACCCCACAAAATTCTCTTATAGTCTAAGCCTTAAAGCATTTTTCAGTGGAGTGTTAATCTGTCCCTAAAAGGTTGAGAAGTGTCTTCCTAAGTGAGAAGTATTTTAAACCATGTAGAATTTCTCTAATATTGACTTTTTTTCATGTAGAGAATTGAATAAGCTTTCCATTGATACCAAATTCGTCCAAATCTAACACTCGGGCTAAGAGTTAGAGACATTTTAGTGAGACAGTGTGCCACCTGGCACTTTAGCGCGTCGCGGAGCCAGCCAAAATAACAATTGTCAAAATCCAGTGAGCCTCCGTGATTATGGTGTGTCGTGCCAAGGCTTAATTTTAGAGTTGTCAATTTTCAGTTCACCAACGCGATTCCATTGCATCGCGGTGCCTTTCCAGTTCTTAACTAAGGTGGCAACGCAATTTTCATCGCGTCGCACCACCAACCAGTTTTCCAATTGTCTAGTTTCTAGTGAGATGGCGCGATTCCACCATGTTAAGCCAGCATGTGAAATTGGGATTTTTAAATTCCATTTTTAAATTTCAAGGACCAATTGGTAATTTTCTAAAGCCCCAAACTAGTCTATATAAGGGATCCATACCCTAAATAACAAAACTACTTCTTTATTCATCAATTTTTCCCCCAAATCAAAATAATTTCTCTCTCAAGAACTCAGAACAAGACCTAGGCTTTCTAATCCAAGACCCAAATCATCAAGATTCCTCCGTTAACTTTTCAAGAATCAAGAAACTAAGGTATGCAGATGTTGATTCTTGGGTACCTTTCATCCAAGAAGCTGAAGAATCTTTTTTCTAAATTTCAAAGTTTTTATGTTTATAAGTTTTCATGATTCATGTGAGTTAAAATTGATGTTCATACTAGTATTGAGTTGTGATTCATGTTTGTTTACAAGGTTTTCAAGCTTGACCCTAGTATGTGATGTTCATGATAAACCCTCTTCAAATTGCTTGTTAAGTGGTGTGTTTATGTCAATTAAGTATAGAAATTGTTGAATAAGCGAAGCATGCTCCCCATATATTTGATAAAATGCTTATGTAAAGGAATTAGAGCCATTCTATCATGTTGATTAGAAATTTCCAATTGTGTGCAATCCCATGCATGCCAAGTGTTTGTTGAAAAGCCTTAGTTAATGAATTGTGATATAATAACATGAAGTTCCCCAATTATGTGCTCTTTGATACATGGTAAGACTTTAATACATGCCAAGTGTTTGATGCAAGACCTTTTTGAAAGGAGTATGATCCAATAACATGTCTCCCCTATGTTATTAAATGTTTAGGATTCCTAAATAATTGAAGTGATGCCTTAGTGATTGTGATGGTAAATGATTGTCCATGGTCTTCATTATTCAAGAATGGTTATATTTTACTTTTATGTTATCGAGTCCTGGGGGTATTTATACCCAATAATTTAGCTGCTGTCTAGAGCCCGTGTCAATTTTCACGATAATTTCAGTCGATCCATGATTCTCAAAACTCAGCGAGTTATAGAACAAGGTATTCTCAGACAGATACAAAATTTAAAAAATCTCAGTAATCGCTGTAATCTCAGTATCGCTAGTAATCTAGCCTCAGTTCTATACCCAGCTCAAATCTAGTAGTATTCAAGTGTTCAGTTCTGACCTCTATAGTAATCGAGTACTCTATTCAAAGCTCAGTGTCATTCAATTAGATAACATGATCCAGTAGTATTTCGTTAGATACAAAACCAAGTGAATTCAGCTTAACTTAGTCAGATCATTTAAGAAACATAAACAGTATCAGATTCAGCTTATTTTGTGTTCAGTTAAGAATCAGTTCAAATTATTTCAGTTGGGAGTAGGAGCTAGCACCAAGCGAGGGCAGGGATGGAGGATCCCCATCAGAGAGGCTGAGTCATTAGGAGAAATCCCTAAACTCCAGAACTGTGTAGCCAATGTAGGATGCAGCAGTCACCTATCAGAAAAGGCTGGTCACCCGTCAGATAGGCTTGACTATTATATTGCCTTAGGCTTGACTTCCTATAAGGGTCACCCATTAGATAGGCTTGACCAGAGAGGTCTTTACCCGTGGCACGATATTGACACCCTTCCAGTTGGGGTTACAGGTTGGACCCCACCAGTTGAGATTTGGGGTATGTTGGTTAAGTGACTATTTCCCGCAGTTACAGTTTCAGTATCAATCTTCAGAAATCAGGACTATCAGATATAGTCATCTATTTTAGTGAGGAACTCGGATAGTTCTATTAATTCATGGACCACCCGTCAAATAGGCTTGTTCCCATTTAAAGTTATTCAATATCAAATCTAGAGATCACCTATCAGATAGGCTTGATCTCAGTCTTATATTTAGTTGAGTAATCTCGTTATCAGATCTCAAGATCAACCATTATATAGGCTTGATCTCAGTCTTATATTTAGTTGAGTAATCTCATTATCATATCCTGAGATCACCTGTCTGATAGGCTTGATCTCAGTGTCATATTCAGTTGAGTAATCTCATTATCAGATCTCGAGATCACCCATCAGATAGGCTTGATCTCAGTGTCATATTCAGTTGAGTGATCTCATTATCAGATCCTGAGATCACCCGTCAGATAGGCTTGATCTCAGTCTCAGATTTAGTTGAGTATTCTTGTTATCAGATCTAGAGATCACCCATCAAATAGGCTTGATCTCAATATCAGATTCAGTTGAGTATTCTTGTTGTCAGATTTGACATGATCATTTTTTATCATTGATAGTAGATTCTGAAATCGTCCGTTAGAGAGGTTTCATCTCCGATGCAGTCAGTCGAGAGTAGAAATCTCAGAATTCAGTCATTAATATAAGTAGAATCAATTAATCAAATTTAGTATCATCAATTTTCGAGATAACTCTCTAGATAAGAATGATCTCAACTCTAGTAATCAGTTATCAGTATCAAATGATTCAGTGTTCAGTATCTCAGGCATTAGTAGTGAGTTTTGATGGCAGTAAAGTTGTATTTGGGTTTCAGTATTTCGAGTCACGATAATTTCAGTGATGGTTCATGCATTTATACATGTGTTCTTATTCAGTACTCTCATGATTATTCAGTTAAGTAATTGTCCATGCATAAGCCCTTGCATTTCGCCTTATCTCATCTTCATACTAGGTACATTCCCGTACTGATGTATTTGTGATATGGTGTTTTTATTTGATACCATAGGTTTAGAGGCACAAGATCTAGAGAACCCTTAATAGCTCAGTCCTAGTTAGCAACAGTGACATAGCAGAGAGTCTTCTTCAGTAGAGGATGATCCTTATTTTTATTATTATCATATCAGATTTGGTTTAATTTTAGTATAAAATATTAGTTGGGGATATTTTCCATCAAATCCACAGTTCAGACAGTTTAGAGGCTTTCCGAACAGGTGTATCAGTATTCAGTTTTCAATTTTGAGAATTTTTTAATATTTTCAACCTTATGGCCAGTTTTTGCATTTATTATCTATATTATGCAGTGTTCAGGTATAGATATCAGTAGAGGGATGGCTTGTGGTCCTTCAGGATCATGAGCACTGTGTGATGTTTCGGTTCTAGAAAATTGGGTCATTACATCACCATTCCAGTTAATCTATGGCAAAGTATGCCACTTACCAATAGAGCTAGAGCACAAGGCTTTATGGGCACTCAAAATATTAAATTTGAATTGGAAGGAGGTAGCAGAGCTAAGACTGGGGCAACTGAATGAGATGGATGAAGTCTATCTTGGGGCATATAAAAGAGTAGACCTATACAAAGAAAAGATGAAGAAGTATCATGATTGGAGGATCGAGAAATGAGATTTTCAAAAAGTTGACTTGGTGCTTCTGTTCAATTCCAGACTCAAAATACTCCCAGGTAAGCTTAAATCTAAGTGGTTAGGCCCGTTTAGGGTTAGTCAAGTCTACTCATCTGGAGTATTAGAACTTGAAAGTGAAGATAGCAGTATCTTCAAGGTTAATGGGCAACGAGTCAAACTTTATATCGGTCCAAAAGACTTGGTGAAAAGTATTGCTACTACATGTCTTGATAAAGTCTGAAGTAATCAAGATACCTGAGTTATGTCGCAATGTTAAATCAGGCTCTATATGGGAGGAAACCTATGATCCCCGTGGTTGATCTACTCCAGGTATACCCTAACCCTTAGTTTAGTTTTTCTTTGATTTTAAGTTGAGGTTGTAGGATGAGTTATTATTATGACATTTTATAGTTGACTAGGAGAAATACAAGTACCTGAGGCAGTTAACATGGTTTTTTTATTTTGTGAACACATCTCAAATGGTATGATTGTTTAAGTGTATGATTTGCATCTAATTGTGACCACAGTGCATTTTGTTATGGTATTAGTTCTAGTGACTTGATAATCATTGCTAAACCATTACATGAACTGGATAAGTAGTAACTTGTGATATACTTGTGTGTCATGTCTGTGTGAGATCTTACTTAGTTCCCTTTGTATGTTGAATCCAGAACTTACCTGGTTAGTCTTACCTAGGTGTAAGGATAGGGGTTAGGAAATAATCATAGGCCATTTTGATATTAGCCCACTTTTAGCCTAAATGACCTTCCCTGTATGCATAATTCCCTTGATCCCTATTTTGAGCCTGAATGGCCTATTTCTTTTTATGATACCTATCACCGTCCCATTTATATCATAATGAACCTGTTTTGGCCCTGGTCTTCCTTGGACACTGTGCACCTTGACTTAGGTAAATGGCCTAAGTTGAGGGAGGCTATCATAGAGGTGCATGATGTAAAATGAGTATGGAGAAAGGTAGAATAAAAGTAAAGAATAAAAAGCTGGGTGTGGTGGAAAAGAACAAGAAAAAAAATTGTGAAAAAAAAATTATAGAAAAGACCGCACCCATCCTGAATATGTGTGATCAGAAAAGAGAAGAATAGAAAAAGGTTAATAAGTGAGACCCAATAATCTAGTATAGTGTCAAGGAGGCTTAGTCACTTTAAATATCATCGAGTATCATACAAGCCCCTAGCCTACATTACAAGCCAAAAAGAAGACCTATAGTGATCCTAGCTGACCTGTCTGAAAATCTTGGTAATGAAAATAAGGGCATGTCTATGGTATTTGACATACATTGATTGGAACTTCATTCTGAGAGTGAGCATCTTTTGATTGCCCCTATGGTTACATATGTGATGTCTGATATAAGTGAAGTGGGACTTCTTTGTAGTGAGGGTATACTGGTTATGCTTCTAGTTGCTAACTTATTCGGATAGTGTAATCTTGGTACATGCATGGTTGTTGTTACTGAATTGATTCCATAGCTTGATTCCTGTGTGTCGCATTGTTGTTCTTCAATAATATATACAGTTGTTTTTTTTAAAATTAATTGACCTTGGAGATGGTGAAGATGTTTTGAGATAGTATGGATGGTTGAATGCCGAATGTACTTTGTATCCTCTTGGTTGTGTTTTAGTTGCTTGAGGACAAGCAATTGTTTTAAGTTGAAGGTGTTGATGTGTGAGTAGATACTAACACATTTGAGGCTTTTAACTGAGAATAATTGCAAAGTCTTAAGTAACTTTTGTCGTTTTTTATTATTCTCTCTTTGATATTGCAATAAAGTCAAGATCCAAGATAACCAACAATAATGGAAGTAAAAGAGTTGATTTCTGAGCAAGTAGAGAGGAAAGTATAGCTGACGACTTGTTTGATAAGTCATCAGCCTTGTGATAAGCTATCAGAGTTGCCATCAGCCTTAGACAGAGAATGAGATTCACCTGGAAGAAGTGATGACAATCTATGATAGGCCGTCAAAGTTGTGATAAGCCATCAGGCTCATCGTCAGGCTTAGGCAGTGCTTGAAAACTTGAAGTGAAGAAGCGGCGACAATTCTAATAAGTCTTCAACTTTTTGATAAGTTATAAGAATCATCTTCAGCTGTAAACGGTGTGAGGTAGTGGGAGCAGAAGTGTGATAACATTTCCTGATAAGACGTCAGGTATCAGATAAGCCATCAGGAATGCCGTCATCCCAAGAAAGAAATCATGAAAGTGGAAGAGGACCTGACGATAATTCTGATAAGTCATCAGACTCCTCATAAGTCGTCAGAGTGTTATTGTCAGCCTAAGGCAGAAATCACCAAACTTGGAGAAGAAGCTGATGACATTTCTGATAAGTCGTCAGACTCCTGATGAGGCGTCACACTTTGTCGTCACCTGTGCGAGAAAAGATCTATAATTTGTGATTTGTTTTCATAATTAGGCTGAAGTATTTAAGGCATAATTTATGTTTTTCTGAGGATCTTGAACTTCATGTTTTCATCAAGTTTTCTCTCTAGTTTTCTCTGCAACATTACAGTTTACTTTTGGAGAAATCATTATTACTTTTTTTATATTTTGTACTGTGATTTAGAAGGAGAAACACTTATTGATATTCATCATTCTATAAGTTATCATCTATCGAACTATGAATACAATTGATGTTGTTTCTTTCTACGTTATTAGTAGCTAATTTCTTTAACTCGAGTCGTGGGATCTATGGGTTTGGGTTTGTAACGTAACTAAGTGTTCAAGAGTCTAACGGTGGTAGAAACTTCTTGTTAATTCCATTATTTTATAATCTGACTATTGGTTGCAAACAATAGGCCTTGCTTACTATTGATTTGCTTGAGATAAGAAATCAACCCTAGTAAGAAACGAATTATCAATAGGGACTTGGAAGCATCAAACTTCCATTTAATAATTAATGCTATAACAAGATTAATTAATTTGAGATAACATCCTGTTATTAAATATAAATTCCTTAAGTTCGAAAGAATTAGGTGGTTAAATGTCTAAATAGGTTGAGAAATATTTAGACATAACTTAAACAAGGATAGTCTGCTGTTCCTACCTACCACAAGAATCTTGAACCATTACTAGCGTCTGTCAAATCCCAACACCCATAGTGAACATAACTCTGGTCCTCCATATCATATTGTTTACAAACACTGAAACTGAAGTTAGACATAATTATTGCTAATTTCTAAAAAACCCCATTTAGAGAAACTTGCTAACTATCAGTTGATTGACTTACAAACAAATTAAATCGACACCATATTCCCTGTGGGATTTGAAACCAACATAGTTGGGTTATATATTAATAATGATCGCTTACATTCTCATAAGAAAGGTGTAGTTTGAGCGTTATCAGGCATTTGATACATGAATAGGAATTTAAAGTGATTATGTTGAGTTCTAAATGCTATTTTCAAAATGTCACATTCTCTAAATTTAAGCTGATGATAGCCGGACCTGAGGACTATTGTAGAGAAATAGCTGGCGCCCTAAAGTTGGTCGAACAAGTCATCGATTCTGAGAAATGGATATTTATTCTTGATTGTGACTTTGTTTAACCAACGGTAGTCAATACACATTCTAAGAGAAATATCTTTCTTTCATACGAATAGAACTGGTGTGCCCCACGGGGAAACACTAGGCCTGATGAATTCCTTATCTAAGAGATCTTTCAATTGTTCTTTTAATTCCTTGAGTTCAGCTGGAGCTATTTTGTATGGTAGAATAGAGATAGGCTGAGTATCTGGAAGAAGGTCTATTCCGAATTCAATTTCTCTTTCAGGAGTAACTTCAGGAAGATCTTCAGGGAACACATCTGGAAATTCCCTCACTATTGAAACTGATTCAAGCTTAGGGGTCTCAAAATTTGAGTATTTGACTCGGAAAAAATGGTAAATACACCCCTTGGATATTATTCTTCTCACTCTAAGGTACGAAACAAGTTTACCTTTAAGCTCTGAGGTACTATCCTTCCATTCAAGGACTGGTTCATTTGGAAACTGAAAATGAACTACGCTATTTCTATAATCAATTAAAGCACAGCATGAATGGATCCAATCCATGTCGAGAATGACGTCAAAATCCATTATCTCTACCTCACAAGGTCTACTGAAGTAACTTTATGGGACACCAAAATCGGACAGTTCCTGTATATCCATCGGGCTATGATAGACTTACCCACTAGGGAAGAGACTGAAAAAAGCTCTATTAAGATTTCGGGACTGACTCCAAAGTTGACAACTATACAAGGAGTTTTAAAAGACAGAGAAGCTCATGGATCTAGAAAAGCATAAATATGTAAATGATAGATTTTCAATGTACCAATAACCACATCAGGAGAACTCTCCCGATCCTGTCGGGATTGAAGTGCATAGAGCCTATTGGGCGTTGCCCACTAATGGCACTAAAAGCGGCACCCTACTGAGATGGTCAAACGAACTGAACTGGGGGAAAATTATGCTGACTCTGTAAACTTACTCGAGGACACTCCCTGATTCTATGGCCTGGCTTGCGACACCCAAAACATGCATCATTGCTAGTCCTACAGACACCCTGATTATTTCTACCACATTTCTGAAAAGAGGGATTTATGCGAGCACTGTTCACACTACTTTGGGACTTAGAGCCTGCTCTCTATCCCTATTATTATTTCTAAAATTTGGTACTGGATCATAGGTTAAGGACGGAGCTAGAACTAAAGATTTTGGGCGAAACATCTTCGGACTTGGGCTGAGTAAAATTTAAGCTACCTATTCCTTTTACTTTCTCTCTGTTTCTCCTTATTTTTCTGTTCCTTAATCTATTAAGAATGGACCATAATCCTAAATATGTCTATCTCCTTAATTAACATCCCAGTACTGCACTCTTTGACCACGCTGTCAGATACCCCAAATACGAACTTGCTTATCCTAGACATATTATCAGCCACCGTATGAGGAGCATACCTAGCTAACTGAGTAAACTTGAGGGAATAATCCTTCACGCTCATGTTGCCATGCTTCAATTTGATAAACTCTAAAACTTTGGCCTCTTTCAACTCCAACGAAAAGAACTTATCTAAGAAGGAAGTAGCAAACTCTTCCTACTCCACAGGCCCTGCATCTCCGCCTCTATCTTTCTTTTACTGCTTAAACTATGTATGGGCTATATCTTGTAACCGATAAGTAGCCAATTCAGCACTCTCACTAATAGTCATCCCCATAATATCTGTTACCTTTTACACCATGTCTAAAAATTCTTATAGGTCCTCCTAAGACTTAGACCCTGAAAATGAAGGAGGGTTCATTCGGGTGAAGTCCCAAATTCTAGTTGCAATAGTATTAGCCACTAGGTTGGCCTGAATAAAAGCTGGGCATTTATTCTAGGCTGCTATAGAATGAGCTAGAGTGGTGAAAGATGCTCTAAATTATACGGGAGAGATGTTCTTATTTAGGGGATCTTCCTGAACATGCGGAGTTGCTGGCTGATTTCCAATTCTTCTTCCGTTGGTCCTTCTGGGAAACATATTCTGTGAATGGAACAGAAAATTGAATTAGATAGAGAGTTTGAATTGAGCTAATGCTCACTCACATGATATGAACACTGAAAGAAGGGAACTTGTTCCTAAAAATGCCTCATAGCCTCTTTTCCATAAGTGTGACGCACTATACACACATGCACAAGACTCTACTTGATGCGAGTTTCAAACTTTCTAGGACTCTTTAGAACCTTAGGCTCTAATACCAAGTTTGTAATGCCCCGATTTTGCACCCTAAATGTCATACAGTGCTTACGACCCTGAAGGATAACAAGATAACCCATGACTGGTACCTACTTTGAGCACTAAATATAATACTAAAATATAAATGCGAAAATAACTAAAAATACCATAAGGTTCATAAACTAAAAACAAATACTGAATACTAAGGATAATATTGATAATAATATCTGAAAAATGAATAACTGACTATGCTAGTCTAAAAGCCTCTAACTGTCTAAATGTGAAGTTGATGGGACAAGTCCCCAACTAACTCCGTCTAAGAAAAATAATAAATATACTAAAATACTGAAACAATAACTCTGCCCTCAAAATATGAGGATTCACTACTGAATTTGCTGCTAATATCTGGGCTGCTAAGTAAGGTCAGGAACTCGAGCATCCGAACCTATGATATGAGACATCATAGCGCAAAAGAGAGTATGCGATCAGTATGTAGAATGTAATGGTATGCTAAGTGAGATAAGGCTACTATGCATAGGTTCATGTGAATGAACAGTAACTGACTGAATGATATGAAGTAACTGAATGAGAGTACATAGAGAATGAAAAATACTGTAAACACTGAGCATGTAATAATGCACATATAAATATATATCGTGTATCTGTATTATACTGAGACTGAGTACTGGATTTTGATAACTGAGTTACTGATAACTGAGTCATAATTCTATAGAACATAACTAAGTTCTATACTGAAGGCAGAAACTGAGACTGTGGGAGTGTTTATTTTACAGACATACCCCGATGTAAACTGATTTGGGGCCCAACCAGTAACCCCAGTTGGAATGGTGTTAGCACCTTGACACGGGATACTAATAATGTTGTTTCAATCCTAGTCTGGCAGGAAAACTCTAGTCTGGCAGAGGATGACTTACTCTACGCTGGCTACGTAGTTCTGTAACACAGGGATTGCTACTAAGGATTAAATCCTATACTGATAGGAATGCCCCATCCCTGGGTTCGCTTAGTGCTGAATCCTACTCCCAACTGAAATGACACAGGAATAGATAATTACTGGACTGGCTTGACTGGACTCATGTTAATCGTGAAGACTGACTGAATACTACTTTCTTGACCTTACTGTGATGATTCTATAACTATTGTAATCAAAGTAAACAACTAGATTTTGGGTATTAAATACCCAGGACTCGATAGCATCCATAATAAAATATAGCACTATCTTGAAAACATAACAATGGTCAATTATTCACAATTCTGTCACTGAGACATTTTGTCAAAACTTGTCAAACACATGGTAACATATCATGATTTCACTATTCAATTCACATGGGCATTTTATCAAAAACTTGGGGAGCATAATTAATGAACATGATAATGAACAACATATAAGCATCATGACTACAACTTAAACATGAAATTTTCAAGGTCTTTGACATGGGAATTACATCAATCAACATGTATGCTATCTCATGTTTGTGAAACTTATAATTAAATCTTGAATTAAAATCCATTCAACAACACAACAACGAATGCAATCCACTTTGAGCATGAAAATCATGAATTTTATAACTTGTAGTTTTAAAAAGGGTTTTTTCGACTCCAAGGGTGGAAGAAAACCCAAGGATGAATACCTAACATACCTGAATAGTTGAATTCTTGAGGTTTCTTGGGAATTATCTTGGAAATTGATCTGTAATCTTGAAAGGTAGGGTTCTCTAATTGAGAGAGAATGCTTTTAATTTGAGAGGAATTGAATAAAATAATGATTAATCAGGTTATTAGGGCATTAATATCATGTTTTGTATTGATAAGGTTCAGGGAAAAAGACCCAACTGCCCCTGGAAAAAATTAACTTTCCATCACTGAAAATTCTGATTTTGGCCATCACCGTAATGTGGTGCCATCCCAGTGAGCCACTCAATTTTGTCGGCTAGTGTAGTCCAAGGTCGAGTACTAAAATGCACTTTGGTGTGATGCGTAGGTATAGCGGAGACTCACTGGAAAGTGACAACTGCGAAATGACATTATGGTGCGACGCGCATTATCGTGTTGACACTCTAGAAAATGATAATTAGGAACTGAAACTTTACTGTGACACGGTACTATCGTGGTGAATTGTTGGAAATTGATGAATGCCATTTTGACCCTCACCGCGTTGTGTTGCTGCTCCATTTGATCTACTGTTTCACTAAAAGTGCCATAACTTCTCACCCAAATATAGAATTTGGGCAAAATTTATATCGTTGGAAAGCTAATTCGATTTCTTATTATTTGGTGGATTTTAATCTGAAAAATACCAAGTGTATTGAAGGTTCTACATAGAAACTCTTGCATACTAAGAGTGGAACTGAGTTAGAAAATTACGAGGTATTACAATATCTCCCACTTGGGAACATTCATCATCGAATGAGTATAATTTAAGATGGAAATACTGAGGAACTGAGTTTACACACTGAACATGCATAACTAAAGCATGATTACATGACTAAACTGATTCATGAATGTATGACTGTCATGAAAATTATATGCAACTGGGATTGAGTATGAGACAGAGAAATTCTAAGAAAATTTTTACCTTAATCTGAGTCTGAGTTTGCGGAGAAGAGATGAGGGTACTTGGTCCGCATGTTTTCTTCTGCTTCCCAAGTGGCTCCCTCAACTGACTAATTTCTCCAAAGAAATTTGACTAGTGGAACTTCTTTGTTCATTATTCTTCGAATTTGGCGATCGAGGATCTTGATTGGGACCTCTTCAAAGAAGAGATCATCCTAAATATCTACACTCTGTAAGGGGACTACAACTGCTGGATCACCAACACACTTTTTTTGCAAGGAGACGTGGAACACTGGGTGTACTGAAGCTAAGTCTGCAGGAAGCTCAAGCTCATAAGCTACCTTTTTAAAGCAACTCAAAATCCTATAAGGACCTATATACCAGGGACTAAGCTTACCTTTCTTTCCAAACCTCTTTACTCTCTTCATGGGAGAGATCTTTAGATACATAAAATCTCCAATCTCAAACTCAAGATCTTACCTTCTCATATCCGTATATGATTTTTCTCGACTCTGACCTTCCCTAAGCCTCTCTTGATCAATTATACTTTCTCTAAAGCATCAAATACCAAGTCAGGCCCTACTACCGCAGCCTCACCTACTTCAAACAAACCAATCAGAGATCTATATCTCCTACTGTATAGAGCCTCAAATGGAGCTATCTGAATACTGGAATGATAGTTATTATTATATGCGAACTCAATCAAAGGCAAATGATCATCCCAACTACCCTTAAAGTTGACTACACACGCTCTCAACATATCCTCAAGGGTCTGAATGGTCCTTTCTACTTGACCATCAGTCTGAGGGTGGAAGGTTGTACTGAGGTGAACTTGGGTACCAATATCCTTCTAAAAAGCTTTCCAAAGATGAGAGGTAAACTACGTACCTCTATCTAAGAAGATAGATAGTGGAACACCGTGCAACCTAACCAACTCTCTGAGATAGAGCTTGGCATAGTCCTCGGCTGAATAAGAGGTATGGACTTGTAAGAAATGGGCTGATTTGGATAACCTGTCAACAATGACCCAAATCCAATCATGGTCACAATGAGTACAAGGTAAACCTATCATATAATCCATGTTCACTTTCTCCCACTTCCAAGTGGGAATACTTAACTCCTGCAAAGACCCACTAGGATTTTGATGCTCAATCTTAACCCATTAACAAGTGAAGCACTTAGCTACAAACTCTACAATGTCTCTCTTCATCCCACTCCACCTATATATCTACCGCAAATCACAATGTATCTTAATGGCCCCCTGGATGAATAGAGTAATGCAAAACATGCGCTTCTGCAATAATTTGCTGTCTCAACTCGTCAACACACGAAACACATAATCTACCCTGACAACGCAATACACCATCTACCTCCTTGGGAGAAAACCTCCACTTTCTAATCTCTGAGCAACTCATTTAACTTGACTAGACTGGATCTTTATCTTGCTTTTCTTTCACTTCGAAATCCAAAGATGATTTTGAACTATTTTGCACCTATATACTACCCTCAGCTGAGTCAACTAAGCGGACACCCAATCTGGCAAGCTGATGAACTTCTTAAACTAAATTCTTCTTATCATCCTCCATGTGAGTAACACTACCTATGGACAAATCTATTAAGGGCATCTGCCACTATATTGGCCTTTCCCAGATGGTACATAATACTCATATCATAATCTTTTAATAATTCTAACCATCTCATCCGATACAAATTCAAATCTTTCTGCGAAAACACACACTGCAAGCTTTTGTGACCTGCCAACACATCCATATGCACCCCATACAAATAATGTCGCCAAATTTTCAAGGCAAAAACAAAAACTGCTAACTCAAGATCATGGATAAGGTAATTCTTTTCATGGGGTTTAAGTTTTCTAGAGGTATAGGCGACAACCTTACCCCTCTATGTTAAAACACAACCCAAACTAACTCTGGAAATATCACAATACACAACAAACCTATCCGAACCATTTAATAATGTGAAAACTGGAGCTGTGGTGAGTTGAGTCTTCAACTCTTAAAAACTCTTCTCACAAGAATTAGACTACTGAAACTTAACTCTCTTCTAAGTCAATATGGACATGGGAGATGCAATAGTCGAAAACCCTTCAAAAACCATCGGTAATAGCCAACCAAACTCAAGAAACTCCTGATATTTGATGAAGAGATGGGTTTGTGCCATTTTATCACCGCTTTGGTCTTTTGAGAAACAAATTAAATGCCATCACTGGAAATAATATGGCTAAGAAAAGCTACTGATCATAGTCAAAATTAACACTTACTGAATTTGGTAAACAACTGATGGGCTTTATGTGTCTACAATACTATTTTGAGGTGGTCTGCATGATCATTTTCATTACGGAAAAGACAATAATGTCATCAATGAAGAATATGATGAACATGTCCAAGTATTGCTTGAACACTCGGTTCATTAAGTCCATAAATATTGATGGGGAATTGGTAAAACTAAATGATATGACTAGGAATTCAAAGTGACTATACCAAGTTTTAAAAGCTATTTTTGGAATGTCACATTCTCTGACTCTGAGTTGATGATAGACAGATCTGAGGTCTATCTTAGAGAAATAACTAGCATCCTAAAGTTGGTCAAACAAGTCATCGATTCTGGGAAGTGGATATTTATTCTTGACTGTGACTTTGTTCAACTGATGGCAGTCAATACACATTCTAAGAGAATCATCTTTCTTACAAAAGAATAGAACTGGTGTGCCCCACGGGGAAAAACTGGGCCCGATGTATCCCTTATATCAGAGACCTTCCAATTGTTCCTTTAATTCTTTGAGTTCATTTGGAGCCATTCGAAGTCAATTTCCTTTTCGGGAGGAACTTCGGAAAGATCTTCAGGGAACATATCTGGAAATTCCCTTACTACTAAAATTAATTCAAGATTAGGGGTCTCCAAATTTGAGTCTTTGACTCAAACAAGATGGTAAATATACCCCTTGGATCTCATTCTTCTCACGCTAAGGTATGGAACAAGTTGACCCTTAAGAGCTAGGGTACTACTGCTCTATTCAAGGACTGGTTCATTTGGCAACTGAAAATGAGCTACTCTATTTCTACAATCAACGGAAGCATAGCATAAATGGAGCCAATCTATGCTGATAATGACATCAAAAACCGTCATTTCCAGCTCACAAGGTCTACTGAAGTAACTTTCTGGGACACCATAATCAGAAAGTTCCTGTATACTCGTCGGGCTATGATAGACTTACCCAATGGGTTAGAGACTGAGAAAGGCTCTATTAAGGTTTTGGGACTAACTTCGAAGTTGAAAACTATGTAAGGAGTTACAAAAGACAGAGAAGATCATGAATCTAGAAAAGCATAAACATATAAATGATAGATTTTTAATGTACCAATAACCACATTAAGAGAACTCTCCCAATCTTACTGGGAATGAAGTGCATAGGCCATTTTTGGGCGCTACCCAATAGTGGAACTAAAAGTGGCACCCTGCTGAGATGGACGACCGGAATGAACTGGGGGACGATTATGCTGACTCTGTGAACTCACCTTAGGACACTTCCTGATCCTATGGGCTGGCTTGCGACACCCAAAACAAACATCGTTTCCATCTGTACAGACACCCTGATAGGCATTTTATCAAACACTTGGGGAGCATAATTAATGCACATGATAATGAACAACACATAAACATCATGACTACAACTTAAACATGAAATTTTCAAGGATTTTGACATGGGAATTACATCAATCAACATTCGTGCTATCTCATGTTCACAAAACTTATAATTAACTCTTGAATTAAAACTCATTCAACAACACAACCATGAATACAATCCACTTTGAGCATAAAAATCATGAATTTTATAACTTATAGTTTTAAAAAGGGTTCTTGGACTTCAAGGTTGGAAGAAAACCCAAGGATGAACACCTAACATACCTAAATAGTTGAATTCTTGAGGTTTCTTGGGAATTGTCTTGGAAATTGATCTCGAATCTTGAAAGCTAAGGTTTTATAATTGAGAGAGAATGCTTTTAATTTGAAAGGAATTGAATAAAATAATGACTAATTAGGCTATTAGGGAATTAATCTCATATTTTGGATTGATTAGGGTCATGGAAAAAGACCCAACTGCCCCTGGAAAGAATTAAATTTCCATCACTGAAAATTTTGATATTAGCCATCACCATTATGCGGTGCCATTATGGTGAGCCACTGGATTTTGTTGGCTAGTGTAGTCCAAGGTCGAGTGCAAAAATGCACTTTGGCGCGACGCGGAGGTATCGCGGAGACTCACTGAAAAGTGATAACTGGGAAATGGCACTATGGCGCGATGCGTCATTATCGTGTTGACACACTGAAAAATGACAAGTGGGAACAGAAACTTTACCGCGATGCGACACTATCACGGTGATTTACTGGAAACCGACAAATTCCATTTTGACTCTCACCGCGATGCGGTGCTACTCCATTTGACAATCTGTTTCACTAAAAGTGTCATAACTTATCTCCCGGATATCGGTTTTTGGCAAAATTTATATCGTTGGAAAGCTAATTCAATTTCCTACCGTTTGGTGGATCTTAATTTGAAAAATTCCAAGTGTATTAAAGGTTTTACAAAGAAACTCGTGTACCCTAAGAGTGGAACTGAGTTAGAAAAGTGCGGGGTATTACAATCATAGATGTAGTATACTCCTACATAATGATGCTTCTCATGCTACATACATAAAATGACTATATATTTTTTAAATTTTTCTTTCGAATTATTTTCAATTAGTGTATTAAAGAGGGAGGCCTATTCATAGACAATTTGAGAGAATTTTAATGAAAAAACCACACAAAATTACAAACCTAAGAGATCTTATTACCGAAAATTTCATACCTTTTAAACAATTACTTAAAATCTCGAATTTAACGTTTTACTCCTAATATATATGAACAAAACCCCCGTTATACTTTTACTCTACAATTAATGCATGTAATTCATTTTTTTTCAAAAATTTTATCGCCTAAAATCTCTCCCAAATTATCATCAATTGAGACAACTTTCATCTCCACTACTGCAACTTCTTCACCAATTTTATTGTCTTTTTTGATATTTTTATCAACTCTTCTTTTATCAATTTTGACTTTTTTTCAACTTTTAAATCAATACCCATCAAGGAAAATAAGAGAAATTGTACAAACAGTTGTTAGATTTTCGACGATAACGATCAAAGTGGTGGTGGTGGTGTGGATGAAGGACGGAGGGGCTAAGGTAGCCAAGATTACGGTGATGGTATGAAAGAATGATGGAGGGGTAGTGGTGATGGATTATATGTATCAATCATAAGTAAATTGAACAATTAGTTGTTAGATTTTCGACGAGAATGATCATAGTGGTGGTGGTGATGAGGACGAATGACGGAGGGGGTGGGGTAGCCAAGGTTACAGTGATGGTGCGGACGAACGACGGAGGGGGATGGATGGATTATTTGTATTAATCATAAGTATCAAGACATATTCATATGTATCAATTATATGTTTCAAGACATATACATATGTATCAAATAAACATATTTAATACGTATATAGATACATATCAAGAATTTCTGGACTGTTTTCATAATTATAAGGATGATTCATATGTATTTTGGTTATTTAATATTTCACCAGCCTCATTCAATTTCAATAGCTTTCAATTAATACATATGGTATTTTATTTTATTTTGTGATACATTTTACATGTGCATCATTGATACAATTTATCCCGTGAGAAACGATATGTGTAACACTAATAAAATAGTATAAAAGTATGTACTGATGTTGTTAATCAATTATCAAAATATTACATTACCAATATGATACATTTGTTGTTGGAATACTGGTGACACATATGACAAATACTTTGTGATAGTACTTCATATTTTTGATTTATTTATAAATGTTTGATACATTTAATATATGTTTGACATATGTAAACTATTTATTTTTCTGCGAGATTGAATTTTTAATGGGTACTGAATAATTTAACCAAATGTATCATTATGATACATCTGAAATCGGATGTATTTATACCACGATTTGTGCCTAATTTTTACTCCCTATAATAATTTAAAATTAGTTACTTCCTTATTTAACTAATCACGAAATTATAAATGTATCACAATGCATATGCATCAAGGCTAAAGATATGTATCACAAATATCAAAATCCAGAATATCATGTAATTTAAACAAAGTTATGAAAAAAAAGCGTTAGAACCCAACAAATATTTGGGACTTATGTAAGTTATCCTATTTTAATATTTTATTATTAAAAAATAACTTGAAATAAAATTTTAAATTCTTTTTGATTGAATAATTGCCAACGAAATGCAACAATTGAAATTCAGAACTTGTTTAAATGACTTTAGTTTGAAATAGTATAATAAATATTAAATTGGAGATTATTTTGAGAATATTTTTCTGAGTTATATAGCTAATGTGTGAAGTAGGAAGTAGTGCATTTTAAAGAACAGAGAAAAGATTGAATAGAAAATTAAGCCAACAAAAAGAGATAAATTTTGAATGATGAATTTTTATTGTGAAATGACTATAATATTTGATCGTTCATAACTCACTCTTTTATATCATAAAATAATAAGGATAAATACACACATAGGTCCCTGAATTATTTGACTTTTTTCGTATTAGCGCCTCAATTAAGCCATGTATCTATTGAACCATTTTATCATTCAAAAATCATGTCAATTATGCACAATCGCTGGCATGGCGCTGACATGTCGTGGCATATGTAATACACTCTCCACTAGGAGAGAGAAAAGCCATAATTAATCAAAAAATTTAATTATAAAAATATCCATTCAATAAAAAAAACTCATTAAAGAAATAAAATTAAAAAAAGATAACTATTATCTTCTTCTCCATATCTTCTTCTCTATTGTATCTTGTCAAGCCTCCAACATCTTCCTCTTCCATAAATCTTTAAACATAGCATTTTATACCTTCAAATTGCATCTGAAATCAATTTTTTTTTTGTATACAATAAAATTCAATTAATGGCTTCTTTTGATCGGTTCTTCAATAATCCATTATTGATTCTTCAAAATTCAAAATTCATTATTTTTTTCATCTGAAGTCGTTGTTGGATATTGTTTTGGTGGACAAATGAAGGAGTGAAGATGAAGGTTTTTTTTATTCTCACTAAAAATTGTGTTTGAAAAGTGAGAAAAATTTTTAAAAAACAAAAAAATTTGAAAGAAGTGTTTCAATGGTGGAAAAAAAAAGAAATAAAATTTAGAGAAGTGAAAAAGAAGCAGAAGACACATTTTTTTTTTTTTTTTTTTACTTTTTGTTGCTCAATCGACGAGGGAAAGGGGTGTTTGGAAGGAAAGGGCTGCTGCAATGGGGGTGGGTGTATTATGAGGTTTTCTTTTTTAAAAAAATAAAATAAAATTAGATTTAATTATATCAAAAATATTTTTTTATGATTATTTTAAGTTAAAATGTCAAGTGTCGTTATTTGATTTGCCACTTTGTCACATTATTAGCATGTGTATTATACGTATTTTATATTTTTT
This sequence comes from Capsicum annuum, assembly GCF_002878395.1. Classification (NCBI taxonomy): domain Eukaryota; kingdom Viridiplantae; phylum Streptophyta; class Magnoliopsida; order Solanales; family Solanaceae; genus Capsicum; species Capsicum annuum. The sequence continues at coordinate 121,812,512 of NC_061122.1, read as the reverse complement.
GCCACATCAGCAGATTGTGCTTAATTGACACGATTTATGAATTATAAAAAAATTCAATAGGTACATGGCTTAATTAAGATGTCAATATGAAAAAAGTTTAAAAATTTAAAGATCTCAGCGAAATAATAATTATCGGTTAGATCTAACAAAGAGAATTCTTTAACTATTTGAAGAAATCAAACCCAATTTAATTAATACTCTAATATTATAGTAATGAATGTCTTCTTAGGCTTCATAAATGTCAAATATTTGAAATAAATTTAGTTTATCAAAACAACCAAAAACGGATATAATCAGTTAGGGATGATAATGGAGCGGTGTGGGTGTGGAACGGTGTGAATTTTAAGCTATTGGGGGCGGTGAGAGTTTTAAGCTATGCGGTGCAGTGTGAGTACGGGGCGGGTTTAAATAATTTTTTTAAAAATGGTGTGGTGTGGTGCGGGTTGCGGGTATATGCGGATTTAAATTAAAAAAAAAAGAAGATAAAAATTAGTATTATTCTCATGAATATACCTAAAATTATATGTATTCTTTACTAAAAATTGTATGATACTTAAAACGTCATGTATAACACTAAAAAAAGGGCACCCCAGTGCACTAAAGCTACCGCTATATGCGGTGTCTGGAAAAGGGCCCCAACACAAGGATGTATCGTACGCAGCCTTACCTTGCATTTCTGTCAGAGGCTGTTTCTAAGGCTTGAACCCGTGACCTCCTGATCACATGACAGCAACTTTACCAGTTACTCCAAGGCTCCTATTCACATCATGTATAACACTACAAAATAAATTTTTTTATAGCTTTTTTTAATATTTCTATTTATTTTATTAAAAATATAATATTTGATCATTATTTGTATACGTGGTACTTTTTGACAATTTCTTAGTGAAAAGTGATGTAATAAAAATTAGTTATTATTTTCTAGTTGTAGATTTGAAAATATTATGATTTTCAATGGAGTTATGAATTGTTCAAAAAAAGAAAAAAAGAAAAATATAGAGCGGTACGATGCGAGTATGCACGGGTATGAATGTGGGACGGATTTATACGGATTTAAAGGTGATGCAGTGTGGTGTGGTGCGGTTTTAAAACTTGCGGATTTAGAAAAAACTCACATCGCATCCTCACCGCACCATTGTCATCCCTATCCTCACTTCCTTCTTACTTATTAGGATTACCTTTTTGATATTCATAGGCTATTGATATTAAAAAAAAAAAAAATTTATAATATTTTTAAAATTGTTTTAAAATATTTAAATTTAATTTTCAAATATTAATTTAATTTAATTTTAAAAATTAGTCAAATTAATTCTCAAAAAGAGAAATATGACAATTATTTTGATAGGAAACAACATTTTGAGAATATTAGATTGAACTTGTTTGAAAAAAATTGAATTTCACAAATGGGAAAGTGACAAGTTCATTTTGGAAAGAGAGAAATGCTATTATCTATCTAATCTCAAAAGCAAGGAAAAGGGCCACCTTTCAGGAAGCGAAGGCGAGAAAATATAAAATAGACAAAAGTTGGGAAAATCATGGCGGCCAACAGAATGGTACATGCATCTTGGAACCAGAATAAATTACAAATAATTGGCTGCTTTGATATACTTCCACCACTTCATATTAATTGGCCATCATGAAAATGACATTGTTATTAAGAAAAAATTTATTAAAAAATTATTTTATTGAATTAACTTTATTACTTATACTTTAAGATATAAATTTTTAAAGTTATACATTTTATTTAATCATTAATGATATAGATAGTATTGAAAAAACATAATAATATTCTCTTAATTTTATAAAAAGGATAATTAAATTAAAACAAATATTTTTAAAATGAAGGTCAACTAATATGAAACGGAAGAAGTCCTCTCTCCGTTTCGTTTTAGTTGACCCTCTTTTTAAAAATATTCATTTCAATTTAGTTGTCTCTTTGATGAAATAAAAAGGATTTTGTTATATTCTTCCAATACTATCCTTAACATTAAATGATTAAACAAAATGTATTTACTCAAATTTATATTTTTAAAGCATAATTAAAAAGACGAATTTAATAAAATAAATTTTAAATTAATATTTTTTAATGAATGTGTCAAGTCAATAGGAGTCAACTAATATGAAATGGAGGAAGTAGTATAAATTATTTTGTCTTTTCCAAAAAAGAAAAAGAAATTGTAATTCAAAGCTATTGTAATTCAAAGCTCTTAGCTCTGAACATTCTGCAACAGAATCTTATGCTAGTTATTCTATAGAAAAATCGAAATATCTTTCTTTCTTCGGTAGATATTAATCACAAATGAAGGGAAAATCGTACAAATAACTAAGGTCTAATTCCAAGGATAGAGTAATAAATTAATGGCCACCTTAAGATATTTTATTTACTTTGGCCAAATACATAATAGACATTTAAAGCTGCTATCCACGGCCAGATACACACGTTAACTATTTATATCATTAAGACTTGATAAATCAACAATACTTTAAATTTGTCTATAAACTTCATTTACACACTTGAAGTATGATTGTTCCAACTAAACATGTGATAAAATGTTCCTATTAGATATTTTCAATTTAAGTTTTAGAATAATTTTTGTACTTATTCTCAAGTCTTCATTACATAGATACATTGACTACTTAAAAAATAAATGTCACCACCTCCTTTAACTATACACATTTATCTCAATACGTTGAATATCCTCAAGTATATTCAAATTGAGGTTGATTTGTCTAACTTAATTTGTCCAACTAAAGGGGATTATATACTGCATTCTATGTGATTTACTTAACTATTACCTAATAGATGCTAAGGACACGGAATAACTTTTCAAAATTTAAATAAAAATTATTTAATAAGAATACATTATAATGCTCACGTTCTCAAGTAAAACAAATGATAATTAGTTTAAATAAAATTTACTGACAAATTTTGTAAAAATATTAATTTATTAATTGATTACTTTGGAACTTCTATTGAACTTAATATATTTATTAAGAGCATATTTAAATTATTTGTTATCCTAATTAAAGGTCCGAGTTTGATCTATTATAATTTAAAAGGGTAGCAAATTTTAGTAACACATTAAATTAGGCGAGAATTCAAACACTTCCCAAAAAAGAAGCATCAACCTTTTAAAGGATGGCAAATTTGCGTAACACATTAAGGCTCTATTTGTTTTTTTTTTTTTTTTTAAGATTCAGAAATCTGAATCATATCTAAATGATTAAGATGTTATCTCTAGATCTGAAAACTGAATGATTAAGACTCTTTATTTTTCAACATCTGAATGTGTAAAAAATATTTATTTGTATACATAATAGAATAAAAAATAAAATTCAAATAAAAAATTAATTATATATTAAAAAGGTATGTAATTTAATACAACAAAATTATTAGTATTTAATTGAGAAAAAATATTTATATTTGTTAGTGATAATGGAGATGACTTATAATCGTGGTTGCAGTGACAATAATTGATGTTAGTGATTAATAATGTTGGTGGTGGTAATTGTGATGGTTGGTATTGTAGTGATTATTATAATAGTGGTGGTTGTTGTGATGTGACGTTGCTTGACGTTAGTAGTTTAAGGTGTTGATTGTGTTGGCTGAAACATGAATGCATGATGATTGACAATGTGTTGGTGCTAGTTAAAGATGTTATTTATTGTGATGGTGGAGATGGTTGTTAATAGAGATAAATTGTAGCGATGGTACTAGTTGAAGTGGTGGTAGAGGTGGCGTTACTAGTGACAATGGTGGTGGCGGCCAAAGAATTTATAGACGTTATAATGTATTAGTGGTATTTAGTGGTGGTGCTAGTTGTGATAGATGAGTTGGGTGGTAGGAGAGATTGGCCGGTAATGGTTGCTGATTGTATTGTTATTGACGGCAGTGGTGGCGATGAATATAATTAGAATAAAATAGGTAGTAGGTGTGGTAGCGGTTGATAATCGTGATTGGTAGCAGTATTTGTGTCGATGGTGGTTGTGATGGTAGAGGTGGTTGGTGGTGGTGGGTGGTGGTTGATAATGGTGACAGTGGCAGAGGTGGTTCGTGGTGGTGACTGCTGATTATGATAGAATGGTGAATATTATCCAACACCAGAATATCCTCAGACCTATTAAGACTTGATTATAGATCTCAATGATTAAGACCTATTAAGAGTTAAAACCTTAATAAAAAATAAATGCACTTAATGGTCTAAAGTCTGAACCATTCAGATTCATACCTCCATTAATATATTTATTAAGAGCATGTTTAAATTATTTGTTATCCTAATTACCTCTCTACTTGGCTATTTGATAGCTTTTCTTCCATGGACAATCTCAGTGCAATAAGGTCTGAGTTTGATCTATTGTAATAAAAAAAGGTAGCAAATTTAAGTAACACATTAAATCAGGCGAGAATTCAAACACTTCCCAAAAAAGAAGCATCAACATTTTAAAGGATAGCAAATTTGTGTCACACATTAAATCAGTCGAGAATTCACACACTTTCCAAAAAGGAAGTGTCCACAAAAATTGCTTGAAATATCAAACAACTAAACTTTGAGAAATGACAAAAACGTTCTCTTATGTCTGAGGGGTATAGTCATATAGTCCCTCTATTTTAAAAAAGTCGTCTCTCATTCTAAAAAGAGAAAAAATACGTCCAAAACATGTAATCCAAAATACATTCAAAGAAGAGTAAAAGATGTCACTATACTTAATTTAAATATTCTCACCATCTCCCCACTCCCCTTTTCAACATTACCTATCATTAAAAACTAAAGTTACTTTTTGTGAAACTATAATTTTAATGACTTGAATTAGTTAATTTTCTCATTTCTACGTGTTTTGATCATTTTACCCTTTCTTGTAGTTACTATATATTGATTTTGAGGTATTGAGATGGTTAGAACAGTTTTCGATGCGATCGAAAATGTGGTGTGCTAGTTTGTGGCTTTTATAGGCTTGGGAAATCATATAGTTGACTTCAGTCAGAATTTATTATTTTGAGTGTCAGATGATAAAATAGACTATGTCAGCAAATCCGAAATATCAAATTTGGGTTTGCAGTGGGGATGGTTCAGTTTTAAAAATTTTATATGTCATTTTAAACCTTCATTTAAGAAATATTGAAATAGGGTTTCAAAAGTTAATTTTTTGATAATGATTATTTTTCAAAAATCCAACATTTTCATTGAGTCTGAAACATCAAAATTAGCCTAGTAGCATATATGGTTTACTTCTATCGGGTACTGAACGAATCCCGAGAATCCATTTAGAACATTCATAATCATGCAAAATTAGCCAGTCATATTTGATATCTGGTGCATGGATTCTTCTTGGTGAACGTGGGTCCGTGACCGCAAATGCAGAGAAGGAATTCATTCTTCATTGCAATCGTGAGATAGTTACCACTATTGCGAAGAGCAATAGGGTTCTTCTTTCCGAACGCGATGAGGTTGCCGCGAATACGAAGGCCAATTTAAAAGCTTGATTATTGGTGACCCTTGCAAATATAAAGGATTGACCGCGTTTGCGTATTTCCATGATTTTAATCCATTTTTAGAACGCCAAGCTTCGGGAAAGGAGATTTTTGAGGGTTTCAACATTGATTTTCATGTGGGTAACTTCTAAACTCATATTCCCACTATTTTCCATTAATTTTATCTTCAAAACACATTTAAATCATGATTTCAAAGTGAAAAATTAAGGGTTTTACTAGTAAAGTTTAAAAAGAATTTTTATTTATTTTGAACCTCGATTTTAACCCATTTTAGCGTAGATTTTCTCCATTAGACTCTTATAACGCTGAAATATATGTTTTTGAAATAAAATTTTAGTTTTACCTCTTTCATTTTTGAACTCGTTTTTCAAGTTCGTTTTGAACCCAGCTCGAATAAGGACTATTTAGGTTTTAGAAGATATGTTCCCTGCATATGTTATGGACTTTGAGGGTAAGTGGGAGAAACATTTGTTCTTGGCGGAGTTTGCTTATAGTAATCGCTACCATTTGAATATCGAGATGAAATAATTCGAATTAGGGCCTAGTCATGTCGGGTGCCTCAAGCCTAATCAGGATAGGAGACCACTCCTAATACCCAATCATAACCACCCTACACCCGATGTAGGATGAATTTTGATTATACAACATAATAAGATGGAACAATCATAAATCAAATATAGTCAAGCGGTGTCATCCCCAATATCAATACCAATTCCAAGGCATACACCAATACCGACACTTCTTATGCCAATCTAAAGTAGTCTCACAAAGTCTCTATCCGAAATTAAAACAATATTTAGTTGGGACATGCCCTGAACCATAGTTAAAAACCAAAGTCTAAGAAATAACAAAAGTATGTAGAGAAGTCCATAACATGAAATGGAGCCTTCTGGAGTATAGAAGATCACCACTTTAATCTGACACAAAGTTGTCCCCGAATCCAAGTTACTGAGCTGGAGGAGTAGTGTGGCTAGTTCCTGCATCGTGTGTTGATACAACGCCCGAAGATGGGTTAACATGTGAATGCTAGCATATAGTCAGGAGTAAGGATAAAATAATGCCAATATTTAAAACCAAGTAAATAACCATATACAATCACATCCATATATATATATATATATATATAAAATCCATATCGGTAAAGGGAACCGGGTTTAGCATGCATTTAAAACCTTAACATGGGTTTATGTAGATTTATTGTCATAATTCACCCATGGGCTATATGGGTCTAGTGTTACCCCTAAATGGTCCCCAATGCGTGTAGCCGCATAAAATAGAGATAGCACAGGGGCCGGGGATTCCCGTGTACACTTAGCCCTCCATGATACATATATATAAGTATAAACTTAGGGGATTCACGTGTACCCCACAAGTACAAGGTCTCCAGGACCAACCCTCATGTCGGCAAACATGAGTTTTCTGTGTCCGTCCATCGGACTCACACCTTCACGGTAAACTATCACAACCCGTTATTATTGCCCAATTAAAACCATTAGCACATAATCAACCAACAATTTTCAGAAGTTGTTTACTAAGGCATTAGGAAGTGGTATCGTCATACCGACTATAGCTTGCAAGCAATGTCATTAGCTAACGCTTAGGGAATTCCCATGTACCCCCACATGATTTTCAATTAAACTAAAACCATGGCCAACAAGGCCTTACCAAATCCTTTAAAACCATTTAAAGCAATTTATGTTCCATTACCATATTATGCAATGCAATAGTTTCAATAAAAGTTAAACTATGTGACAACCATTTTCATAGGCATTTTAACAAACATGTTGAGGGCATATAGTTTACAAAACCAAAAGTAAGTACGAATTGACCATTCTCATGCAACCATATATTCAAACCATAATTGTAACATGAAAAACCATAAGGAATGGGAAAACAATATCCAATCATTTACAACCAAAACCCCCCAACATACCATTAGAAACCAAATAATACCATAATTAAATCATGAAAATCATTCATTAAAACATGAATTTATTGAAACTAACAATGAGGGAGGAGTAATATACTTTGACACCAAAGAAGACTGAGAGAAATCACCCTTGAGAGCCTTAATTAACCACCTTAAAGAAAACCCTAGCCTTTTCTTAACCCAAGAGCTTGAGAGAGATTTGAGAGTTTTTAAGAGTGTTTTGATCTTTCAAAGTGAAGAATGAGGGACCAATTAATGTTATAGTACATAGGTCTTATGGGTTTTAGGGTGGAAAATATCCAAAATATCCTCAGCTTATAAGTTGAAAAATGAGCATCGGGGGGTAAGACCACACAACCCAAATCATACCCACAACATACGAGTGGTACCTATCACTCGTACCCTAGGCAGCAACTAAGAATCCAACACTTTCCAATATACGACCACAAGGGCTAACTCATATCCATAACATACGATTGGTTTCCTTAAACTGTAATCTAGGTAGAATCATCTAGGCTAGACATAGAACATCATACAATTTGGCACTATACTTCTCGTACCCTAATATACGACTAGTATGATGCCTTTTTTTCACCTTGGATAATAAACAACCAAATCACACTGATTATCATACGATTTAAGGACCCTAAACCATACCCATATCATACAACAAGTACACTCAAGTCGTATGATGTCCAGAAGCTCAAACTCAAGAAATTTACTAAGGGTCAAAAGCCAAGGTGTTTCAAGAGATGGCCCCTTTTGAGTCATTGTATGGTAGGCACTTTTGATCTCCTATTAGTTAGTTTGAGACTTTAGAGGTTAGACTTTATGGTACTGACTTAATTCGCGAGTCTTTGGGTAGATTTTAGGTGATTTAGGATAGACTCTGAGAAGCCCAAAATAGACAAAAGAGTTATACAAACCGTAGGATTTATGCCTTAAAGTTTGGTATTGGTGATGTAGTCTTCCTTTATATGCCGCGCATGAAAGATGTGATGAGCTTTAGGAAGAGGGGAAAGCCTAGACTAGGTATATTAAACCTTTTGAGATTCTTCAGATAATTAGGGAGGTTGTTCATAAGTTGTCCTTACCTCTGAACTATTTATCCATTCACTCAATTTTTCATGTGTCTATGCTTCAGCGCTATATCCCAAATGAGTCTTATGTGCTCGTTGGGACTCGATTCAGTTGGATGAGAGGTTGGCCTCTGTTGAGGAGCTACTTTCTATTTTAGCTAGGGATGTGAGATAGTTGTGCTCTAAGATACTCTTATGGTTAAGGTTCAGTAGATACATTTTCCTATTGAAGAGTCTATATGGGAGTTTGGGTCTGACGTGTGTAGTAGTTACCTTTAGCTCTTTACCAATTTATGTCTCTTATCTTTAGTTTGAGAAAGAACTAAATTATTAGTGTCAGATGTTGTAATGAACTGAATTTATGAATTTTTCTATTTCTATATGTTTGTCCATTTTTTCCTTTCTCTTAGTTACTACATATTGGTTTTGAGGTTTGGGGATGGTTGGCATAATTTTTGATATAGTAAGAAATCTGTTGTGTGAGTTTGTGGCTTTTAGAGGCTTGAGAAGCCATATAGTGTCTTTGGTCATTATTTGTTGTTTTGAGTCTTGAATGGCAAAACAGACTATGCCAGCAGATCTGAAATGTCGAATTTGGATTACCAGAAGGGTTGGTTCTATTTTGAGACTTTGATATCTCATTTCAATCCTTTATTTGAAAAATAATGAAATAGAGGTTTTGGGGTTAATTTATTGATAACAACTCTTTTTAGAAATTTTGTCGCTATTGTGTTTGAAATGTTGAAATTAGCCTAGTAGCATATATGAGTTACTTCTGATGGATTTTGGACCGATTCTAAGTGCCCGTTCAGAATATTCAAAATCTTTCAAAAGCAACTGGTGCACAAATGATATCTGGTCATGGATATTTTTTTCGAATACGAGTCTCTAATCGCGAATGCGAAGAAGTAATTCACCCTTCATCGCAATCGCGAAGAGCAATAGGGTTCTTCTTCACAAAAGCGATGATGTTATCATGAATGCAAAGCCTTGGTCATGAATATAAAGCCCAATTTAATGGTCTGGTCATTATTGACCCTCGCGAATACAGAGGGTTGAAAGTATTCGTGAGGAACTATTCACTAAACAATATACATACTTTATTTTTATGATTTTACTTCATTTTTGGACCGCCAAGCTTCGAAAAAATATTAATTTTCATGTGGATAACTTCTAAACTCATAATCCTACTATTTCCATTCATTTTATCTACAAAAACACATTTACATTATGATTTCAAAGTGGAAAATTGGAGTTTTGATCTGTAAAGTTTAAAAAGGATTTTTCTTCATTTGGAACTTCAATTTTAACCCATTTTGTGTGGATTTTCTCTTGTAGATTCCTATAACCATGGGATATGTATTTTTGAAATAAAATTTTGGTTTATCCCTTTTGTTTTTGAACTCATTTTTAAGTCTGTTTTGAACCTATCCCAAATATGAGCAATATGGGTATTATTAGCTTTCTTTAACTCATAGATGTTATTGAATGTTGTAGCTGGCTTTGAGGTCTTTTGTGAGGGGAAGGCTCCATGTTGAAGCACTTTAGACCAAGATATCATCATTTTGAGGTAGGTTGTAGCTTAAATTCTTTCAGATTAATTTGGGTAGTTAATATTTAAGTAAAGCATGCCATAGGTTGGATAAAATAACTATGGGGTTTATGTATCAAGATTATTTTACTGTTTTGCTTGTGTGGAGGGTTATAACCTATGGTTGTTAACTTATGGTATCTAATATTGTGTATTGCCCGTGTGGGAGATTTATTTGACATTATTGGCTTTATCTATGCATTTATATACCTTCATTCTACATATAATGTTCGTGCGGGGGGCTTGACTTAATAACATAGGCCTTATTTAAGCATTGGTTGCCTTTATCATGATAGTTATACCCGAGTTAAGGATTGATATTATAAATGATGTCTTTTTTGCATATTTATTTTGATGGTGCCAAACATTGAGTTAATAATCATGAATTATGGACACATTGAGTTAATTTTTGGGATCACTTATATATACTTACATGTTGATTGGAATGGATATCCTCATTTTGGACTTATTGTGAGAATTACATCCCCATTCATACATATACATTCATGAGATATTGGTACTATTGAGAAACACCATTTTTGAAAGAAAATGAGACACTTTTATGAATATCCTCTCCATGAACATGATCTAGAAAGGTGACATAAGTTGAGATTGAGATATGAGGTACAATATATGGGTTGTGAACCCCCCATGGGTCCTACCTGAGAGCTGTGATCTCGATGGGTGAATTTAGAAAGTCATGTGATGGATTTCATCATTTATCTCTTCCACATTGCATTATATTTACATCTTGCTTGCTCTTTCTTAGTGTGCTTGACTCGTACTTTATTTCTGTGCACGTTCATATGTATATTAGTGTTGTTTTCATTTCTTTGTATTGATATTTTAGAATTATTAGTGGAGATAGTGCAAGCTACTTTTTGGTACTTTTCCACTTGTAGGTGACGTGCTCACATGATATTTTACTTATCTTATTTTCTACTTTGCTGAGTCGGTGTATGATACCTACTGAGTACAAATGGACCATACTCACCCTAACTGTGTTCATTTGGTACAGATCCTAGCATGAGTATGACATGTGGAGGTTGAGATTGTGTTGTTAGTTGGTGATATTAGAGATACTGGACCGTTCTAGGGTTCAGGGTAGATTTTCATATCTTACTCTATCTTACTTATGTCTTTATTTGGATCAGAGACAGATTTTGTACTTTTCAGATTTGGATTTATGTTGATCTTACATTATGAAACCTGATTTTGGGTGGTTTATGTTATTTCTTCAGACTTTCAGTTATATATTTATGTATTTTTTGATTGGCCTGACTTCAATCGAGAAGTCTCACTTGGGTTTTTATGTTATTATCAATTTTTCTATTTTTGTATCAGTTTAGGTGATTGGCTTATTTATCAAGGTTCAGCCGTGATAAGTAACATCATGACCCATTTTTGGGTCGTGACAATAATCTATAACTACCTTTTAATTATTTATTCCCTCCCCCCCTCCCCCCCTCCCCCGTCACCTCCTAAAAAAGAAAAAATCTCCTACTATTACAGTTATCCTTAAAAAAATCAAAAATTTTCTCTCCAATGTATTACTATTTACAGGAAACAATAATGTTACTGAGGTTTTCTTATATTTAAATTAATTTTAGATATTGATATATGTTAACCTTTTTTACCAATAAAGAAAGATAAGTTACTTTCTCAATGTATCATCTATGAGTAAGTGTATATTATGAATTACACTAACTTAAGTGTATATTATGAATTATGCTAACTATTTTATTAAACAATATAATTAAATTATTTATTTGATAATACAAGGATAGTAAATTTGTCAATTTAAAGTAAGATTTTCACATACATACATTTTGCTACTTAATTAATTGTTGAAAAATATAAGTATACACATGTTTGATATTTGAATAATTAATTGAAAGTACAATAACAAACCTAGTGTATTCACACATAGTGGGGTCTATGGAGGGTAGAGTGTACGCAGACCATACCACTACCTCGGGTGAAATAGAGAGGCCGTGTAATGACCCGAGACTACCCCCTAGTCGTCAAACGGTGCTTGCGGCCACACGTGATCCTAAGCTAACCCTTGTACTGGCATAAATCATGAGCAATTGAAATAAATACAAAATTTTGAAAGAATAATGGAAAATAAATCTTTTCTGAATATGATTAATTCAAAATTATATTGAAACAATTACAATTTTGATAATATATAAGAGGACTGGAATCAAATACATCAACTCTACTGACTATCTTTGAAGCCTCTACTAATATTGATTATATATATCTAGGATGCGACTCCAACTACCACTAATCAATACATATGAGTAAAAAAGTAAAGTACATAAATAACATCTAACTGAAGTCCCCGAAGCAGGAGAACTCATCCCCTGCTGGCTAGAATCAGCAACTGTCTGTTTTTGATGTGTATGCTACAACAGGTACCGACACTATTAAAAAATGTAGCACATAGACGAATATATGAATCAGTACTTTTGGAATGTACTGAGAATGTGGGGGTGAATGCATAAGTAAAACAATGATGCACTATTCATATAAACTGTTAAAAACTGCATGCTAAGTGTAAGTGACCGACCTTGGCTTGAGTAATCAAAACTATAAAGTCATAAGTCATGGGAAGTATAGCGTAAAGGTACTTCTGTGAGCCACCACACTTAGTTCTAAAAAAGCTTTAGTCTTGTTTTGTTTTCAAATTATGCTGGCTAAGTGTAAAATAAAGGACTCACCTTTATCATATGAAAACTAAAAGCTGAAATCTGATAACTGAAGTCTTATGTAAGACAATATCTAAGTAAATTTATGAGCCTTTACACTTTGTTTCAAAAAAAAACCGTTATGTTATTCTTTTCTATTAGGGCTTAGAGTTTAGAGACTTTGGGAGGTTCTTCTAACCGACATAAACCATATGACCTGTCATGGAGTCCAACGTCTTATCCACGTTGGGGAGAGTTGTTCTACCCTTGCCATCAAAATAGAACCTTATCTTAAGTGATCACTATCTTAGTCCACTATGGGAAAATCATAAACCTATGGTGGCGCGTTGTTCTGGATCATGAGACATTTGGAATCATATACAACTCAGTGCTAAATACTACTCCCATACTTATCGCTCAGAACTTTTAGTAAATCCACCTTAAAATAGCACAAGGGTTTATAATGAAACCAATTATGCTTCTCTTTCTTTAAATCATGATCAAGACAAATAATGTGGATTTGATATCTTAGGGTAGTATCAAAAGATTAATTTCTTTCTTAAATCTTGGAAAACAACTCATAAAAGAGGCTTAAAATCATAATCTTCTTAAAATATCAATACTTAAATGTAGGGCATAAAAATCCATGCTTTAAAATCATGCAAGTTCATAGTAAAACGTCATGCTCAGTATACTTCTTGAAATAATTGAAAAAATATTTGAAATGGATTATTTAAACTCATGCAAGTTCATAGTAAAACGTCATGCTCAGTATACTTCTTGAAATACTTATTCATATGTTGCAACATATGGTCCATCTGTCGCAACAGATTAGCCATCTTTTGCAACATATGGTTCATCCGTTGCAACAAAAGATCAATTCCTACCTCCAACCATCAACATATTGAGAATATGGAATAGACGGAATGAAAAATAAATATGAATTAAAAAGCCAAAGTCGACCAAACATACATAGATTTTTAAATCCATTATATACAAATATACAATAAAAATAAAACATACATTAGGGTCCTCCTTTAGGTAGATCTGATATAATAAAACAAAATACATATGCTAAACAAAACATAACCTAATTTTTATCATCATCATCATTATCATTATTTTTATTTTTATTATTATTATTATTATTATTATTATCAACCGGTCAATTGTCATCCGACAACAGCAAGGCCCTTCTCAGCCTTGCTCTTATGGCGCCCAACTCCATCGGAGTTCATGAATCTGCCTTTCAAGTTTCCAAAAGGAGTTGTACATGATCACCTTATAAAAATCTAGATCAACCGTAGATAGAAAAAGAGTAGACTAAAGGAGTAAGGAGGAACCTATTTATAGAGGATCTAATTTGAACGGGTTTGTCAAAAAGCTATGACTATTCACATATTTATCTTTATTAAAAGAGATATTTAAATACAATATTTTATCTTTACTTTATTTTTAAAAGAGAATTGCTTTAAAATAAATCCAACATATAGGTAATCTATTGCAAAATATATTCTACTTTTTGATAATTCACAACATATTGGCAATTTTTTACAATAAATGTATATATCCGTTAGATTAATTATAATAGATAAGTCATCTGTTGCAACAGATTGATGATCAACTGTTGTAATAGATACCTATAATTGTTTTATAATTCTAACAGATGTGCCATCTGTTGCAATAGATTAGTCATCTGTTTGTTCAAATTAAGCCATAAACGGGGTAAGAAGAATAATGTGCGTGTAGATGGATGAATCCACTTTTATATGTGGGAGTTATGTATTACTGATAAAGTTATCATGACAACACACATAAAGTACAATAATTTTGTTAATGCAGTTTTTAACCATTTAGGCATTGATCATTCAAACAAGATCCTACATTGTACAGTTAAAGTTTGATTGGTTCGAATTGATAAGGCCGAGGGACCATGAAGATGGTGTAGATACCTTGTTACGATTTAATGATGGTTGTTAATCATGTTTGTGTGTGTCAAGTTTTGAGAAGAAATCAATATTTAGTGGCATTGTTGAGATCAATTGAACTGACTTTAAGGGTGCACTGGACTTTTAGAAGGCCTTTGAGGCCTCTCTCTGTAGCAAACAAGAATGAAAAACTAATAGAATTTCCCCTAGCACAAATTTATATGGATGGGTTGTTTGAGGAGATGATTATTTGTTAGAAGGAGCGATAGGAGAATAACTACGAGGAAAAGGGATATTGATAAAAGACTATATCATCTGAGACCTAATTGAAGAGAAAAAATAAGGTATCAAGCAAGGAACTTCTAGCGAATCTGGCCGATGAAATTGACTTAAAACGTAAGAAATCTTAGTCAAGTGCAAATATGAAAGTGTAATCAAAAATAAAAATCCATCAGTTGTCTCTCTCAAAGAAAAATACTACAGATGGACACTTTTTTAGGGAACTGCAATTAGTTAGCGTGGTCGAAATGATCACCTCCAGAGAAAATAACAGAACACCAGGAAGCACCTTTGCGGGCGCCAAGGGTTGAAATGATGTACAGTAAAGAAAGAAAACTTGTGCCAAGAAGTTCTGAAGTTAAAATAAGGAATCAAGCCAAGGCGGCAATTTTTAAATTTTAAATTATATCTCATGCCTCCTGTTTATGGTTCTAATCAGGTCAAAAGAAATGAAAACAAAAAGATATGAATTTGGGTAGAATCCTAAGCCTTTTTATTTTTACTGTGACTGAAGTGACCATAACCACAAATTGAAGGGCAAGGGTGCAAATGTAACTTCTAAAAAAATTGTCGTCTTGGCTTGATTCCTTATCTCAACTTCAGAAGTTCTGGGTGTAAGCCTTCATTTTTTACTATATATCATTTCAACCCTCGGTGCCCACAAAGCTGCTTACTTGGTGTTCTATTATTTTCTCTGGAGCTTATTATTCCGACCATGCTAACTAGTCATAGTTCCCCAACAAAGTGTCCAGCTGTAGTATTTTTCTCTTGAGAGAGATGAATGACGGATTTTTATTTTTGGTTACACTTTCATATTTACACCCAATTCAGATTTCTCATGTTGTAAGTCAATTCCTCATCCAGACTCTCTAGACTTGCCTTGGTACCCTGTGTTTCTTCTTTAATAAGGTCTGAGATGATATAATCTTCATCAACTTCTCTTTTCCTCGAAGGTATTCTCCTACCGTACCTTCTGTCGTATAATCATCAACCCCAGCAACTCAACCATATAAATATGGCTAGGACAATAACTATATTGATTTACGTTCTTGGTTGCAATAGTGTGATGCTTTAGAGGCTTTTCAAAAGTCTATTGAACCCTTAAAATTAGTCCAATCACTATTGAATTTTTTACAATGGAACCAAAACTTGATCTCTCGCCAAACTTGGTACATAAAAATTTGCAAAACCATCATTAAAGCGTAATAGAATATCGACATCGCCTACAAAGTCCCTCAGCCTTATCAGTTCGGACATATCAAACTTAACTGTAAAGTTGCAGATATCATGTTTGAATGATCAATGCATAATTGGTAAAAATCTCCATTCACTAAATCAGTGTACTCTTTATATGTTTTCATGATAACATGATCAGTAATACATACCTCTCACATGTGAAGTGGTTCCATCTGCAAGCAGTTTATTCCTTTGAACCCGTCTTTACTCTAGCCTTTTATATTAGTAAGGCAAAAGTTGATCCACTTTTACTTCCTTTTATCTACAAATGAGAGAAAAATAAATGATGTCAAACAAGAGAATAACAAAAAGAACATTATAATTGATGTCTACATTATTTTAAAAAAGGGGTAACACAAAATTGTATGAATACAACACATTACAATAAACGTTTCAATAGATTACCCATCTGTTGCAACAGATTCTCCATCTATTCAACAGATGAGTAAACTATTGTAACTGGCGATATATCTGTAGCAATAGATAGCTGACATATTGCAATAGATAGGTCATCTATTGGAATAAATCAAACCAAATTGGAACTAGTTTGATTTCTTTCAACAGTTGCTCCGTCTGTTCCAATAGTTGATTCACTAGTTGCAATAATTGAGGAATCTATTGCAACACCACCAACACCAACAACCACATCAACAACAATATCACCAACAATGAAAGAACACCATATGTTTCAACACAAAAAACATATGTTCCAACACCATCAACAACACCAACACCATATGTTTAACCAACACCAAGACTAGTATCAACAATGAAGAAATTAAAAAAATACATGAAATAATAATACTGCCAACAAGGCTTTTTAAGTTCTTCCACTAGATGACTTTTTCACATATTTTAATAAAAATAATGGTTCATTCATTCAAGACTTAAAAGTCACCTTTCTTTCAATTTCCATAATAAATAGGATATGAGTAATGGGTAAATATTTAAAAACAAAAGATGTAAATAACTAATTTAACTAACATACAAAGAAGAAGACGGAAAGAAAAAAACAATAATAACCATATCTGTAATGTCAAAAATAAAGGTATCAAAACAACAATTTCAATCGAGAAAAAATATAAATCGATTGAGATCCAGAAGGATCCTTGTGCAAAAGAGGAGAAAAAAGAGAGAAAAAGCAGACAGTTGTGATTTCCCAAAAGAGAAGAGAAAGAGAAAGAAGAGAAATAAATTAATTTATTACTGAAGAAGAGATAATTCTAGAGATGGGTTTAAATATTCATAAATAACTTTGAGGGACACGAGATGATGACATTGAAAAGACAAGATAAGACAATTCAAGGAGGTGACTTTTGAGTTATGCAAGAAATATTTTTTACCGCCTTGGTATTTTATTTTCTTTATTTCGGAAAGAAAATTGCTTTAAAATAAAAAAAAACTTAAAATAGATATGTCATCTATTGCAAAAATGTCAATATCTATTTGAAAATTGTCAATAGCTCAGTTATCTATCTCAACAGATGGCAACGTCTATTTGATAGTTTACAATAAATAAGTCATCTGTTGAAATAGGTTGAATATCTGTTTTAATATAATTTTAATTAAGTTCATAGGTTCAACTATAATTTCAATTGATTTATCTAGAATTATGGATGAATTTATAGGGTCAACTACCATTTTAATTGAGTCGCTGCAATTGCATGATGTTGGTATTGCGTTCCTCTTGACTCGAGCCATCAACCGATTAATCTGAACTGAAACGATTCATATTAACTCATTATTTGAGATTTCTAAATTTATTTATCTAGAATTATGAATGAGTTCATAGGGTCAACTATAGTTTTAATTGAGTCATTGTAGTTGCATGATGTTTGTATTGCATTTCTCCTGACCCGAGCCGTCAATCGATCAATCTGAGTTTAAAAGATTCATATTAAATCATTATTTGAGATACCTAAATTTATTTAGATATAATTATGAATAATTTTATAGGGTTAACTACAGTTTCAATTGAGTCGCTGTAGTTGCATGATGTTGGTATTGCGTTTCTCCTGACCTAAGCAGTCAACCGATCAATCTGGGTTGAAACGATTCATATTAAATCATTATTTGAGATACCTAAGTTGATTTATCTAGAATTATGGATGATTTCACATGGTCAACGATAGTTTTAATTGAGTCATTGCGGGTTGCATGATATTGATATTTGGTTTCTCCTACACGAGCCGTCAACCAAACAATCTGAGTTCAAACGAGTCATATTAACTCATTATTTGACATACATAAATTGATTTAGCTAGAATTATGTATGATTTTACATGGTGAATTACATTTTTAATTGAGTCGCTGTAGTTGCATAATGTTGGTATTGCATTCCTTCTGACCCGAGCTGTCAATCAATCAATCTAAGTTAACTCATTATTTGAGATACCTAAATTGATTTATCTTATTATTATGTATGATTTCACAGGGTCAACTACAGTTTCAATTGAGTCGATGCAGTTGCATGATGTTAGTATTGCGTTCCTCCTGACCTGAGTCGTCAACCGATCAATCTAAGTTGAAACAATTCATATTTACTCATTATTTGAGATATCTAAATTGATTTAGCTTATTATTAATCTAATATTAAATTCACCAGTGGTCCAATTGAACTTAATGCAATTTATCATGATTAAATGATTAAAATTTATCTCTTTTAAAAAATTAATTAGGATAAATTTGGACCAAATTAACATTTTTGAAATTTTTTATTCTTTTCTGAAATACAAATCAACCCATAAAAATCATCCATTTGCAGTAAAAATGCATCATCATTTCAAATCTTGAGTTCTCGCTCTTTTCTTTCTCTCTCAATAATACAAAAAACTACTACTCAACATATTGCTCAACCCTTCACAACATATCGATTTTCTTTCCATTTCTGACCACATAGTTATTATTTTCGACTTCATTCTTGCTTGTATCCATTATTTTCTGTCTTTATAAGTAACAGAGTTTGAGAAAAGTTCTACATTTGTTCTTTTATCTAATAATTAGGGATTTTTAGTTAATGATAAAAAAGAAGACTTTTAGTTGTATTATCTTTGAGAATGTGTTAACAATTTTGAGTTTTGATGATAAAATAATAGGAAGAACCCGAGAAAACTCTAGTTTTTATCGCAATGTTCCATTGAATATCGTGGTATTATTGGATGGTATTTGTGCTAGTACTGGTGGTGTTGGTGGTGGTGTTGGTGTAGGTGTTGGTATTGGTGGTTTTTGTGGTATTGGTGGTGGTGGTGGTGGTAGTATTGATGGTGGTGGTGGTGGTTGGTTGGTATTGGTAGTATTGGAGGTGGTATTGGTGTTGGTGGTGATATTGGTATTGGTGGTGGTGGTGATGATGGTGATATTAGATTGCTGGTATTGGTGGTGATGTTGGTATTAGTGGTCTTGGTGGTGGTCTTAGTAGTAGTGGTGGTAGTCTTGATGGTGGTGTTGGTATTGGTGGTTTTGTTGGTCCATCTGTTGCAATAGGTGGAATATCTATTGGGAGATATTTACATAGGTCTTCAACTAGATTCCCCATCTGTTGCAACAAATGTTTCAGCTATTGGCATAAATAAACCACTAGTAAGACTATTTTGATCTCATCCATCTGAAAGTTCATCTGTTACAACAGCTTATATATCTATCATAACAGATGATTCATCTATTCCAACTGATTGGTTATCTGTTGGAATTTTATTTTATAATGTGGCGTATAAAAATTTATTAAAATTTGTCTTACCTTTTTTTTAAAATTATGTAGACGGCAAATGTAAATATTTTTTGTTTTTCTGTTGTTTGTTGTTAAAAAATATCTCCCAAAAGAAAATAAACTGAAAGTGGATCAACTTCTGACCACCTAACAAAAAAGGCTAGAGTACATATGGATTCGGAGGAACTTTCTGAACAATCTCAGTCACAGAAAAATAAAGATGAGGAAAGTTATAAAAATGATGTTGAGGGGGGTGGAGAAAGGTATATAGAGGCTAGTGAGGAAAATAAAAGTGAGGGCAAAGAAGAAGAAAAAGATAAATAAGAAAAGAAGGAAGTAGAAAGTAAGAAAGATGATGATGATCAAAATGATGATAATGCATCATCAATGGGATGTGAATTAAGAACGAAATCGCAGTATGAATCTTTCAAAATAATTAGTATTGACAGGATTTAAGTTGAGATGCCGATATAAGACCCTGTAGATTTAATTAGTGATTTTGTACTTAAATCTCAGTTGGGGAAACCATTTGATGATTTTAGGAAACAATGAAGGAGGAAAAAATAGTTGAACTTTTCAAGAAGATCTTCTTTGGACACTTTCTTGGCTGCCTAAGGACAACAATACCCCTTTCCAAATGTGCATGGTATATGGTCTTCTCAAGAGCAGGATTAACTACGTGGGGGATGATAAAGATTTGAAGGAGAGGGGAAAAATAGATGAAATCTAGATCAACTACTATGGTATGCCGGTTTGGTTTGGCATGAAAGAGTTTTCCATAATGATAGGCTTGAGATGCAATTATCCAAAAGAACCTCTCATCAAGAAAACACCCTGTAAAAAGTCCAAGGCAAGAACAAAAAACAAATCACCACCATCAAATAAAGGCAAGGCATTATCTAAGTGACCACCCACCAAAACCAACAAACGCAAGGAGAAAATAGATGGGTTGTTGTACATTGTTGGACGTAACTACAAAGCCACAAAGTTGTTACATGATCTCAAGGATAAAGCCATACCAAAGAAGTACAAGGACAAATTGTGCTTAGTTTGGCTTGCCTATTCCGTTATATTTGCAAAAGACGTTAACAGAATCATAGAAGATGATTTGTTGGAGCTAGCCGAGGATCCTGCGAAATTCAACAATTATCCCTGGGGATATGACATATATAAGTTGACTGTCAAATATTTACTGAAAAATATATCCCCAAGAACGATCACCTTGTATGGATTTCCTTGGCCTTTTATGGTAAATATAATCACTATTTATATACTCTTACATTAGTTTATATTGAATAATTATTATGACTTTTTTTCGTTTGCTTCCTGTTTACATTTTTCAGGCTTGGGCATTTGAAGCCATTCCTTCCCTCTAAAAGTAGGTCAAGGATTACCCGGATGAGGTTTCTCATCTAAGGATCCTTAGATGGTTGGCTGGAAAGAGCAATACAAAAATTGAGAAGGTTGATTACTTTAACCCTCCGAATGATGCAGTAAGTCTTCTTTGAAGTAGAATAATTTGACTAAAAGAAAGATATTAAAATAATGATTCATATGTTGTTAACAGATTGGTAATCTGTTGCAATTTATCTTAAAAGATTCCCCGTCTGATGCAATAGATTGGTGATCTGTTGAGACAGATGAGCTATTTTTTGCAGCTGATCACCTATCTGTTGCTTTGGTTCTCTGGACCTAATTTTAATAGATTACCCATCCACTGTAATTTATGCAACAAATAGGTAATATGATGCAACAAATAGTTAATTTTTTGCCACATATGATTCATCTGTTGCACCATAAAGATCATTTGTTGTATAAGTTATCTGTGTTGACATATTTCCCAACTGATTGCAAATTATTATTTGATTTAAATGTATCTACCTTTTTTGTAGGTTGAACATCCATGGATCATACACACTCAACAAAAGTTGGGGATGACTTCTTTTATTACTCTAGATTTTGTTGATACAATAGCGCACCCAACGGTGGAGTTAATAAAGAAGAAATTGGCTGGAGAAATAGCCATAAAAAGAGTAGTTAGGAAAGGGACTAATATTAAGACTCTTTATGACCAACCTGCTGCAACAGATCTGGGTGTTGCTTCTGGGGGTGTTTCTGGTGGAGTTGTTCATATTGGCGGGAACCATGTTGATGTTGATGTTGATGCTAATACCGGTCGTGATGATGAGCATTTTGATGCTCAAGAAAAAATAAATATATTTGAAATCACCCCTTACACTAGTCCATCTCACCCTTATGGTGGTCCCTCTCACCCTTCTTCACCCTCATATTTTTATTACAAATACAAGGAGTGTAAGGATAGACCGGATAAACTCTTTGAGAAAATAGATACTATCACTGAAGTTATCTAGAAATTGAAATCCTAGAGGGGTTTCATACCATCCAAGAAGGAGAGTGAGCCTTACACTCCTATAGTGAAGGTTAGGAAAAATAAGAGAGCAATTAGATATATACTATCAGTTATGAAATTGAATAAAAAATCCACTCCTTCTCCTCCAAAAGCTATTGAGGTTCAGGGACCATTGAAGAAGATAGACATATATGTGAAACTTGATGCCAAATAGAAGTCTGTTCTGAGAAGGACCATAAATTCTCAGCAGCGCGCAAAATCCTACACCATGAATACCTT
The DNA here is from genome assembly GCF_002878395.1 of Capsicum annuum. Lineage (NCBI taxonomy): Eukaryota > Viridiplantae > Streptophyta > Magnoliopsida > Solanales > Solanaceae > Capsicum > Capsicum annuum. The sequence goes on along the minus strand of NC_061122.1, from coordinate 121,789,929 downwards.
CCCCCTAAGTTTTTAAGAAGATGAAAGATATGGGCCTTTGGTATATGGACACGGTAAGTTTACTTTTCCTAACCTAGCTTTCTAATCTACTCCATGTAGAAGAAGCTACACAACAAATGTGTTATTTGTTACAACAGCTGGGTATTCTGGTGCAACTAGCGGTGGTTATCATGTAATAAATTACCCATTTATTGAATAATTTGTATTAGATGGGTAATCTGTTAACAAATTCAGAGAACCCTGTGCAACAAATGGTCCATCTGTTGCATCTTTTCACTTTTTTTTAAAAAAAATAAATTACCAACCTATTTAAAAATTGTCTTCTTATAACACAGTATGTTGATAAAATTCTCTCCCTTATGAGGGATAAGCAATTAATACCCGGATTCTTATAATGATGTCGATAGGATAACAGACCTCAACTTCTATAACAATTTCAAAAATAGGTACTCATTGTGCAAGCATCAACTCCTGGTGGCCCAAGATTTAATTCGTTAGTTTCTGTATTCGAATGGAATGAAGATATGATTAAATATGTTAGAGGGAAGAGGCCATATCCATATGGCAAGGACTGAACCAAAGCAAAGAGGATTCTCACAGTCATGAATGTGGGGGTCAAACATTTTTTGGCTCTTGAGATACTACTTCAGGAGGAAAGATGAAGGTTTATGACTCAATTTACCTATCTTCGATAAGGTCATTTTTTTCATCCACATGCAGCCACTGTTGGAGTTGTTCCACAACTTGTTGAGACAGAGTAAACTGATGAATCATTTTCCAGTCAAAGTGTTGAATGAAATATGGGAATTTAAAGGTTGAAACAAGGACATGATCTTTCTAATAAAGGAAACCAGTATCGTATGCAGGTCATATGCTCTTGCACACATCTAGTGTTTGCTGACCAATACAGAAATGACCGAGCCAATGACCTTTCTGTGCGACAACACTATGGAAAATAGGCAAAAAGACTAGGTTTATGGGTACTAACTAAATGCTTGGAGCCTGTATATAAAAACAAAGATGTAGAAACACAAACATCGTGACAATTTTTATTTCATGACAAGTTTTTATATTTGATGAAAATTGAATTTTTTATAATGCAACAAATTGTAAGCTGTTGTAACCGATAGTCTATCTTTTCTGAAGGATAGTTTATCTATTTTAATAGGTTGGTCATCTGTTTTATTATGAAAATATTTATAACTAAGTTTATCTGTTGCAATAGTGGGAAGACCTATTTAATAATTTCAAATAGATGACCTACATGTTGCAACATATGTCTAAATTTGTTTGATAATTTCCAATAGATATGTTGTTTGTTGCAATAGATACATTATCTGTTGCTATATTTGAATTTAGTATTCCATTTCAGTTAATAAGTTCAAACCTAAGGATATCATAGACAAAATAAAATAAATCAAAGCCTTCATAAATTACATGAAATAAATGAATAAATAAATAAAATGTAAAAAAATTATTATTGGTATAGATCTTAACAAATAAATCAACAATTTAAGTTTTGGTGCCAACAATTCCTAAGGAGAGGTTATTAATTTGACGTACTCATGTTGTAAAGATCTGCTCAATATGTACAAGTTGTTCTTCATCCGGTGCTACGGAATTCAGCTTTGGTCGTCGTGGATCTTCGTCTTTGGAAGCAGTTGATGGATTATCAACTATGATATTATGTTGTTCAGCAGTATCTTCTACTGTGACATCCACCTGGAAAGCTAGAAATGTTAATGCTAATCACAGAGATACAAAAAAATGAAAAAGAATAACTTATCTATTTTAGCAAATCAAATAAGTCTTCCTCATGTTTTAAATTGTACCAACAGATTACCTATCTGTAGCAATAGATGGATCATCTGTTGGGATAAATTAAAATAAGAGGAAGACCCATATGAATATTTCCAATAGATGTCCCATCTGCTGTAATATATGACTAATCTGTTTGGACAATCTAAAATAGTAGGAAGTCTTGATTTAATTTGTTCGAATAGATGCCCCATCTTTTGTAATAAATAGGTCATCCGTTGGTACAAATTAAAGTAGTAGGTAGACCTATTTGATTAGATAATATAGATAAGACATATTTTTTAACAGATAATGCATCTGATGTAACATGTTAGTCAATTGTTGCAACAGATGCATATATCTGTTTGATAATTTTCAACAGATGTGTCATCTATTGAGACAGATATGTATTCTTCCTGTTTTTTGGAATAGATGATATATATTTACCTTCTTCAACTTGTGTTGCTCTCTTGTGGCCTTTGTACATTAATCAAAAGTGCAAGACAAAGATAGAGGAGGTGAAATTTTGCTTTTTCGATGTTTAATGATGCGTTGAACATTTCTTTCCTTCTCCTCTTAGCTGTCTTAATCTCTGATGGAGTTTATGGATATGAAATCCTCGTTGATGTAATGACACCCCTCTTAGATGTCAATTCCTTTACAAAAGAATTTAATGCATTAATAACATTAATCACTTCATCAAGTTTTGCCTTGCAGTCTTAACATTTGTATGTAGAACATTCTCTAGGAGGGGCAAAATCTATAAAACTAGTATGATCATAATCATAATAGTTTTTAGTTTCAAAACTGCAAGAGGAGCATCATTAGTCCCAACGGTAGCACTACTACCACCAACAACAACTCCATCACCACTAACCCCATCAGCAACAACAAGCCCATCCTCTAAAATTATTGTTTTTTTTTGTGATGGTTGTTGCTCCAAACAATTTCTTTTTAATTATATCAATGACCTTAGGGTCCGATAGAGTTTGCATAGACCATAAAGTAAGAAAAAATAGCATCTTCAAATCTCGATTGGTTTGCACACAGCGTAAAGTAAGAAAAAATGGCATCTTCAACTATCGATTGATCGGAACAAGCCACGGATGCACAATCTAAAATAAATCAATACATATATAGAATGGTGATTAAATGATTTTAAAAAATTATTAATTAAATAAAAAATTAGTTTGAATTAGACTTACTGCATCTTTCGAGGGGTTGAAGAGATCAATAAATTTTGTATATTTATCAGTTTTGGAAAACAACCATCTCAGGATTCTTGAAAATGAAGCTTCTTCTTGGTATTTACTACTTGTAGGAATGACTTCAAACACCCAAGCCTATAAAATAACTCCAATAAATTAAAATCATTATTCAATTAAAAGTAAATTAATCATAATAAAGGAAATATTTTCCATAAAAGCCCATGAAAAGCCATATAAGTTGACTATGTTTGGCGTTAACAGAGTCAATAAATATTTGACAGTCATTTTGAAGCTTTCATAACCCCAAGGATAGATGTTAAATGCCTCAAGATCCTGAGAGAGATTTATTAAACCAAGTGAAATGTTGTTGTTAACGTTTCTCGCCCAAATAATATTATGTACAAACCAAACCAAGCATAATGATTGTTTGTGCTTCTTTGAAAGTCCTTTACCTTTCAACGCTTCTATCATATTTTTGTTTTTGAAACTTGGACCAAAAAGGGACACCAATTCATCACCATAACTTGACTTACCTCTGCCTTTTTTGGGTGTGCAAGGTGTAATTTTTAGGGTTACAAAAAGTATAACTTGAGAAGAAGAAGGAGGATAACATTTTAATCTAGTAACTATGGCAAACTCCCTCCAGCCAAAGCAAATAGGCATGCCTCAGTAATTTATCCATAACACATCCATTTTATCTTTATTTTCATACATAAACCTATGTTGGAGAAGATCATATGCAATTTTCATTTGGAAACGAGCATTGTTGTCCTCCGACAAATCAAGATATTGCCCAAATTAGCTGTCCCTGAAATAAGAATTCAATTTTTATTCTTAAAGTATTTTTCTGAAGGTGTCAAAAGATTTTCCCAAGGCTGACTTAACCACAAAATCACCAGTTAAATATGTAGTACCATCGCACTACATTCTCACAGGATAACTATCAATACTGAAGGTTTGGACCAACTCTTCAGTGGAAGGGCTATTAGCATTTGGATCATCTCTTTTTAAACATTCCACATCCCCATGTTCATTATCTTCTGCTTCTGATTGAGATAACGCTTGTAAAGAAAGCTCATAGAGTGGTAGATGTAGCCTAGCTGCTTCACTTGTTCCTTTACTCGAACTTGATTCTGTTTTTTTTTTCTTTTGGGAGCCATATTATCTAAAAATAATAGAAAAATAAAAAAATTATAATTGATGAAAGCATCATTAAAAAGGGATAATAGTTAATCTAACATGTACAATATTGTAAAATAACATTTCCAACAAATCACACATACGTTGCAACAGGTGTGTTATCTGTTGCAATTTGTAACTAACCTAGTGCAACAGATGAGTAATCTATAGTAAACAATAAAAATAGTTTCTATACTGTTATGATTTCTTCCAATAGATCACTAATTTGTCGAAATAAATTCTTGTTATGTGCAACAGATCACTCATCTATTGAAATAGATTCCTGGTCTGTGCAGTAGATCAACTGTCAATATTGTTTAGATTTTGTCCAGTAGAAGTGTCATTTGTCATAATAGATGAATTATCTATTGATAGAAATCAAAATCTTGCACATATTGTCCTGTTGGAGTAGTTTATAGGATTTCAAACAACAGATTTTTCATCTGTTGCATCAAATGATTTAGTTATTGAATCAAATGATTTATTTGTTGCAACATATAACTAACATGTTACAACAGAAGAGTAATCTATTATAAATAATAAAAATAGTTTCTATGCTATTCTAATTTTTTTCTACAGATCACTTATCTATTGAAATAGATGACTGGTATGTGCAACAGATTAACTGTCAATATTGTTTAGATTTCTTTCAATGGAAGACTGATCTGTCGCAACAGATGAATTATCTATTGGGAGAAATCAAAGTCTTGGATATGTCGTCCTTTTGGAATAGTTTATAGGATTTTAAACAATAAATTCTTCACCTGTTGCATCAGATGGTTCATCTGTTGTATCAAATGGTTCATCTATTGCAGAAAAAAAATTGTAGCAGGATTTTGTTCAATAGAACAACAACAATATCATCATTTAATATCAAATACAATATTTTTACCAAATAACAATAACAAAACAATCCAGAAACACCAACACCACACACACACAACACAGACGCCAAGAACATCAACAGTGACAAAGAACATCAAAATTATTGTTCTGTTCATACAAACTCAAAGAACAAAAATCAAACGTCAATAAAACTCAATAGACACCAACAAATTGAATTAACAGTTCAACAACAAAAACTATAGTAACAACAAAGTTTTCACTTCGAAAAGAGAAGAGAAGAATAAGAAATACTAGAAATTAGTTTTTTCTTCAGACCGTATTTCAAATTTAGACAGTAAATATTGAAATTATTAATCAATATTAGAAGAGAAGTTGGGTTAAGTTTCTCTTTTTCTTAATAAATAAAAAGCTCTAATTTTTTTACCTGTGAAAGAAGAAAAGGGACAATGAAGGACTCGAAGTTATTAATGCCAGAGGGCAATGTTGTCACGTCAATTGAAGGTTGAAAGTCAAAAAAGAACTCGAAACCCAACTATTTATTGCCAGGAGGTTGAAGTCGTCGGGAATTGAAAAGAGAATTTTGTAGAACTGTTGGTTGGGGGAAGCTTCAGAGAAACAGTCGAGATAGATAGGGAGAGAGATGAGAGAGACGATTGATTTTGAGAGGAGAGGGATGTGAGTTGATTTATATTTTTGAAAAGATTAGAAAGTTTTGAAAATATTAATCAAGTCCACAATTAACTTAATTAAGTTTCCGAATTATGTTTGACCCTTTAAGTCGGTCGATGTCACCAATCCTTCATTCTAGACTTAAATGACACCTTTCCTTTAATTTTCTCAAGTAAGACTAATTGAGGCTCAGTTTGTGTATGTAACAATTTTTCAATAATTAATGTTTCACTTAAATTTAAAAGTTAAATTGATTCAAATAACATAACACTAAGTATTGTAAAATTGAATTGGAGTGTATGTAATAATTAATCAATACAAATATTTTATTTCAAATTTAAAAGATAACTAATTCAATTTGTATAGCTCTAAGTATTATAAGATTGAATTGAGACTCAATTTATAAATATAATAATTAGTCAAACACGAATAAGACTTAATTTGTGAATGTAACAATAAGTCAACATAAATATTTTGAATTTAACTAAGACTGAATTACTGGATGTAATAATTAGTCAATCCTAATATTGACTTCAATTGAAAAATTGAATAGTTTGTATTTATATAACTAAGTATTTTTCGATTAAATTAACACTCAACTAGTTAATGTTACAATTAGAAAATCTCAATGTTTGACTTTAATTTAAAAATTAAATTATTTTAACTTATATAACTGTTATGATCGAAAAATTTCAAAGGTCATGATGGCACTTGTCGCGGAAAACCTTGACAAGTAAGCTTATCACACGAACTGATACAAAGGGAAAAATAATAGCAATAACTCAAGTAAGGTTTCTAGAATGAAACCCGAACCACATAATATAGTAAATCTCAAAAGACATAACCAACAATGGCATAATCCCAAAACGTGGTGTCATAGTGTAATACATCACTAGTACAACTCAAGATCAAATACATAAGATATCCAAAACAGAAATACTTTATCTATGAATACGAATAAAGACATAGTCTAAATAAAGAAAGTTAGAAGACAACTTTAGAAGAAAGAATCTAACTGCTACCTCGAATAGCTCCAAAGGTAACCCGAATCAACCACCATGAGAAACACTCGAACCAGGATCTGCACCGAAAGAGGGCAATAGGGGTGAGTATGATCTACTTGTACTCAATAGGTATCATAGGATGACTGAGCAAAGTAGAAAATAAAGCATACAAAATACATACTAAGGGCACGTCACCTGCAATTAGAAAATGTCCCACAACAGTAACCCATTCCATTTCCACTAACAGTTCTATAGTATTCACATACATCATAGCGAATACGAGGAAGGAATACAAGTAAACCAATATCACACATACAAGTACTAGGGAAGGGATTACACATCAATAAGTATACATCAAGAGAGATAATACAATACAAATAAAGGCATAATGTAACACACATGCAATGAAGATGATGATGGTAATGGTGATAATAATGATGTTATGCATGACATTGTCGTACAACCTTCGTATACACCTATAGAGCCAAAACATTCTGATGTATGACCTATGGGGGGGTTTTCAACTTGTATATAATCCATATCCATATCTTCTCTCTAGTACATCCTTCGGTTGAGAGTTTTAAATATGTCATATTTTCTGTCAAAAAGGCAAGTATTTCCAGTATTTCAATAGTGGTACAAATATTTCATGAATGTATATAATATTAGTATGTAATGCTCACAACCAGACAGAATGAGTATTTTCATGTCCAACCAATATACCAACTAAGTGAGCCAACAGTCTACTCAATGTTTCCAACAACGTATGAATTTCAACATAAATTGTATGCCAACAAAATAAAACATATAAAAATACACCATTGATACCATATTTGTATTTTCATCAAGACACAACTAATTTTATGTGCACCAGTCCAACAATATCATATAGGACCCCACACGGTCACACATAGCAAATAGTATACCAAGACCATAAAATAACTTAATTATATAGGCCCCCACACGGGAACAACAAGAAAATAAATCCAATTTCATGATTAGTTCCTGCACCCTTAATATGATTTTGTATCAACATTCACTACTCATCCCAGTCTGAAGAAAATTAAGCCATAACTTACCTCGAATATCGAAAATCAATTCGCAAGCCTACACTCTGAAGCCTTATTCCTCAGGTATGGACTCAGAATCAACTAAAATTTAGAAATATAGAATTTATGCATCAAAAGAATGCCAATGATACCTATATTGCCAATTTTCAAGTCAGGGTCAAAATGAATCCCTGAAATAAGTTTTAAAAAAAAGAAGGAAAACTTATAATTTAACTTTGAAATATGTTTTTCATATTTTTAGGAGTCTGTAACTACAAACTTGTAATGCCCCAAGAGTACACCCTGGGTGATACACGGTGCTTACGGTCACAAGTGACTACAAGCTAACCCATGATACTGGTACCTGTTGTAAGCATTGAATAAAACTGATAACAAAAGAGTATTTACGAAATTTAACTAAAAAAAATTCCATAAGGTTTTAAATCATAGTTCTGAAAATGTATGTAAAACATCGCTGATAATGATAACTAGAAACTAAAAATTAACTAACTGTCTGTACTAGTCTGAAAGCCTCTAAACTGACTGACTGTGGAGTTGATGGGACAATCCCCCAGCTAACTCCGACTGACTAGAAAGTATTAAACTGACAAGGTAAGCTACGATAAATAAACCATGTCCTCAAATTATGAGGCCTCACTACTGCTACAACTGATAATCTGGAATATCTATGCACGATAAGGGAATTGAGTGTTCGGACCTATGGTATTAAATATCATAGCGTAAGAAATGAGAATATGATCAGTACTTTGAATAGACTAGTATGCTAAATGGGGTTAGGCTGACATGCATGGGTTATGTGCATTAATAATAATTTATTGAATATCATGAGATAACTGAAATAATTGATATGAATGCGTGAATGTTGTAAAATCTGAGATGTATGACCAAGCATATAACATGATTCTGAAATAGCTATACACTGAAGTACTGAAATCTGATAACTAAATTACTGATAACTGTATGCTATGGTCAAGCAAAACTAAACCAAATTCTTAACTGAATACTAAAACTAAAACCATAGGAAGTATCATCTAACTGACATGCCCCAAATTTGAGCTGATAGAGGTCCAACTTGTGACCCCTGTTAGAAGGGTGCTAGCACCATGCCACGGGTACTAACACTGGTTGTGAGTCACCCTAACTGGCAGGAAGACATTTTATCAACCCTCATTAGCAGGAAAACTCATACAAGATATGTCAACCCTCATCTGGCAGGAAGATATCCCAACCTATACTGGCTACGTAGTTCTGTAACTCAGGAATGGCTATAAGTGTCAAACCCTAACTGGTAGGAATGCCCCCATTTCTAGGTTCACTCGATGTTGAATCCTACTCCAAACTGAAAGACACTGATCACTAGACTGTACTAAGCTTGACTGAATTGACCCTGATCGTGTTGACTGACTGAACTGGACTGAGTTCACTGAGTTTTGTTTAGTAACTGATTACTACTATTCTTGTCCTTTATTGGGACTATTCTATAACTACTACAACTAAGTAAACAACTAGATTTTGGGTAATAAATACCCCCAGGACTCAATCGTATAGCTGATAAAACATAGCAAATCTTGAAAGAATAGCAATAGTCAATTGTTCACAATTCATTCACTAAGACATTTTGTCAAACACTTGGAGGTCATGAACTTGTACATGAATGAGAACACATGATAACATGTCATGATTACACTATTCAATTTACATAGATATTTTATCAAACACTTGGGGAGCATAACTAATGCACATGGTAATGAACAACATATAAGCATCATGACTACAACTTAAACTTGCAATTTCAAGGGTTCTAACATGGGAATTACATCAATCAATATACATGCTATGTTATATTCATGAAACTTATAATTAAATCTTAAATTGAAACTCGTACAACAAACATGAATACAACCCAATTTGCACATGTAAATCATGAATCTGAAAACTTGTAGTTTTAAAAGGGTTCTTGAACTCCAAGGGTGGAAGGAAACCCAAGGATAAACACCTAATATACCTTGATTGTTGATTTCTTGAAGAATGTTAGGGATTTTATGGAACTTGGACTTGAACTTGATAAAACTAGGGTTTTAATCTTGAGAGAATTTGTGAAATAATGAGTGAATTTGCCTTTTGTGAGGCTAAATTTTGTGTTAAGGCTAAATTATGTAAGGGGAAAATAACCCAATTACCCCCATAAACCCATAACTTAATATACAAAATATGTCCAGTGACATGATTGGCAACACAACGTTCAATGGGATCGACGCAATTACCGACGCATCGCATCAATGGTATCGACGTGATAGCTAACATGATGCATTAAGATCATATTGGCTTGCTATTTTGGGCATCTAAACACAACTCAAATAATGTCCATAATTTCCAAAACTCACCCAATATGACCTATTAATATCCCTGATCATGAATCAATTTAAAAATCAACATTCTAAGGTAGTAAGGATCAAAAATAAAATCATTCAATTACGAAGGCTAAAAACTGATTCTAAGTCTTAACACTTAGCTGAATTTTTTTCTAAGTCTAGGACCTTTTTTGGCATGCTATAAAGGACTAAAATAACTAGAACTTTGTGGGGTCTTACCATATCTCCCCCTTGGGAATATTCATCTTTGAATAAGACTGGTTAAGCCGAGAACACTGAGGAATTAAGGTTATATGCTGAATATACATGCTGAAAACATGATTACATGACTGAGTCTAAAACATGACACATTACTGAACTGGTTTTGTGAATGCATGAATGACATGAGAATGGTTACAAGTCTAAGATTGGAATAAGAGAGTCAACTTATGATTACCCATTACTTTAAGCTAGATCTTGTTACGTGAAGAAAAGATGGAAGGTTTAGTACATGAAAGCTCAGGGATTATAATACATCTCCCCCTTGGGATGTTATGTCTCTCGAAAGATACTGACTTGGTTGAGGTACTAAGGAAAGACTGAGATAATGCACGAGGCACTTATGAACTGAATCATGACTGACTATTGGGATCTGAAATTGAGGCCTGAGGAATAGAGTATTCACGACATGGGTTCATTACAAAGATCAAAACTGAGGATATACGTAACAAATCTAAATTTCATTAACTATTGAGAGTATAGCATGAGTCATGGGAACTGAGCATATTGTAAAACATGAATACACGAGTCATGAACTGCATAACCTAAGTTTTAAATTTTTGAATTCATGATTCTCTGATACCAAGTTTGTAATGCCCCAAATACATCATGTAACAACTTAAGAACTTACTAACTTAGAATTTTCAACTCCTCTTTCTATTAGCTCAACTTTCAAAGATTCAAACATAGATCCTAACACATAATATGGATATCCCCAATTCTTTATAACTATACTACTTTCATCATAGCCTACAAACACCACATCCACAACACATGTTTCCAATCAATACACTTATATTCTTGTATACACTGCTCCAAGCCTACTAATTCACCTTTCACATAGCTAGTCCTATTGAAAAATATAATCTGCTCATTTTCAGATAACATCATCCTAACTCTATTAATGTTGCTAAACTCCTGGTTTCTTGCTTTGAATTCTGGATCTATTCTATTATAAGATTTTGGGAAGGAAGCTGAAATCACGTCTGACTCCTAAGCTCTGAGGTACTAGCCCTTCATTCACTGACGGGTTCATTGAGAAGCTAAAACTAACCTACTCTATTTCTGAAATCAACTAAAGTGATTTACTGGGATACTATAACTGAGCAATTTTTGTATACCCATTTAGCTAGGATAGATGTACCCACTGGGGTAAACACTGAGAAGGGTTCTGCTAAGGTTTTGGGACTGACACTGAACTTGATAACTATATCGGGGGTTGCAAAAAAAAGTAAAGTTTCGGATCGAGTAAAACATACATGATAATATAAAAGGCCTGTAACATACCCATAAATGAATCAGGAGAACTTTCCTAACAATGTCGGGGATGGAGTGCATAAAGTTTATTCTGACGTTGACTGGTGGCACTAGAAGTGATGCCCTACTGAGTCGGGCGATCGAATAGAACTGGAGGATGACTGTACTAACTCTGCAGACCAGCCTTAGGACATTGTCTGACTCTATGTCCTGACTTGGCACATCCAAAACACACATCACTACCTGCTCTACACATACCCTTATGATTTCCATCACACTCTCTACAAAGCAGATGGGTACGACCACTGCTTACACTACCCTAGGTTTTGGATCCTGGTGCCCCATCTCAACTATCACTCCTAAACTTTGGTACTGGCACACTAATTGAAGATGGAGATAGGTCTTAAAACTTATGACTAACCTAATAACGGTCACCACCCTCTGACCTTGGTTGAAAAAATTTGAAACTACCTATTCTCCCTCTCTCTCTCCTTAACCTTCTCCTCTTCAATCTACTGAGCATGGACCATCAACCTAGATAAGTCCATATCCTTAATCAGGATTGCGATCCTACACTCCTTGACTATATTATCAAACACTTTGAATACAAATTTGCTCATCCTAGACCTGTTATCATCTACTACATGAGGACCATACCTAGCTTACTTAGTAAACTTAAGGGAATACTCCCTCACACTCATATTACCCTGCTTCAATTTGATAAACTCCAATACCTTAGCTTCCCTCTGCTCCAAAGAGGAGAATTTATCTAAGAATGTTGTAGCAAACTCCTCCCATTCTAAAGGACCTGCATCTGCGCCTCTATCCCCTTTCCACCACTTAAACCAAGTGTGACCTAATCCTATAACTGGAAAACAGCCAACTCTACACTCTTACTAGGCGTGTAATACCCCAATATTAAAGTAAAAATTTATGGAAATTTTACTCATAGCTGTCAGAATCTCCCATGTACGACGGCCAGGTTAACAGACCATCACCTAGACCGTTGCAGCCAAGGCTGTGATTCAACCTTCTAGATAAGGGACAAAAAATATATTGCCAGACCATCAAACTTGAGATGGACCATCGCCCAAGCCGTCTCTATAAGGCAGTGAGTTTTTTTGGTCCACGTACGACGGTCGAAATGATGGACCATTGAGCCATCAATGGACCATTGCATGAGCCATTGTAGGTCCCATTCAGTGAATTTTAAGTCATTTTTAAAGGGTATTTGGGTTTTTTTTCACCCGTTTTAACCCCTAATGGTATCAGACTAAGACTCATAAGTTCATTATTCATTCACAATATCAAATAAGGGTTTTCTCTCAAAGATAATCCCCAAGAACAAGATCCAAATCCTTCTTCAAGAAACCAAGAAATTCAAGTTCTTCAAGTCCAAGAACTTCAAGAAACTCACAATCAAGGTATGTCATATGTTGATTCATGGGTTCCTTTCACCCATGAAGCCCAAGAATATCTTTTTAAAATTTAAGATTAGTGTATGTATGAATATTCATGATTTAAATTAAATTGAAATTTATGTTCATGATGTTGTGGGGTTTTGATTCAAGTTTTAGATTACATATTTCAATTATTGACCGTAGTATGTGATGATTTGTATAATAATTATGATAAACCCTTAAATTTACATGTTGATTAAGGTATCCATGATTATTAGATGTGTCGATGATTGTATAACCAAAGCTGCTACCCATGTGTTCGATTAAATGCCTATGTGAAGGAAAAGTACCATACTAGTATGATAATATGAAATCCCCAATCATGTACAAGTTTATGCATGTCAAATATTTGATGAAATGTCTTAGTCAGTAAATTATGGATACTTGTGTAGCCCTTGTGGCACTTTAGAACTTCTACTTCATGAAATCTCCAACTTATTGTATTATGGATTGTGATGTTGGTTATGTAATAAAAAAAAGTTATGCTTTGTCAGTTTTATGCTACTGAGTCCTGGAGGTACTTGTACCTAAAAATTAGCTGTGTTCCTAGAACCAGTGTCATGTTTTCAAGATACTCTTAGTTGAGCCATGTTCATAGAAATACAGTCAGTCATGTGACTCAGAAAAAATCAGTAAACTTAGTAATCTCAGAAACCTCAAAAATTCAGTAGTCTCAGTAGTATTCCGTCTGTCAACGAAACTCAGTTAACTCAGTCTAGTTAGTTCAGTTAATCATGTTCAGTGTCTATACAGATGGGAGTAGAAAATAGCACCGACCGAACCCAAGGATAGGAACCCACCTGTTATATGAGGGTGTGATTCTTAGAAGCAATTCTTGCATTCTAGAACTGCGTAGCCAACGTAGGTTGAGATATCATAGCCTGTTATATGAGAGCAGATAAGGTGTCTTAACCTGTTATATAAGGATTCCCACTGTTCTAACTAGAGTTACCTATTATATAAGGGTTACTCACAGATTGTCCTTACCAGTGGCGTGGTATTGGCACCCTTTCAATTGGGGTTATAAATTGGACCCCAACTCAGCCATAATGGCATATTAGGGGCAGTCGGTTAGATGACTAATTCCCATAATTTTAGTTATAGAATTAGGACTGTTATATATAGTTATTCAGTCTACATAATAAAACTCAGATAGTTCTAAAGAATTCAAGACTGTCAGATATAGTCAACTCAGAACAGCACAAAACTCAGCTAGTTCCATCAGAACCAAGACTATCAGATATGGTCGCTTAATATTAGTTATTTTAGTTATACAGATATCAGTATCTCATGTTATCAGTACTTAGACTCAGTAATCATGTTATCACGAACTCTATTATAGTTATTATATAGTCATGCATGTATTCTCACATTCATGTTATGCAGTCAGTTAGTGTAGTTCATGCATTTAAACCCTATTGCATTTAGCCTATCTCACATACATTCCAGTATATTTAAATGTACTACCGTATTTACACTATGGTGTTTTATACCATAGGTTTAGAAGCACGAGCTCCACAATATCAATAATATTTTAGTCTTAGCAGTCAGAGTTAGCAGTGAGTCCCCATCCTTCGAGGCATGACCATTACTTTATTATCTCATTAATTAATTTATTTCAGTAATTGGAGTTAGTTAGGGACATTTCCCATTAACTCCTTATTCAGACAGTACAGTCAGTTAGAGGCTTTTCAGACTACAGTATGTTTGGATAGTTTATTTCAGTTGTTTTGGGTATTTCATACCCTATCCATACGTTATGTTTTATCAGTTATCTTATCAGTTTTGAACCTTATGGCCTTACAACCTTTATTTATGCATTTACAGTATATCATGTAGTGTACAGGTACAGATATTAGTCATGGGTTAGCTTATGGTCCTTCGGGGTAATGAGTATCGTGTAGCACTTTGGGTACCTATTCAGGACGTTAAAAATTTGGTATCAGAGCCTAAGGTTCAATAGTGTCCTAGGATGCCTGAAAGCCGGATCTAGTAGAGTCTTATGCATGGGTGTGTTGCGCGCCACATTTATGTGAAGGAGGCTATAAGATGTTTTAGGAATAATTTCCCTTCTTTCAGTATTCATGTCATGCCAGTGAGCATAATCTCCATTTAATCTCTCTGTTTGGTTTAATCCATCTCTCCCTTTCTTCTACAAAATATGCCTCCTAAATGAAAAAATAGGAATTAGTCAGCCCCTCAACCTGAAGAACCTTTGGGCAAACATGTTTCTCATATAGAGTTTAGAGCTGCATTTACTACTCTTGCTCAATTAATTGCTGCTTTGAACGAACTACTAACTGTCTTTCCGGCCAACCCAGTGGCCAATTCAGCTGCAGCCAAGATTCAGGACTTCACTCGAATGAATCCTCCATTCTTTCTCTGGTCTAAGTTAGATGAGGACCCTCAGGAATTCATCGATCAAGTTCAGAAGGTTATAGACATCATGGGGGTCACTTCTAGTGAGAGTGCAGAGCTATCTGCATATCAGTTGTAGGATATTTATCATACTTGGTACAAATAGTGAAAGTCGAAAAGGGATGTAGATGCAGGGCCTATTGAGTGGAAGAAGTTTGCTACTGCATTCTTAGATAGATTCTTTCCCCTAGAGCTGAGAGAAGCTAAATTGTTAGAATTTATCAACCTCAGACAGGGAAACATGATGGTGAAAGATTTTTCTCCTAAGTTTACTCAATTAGCCAGATATGCTCCTCGTGTGGTTATAGATAGAGGGCTAAGATGAGTAAGTTTCTCTCTGGGTGAATAATAGTATAGTCAATGAGTGCAGGTCTGTGATGTTGAATAGTGACATAAACATAGTTAGGCTTATGACCCATGCTCAGTAGATAGAAAATCAAGAGATTAAGATGAGGGAGAAGCAGAATAAGAGAACAAGGACAGGTAGTTTCAACTTTGCTCAGCCCAAATCAGAAGGAGGAAACCATTCTCAGTTTCATCCTAAGTCATCACTTCCAGCTCCTTCTTCAGCCAGTGCTCCAGCTCCTAAGTTCAGGGATGGTAATAGAGATAGGGCTCCAGGCTCTAAGTCTCAGGGTAGTGTCAGCAATGCCAGAACTATTCCCCTTTGTCAGATATGTAGTAAGAACCACAAGGGTGCTTACAGAGCTGGTAGCGATGTCTGTTTTAGATATGGTAATCCAGGCCACAGAATTAGAGATTGTCCTAGTTCAGGTTATTAGGGTTAGCAGAACCATTCCTCAGCTCAGTCCAATCGCCCAAATTAGCAGGGTGCCACTTCCAGTGCTACTAGTGGGCAATACCTAAATTGACTTTATGCTCTCCAGTACAGACAAGATTAGGAAAATTTTCCTGATATGGTTACTGGTATGTTACAGATCTTTTATGTCCATGTTTACGCTTTGCTAGATCCAGGAGCTTTTTTGTATTTTGTTACTCCCTATATAGCAGTTGATCTCAGAGTCAGTCCCAAAATTCTAACAGAGCCCTTTTCAGTCTCTACCCCAGTGGGTAAAACCGTCATAGCCCAACGGGTATACAGGAACTGCCCGATCATGATATTTCAAAAAGCCACTTCAACAGACTTATTCGAATTAGAGATGATTGATTTTGATGTCATTCTCAACATGGATTGGTTTTATTCCTGCTATTCCACAGTCAACTACAAAAATAAAATAGTCCAGTTCCAATTTCTGAATAAACCTGTCCTAGAGTGGAGGGGTAGCACTTCAGCTTTCAGAGGTTAGCTTATTTCCTACCTTCAGGCAAGGAAAATGATATCTAAGGGATGTGTCTATCATCTTATTTGAGTTTAGGACACTAGTTCTAAAAATCCCAATCTTGAATCAGTCCCAGTCGTGAATAAATATTCAGATGTGTTTCCCAAAGATCTTCCAGGAATTCTTCCGAAAAAGGAAATAGACTTCAGCATTGATCATCTTCCAGATACTCAGCCTATATCTATTCCGGTATATAGAATGGCACCAGAAAAACTCAAAGAATTGAAAGATTAGTTGAAGGATCTCCTTGATAAGGTACTCATCAGACCCAACACGTCCCCGTGGGGCGCACCAGTCTTATTCGTGTGCAAGAAAGATAGTTCTCTCAGAATGTGCATTGATTGCGATCAATTCAATAGACTCATGGTCACGAACAAGTATCCTTTTCCCAGAATCGATGAATTGTTTGACCAACTTTAGGGTGCCATCTATTTTTCTAAGATAGACCTCAAATCAGTCTATCATCAGCTCAGAGTCAGAGAATGTGACATTCCGAAAATAGTCTTTCATATTTGGTATGGTCACTTCAAATTCTTAGTTATGTCCTTTGGTCTTACCAATGCCCCAACAGCTTGTATGGACTTGATAAATTGGGTGTTCAACCAGTACTTCGACATGTTCTTTATAGTCTTCATAGATGACATTCTGGTCTATTCCCGTAGTGAGCGTGATCATGCAGACCCTCTCAGAATCGTACTTCAGACTCTCAGAGATCATCAAATATTTACCAAATTCAGTAAGTACAAATTTTGGCTAAGGTCAGCAGCATTCCTTGGTCATATTATTTCGGTGATAGAATTAGAGTTGATCCTCAAAAGATCGAAGCGGTAAGAAACTGGCCCAGATGCGTCTCTCCATTAGATATCAGGAGTTTCTTGGGTTTGGTTGGCTATTACAGATAGTTTTTTGAGGGATTTTCTTCTATTGCATCCCCTATGTCCAGATTGACTCAGAAGATAGTCAAGTTTCAGTGGTTAAATCCTTGCGAGAAGAGTTTTCAAGAGTTGAAGACTCGACTTACCTCAGCTCTAGCTTAGCTCTTCCAGATGATTTTGTGGTGTATTATGATGCATCCAGAGTAGGTTTGGGTTATGTCCTCATGCAGTATGGTAAGGTCATCGCCTACACCTCCAGACAGCTTAAACCTCATGAGAAGAATTATCCTACTCATGATCTTAAGTTAGCCGCCATAGTTTGTGCCTTGAAAATTTGGAGGCATTATCTATATAGAGTTCATGTAGATGTGTTCACAGATCATAAGAGCTTTCAGTATGTCTTTTCTCAGAAAGATCGCAATCTTCATCAAAGAAGGTGGTTAGAGCTCTTGAAAAATTATGACATGAGTGTCTTTTATCATCTGGGCAAGGCCAAAGTCATGGCTAAAGCTCTCAGTAGACTTTATATGGGTAGTGTTTCTCATGTTGAGGACAGTAAGAAGAATTTAGCTCAGGAAATCCATTAGCTTGCCAGACTAGGCGTTCGCTTAGTCGATTCACAGGAGGGTGACATATGGGTTCAGAGTAGTTCAGAATCATCTTTAGTTTTTAAGATGAAAGAAAGCAAGATAGATATCCTAGCCTTGTTAAGTTAAAAGAGTCAGTCAAGGATCAGAAGGTAGAGGTTTTATTCTAAGGAGGAGATGGTGTTCTGCGTTGTTAGGATTGTCTGTGTGTTCTATGTGTAGATGACTTAAAGGATCAAATTTTTGTAAAAGCGTATAGTGCACGCTACTCTATTCATCTAGGGGCCACAAAGATATACCATGAATTGCATAAAATCTATTGGTGGAGTGGGATGAAGAGAGATGTTGTAGAGTTTGTGGCTACGTGATCTACATATCAGCAAGTTAAGATAGAGCATCAGAAACCCAGTGGGTCCATGCAGGAGTTCAGTATTCCTACTTCGAAGTGGGAATAAGTGAACATAGACTTCGTGATGGGTTTGCCTCGTACTCATCGTCAGCATGATTCAGTTTGGGTTATTATAGATAGAATGACCAAATCAGCTTATTTTCTTTCAGTCTATACCTCTTATTCAGCCAAGGATTATGCCAAACTCTACATCAAAGAGTTAGTTAGATTACACAGTGTTTCGTTATCTATTATCTCAGACAGAGGTACCTAGTTCACCTCTTATTTCTGGAAAGAGTTCCAAAAGGGTCTTGGTACCCAAGTTCATCTCAGTACAGACTTCCATCCTCAGATAGATGGTCAAGCAGAAAGGACCATTCAGACTTTAGAAGATATGCTAAGGGCATATGCAATTGATTTCAAGGGTAGTTGGGATGACCACTTGCCTTTGATTGAGTTTGCATATAACAACAGCTATCATTCTAGTATTTGGATGGCTCTATTCAAAGCTCTCTATGGTAGGAGATATAGATCTCTAATCGGTTAGTTTGAAGTTAGTGAGGACTTAGTTATAGGGCCTAACTTAGTATTCATGCCTTAGAAAAAGTCCAGTTGATCAGAGAAAGACTCTAGGCTGGTCAGAGCCAATAGAAGTCTTATGCAGATGTACGCAGAAAGGATCTCAAGTTTGAGATAGGTGACTATGTCTATCTAAAAATCTCTCCCATGAAGGGAGTGAAGTGATTCAGCAAGAAGCGAAAGCTCAGTCCCCGATATGTCAGTCCCTTGAAAATTCTCAGTCATTTAGGCAAGGTAGCTTATGAGCTTGAATTGCCTTCAGATCTAGCCTAAGTTCATCTATTATTCCATGTATTTTTGCTCATGAAGTTCATAGGTGACCCAACAACTATTGTATTCCCTATTCAAAGCATAGATGTTTAGAACAACCTCTCTTATAAAGAGATTCCAGTCAAAATTCTTGACTGCCAGACTCGTAGACTGAGGAACAAAGAAGTCCCTCTAGTCAAAGTTCTTTGGCAAAATCAGTCAGTTGAGGGAGCTACTTGAGAAGCAGAAGTAGACATGTGTACCAAGTATCCTTACCTCTTTTCTACAAACTCAGATCTAGCTCAAGGTAACAGTTCTTCTTAAGCTTTTTAGTTTCATGTTCAGAATTGTATCACAAACTTGGTATTAAATACCATTGCATATTCAGTCATCCATTCATGCATCAGTTCAGTCATATAATTATTCATCAGATATGTATTCTCATTGAGAACCTTAGTTCATCAAAACACTCAGTCATGAGTTCATGAATCAATTATACATACATTAGATATGCATGATCAGTATGATATATTCAGTTATCAGTCATGTCAGTCATGAGATCTTGTTCCAATTGTTCATATTCAATATGTACGTTAGTTTATATTCTCCCCTCTCACTTAGTCTCATTCAAGGATGAATGTTCTCAAGGGGGAGATATTGTAATACCCCGTACTTCTACCTAGCTTGAAATCATTCCAAAAATATTAGAAACTTACTTTGAAATATGAATCCATGTTTGTACACGTGGAATTTTTAAGATTTTCACTTTTTATAATGTAGAAAATTTAATTAGCTTTCCAACGATACCAATTTCATCCAAATCCGGTATCGGAGTAAATAGTTATGGATATTTTACTCAGAGATGTCAGAATCGCCCAGGTATGACGGCCAGGTTGACGGACCGTCGATCTAGCGACTGACCATCGCCTAGACCATCACAGCTAAGGCTGTGAGTCGACCTTCATAATAAGGTGCAATGGATAGGTTGACGGACCTTCGAACTTGCAACGGACCATTGCCCAAGCTATTGCTATAAGGCAGTGAGTCTTTTTTTGGTCCACATACGACGGTCGAAATGATGGACCATCGAGCTAGCGATGGACCATCGTATGAGCCATTGCAAGTCTCGTTCAGTGAATTTTAAGTTATTTTTAAAGGGTATTTGGTTCTTTTTCCATCCATTTTAACCCCTAATTATATCAGAACAAGGCTCATAAGTTCACAATTCATTCACAATATCAAATAAGGATTTTCTCTCAAAGATAATTCCCAAGAACAAGATCCAAATTCTTCTTCAAGAAACCAAGAAATTCAAGTTCTTCAAGTCCAAGAACTTCAAGAAACTCACAATCAAGGTATATCATATGTTTATTCATGGGTTCCTTTTACCTATGAAGCTCAAGAATCTCTTTTTAAAAGCTAAGATTTGTGTATGTATGAATGTTCATGATTTAAATTGAATTAAAATTCATGTTCATGATGTTGTGGAATTTTGATTCATGTTTTAGATTACATATTTCAATGATTGACCCTAGTATGTGATAATTTTCATACTAATCATGATAAACCCTTAAATATACACATTGATTGAGGTATCCATGATTATTAGATGTGTTGATGACTGTATAACCAAAGTATGTTCTCCATGTGTTTGATTAAATGTCTATATAAAGGAAAAGTGCCATACTAGTATGATAATATGAAATCTCTAATCATGTACAAGTTTATACATGTCAAATATTTGATGAAATGTCTTAGCAATGAATTATGGATACATGTGTAGCCCTTGTGGTGATTTAGAACTTCTACTTCATGAAATCTCCAACTTATTGTATTATGGATTGTGATGTTGGTCATATAATCAAGAAAGTCATACTTTGTTAGTTTTATGCTATCGAGTCCTGGGGGTACTCGTACCCGACAATAAACTGTGTGCCTAGAGTCAGTGTCATATTTTCAAGATACTCTTAGTCGATCCATGTTCATACAAATTCAGTCAGTCATGTGACTCAGGAAAACTCAGTAATTTTAGAAACCTCAGAAATTTAGTCTCAGAACAGTCAACGAAACTCTATTAACTTAGTCCAGTTCGTTCAATTAATCATGTTCAATGTCTATCCAGATGGGAGTAGAAATTAGTACCGAGCAAACCCAAGGATGGGAACCCACCTATTATATGAGGGTATGATTCTTAAAAGCAATCCTTGCATTCCAGAACTGCGCAGCCAGCATAGGTTGAGATATCATAGCCTGTTATATGAGGGCAGATGAGGTGGCTTAACCTGTTATATAAGGGTTCCCACCATTCTCACTAGAGTTACCTATTATATGAGGGTTACTCACAGATTGTATTTACCAATGGTGTGATATTGACACCCTTCCAATTGGAGTTACAGATTGGACCTCAACTCAGCCCTAATGGCGTATTAGGGGCATGTCGGTTAGATAACTACTTCACACAGTTTTAGTTACAGAATCAGGACTGCCAAATACAGTTATTTAGTCTCTGTAATAGAACTCAAATAGTTCTACAAAATTCTGGACTGTCAGATACAGTTAACTCATAACAAAACGGAACTCAGCTAGTTCCATCAGAACCTAGACTATCAGATACAGTCGCCCAGTATCAGTTATTTCAGTTATACAGATATTAGTATCTCATGTTATTAGTACTTAGACTCAGTAATCATGTTATCATGAAATCAGTTATAGTTATTATGTAGTTATGCATGTATTCTCACGTTCATGTTATACAGTCAGTCAGTATAGCTCATGCATGTTAACCCTTTTGCATTCAGCCTACCTTACATGCATACGATTACATTCAAATGTACTGACGTATTTGCGCTATAGTGCTTTATACCATAGGTTCAGAAGCACGAGCTGCAGAGCATTAGTAGCATTCTAGTCTCAGTAGTTAGAGTTAGCAGTAAGTCCTCATCCTTCGAGGACATGACCATTACTTTATTATCTTATTAATTAATTTATTTCAGTAGTTGGAGTTAGTTGGGGACATGTCCCATCAACTTCTTATTTAGATAGTACAGATTTCAGACTACAGTATGTTCAGACAGTTTATTTCAGTTGTTTTAGGCATTTCATACCCCATCCATATGTTATGGTTTATCAGTTATCTTATCATTTTTTAACCTTATGGCCTTACAACCTTTATTTCCTTATTTATATAGTATATCATGCAGTGTACAGGTACAAATATCAGTCATGGGTTAGCTATGGTCCTTCGGGATCATGAGTATCGTGTGACGTTCTGGGTACCAAATTTGGGGCGTTATAAGGCATCACACCCATAATGTCAGTCACCTTTTGAATCATATCGAGAAATTTCTATGGATCCTTGTCAGACTTGGGTCCTAAGAAGGAAGGAGGATTCATTCAAGTAAATTCTCGAATCCTGGCTACAGCAGTATTAGCCACTGGGTTGGCTAGGACTGCAGCTGGTCTAAAATTCTAAGCAGTTACAGAGTTAGCTAGAGTAGTGAATTCAGTTCTGAACTCTATATGAGAAATATGCTCATTCATGGGATCTTTCCGAATGGGTGATGGTACTGGATGGTTTCCGGTTCTTCTTCCGTTAGTCTTTCTAGGAGGCATGTTCTACAAACAAAAGAGAAAGTTGGATTAGACAGAGAGTTTAACTTGAGCTAATGCTAACTCGGACGATATGAACATTGAAAGAAGGAAACTTTTACTAAGAATTTCTTGTAGCCTCTTATCCATAAGTGTGGTGTGCTACACACCCATACACTAAACTTTACTTGACGTGGCTTTCAGACTTCCTAGGACTCCTTAGAACCTTAGGCTCTAATACCAAGTTTGTTACACCCCAAGAGTATAACCTGGGCACTACAAGGTGCTTACGGTCATAAGTGACCACAAGCTAACCCATGATACTGGTACCTACTGTGAGCACTAAATAAAACTGATAAAAAGGAGTATTTGCGAAATTTAACTAAAAAAATACAATAAGGTTTTAAATTATAGTTCTGAAAAAATGCCACAACTAGAAACTGAAAACTGACTAACTGTCTGTACTAGTTTGAAAGCCTCTAAACTGATTGAATGTGGAGTTGATGGGACAAGCCCCTAGCTAACTCCAACTTTCTAAAAAGTACTGAACTGATAAGGTAAACTGAGATAAATAAACCATGTCCTCAAAGTATGAGGACTCACCACTACTACAGCTGATAATCTAGAATGTCTATGCACGATAAGGGAATTGAACATTCGGAACTTTGATATTAAACATCATAGCTTAAGAAACGAGTATGCAATCAGTAATTTGAATATACTAGTATGCTAAATGGGTTTAGGCTGACATACATGGGTTATGTGCATGAATAATAATTTACTAAATATCATGAGATAACTGAAATAATTGATATGAATGCGTGAATATTGTAAAATCTGAGATTACATGACCAAGCATATAACATAATTTTGAATTAGTCAATAACCTGAAGTACTGAAATCTGATAACTGAATAATCAAAACTGAACCAAATTCTGAACTAAATACTAAAACTGAAATTATGGGAGGCATCATCTAACCGACATGCCCCAAATCTAAGCTCCTGTGACCCCAGAAGGAAGAGTAATAGCATCGTGCCATGGGTACAAACACTAGATGAGAGTCCCCCTAACTGGAAGGAAGACATTTTGTCAACCCTCACTGGTAGGAAAACTCATAGGAGATGTGTCAATCCTTTTCTGGCAGGAAGATATCTAAACCTACGCTGGCTACATAGTTCTGTAACTCAGAGATTTCTACTAAGGGTCAAACCCTAACTGGCAGGAATTCCCTCATCCCTAGGTTTACTCGGTGCTGAATCCTACTTCCAACTGAAAGACACTAATCACTAGACTGTACTAACCTTGACTGAATTGACCCTGATCGTGTTGACTGACTGAACTGGATTGAGTTCGCTGAGTTTTGTTAACTAACTGAGTACTACTGTCTTGACCTTTATTGGGACTATTTTATGACTATTGAAACTAAGTAAACAACCAGATTTTGGGTAATAAATACCCCCAGGACTCGATAGCATAACTGATATAACATAGCAAATCTTGAAAGTATAGCAATAGTCAATTGTTCACAATTCATTCACTGAGACATTTTGTCAAACACTTGGAGGTCATGAACTTGTACATGAATGAGAACACATGTTAACATGTCATGATTACACTACTCAATTCACGTGGACATTCTATCAAACACTTGGGGAGCATAATTAATGTAGATGGTAATGATAAACAAATAAGCATTATGACTACAACTTAAACTTGAAATTTTAAGGGTTTTAACATGGGAATTACATCAATAAACATACATGCTATCTTATATTTATGAAACTTATAATTATATCTTGAATTGAAACCCGTACAACAGCACAAATATGAATATAATACAATTTACACATGTAAATCATAAATCTAAAAACTTATAGTTTTAAAAAGGGTTCTTGATCTCCAAGGGTGAAAGGAAACCCAAGGATGAACGCCTAAATTACCTTGATTGTTAATTTAGTGAAGATTGTTGGGGATTTCTTGGAACTTAGACTTGAACTTGATGAAACAAGGGTTTTGATCTTGAGAGAATTTGTGAAATAATGAGTGAATTTGCCTTTTGAGAGGCTAAATGGTGATAAGGCTAAATTATGTAAGGGGAAAGTAACCCAATTACCCTCACAAACCCTTAACATAATACACAAAACATGGCTAGTGATGCAATTATCAACGTTCCTCATCGATGGGATTGATGCAATCATCGATGCATCGCGTCAATGGTGTCTGACGCGATAGCCAACGTGATGTGTTAGCATCGCATTGGCTTGCTATTTTAGGCATCCAAACAACTCAAACGATGTCCAAAAATTCTGAAACTCATCCAATATGACCTATTGATACCCCTAATCATGAATTAATTTAAAAATCGACATTCTAAGATTGTAAGGATAAAAATATAAGATAGTCCAATTACTAAGGCTAAAAAAATACTTCTAAGTCTTAACACTTAGCTGAATTTTTTTCTAAGTCTGGGACCTCTTTGGACATTCTATAAAGGACTGAAATGACTAGAACTTTGCGGGGTCTTACAAAACCTAAGTGAAAATGAGTTTTAAATGAGGTCCAAATTGAAGAAAACCCATATTTAAGCTTTACCGACAAAATCTCTTAAAATCCTTTTTGAAATCATGAATATGAAGTTGTTTTGAAGAAGAAATTGAGAGAAAACTGATAATTATAAGATTAAAAACTTACACAAGTAAAAACGAGTTGAAAGTGGGATTTTAATCGAAGAAATACAAATTTTAGGCCTTCTAGGCCAAAATTTCCAATTTTTCACTTTAATCCGCGTTAAAACAAGAATTAGATGATAAAATTGGAGTAAAGTAGTTGAAATAGGTATTTAGAAGCTTACCCAAGCTTAGAAATGGAAGAAATTGCTCAAAAGTGTGAAACCCTAAGCTCCAAGTCTCAAAAATGAGGGAGAAAGCGAAACATAGGTATATATTGGGTCCAAGTCTCGGCGGATCCCTCGGGATTCATCCGGAATCCCAAGAACGCAAACTAAATATGCTACCCTATCAAATTTGATGCACTGGACTCAATGACGATATCAGACTTTCAAAAAATATCATTTTTATAAAGTTGACCCCTAAAATTTAATTTTACAATTTTTTAAACCGGGTGTCGAGATGAGATTTAAAAGCTATAAAATCATACCAACCTTGTTTCCAATCTAAAATCGACATTTTGGATCTGTTGGAGCAGTCCATTTTTAATTCGATGCGCAAAGCCACCAAAAATCGCAATTGCACATAAAACACGCCAAACGCATCGGGAGCAGTGCCAATCATCTTCATGCTCCAAAAATATCACAAAGCCACCACAAAGAGTGGTAAAATTATCAAATCACACAGAAATAAATATTTCACAAAAATCACCAAAAAATCAGGTCATTACAATAACTATATATTATAAATTGAATTGAGACTCAAACTGTATAATAAATTATTAAATAAATGTGTCTGACCTTAAATGATTCAATCTTTATATTCTTAGTATTATAAGATTGAATTGAGATTTCAATTTGTGGATTTACATAATTAATCAATTCTATTGTTTGATTTTACTTTAAAAAATAAATTGGTTCAAATAATACAAACTCTTAGGATTATAAGATTAAACCGTGACTCGATTTACACATATAATCATTAGCTAGTAAAAATATTTTACTTTAATTAAAATAATTGAATTAGATCAATCTAAATAATCAAATATTATATATATAGAGAGAGATAGAAAGAGAGAGAGAGTTATATATATATAGAGAGAAAGTTAAAAACATCTTGATGTGGTATGTTTCTCCTTTTTTGATTTTTTTCATTATTCTTTTTAATTTTTATCTTTTTTATTTATTAATTAATAATTAAATTAATTAATCAGCTCTTCACCGCTCATTATAATTATCTTATTTAGTAGATATTTTAATGTATATTCATGTATTCTTCCACCTATCTTTATAATTAGTGGATATGTCCGCACTTCGTGCGATGATAAAGATCTTATTATATTTATGACATAATTTTATTAAGATTAAAACCTAAAAAATAACCAAAAAAATATATGGTATTTTCTTAATTTTATGATCTTCCTGTTATCTAATTTCAAAAAAAGGAAATGAGAAAATAAAAGAGAAAATGTATTTATTTATATCTTCCTCATGTACGTTAACAATGATAATAACTACTCTTCAATTTCAAACAAGTTATAATCAGCTATGATATTTAAGATTTATTTTATTAATTCTTTTGGCACAACTACCATAGTAAAACTACTTTTAAAGGAAAAAACTATTTCTCTTCTACTTTTAAAGTGATTGTTTTTGTTTGAATGTCTTAATTTGACTTACTATTGATTTTAAAAAGTAAAAGAAAATTAGATTTTTTTTTCTAAAACTAAATATATGTGTAAGGTATCAAGATGTTTTATTTTTTGGGTTAAAAATGTGTTTTATATGTTGGGGTCTTAATCAATATGTCATATAGGATATTGAGTTCTAGAAATTAATAAATATATGAAGTAATAATTAAAAAAGATGAAAGAAAAAAATAAGACATATATGATATAACTTCAAACAGATAAAAGTACTAATATTAATGACATGCATCTTTAATTTTTCTTCTACAACCTAATCTACACATACAAGTATAATACAGTCAAGCTTAAAATATTTGTAGAAAAGTATTCAAAAAGGCCAAATAAAAAATAAAATGAAAACATGACACATTAATTTATACTTAAAAATAAAAGTAAAATAAAAAGATAAATCGTGGAAGCACAACATTGAAAAGCTTAAAACAAACCTTTTGTTTGTTGGTCGATTATATGATAAGTAAAATTCTCATTTTAAAAATTGCTTTCACAATTAGTAATTATTTGTCCTACGTCTTTTCTATTGGCATTTTCACCAACTTTTCCCTTTCCTTTTTTTTGGTTTCCTTTTCTCACTCTTTTCCGGGGTAGTTTTGAAATACGAAACAAAAGTGTCCTCCTTTGTTCATCTATACGAATCTCATCTAATTTTTGTAGAATGCCTATTTGCTTCTTCATATTCATCATTATCTGAAATAGTTGTTGAGCAATCAAATTCAAGTGGAATATAAAATTTTAATTTCTCTATATATTCTTTTTTATTAGAGGAATCATTTCTTATATTCTACTCTACTTGATTTTTGTTATTGCAATTAAGAAAAAAAATACTAAATAAACCATTGCAAAAAGATTCATTTTTAACTAAGAGAAACTTGTTAATAGAACAAAAATCAAAATCAAGAGAATCATTTTAAGATAAAAGAATTGAAATATAGTGATGTATGAACAATTAAAAGAAAGTATTAATCAATTTTTCTTTTACCTTCTTAACAAATATCGATATCGAAATCATCAAATTAAAATTTTCCTTCGGATCATTTGTTATCTTCTCCTCTTTATCAACAATCTTTCAAAAAAATATCTCTGAAATAGCAAAATAAATATCTCCTTATTCTCCTTCTCTCTTCTCTTATTGAAGACACTATGTTAAGCCTGTCATATGGGTCGAGCTGACCCAGCCCGACCCAGCCCACTAAGCAAACTCGATCCGGTATAACCTAGCCCGGTCAGCCCGCAGGCTGTAGGGTACCGGGTTCCAGACTGAGTTATTTTTTATTTTAGGCCCGGTTAACCCGACCCGAACCAAAATCGGCCCAAGCTCGCACAGTTAACCGGCCCGGCTCGGTTAATTTTTTTTTAATTGGATTTAATTAAAACTTAGTTTTAATATATTATTAATTTACTATCAAGTATTATTAATTTATATATGTGCATATATATCTTCTATAGACGTATATATTTAACGTATACATGTGTATATATTTTATAAATTAATATATAACTATATATATAATTATATATTGTAGTATATATATTGTAGTATATGTTTTATTTAATGTTGTACATATATATTGAATGGTACGAATATATGTGTATACATCTTCTATAGACGTATATATTTAACGTATACATGTGTATATGTTTTATAAATTATTATATAACTATATATAGTGTGTGTGTATATATTGTAGTGTATATATATTGTAGTATATTTTATTTAAAGTAGTACATATATTGTAGTATATTTTATTTAAGGTAGTGTATACATGTGTATATGCTTTATAAATTAGTATATAACTATATATAGTGTGTGTGTATATATTGTAGTGTATATATATTTAGTGTATTTTATTTAAGGTAGTACATATATAATGAATGATACGTAAATATGTGTATATATCTTCTATAGACGTATATATTTAACGTATACATGTGTATATGTTTTATAAATTAGTATATAACTATATATAGAGAGTGTGTGTGTGTATTGTAGTGTATATATATTGTAGTATATTTTATTTAAAGTAGTACAAATATTGAATGGTACGTATATATGTGTATATATCTTCTAAATTAGTATATATTTAACATATACATGTGTGTATGTTTTATAAACTAGTATATAACTATATATATAATGTGTATATATTGTAGTGTATATATTTTTTATTTTTGACCAGTTTTGACAGGATTTTTAATCAAGTTTGACCAGGTTTAGGTGGGTTAGACCGAGTTGGGCTAAGTGGTCCAGTTCAGGGTTATTTTTAAAAAATTTACTGTTGGACCCGAATCCGACCCAACCCACTTAACCAAGCCTGGACCCGAACCGACCCACATCCCGAAAAAATTTCACAGACCGATTCCGGGTTGACCTAACTCGGCCCACTTAACACCCTTACACTATGTAGAAGAAGAAGAAGAAGAAGAAGAAGAAGAAGAAGAAGAAGAAGAAGAAGAACAAGAAGAAGAAGAAGAAGAAGAAGAAGAAGAAGAAGAACAGACATTTAGGGGGAAGCCCTGCGTTTATTGTGTTACAAATACTCACCCTTATTTTATAGTAATTAACTATATATGCTAAAGATGAACCGTTTTTGAAATTGAAAGATATTTTTTTCATATTTAATTTACTTGAATGTGTCACGACCCAAAAACGAGGGTCATGATGGCATTTGTCGCGGCGTACCTTGACAAGTAAGCCTAACCCCCAAACTTATATGAATAGAGAAAAAGACAGAAATACCCAAGGTAAGGCTTCTAGAATGAAGTCAAACCATATAAATAATCATAACAATATGGAAAGACCTTATCCAAAACACCAATCATGCCCAAAACTAGGTGTCAATAGTGTAAGAACTTCTAATACAATCGAAGAGTCAAATACATCAGAAAAATAACCACAAAGGAATAATAACTATCTACGAACACTAATAAAGACATAACTAGTATAGAAAGATAGAGGTGAACTTCGAACGCATGAATGTCCAACTGCTACCTTGGAAGCTCCAACAACTGCCCGAATCAAGTAAGCTAAGGCACACTCGAGCTAGGACCTGCATCGAAAGCGTGCAGTAGGCATGAGTACGGTCCACTTGTACTCAGTAGGTATCATAGGCCGACTAAGCAAAGTAGTAAATAAGGCATACAAAAAATACACTAAGGGCACGTCACCTGCAATCAGAAAATATCCCACAACTGTAGACCACACTATTTGCACTAACAGTTCTAATATATCTCACATATATTGCAAAAACACATCAAGATATAGAACACCAGTATATATTACGTCACATATAAAATAGAGCAAGAGAGAACATATAGATACAAGATTATCAAATACAAGTTACATAGATGATAAGTCAATAAGGCAATATAACACAACATAAACATAATAAAGTAAGTGTAACATATATGATAATGATGATGATGATGATGATGATGCACGAGGTTGTCACACAACCTCTGGGATCATTGTACAATCCCCGTATACACCTAAGGAGCCAAAGCTTCCCGACGTAGGATCCATGGGGGGTTCTTCAACCCATATACAATCCACATATCTTATATCTCCTTTCTGGCACATCCCTCGAAAAGGGTTTTATAAGCTGTTACAATATTTTTAAAAAGGTATTGCCAGTGTTTCTCAGATATTGCCACGGTGGTACCAATGTTTCATGAATGAGTATGATATGAAGATGTAATGCCCACAAACAATCACAATAAGTATTTCCACAACCAACCACATGATATATTTCCACAACCAACCACAATGATACATTTCCACAACCATATGAGCCAATATTCACTCGTTATTTTCATTTCATCCATGAATTTCCACATATCTCATATGCCAGTAAAGTATGAATATAATCACAATACACCCATGGTACCACATTAAACAATAAAATACAATTACTAACATGTATTCAAGTCTATCAATGTCACATAGGATCCCACATGGTCAAACATATCACATAATATTTTAATTTCAACAATTACATCACATATAGGCCCCCACACGAGCACAACACGTAGATAGCCATTTTTCATGATTAGTTCCCACCCTTAACATGTATTTTGTACCATCATTTACTACCTAGCCCAGTCTGAAGAGTTAAGTCATAACCTACCTCGAAAGCCAAAACCGGTCCGCTATACTTGAACCTGTGACCTTACTTTTCACAAACAATCCCGAACTCTACTTAAAACATCAAATATGAAATCTACGTGTCAAAAAAAAAAAACAACGGCACCCATATTGACTACTTTTGGTTCGAGGTCAAAATGGACCCCAAAATAGGTTTCCGAAAAAGAAGGGCAAAATCGAAACTTTAATTCAAAAATATGTGCTCCATATTTTTAGGAACCTACATCTGAAAATCCAAGTTAAATAGAGTGAAAAACGAGGTTCAAATCGAAGAAAAACCATTTTTGAGCTTTACCGGGTAAAATTCTTGAAATTCGGGTTAAAATTAAGAATTGGAGTTGTTTTGAAGGTTAAATTGATGAAAAACTAGTAATTATAAGATAAAAATATTATTCAAGTGAAAGGGGATAAAAGTTGGGTTTAAATCATGCCCTAAGATTTTTGAGGTTTTGAGAAATTTATCAAGAAATTTATAAGAAAAGGGTGAATTCTTACCTTAAATCCGTAATTAAAATCAAGAAATAGGTGTTAATTTAGCTTCCCAAGCTATCACAAACTTCACTTTTAAGCTCCCAAAATATTTAGGATTTAACTCTCAAGAGACATGATGAAAAATAAGCAAAATGGGCCAAAAATGTGAAAAAGCTGTTATATATATTGCAGATTTTTCTGCATAACTGAGCAGTTTTTATTCTAACTCGAAATGGACTTTGATAAGGTGCTCGGGATTCGTTCATAGTCCGATTTATGCAAACGAACTATGCAACCACACTAAATTCAACATTCCAGACGTGATGGCTGTACCAGATTTTACATAAAAATTCTTTTTCACAAAATTGACCCCCGAGACCCGAAATCATAATTTTTCAAATCGAGGATCGAAATGAGATTTAAAAGCCGTAAAATCATACCAAATATGCTAACACATTAAAATCAACATTCCGGATCTATTGACGAAGTCGGATTTTCCATACGGGGTCGTTTCAACCAAAAGTGGGTCCCACACCCATCTTTCCAATTTTTCAACTTTCCGACCAATAGGTTGAAATGAGCTCGGGTGAACTAGGATCCGAACCAAAGGTCTACCTAGCCAAAATCGATATTCCAAAGCTGCTGGCACATTTCGTTTGGTCATTTGTCGCTCTAAGTCTATCCTGAATGACCCAGACCCTATCCAAAGACTCACGAAGTAAGTCCGTACCTCGAGGTCTCACCTCTGAAACATCGAACCAACCTATTGGAGAGTGGAAATGCCTGCCATATCAATACTGGAATGGTAGCTATTACTATGTGGAAACTATGCTAAAGCCAAATGCTGCTCCCACTGGCCACCAAAATCCATCACGCACGCGCAGAGCATATTATAAAACCTAGATAGTCCATTCTGACCGGCCATCAGTCTGGGGTGAAACTCTGTACTAAGATCCACTCGAGTACCTAACTCATTCTGAAAAGTCTTCCAAAGTTGAGATGTGAACACAGGACCTCGATCTGAAATAATGGACACCGGCACACCATGCAGACACACAATCTCACGAATGTAGATACAAGCTAACCTCTCAGCACTAAATGAGACCTGAATCGGAATAAAAAGAGTTGACTTGGTCAATCGATCCATGATGACCCAAACACTGTCAGAACCATGAGATGTATGTGACAAACCAGTCACAAAGTCCATAGTGATGTGTCCCACTTCCACTCAGGAATGGGTAACCTCTGAAGTAAACCACCAAATCTCATATGTTCATCCTTCACCTGCTAACAACATAGGCAACGAGACACAAAATCTGTTATATCTAGCCTCATACCACCCCACCAGTAGTGTTGTCTCAAATCACGATATATCTTAGTCACACCTGGATGGATGAAATATCTGGAACAATGGGCCTCCTCCAAGATCAACCCAATTCGATCACCACTCTCGGCATACAAACTCAACCCTCAATCCTCAAAACTTCATTTGAATTAGGTGAGGATTCCTTAGACTCTCCACTCAACATTTTATCTCGAATCAAACTCAACCCAACATCGTCAAACTAATGAGCTCGAATCTTCTCCATCAAAGAGAATCTAGCATCCACAAGTGCCAAAACATGCCCTGGTGTTGAAATATCAAGCCTGACCATCAGATTCGCTAAAGACTGAACCTCCAAGGCCAACTACCTCTCGTAAGTCAAAAGATGAACCAAGCTGCCCATGCTAGCCAACTTCTAGCTCAAGGTATCCACAACCACATTAGCTTTTCCCTAATGGTAGAGAATATTCAAGTCATAATCCTTAGGCAATTCAAGACAACGATGTTGCCGCCTAAGAAGATCTCGCTGATAAAGAAGTACAAAAGGCTACGATGATCTGAGAAGATCTCACAATGGAATCCATACAAGTAGTGCCTCTAAAATTTCAAGGAAAACACAATTGCGCACAACTCCAAATCATGGGTAGGATAATTCCTCTCATGAGGGTTCAATTGACGAGATGTATAAGCAATTACCTTGCCCTCCTACATCAACACAACACCTAACCCAACACATGAAGCATCACAAAATACAGTAAAGCCCACACCCTCCTTAGGCAAAACTAATATAGGAGCTGAAGTTAACAAATCCTTGAGCTTAAAGAAGCTTGCCTCATAAGCTTACTGAAAAGAAATCTTCTTCTGGGTAAACTTGGTCAATGGAGCTACAATGGATGAAAAACCCTCTAAAAAATATTGATAATACTCAGCCAATCCAGTAAAACTCTGAATCTCAGTGGGCGAAGTAGGTTTAGCCCAAATCATGAACTATTGCAACCTTAGCTGGATCAACCATAATACCTTTCTTAGTCACCACATAATCCAAGAAAGAAAATAGACACTAACCAAAACTCACACTTAGTGAACTTAGCATACAACTTCTCATCCCTCAATCTCTAAAGCGCAATCCACAAATGCTCCTCTTGCTCAACCTCACTCTTGGAATAAACCAAGATATCATGTATAAATACCATAATAAACGAGCCAATATATGGTCGAAACACTTAGTCATCAACTCCATGAACGAGGCAGGGGAATTGGTCAACCCAAAAGACATGACCAAGACCATATAATGACCATATCGAGTCCGAAAAGCTATTTTTGGAATATCCAAAGCTCTAATCCTCAACTGGATGATAGCTGAACCACAATTCAATTTTCAAAAACACCACAGCGCCCTGAAGCTGATCAAATAAATCATCAATGCGAGAAAGAGGATACTTATTCTTAACCATCATCTTGTTCAACTGCTGATAATCAATACATATCTGCATAGACCCATCCTTTCTCTTTTCATACAAGACAGACGCACCCCAAGGTGAAATACTAGGTCGAATAAATCCCTTATCCAACAACTCCTATAACTGATCCTTCAGTTTCTTTCAACTCTGTTGGGGCCATCATATAAGGAGAAATAGAAATGGGTTCAGTGTCCGACTCAACATCAATAATAAAATCAATATCTTAATTCGAAGGCATACTAGGAAAGTCCGTAGGGAACACCTCCATAAACTCACGGGCAACACAGACAGAATCCAAGAAAGGAGGCAAAACAATATTTGTGTCACGAATATAGGCCAAGTAAGATAAACATCCCTTCTCAACCAATTTATAAGCTTGAACATAAGATATAACTCTCTTAGGACCCAAATTAAGTGTACCTTTTCCAAGCTATCCTTGTCACACCAACTAAAGCTAAAGTCACAGTCCTAGCAAAACAATCTAAGACAACATGATAAGGATCCAAACAATCCATATCCAAAATAACATCAAAATGGACCATATCTAACACAAGCAAGTCTACCAAAGTTTCACATCCAGTAAAAGTCACAACAATAGATCGGTACACCCAATCCACCACTAAAGAATCACCTACCGAGGTAGATACACCAGTAGGCATGAGAAGAGGCTCCCTAACAGAATCAAAACTCGAAGAAAAATATACAGACACATAGAAAAAAGTCAATCCAGGATCAAATAATAACATGCAGGTCTGAAACAAATAGAACGGTATCTGCGATCACAGCATCTGAAGCATCCACCTTAAATCTGACTGATATAGAGTAGCACTATCCATGACTACCATCTGGCTGAGTGGCCCCATAACCACCAACACGGGCTCTACCATCTCTACCTCTAGCACCTTTGGTAGAACACCTACCTCTCACAGCTAAAATAAGGTTATCTCTAAACACGCGGTAAGAACAGTCCTTGACAACATGGCAAATCTCATCACACACATAACAACCTCTATGACTAGTCTCCATAGAAGAAGGTATAATTAGGCCTGAACGGTCACCCTGAACTACTGGACTAGAAGGTCCACCACCTAAACTCTGTAATGTTTCCTGTACTGGCCTACCATAGTATCCATGAGAACCTCTAAAATTTCTGCCTTGAGAGGTCTAACTCCTAAACTCACAAAAATATCGTGCCTTGTTGGGGCCCCCCTGGGATGCACTAAGAACATCCTCTGTCATCTTAGCATGGTCCACAGTACTCTAAAAAGAAGCCCCAAACACAACTATATGAAATGTAGCCAACAGAAGAAAGATAACCCAACCCTTCACAAACTTTTAAATCTTATCAAACTCAGTGGAAATGCTATCTTAGAAATATCAAGATAGGGTACGAAAGCATGCCTTATACTCAAAAACTGTCATGGAGCCCTGCTCCAAATTATCAAACTTGTCCCACATATGATCTCTCAAACTAAAAGGCACAAATTTCTCCAGAAAGGCATCAACAAACTGGTCCCATGACAATTCTGGAGCATTAACAAGCCTAAAACCAACAAATGATATCCAATAATCGCTCACTACATCACTCAACTGATAAGAGGTATAAGAAACTCTATTCGCATAGAAAGAGTGAAACACAACTTAGAATACATGGTATGGAAGAATTTCGCATGATAAAGAATAAAATGAGAGAATTTTCCTAAAGACATCCTATAGCCTCTCGAAGATAGATATGAATGTCTATGTACCGATCCGCGAGACTCTATTAGATATCCCGTTCTTACACTGT
Organism: Capsicum annuum; assembly: GCF_002878395.1. Lineage (NCBI taxonomy): Eukaryota > Viridiplantae > Streptophyta > Magnoliopsida > Solanales > Solanaceae > Capsicum > Capsicum annuum. The sequence goes on along the minus strand of NC_061122.1, from coordinate 121,753,227 downwards.
TGAGATGAATGAACCTGGCTGCTCTAATACTAATTTGTCACGACCTCAAAACGAGGGTCGTGATGGCACTTGTCATGGCGTACCTTGACAAGTAAATCGATCCCCCAAATTGATACGAATAGAGAAAAAGATAGAAATACCTAAGGTAAGGCTTCTAGAATGAAGTCAAAATAATCATAACAATATGGAAAGAACTTATTCAAAACACCAATCATGCCCAAAACTAGGTGTCAATAGTGTAGGAACTACTAATACAATTCAAGAGTCAAATACATTAGAAAAATAACCACAAAGGAATAATGACAGTCTCCGAACACTAATAAAGACATAACTAGTATAGAAAGATAGAGGTGAACTTTGGATGCATGATCCGCTACCTTGGAAGCTCCAACAACCGCCCGAATCAAGTAAGCTAAGGCGCACTCGAGCTAGGACCTGCACCAAAAGGGCGCAGTAGGCATGAGTACGGTCCACTTGTACTTAGTAGGTATCATAGGCCAACTAAGCAAAGTAGTAAATAAGGCATACAAAATATACACTAAGGGCACGTCACCTATAATTAAAAAATATCCCACAACGATAGCCCACACCATTTGCACTAACAGTTCTAATGTATCTCACATATATTGCAAAAACACATCAAGATATAGAACACAAGTATAAATTATGTCACATATAAAATATAGCAAAAAAAAACAAGTAGATACAAGATCATCAAATACAAGTAAAGAAAGGTAAGATAAATACATAGATAACAAGTCAATAAGGCAATACAACACAACATTAACACAATAAAGTAAGTGGAATGTATATAATAATGATGATGATGATGCACGAGGTTGTCGCACAACCTCCGAGATCGTCTCACAATCCCCGTATACACCTACGGAGCCAAAGCTTCCCAATGTAGGACCTATGAGGGGTTCGTCAACCCATATACAATCCACATATCTCATAGCTCCTTTCCATAACATCCCACGAAAAGGGTTTTATAAGCTGTTATAATATTTTTAAAAAAGTGTTGCCAGTGTTTCTCAGATGTTGCGACAGTGGTACCAATATTTCACGAATGAGTATGATATGAAGATGTAATGATCACAACCAATCACAATAAGTATTTCAACAACCAACCATATGATATATTTCCACAACCAACCATAATAATATATTTCCACAACCACATGAACCAATATTCACTCGTTATTTTCATTTCATCCATGAATTTCCACATATCTCATATGCCAGTAAAGTATGAATATAATCACAATACGCCCATGGTACCACATTAAACAATACAATACAATTACTCACATGTATTCAAGGCTATCAATGTCACATAGGATCCCACACGGTCAAACATATCACATAATATTTTAATTTCGACAATTACATCACATTTAGGCCCCCACACGGGCACAACACATAGATAGCTATTTTTCATGATTAGTCCCCACCCTTAACATACATTTTGTACCATCATTTACTACCCATCTCAGTCTGAATAGTTAAGTGATAACCTACCTCGAAAACCAAAACCGGTCCGCTACACTTGAACCCGCGACCTACCTTTTCACGAACAATGCCAAACTTTACTAAAAACATCAAATATGAAATCTACGCATCAAAATAAAACCAACGACACCCATATTGACTACTTTTGGTTCGGGGTCAAAAAGGACTCCCAAAATAGGTTTCCAAAAAAGAATGGCAGAATTGGAACTTTACTTCAAAAATATGTTCCCCATATTTTTAGGAACCTAAATCTGAAAACCCAAGTTAAATTGAGTGAAAAATGGGGTTCAAATCGAAGAAAAATTATTTTTGAGCTTTACCGGGTAAAATGCTTTAAATCCGGGTTAAAATCAAGAATCAGAGTTGTTTTAAAGGTTAAATTTTGTTTTAAAGGTTAAATTGATGAAAAATAAATAATTATAAGATGAAAATATTATTCAAGTGAAAGGGGATGAAATTTGGGTTTAAAATCATGCGCTAAGATTTTTGAAGTTTTGAAAAATTTATCAAGAAATTTCTAAGAAAAGGGTGAATTCTTACCTTAATTCCGTAATTAAAATCAAGAAATAGGTGTTAATTTAGCTTCTCAAACTATCACAAACTTCACTTTTAAGCTCCCAAAATATTTAGGGTTTAACTCTCAAGAGACAAGATGAAAAATGAGCAAAATGCGCCAAAAATGTGAAAAAGTTGCTATATATATTGCAGATTTTTCTGCATACTGAGCAGTTTTTATTCCAACTCGAAATGAACTTCGACGGGGTGCTAGGGATTCGCTCGGAGTCCGATTTATGCAAACGAACTATGCAACCACACTAAATTCGACATTCCGGACGTGATGACGATACCAGATTTTTTAGAAAAATTCGTTTTCACAAAATTGATCCCCGAGACCCGAAATCATAATTTTCCAAATCGAGGGTCGAAATGAGATTTAAAAGCCGTAAAAGCATACCAAATATGCTAACACACTAAAATATACATTACGGATCTGTTGACGAAGTCGTATTTTCCATACGAGGTCGTTTCAATCAAAAGTGGGTCCCACACCCAACTTTCCAATTTTTCAACTTTCCGACTAATAGGTTGAAATGAACTCGGGTGAACCAGGACCCAAACCAAAGGTCTATCCAGCCTAAAATCGATATTCCAGAGTTGTTGGAGCAATCCGTTCGGTCATCCATCCCACAGATCAAAATACAACCACATAAGTCCAAAACAAGGCTCTCAAAGTCATTAAAAACCACAATATTGCATAAATAATACCAAAATGCATAAAAAATTATGTCAACCACTCCCACACCCCAGAAATACCATAACGCAACTTTGGGGAGCGGTAAAACAGTTAAATCACACAAAATCACAAATTTCATAGATTTCATCAAATTTTTTGTCATTACACAATGTGTCATTAATCATCTTTATAAACTTAAAGCAACGTGTTTTCTCATTAATTGAGTGTTCCAAATTATTTTATGAATCTTTTGAGAAAAAATTAACAGAAAAAGCTCAAAAAAAATGACAAAAGAAAGATAAATAATATTCTTTGATTCTTAGGCATGCCGTGTAGGATGGGTTAAGAGTCTCCTTTATATATATACTAGTATAGGTACTCGCGTGATGCGTGGAGTAACCCCCAATAAATTTAAGATTTTTTTCTTTTTTTAGATCTTTTTTCTATCCCCACCCCCAAAATGCCACGTACATCTACTACTCCGCCTATCCCCGCCTACCTAGCCTAGCCCCCACCTGCACCCTGCCCATCCCATCCCGTTCCGACCACTAATATTTTGTTCCCTCATCCCCCCTCCACCCTCACAATACTATCAATATATTTTTACTAATTTATGTTGTTTCTTAATAATACTTCAAATGTGTTAAATCATATTACTTTAAAAGAAATGGTCCAACTATTTATTTAATATTTATGAGGTATTTGTATATATAATATATAGAAACTTCAAAGTTTTTAGTTACATCTATAACAAAAGATAATTATAATACTAATTGAAAACATCAATAACATAATAGCAATAATAAAAAAATTAACTTGTAACATAAATTTTCTTGATATATTCCAAATACATGGTATGTTACTTTTTTGGATTCATCAAATTTTACCATATTTCGCATAATAAATCTTATTAGGTAATTTCAATTGCAACATTCCATAGAACATCTTGCCTTCATGAATATTTTTGAACTAACATCATACCTCTATTTAAGATCTTCAAATTTTGCAATTTGACCAACTGAACATACTGCATTTCTGAACAATATAAGCAAATTTATATAATAATAATTAATAACTTTTTATGCAATTTCTTAATGAAGTCAACATATTTGTACAATTTCTCTTACTTTTCTGCGTATAATATAATGCAACTATAATTATTGAAAATAAAAATTTGAAGCATATAAAAGGCTATTCACCTGTTGCTATCACATATTAATATTATTTTTTCAATGTACTTCATGTCAAGTTGTTTGTATTAACTGCGAGAAAATTAATTAACACAGTAACAATTAAGAAGATAAATATTTAATTTCATTAAACTAATCAATAAGATATTTTTAAACCTCAAAATTACACATAAATAAAATCGTGGACATTAACAAACATAAACTGAACTATAAAATAAAATGAAATTAAAAAAATGAGAAGATGCACTATTTGTTAATAGTAGAGAGAGAGAGACGGAATGGAATATATCCTCATTTATATTGCTAGTTGACATATTGAAACTGTAATTTCAAAATTTTAAAACAAGAGATCGTATGTGATTACAATATCAGGTAGGATAAGCTTAAGAGAGTTGTAAAAGAGTTCCAAAATAAACTATACAACATATTTTTGTTTCATATTTAGAGAGTTATTATCTCTAGTTCTAATAAATTAATAAAGTCATCTCTTTATATTTCAAAGCTTATTTGTAATATTTTTTTATATCTTTTAATTTAAATTAAAAAGTTTAAAAAGTTACTAAATAGCTAACTAAAAATTTGCATAGTATTTTCAAATTCAATTTTGGATATGATCTTTATCTTTTATTCAATTCAAACATTTATATGTTTTATTTTAAATTTAAATTTAAAATTAAATTTTTACTTATCAATTAAATATTTTTGTTATAATTAAAAATAATAACCCTAACATAATCTCTACCATTTATTGAAACACCCAAGGTTGCTGGCCCTTGGAATTTTTTTTGGATATATAGTCTTTGGACAGGATATGATTAGGGGAAAAAACTCGTACACTAGGATATGAGTGCCATGGGTTAGTCATATGCTAACCAATGTTGGTTGGTGGGTTGGATTTGGTTTTTGGAATGGGTACGAGTCGTATAGGTTGATACGAATTATTTGGTTACTCCACTTAGTATGAGACTTGGTAACCTAAGTTGGATCTGAGTACGAGTGGCTTACCATGATCTGTAAGCCAGGGTATGAGTCATACCATGGACTTGTATGGTGGTCAGTGTTCAATTCTCTTGGGATTTTATTTTACCAGGGGTACGAATCATGGGTACTAGTCGTATACTTGGATACGACATGGTTTGGGGTGAGTTAAACGTTGGACAGTGCTGGGTCCAAGGGAAATGGCCTTGGTTATGAGTGGTGGGTACCACTCGTATTGTAGGGTACGACAAGTATGGATAGACATACCTACCTAACAAGATTTTTGGGATTTTAAGTGAGGGCAATCTGGATATTTTTTCACCTAACCTAATAAGGCCCCACGACGTATATTCCTATTGGGAGGTTATTTGCCTTATCATTCTATTCATTAACACTAAGACATTTTTCTTAAACACTCTACAATTCTCTCTAAATCTTTTGGGTAAAGGAAGGGTAGGGTTTTATCTTAAGGATTAATTTGGGACTTGTGTTGGTGATTTCTCTCCATCATCTTTTTGGTTTAAGGCATATTCTCTTCCCTCATTATTAGTTTCAACTAAAGTCGTAGTTTTATACAATATTTTTATGGTTTGATTATTGTATGGTTTTGGATTTTCAAATATATAATTTGGGGGATTTGGTTATAAATGTTTGATTATGGTTTTCTTATTTTTTAACTATGCTTTTATATGCTTTAATGGTGGTTTTGGATAATTGGTCGCTTGGGAATGGTTATTTGGTAATTGGATTTATTTTTGGATATACTATGCCCCCAATGTGTTTAATAAAATACCTATGAGAATGTTTTCACTACATTGATAGATTTAATGGAACTAGTGCATGGTTTAAACTTGGTAATGGAACGCTAAATGGCTAGATGGTTGGAATGGTTTAAATGGAATGATTTGTTAGTCATGGTTGTGGTTAATTTAACTCCTTATGAGGTACATGGAACTCCCCCAAGCAACTTAATAATCACTTGTGGGTATATGGGACTCCCCCAAGTTAACTTGGTAAATAGATAGAAGAGAATCCCTATACCTTAAAAGATTTAGATAAGGATAATACTTAAAAGCTATAGTCGTATGATGAAAACACTACTCATAGCCTTGGTAAATAATAAATAAAATAATGGTTTGGTTGGTTGGAAATGGTTTTAATTATGCAATAGTGGAAAGATACGATAGCTAACCATGAAAGTGGGAGTTCCATGAACGAACACTGGAAACTCATGTTTGCCGATATGAGGGGTTGGTCATGCTGACCCTTTTATGATACTATGAGCTATGCGGGAATCCTCTAAGTACATTGTACATATGTATCATGGAGGGTGAGGGTACTTGGGAATCTCTTACCCTTATGGTATCCCTGATTTGTGTGACTACACGCATCGGGGCCTGTTCTGGGGGTTACACTGGACCTATATAGACAGTGGGTAGTTAAGTATGTTTAAGATTCACATACCTAGGTAAATGGTTTTAAATGCATGCTAAACCCGATTCCTTTCCTAGAATGATTATATATATGTATGGTTTGTATGCATATGGTTGGTTCACTTGGTTTTACTTGTTGGCATTATTTATTCTTAACCTGAGTTCATGCTAGAGTTCACCTGCTAACCCATCTTTAGGCTATTGTATCCCCATGCAATGCAGGAACCGACCATTCTACTCCTCCTACTTAGCTTCAAACATTTGGGATAAACTACTAGATTGAAGTGGTGAGCTTCTATCTTTTTGGAAGGCTCTATTTCATGGATGTTATTTCATACTTTGGTTTATTTATGGATATTGGTATTGTCTATGGCTAGGTGAATGTCCTAATCAAATTTTGGTATCCTTTTGGATAGAGGCTTCTGTGGAACTACTATGGGTTGGTATGGGAGGTATCGGTATTAATGTTAGCCTTAGCATTGGTATTGGTATTTAGGCTGATACTGTAGGACTAAATTTCTATAACGCCCTAAATTTGGTACCCGGAATGCTACACGATGCTCATGATCCTGAAGGACCACAAGCCCTATGACTGATATTTGTACCTGTACATTGCATACATCATGTAAAATGCAGAAATAGTAGGCTGAAACATGCCATAAGGTTCAAAAACTGAATAAAACATCTGATAAAACCATCTCCGAATAATGTGGTATCACAATACCAAAATTAAAGTAAATATCTAAAAATACTGAAGTTTGAATCTAGTTCAAAAGCCTCTAACTGACTGAATTGTCTGAATAAAGAGTTGATGGGACATGTCCCTAACTAACTCTATCTACTAAAAACTAAGCTGATATAATGAAATAAATAATCATATCATTCTCGAATGATGAGGACTCACTGCTAAATCTGGCTGCTGAAATCTGGAATGCTACTGATGCTCTGGAGCTCGTACTTCTAAACCTATGGTATAAAACACCATAGCATAAATGCATTAGTACGATTGAATATATTATTATGCAAATGAGGTAGGTTGAATGCAAAGGGTTCAAATGCATGAACAATTCTAACTGACTGTATAACATGAATGTGAGGGTGCATGCAAGAATAAGTGACTGTAACTGAGTTTGTGAGATTACTGACTACTAAATCTAAATACTGATACTATGAGTTACTGATAACTAATATAACTGATATTGATCGATTATGTCTGACAGTCTAGGGTCTGATGGAACTAGCTGAGTTTTGTACTGTTCTAAGTTGACTGTATCTGACAGTCCTGAAGGCTATAAAACTATCTGAATTCTATTACTGAGACTGAAATTGTAACTGTAACTATGCAAAGTAGTCATCTATCTGACATTCCCCAAATAAAGCAATATAGCTGAATTGGGGTACAATCTGTAACCCCAATTAGAAGGGTGTCAATACCGCACCACTGGTAAGGACAAGCTGTGAGTGATCCCTCATATAGCAGGTACTCAAAGGAGAACGGTGGGACCCTCATATAATAGGTTAAGACACCTTATCTACCCTTAAAATAGTAGGTTTGATGTCTCAACCTATGCTGGCTATGTAGTTCTGGAGCGCAAGGACTGCTTCTAAGAATCACACCCTCTAATAACAGGGGAGTTCCCATCCTTAGGATCACTCGGTGTTGAATCCTACTTCTATCTGAATGGACAATGAACATGATTAACTGAACTAAACTGGACTGAGTTCCTTGGGTTCCGTGGTTGATGGAATACTACTGAGATTTACTGAATTACTGAGTTTTCTGAGTTTAATGGAGTTACTGAGTTTTCCTGAGTCACATGACTGATTGAGTTCTATGGTTCATGGCTTGATTGAGAGTATCTCGAAAACATAACACTGGCTTTAGGCACACAGCTATATTTTTTGGGTACAAGTACCCCCAGGACTCGATAGAGGGAAACTGACAAGGCATGACACTTTTGAATACATGACCAACATCAACAATCCATAATACAATAAGTTGGGGATTTCATGAAGTACATGGTTATCATAATCTTATACATGGTTGGAATGCATATAATCAATGTCATAATTCCATATTCTAGCATCATGAGCATTTCAACAAACATCTACATTACACATCAATAGCATGGGAGTAATTTGAACATAAGGGTAAAATATGAATCTATCACTTAAGTCACAATTAAGCTAATATTACATAATTTCTAATCTCTTAGGTATTTTATCAAACACTTAGGTTGCATGACTTAGGGCATGGCATAATCATCAAATTAACATATCATAACCAACTAAAATTCATGGTTTTCAACTCACATACTAACATATTTTTATAAAAACACTTAAAGATTCCAACTTGGGAATCATACAACAACAACCACATGAACATAATCAACCCATAGCATGTATACCAAAATTCATAGTTTTAAAACTTGATTCTTAGACTTCATGGACGAAAGGAATCCATGAATGAACACTATGCATATCTTGGATGGAAAATTCTTGAAAATTAACGGTAGAATCTCTTGAATTTGAAGCTCCTATGAAAACCCTAGACGTTTTCTTGAGAGTATTTGAGAGAAACAACAATATTTTGGTGAAATAAGGGCTGAATCTCATATTTTTGGACTTATATAGGGCTGGAAAATTGACCCTTTTGCCCTTAAAACCATGGACATTTAAAGACTGAAATTGGGTATCAACGCGATACCTGACGCGTCATGCCCTGATCGCACCAAGCCTCAGTAGTTTTACTGGCAGTCCCTATAAAAATGTTAACCAACATGATGGGCGACGCGGCGCGCCAAGATCGTGTTGGTCCACTATTTTGGGACACCAAACGTGTTCTAATCGAGGTCCAAAAAATCCAAAACATGTCCGGGAACACCTATTGACCTCTCTGATCATGAATTAACAATGACTATTAAAGGATATTAAGGTGGCAAAATGAGATTTCCAACTTTCAAAGGCCAAAAATAAAATAAGTCTGGGAACTTAGCTAGAGTTTTCTAAGTCTGGGACCCCTTGACAAGCTTAAAGGACTGAATGAAGCTTAAAAATTTTGCGGGGTCTTATAATATCTCCCTCTTGGGAATATTCATCCTTGAATAAAACTGACTAAGAGAGGAGACATGATAACTTAAGTGCATATGGGACATGAATAACTGTATTATGATTACATGACTGATAAACTGAATGTATCATACTGAACATGTATATCTGATGCATGCGTAACTAATTCATAAATGCATGACTGCGATTTCTGATAAGCTGAGTTTCTCATAATGAGGATGCATATCTAATGTATGAATATATGACTGGATATGCAATGGTAATTTAATACCGAGTTTATAATGAGAATCTGAGCATGAAAATGAATGTCAAGTAGTAACTAAAATTTGGACATGAAGCATGAATAAGCTTTAAGGAAAGCTATTACCTTGGGCTGAGTATGAATTAGCACAGAAGAGGTGAGGATACTTGGTCCGGATGTCTGCTTCTGCTTCCTAAGTAGCTCCCTCAACGGACTTATTCCACAAAAGAACTTTTACTAGAGGAACTTCCTTGTTCCTTAGTCTGGTAGTCAAGAATTTCGATTTGAATCTCTTCATAAGAGAGGCTGTTCTGAATATCTACGCCCTCAACAGGGACTACGACTGCTATGTACCTATACACTTCTTGAGCAAAGAGACATGAAAGGCTGGATGAACTGAGGCTAGATTTGAAGACAATTCGAGCTTATAATCTACCTTGCCGAAGCGACTGAGACTTTTGAAGGGACTAACATATCGGGGACTGAGCTTTCACTTCTTGCCGAATCTCTTCACTCCCTTTATAGAAGAGATCTTTAGATAAACAAAGTCACCAATCTCAAATTCGAGATCCTTTCTACGCACATCTGTATAAGAATTTTGTCAACTCTGAGCATCCCAGAGTATTTCTCTGATCAACTGGACTTTTTCTAAGGCATCGAAAACTAAGTCAGGCCCTATAACTGAGGCCTCACTAACTTTGAACCAACTGATCGGAGATCTGCACCTCCTACCATAGAGAACTTTGAATGAAGCCATCTTAATACTAGAATAATAGATGCTGTATTCAAACTTAATTAAAAGCAAGTAGTCATCCCAACTACCCTTGAAATCAACTACACTCGTTTGCAACATATCTTCTAAAGTCTGAATGGTCCTTTCTGCTTAACCATCTATCTGAGGATGGAAGGTTGTACTAAGATTAACTTGGGTACCAAGACTCTTTTGGAATGCTTTCTAGAAATAAGAGGTGAACTGGGTACCTCTGTCTAAAATAATAGACAACGAAACACCGTACAATTTGACCAACTCTCTGATATAGAGTTTGGCATAATACTCAGCTGAATAAGAGGTATGGACTTGAAAAAAATAAGCTGACTTGGTTATCCTATCTACAATGACCCAAACTGAATCATGCTGATGACAAGTACGAGGCAAACCCATCACAAAGTCCATGTTCACTTCTTCCCACTTCCAAGTAGGAATTTTAAACTCTTGCATAGACCCACTAGGCTTCTAATGCCCTATCTTAACCTGCTGACATGTAGAGAACTTAGCCATAAACTCTACCATATTTCTCTTTATCCCACTCCACCAATAGATTTCCCGCAAGTCTAGGTACATCTTTGTGGACCTGATGAATAGAGTAGCGCACACCATGAGCTTCTATAAGAATTTGCTGCCTCAAGTCGTCTACACCTGGTACACACAGACGACTTTGGCAATGCAATACACCATCTACCCCTTGGGAGAAAACCTCTACTTTTTTATCTTTGACTGACTCTTTCAACTTGACTAGGCTGGGATCTCTATCCTATTTTTATTTTACCTCAGAAACTAGAGATGATTCTAAACTATTCTAAACCCATATACTACCCTCTAAAGAATCAACAAAACTAACACTTAGTCCGGTAAGCTGATAAACTTCCTGAGCTAGCTTCCTCTTACTGTCCTCAACATGAGAAACACTACCCATGGACAATCTACTGAGAGCATTGGACACTACGTTGTCCTTGCCTAGATGATAAATAACACTCATGTCATAATCTTTCAAGAGCTCTTACCACCTTATCTGACGAAGATTGAGATCTTTTTGAGAGAATACATACTGAAGGCTTTTATGATCTGTGAACATATCTACATGAACTCTGTATAGATAATGGCTTCAAATCTTTAAGGTAAAAACTATGGCTGCTAACTCAAGATATAAGTAGGATAATTCTTCTCATGAGGTTTAAGCTGTCTAGAGGCGTAGGCTATGACCTTACTATGCTGCATGAGAACACAACCCAAACCTACTCTAGATGCATCACAATACCCAATGAAATAATCTCAACTATCTGGAAGAGCTAAAACTGGAGCTGAGGTGAGTTGAGTCTTTAACTCCTGAAAACTCTTCTTGTAAAGATCTGAACACTGAAACTTGACTTTATTCTACGTCAATTTAGACATAGGGGATGCAATAGAAGAAAATACCTTAACAAACCATCTGTAATAGCCAACCGAACCTAAGAAACTCCTAATATCAAATGGAGAGACAGGTTTGGACCAGTTTCTTACTGCTTTGGTCTTTTGAGGATCTACTCTAATGCCTTCACCGAAAATGATATGACCAAGGAATGTTACTGAACTTAGCCAAAATTTTCACTTACTGAATTTGGTTAATAGTTGATGATCTCTGAGAGTCTAAAGTATGATTCTGAGATGGTCTGCATGATCATGTTCACTATGGGAATATCATCTATGAAGACTATAATGAACATATCCAAGTACTGCTTGAACACATGGTTCATCAAGTCCATGAAAACTACAGGGTCATTAGTAAGACTAAAGGATATGACTAGGAATTCAAAATGACCATACTGAGTTCAGAAAGCTATTTTTGGAATGTCACATTCCCTGACTTTGAGATGATAATAGCCTGATCTGAGGTCTATCTTAAAAAAATAGCTGGCACCCAAAAATTGGTCAAATAAATCATCAATTTAGGGAAGTGAATACTTGTTCTTGACCGTGACTTTATTGAGCTGACGGTAATTAATACACATTTTAAGAGAACCGTCTTTCTTGAGAACGAATAAGACTGGAATGCCCCGCGAGGACACACTGGGTCTGATGAATCCCTAATCTAAGAGATCTTTCAACTGATTTTTCTATTCTTTGAGTTTTGCTGGTGCCATTCTGTATGGTAGAATAGATACAGTGTGAGTACCTGGTAGAAAATCAATGCCGAAGTTTATTTCCCTTTGGGGAGGAATCCCTGGAAGATTTTTGGGAAAGATATCTAAATATTCATTTACTACTAGAACTGATTCAAGACTGGGAGTTTCGGAACTAGTTTTCTTAACTCGAACAAGATGATAGACACATCCCTTAGATATCATTTTTTATGCCTGAAAGTTTCTAAAAGCTGAAGTACTACCCTTCCAATCTAGGATAGGTTCATTCAAAAACTGAAATTGGACAACTCTACTTCTGTAGTCGACTGTGGCATATTAGGAAATGAATCCAATCCATGCCGAGAATGGCATCAAAATCAGTTATCTCTAATTTGACTAAGTCTACTGAGGTGACTTTCTGAAATATCATAACCGAATAGTTCCTGTATACCCATCGGGCTATGATAGCTTTACCCACTGGGGTAGAGACTGAAAAGGGCTCTGCTAGAATTTTGGGACTGACTCTAAAATCAACTGCTATGTAAGGAGTAACAAAAGATAAAGAAGCTCCTGGATCTAGCAAGGCATAAATATACAAGTGAAAGATCTATAATGTACCAGTAACCATATTAGGAGAATTTTCCTAATCCCGTCAGGACTGAAGAGTATAAAGTCTATTTGGGCATTGCCCACTAGTAGCATTGGGGGTGGCACCCTGCTGATTTGAGCTACTAGACTGAGCTGAGAAACGATTAAGCTGACCCTGAGGACCTGGATGGGGACAATCTCCGACTCTGTAGTCTGGTTTTCCATATCCAAAACAAATACCACTATGCGCTCTGTAAGTACCCTGATGGTGCTTGCCACATGTCTGACAAAGAGGATAGGTTCGGACAGTGTTAACACTGCCCTGAGATTTAGAGCTTGGCACCCTATCTCTATTATCATCTCTGGATTTTGACGTTGGAGAAATAGATGAAGAAGGAGCTAGAACTAATGACTTAGGATGAAACTGAGAATGGTTTCCTCTCTCTGACTTAGGATGAGCAAATTTAAAACTACCTATTCATACTCTCTTATTCTGCCTTTCTCTCATTTTAATCTTTTTCTCTTCTACCTGCTGAGCATGGGTCATAAGCCTGGCTATGTTCATGTCACTATTCAACATCGTCGACCGACACTCTTTGACCATACTATCATTCACTCAGAAATAAACTTACTCATCTTGGCCCTGCTATTTGCAACCACATAAGGATCATATCTCGCTAATTGAGTAACTTAAGAGAATACTCTTTCACCATCATATTACCCTGCTTGAGGTTGATAAATTCTAACACCTTAGCTTCTTCAGCTCTTGGGGAAAGAATCTATCTAAGAATGAAGTGACAAACTCCTCTCACTCAATAGGCCCTGCATCAACTGAACTCTTTGACTTTATTGTTTGAACCATGTGTGAGCTACATCCTGTAACTGATATGCATCTAGCTTATCACTCTCAACAGCTGACACTCCCATGATATTTGTTACCTTCTAAACTTGATCAAGGAATTCCTGAGAGTCCTCATCTGTCTTAGACCCAAATAAGAATAGAGGATTCATTCAGGTAAAGTCCCAAATCCTGGCTGTAGCTGAATTGGCCACTGGGTTGGCAGGAATGATAGCCGGCCATTCATTCTAAGTAGCAACTGACTGAGCAAAAGTAGTGAATGCAGCTCTAAACTCTGCATGAGATACATATTTACCCAAAGGATCTTTGGGCTGAGGGGCTAACTGATTTCCAGTTCTCTTCTTGGGAGGCATGTTCTATAAATGGAAGAGAAAAGGATTAGACTAAGAGATTAACTTGAGATTATGATCACTGGCACGACATGAATACTGAAAGAAGGAAAACTTTTCCAAAAATATCTTATAGCCTCCTGCACATAAATGTGGCACGCCATACACCCTTGTACAAAACTCTACTAGATACAGGTTTCAGACTTCCTGGGAGTCTATTGAACCTTAGGATTTAATACCAAGTTCGTAACTTCCCAAATCTAGTACCTAGAATACTACACGGTGCTCATAACCCTGAAGGACCACAAGCTAATCCATGACTGATATCTGTACCTGTACACTACATACATCATGTAAAATGCAAAAATAGTAGGCTAAAACATGCCGTAAGGTTCAAAAACTGAATAAAACATCTAATAAAACCATCTCTGAATAATGTGGTATCAAAATACCAAAATTAAAGTAAATATCAAAAAATACTAAAGTCTGAATCTAGTATGAAAGCCTTTAACTGACTGAACTATCTAAATAAGGAGTTTATAGGACATGTCTCCAAATAACTCCATATATTGAAAACTAAGCTAAAATTATGAAATAAATAATCATATCGTCCTCAAATGATGAGGACTCACTGCTAAATCTGGCTACTGAAACCTGGAATGTTATTGATGTTTTGGAGCTCGTACTTCTGAACCTATGGTATAAAACATCATAGCACAAATGCATCAGTACAATTGCATGTACTGGTATACAAGTGAGGTAGGCTGAATACAAAGGTTTCAAATGCATGAACAATGCTAACTGACTGTATAATATAAACGTGAGGGTGCATGCCTGAATAAGTGACTGTTACCGAGTTTGTGAGATTACTGACTACTGAGTCTGAATACTGATACCATGAGTTACTGATAACTAATATAACTAATACTGAGTGACTATGTCTAACAGTCTAGGGTTTGATGGAACTAGATGAGTTTCGTACTGTTCTGAGTTGACTATATCTGACAGTCCTGAAGGCTATAGAACTCTCTGAGTTCTATTACTGAGACTGAGACTGAAACTATAACTGTAACTATTGGAGGTAGTCATCTATCTGACATGCCCTAAATAAATCAATATAGCTGAGTTGGGGTCCAATCTGTAACCCCAATTGGAAGGGTGTCAATACCGCGCCACTGGTAAGGAAAAATTATGAGTGATCCCTCATATAGCAAGTACTCAAAGGAGAATGGTGGGACCCTCATATAACAGGTTAAGCCATCTTATCTACCTTCAAAATAGCGAGTTTGATATCTCAACCTACACTGGCTACGTATTTTTGGAGCGCAAGGACTGCTTCCAAGAATCGCACCCTCTAATAACAGGTGAGTGCCCATCCTTGGGCACACTCGGTGCTGAATCCTACTCCTATATTAATAGACATTAAACATGATTAACTGAATTGAACTATACTGAGTTCCTTGGATTCTATGGATGACAGATTACTACTGAGATTTACTGAATTACTGAGCTTTTTGAGATTAATGGAGTTACTGAGTTTTCCTGCGTCACATGACCGACTGAGCTCTATGGTTCATGGCTTGATTGAGAGTATCTTGAAATCATAACACTGGCTCTGGACACACAGCTATATTTTTTGGGTACAAGTACCCCCAGGACTCAATATAAGGAAACTGACAAGGCATGACACTTTTGAATACATGACCAACATTAATAATCCATAATACAATAAGTTGGGAATTTCATGAAGTACATGGTTATCATAATCTTGTACATGGTAAGAATGCATATAATCAATATCATAATTCCATATTCTAGCATCATAAGTATTTCAACAAACATCTACATTGCACATCAATAGCATGGGAGTAATTTAAACATAAGGGTAAAACATGAATCCATCACTTAAGTCAAAATTAAGCTATATTACATAATTTCTAATCTCTTAGTCATTTTATCAAACACTTAGGTTACATGACTTAGGGCAAGGCATAATCATCAAATTAACATATCATAACCAACTAAAATTCATGATTTTCAACTCACATGCTAACATATTTTTATAAAAACACATAAAGGTTCCAACTTGGGAATCATACAACAACAACCACATGAACATAATCAACCCATAGCATAAATACCAAAATTCATAGTTTTAAAACTTGATTCTTGGACTTCGTGGATGAAAGGAATCCATGAATAAACACTATGCATACCTTGGATGGAAGATTCTTGAAAATTAACGGTAGAATCTCTTAAATTTGAAGCTCTTATAAAAACCCTAGACTTGTTCTTGAGAGTATTTGAGAGAAACAATAATATTTTGGTGAAATAAGGGTTGAATCTCGTGTTTTTGGACTTTTATAGGGGTGGAAAATTGATTCTTTTGCCCTTAAAAATGCGGACATTTAATGACTGAAATTGGACATCGATGCGATACCCAACATGTTGTGCCATGATCGAGCCAAGCCTCAGTAGTTTCACTAGCAGTCCCTGTAACAATGTTAACCAACGTGATAGGTGATGCGACGTGCCAAGATCGTGTTGGTCCACTATTTTGGGACACCAAACTTGGTCTAATCGAGGTTTAAAAAATTAGAAACTTGTCCGGTAACACCTATTGACCGCTCTAATCATGAATTAACAAACATACTGACCATTAAAGGACATTAAGGTGGTGAAATGAGATTGCCAACTTTCGAAGGCCAAAAATAAACTAAGTCTAGGAACTTAGCTAGAGTTTTCTAAGTCTGGGACCCCTTGACAAGCTTAAAGGACTGAATGAAGCTTAGAAATTTTACGGGGTCTTACAATTTCTCATTGATCCATCTTATTTTATTTTTGGATTATATATATTTATTATGGAACTCATACGATTATGGTTTGGTTGGTTTTTCTATTAGTTGGACTCAGACGGTTGGACTCGATTGGGTCAATCTTGATAACAGACATATCCCAGAATTTGTTAATTGGATAGTTATGCTATCTTGTTATATACTTAAAATTCATCCAACGCAAGGTAGGCAGATGAAGGTTGGGTTGGGTAACAAGTGTGGTCTCTGATCCTGAATTGACTTAGGACGCCCATTACGACAAGGCCCCGAGTTGGGTCGTATCAAGTTGTTATTAGAGCTTTAGGTTTATATTCAATTCGGAGTCCACAAAGTCATTTTCTAGTAGAGTCTATTTTAGGGGTGTGTAGTGTGCCTCACTCATAAGAGAGAGGCTATAGGGCATTTAGAAATGTTTTACTTTCTTAGTATTCTATTTTCAAGCTTGGAGTCTAAGTCCTGGAATTTTTTTTAATCCTTGTTTGTTTGCTTTTCAGATCATGCCTCGTCGATCTGGAATAAAATAAAATCCTTCTATCCCATCCGGGGATGATATTGATAGAGTACTCCCTACACCTAGAGTTTGCACTCGATCTCAGGGTCCTATCCTTGATTTTACTGGAGTTCCTCTTATTGCTACTAGTCCTCCTCAATGTGAGGTGACTAATACATAATTTTGTCAGTCGATTCATACTATTGCTCGATTGTTGCTTAGGTTGAGCGGGATACATCTGGTGTTCTATCTGCTGAGGCCATAAGAGTTGGCCAATTTATGAAAATAAATCCTTCTACTTTTACTCATGTGAAGGTGGAAGAGGATTGTCAAGGTTTGTTAGACAAAATGGAGAAGATATTTAGAGTGATGTAGGCCACTACTGTAGAAGGGGTAAATTTTGCAGCTTATCAGCTCAAAGATATTGCGTACCAATGGTACGAGGAGTGAGATAGGGATAGATATGATGTAGAGGAGCTATCTTTGTGGGAGGCTTTTTCTAATGCCTCATTGGATCATTTCTTTCCTCAGGAGCTGAAGAAAGTAAAGATAGAGGAGTTTGTGAATCTTTAGCAGGGAAAATATCTGTCAAGGAATACGCCTTGAAATTTCATCAGCTGTCAAGTTATGCTCAAAATTTGATGGCTTATATGATGGCGAGGATGAGAAAGTTCACTTCTGGGATATCTCACAATTTGATCCTTATAAGCAAGATTACTTTTTTGATTAAGGATATGGATATTTTGAGATTGGTTATTCATATGTAGTAGGTAGAGGATAAGAAAGAAAGATTGGTAGAGTTTGGGAAATGGCAAGGTAATAGGAGCAAGTTCTCTAAGTAGGGTGGTGCTCAGCATCAGAGTGGTCAGGATGGCGACAAATAGCCAAAAAATAAGTGGAGAAGTTCTAGTTCCTTCTCTACTGCTAGTGCTCCTTACTCGAAGCACTCGGGTGACAGGCGTCAACAAAATGGTGAAAATTTCTGGGCACAGAGTGCCCAATCTCAGGCCAGTGGGGCACAGTTGGCTTTTACCAATTTTTTGGTCGTCTTCATTGGGGTTTTTATGATGATGGGAGGTACAGATGTTTTAAATATGGCCAGCGAGGACATATACTCATAAACTATCTGGTTGGTAAGGGTGCTTCGGGAGAGATCAAAGTCTGGTTGCTTCATCTTCTGCTCCTACACTAGTGGTGCTGCTTCAGCATCTTCTCCTGCTTCTAGTACTCGTACTGGCCAAAATAGATTGTATGTTCTTATATATCGGTAGAAATTTGAGGCATCACCTGATGTCGTAACTGGTAAGTTACAACTCTTTTGTCATGACGTGTATTTCTATTTGATCTAGGGTCTACTATTTCCTATGTAACCCCATATATAGCTATGTGTTTTAGTTTTGATCCTGAGGTTATTTTGGTTTCTTTTTCTATTTCTACCTCGGTAGGTGATGCAGTTATTGCTAAAAGAGTCTATAGGGTGTGTGTGGTATCTTTTGGTAGCAAATAGACCTTGGCGGATCTGTTTGAGCTGGATATAGTGGATTTTGATGATATTTTAGGGATGGATTAATTACACTCTTATTATGCATCCTTAGATTGTCAGACCCATAAGGTTATCTTTAGCTTCCCTGGTTATAGAGTGGGAAGGTGGTTCCCTAGCTCCTAGGGGGAGGTTTATTTCTTATCTTAGAGCTCAAAGATTAATCTCCAAAGGATGTCTTTTATCAGCTAGTCTGAGTTATAGATTCTAACTCAGAGAATCCTATTTTTCACTCAATTTCAATGGTAAATAAGTTTTCTAAGGTTTTTTCGGTTGATCTTCTTGGTGTTTCTCACCAGATAGGAAAATTGAGTTTGGTATTAATTTGGTTCTGTACACTCATCCAATATCTATTCCTCCTTATAGAATGGCTCCTGCTGAGTTGAGAGAACTCAAGAAGCAACTTAAGGATCTCTGGATAAGGGGTTTATTCGTCCTGGTATATACCCATAGGGTGCACTGGTGTTGTTTGTATGCAAGAAGGATGATTTCGTTCGGATGTGCATTGACTCTCAGTAGTTGAATAAGGTAACAGTTAAGAACAAATATCTTCTTCGAAGAATAGATAACTTGTTTGATCAGTTACAAGGTGCCAAGTACTTTTCTAAGATAGACCTTTGGTCTGGGTATCATCATCTTAATATTAGGGGAAGGATATCCCTAAGATGACTCTTCATACTTGGTATAGGCACTTTGAATTTTTGGTAATGTCATTTGTCTTGACTAAGGCCCCAACGGAATTTATGGATTTGATGAACATAGTTTTCAGGTAGTTCTTAGATTTGTTTTTCATTGTGTTCATTGATGACATCTTAGTGTATTCTAAAAGTAAGGTGGATCATGTTAATCACTTCCGTGTGGTGTTATAGACCTTAAAGGAATAATAGTTGTATGCCAAGCTCTCCAAGTGTGATTTTTGGTTGAACGCTATAACTTTCTTGGGTCATATTATTTCTAGTGAGGGGATCATGGTGGATCCTCAAAAGGTTGTGGTGGTGAAAAGGTGACTCCAACCGACATTCGGAGCTTCTTGGGTTTTTTAGGTATTATAAGCGGTTTATGGAAAGCTTTCTTTGATAGCTGATCCTTTGACTAAGTTAACTCAAAAAAAAAAAAATTCTTGGTCAGAAACATGTGAAGAGAGTTTTGAGAAGCTTAATATAAGCTAACTTTGGCTCTAATTTTGACATTTCCTAAAGGTAATGAGGGGTATGTGGTTTATTGTGATGCATCTAGGGTGGGACTTGGTTGTGTTTTGATCCAACATAGAAAGGTAATTGCCTATGATTCCAGGCAGTTAAAGGTGCATGAGAGGAACTATCCTACTCATGTTTGGAGCTGTTGGTGGTGGTTTTTACTTTGAAAAGAGGGCAGTATTATTTGTATGGAGTGCACATAGGCCTCTTTTCTGATCGTATAAGACTGCAATATGTGTTCACTCAGAAAAAGCTAATTCTCAGGTAGAAGAGATGGTTAGAGCTTCTCAAGGACTATGATATGAGTCTTCACTATCATCCAGGTAAGGTTAATATTGTTGTTGATGCTCTTAAAATATTATCCATGGGGAGTTTAGCCCATGTGGATAAGGAAAAGTGGGAATTAGTGAAAGATATTCACCGCTTGGATAATCTTGGAGTTTATCTCTTGTACTCCGAGGATAGTTGTGTATTTGTACAGAAAGCGGTTAGATCATCTCTCAGTGCAGATATTAAGGAGAAGCAAATTCTATATACTATCTTGATGAAAATAAAGAGTGATGAAGGTAATGGTATTCAAAATCTATGGTAATGGTACTTTACGGTACCAAGGGAGGTTGTGCGTTCCTAATGTCAATGGGTTATGACAAAGGATCTTGGCCGAGGAAAATGAATCGCACTATGTTGGTTATCCTGATTCCACAAAGATGTATCATGATCTCAAAGAGATATATTGGTGGAAAGGTATGAAAAGGGATGTGGCTGGTTTTGTAGCCAAGTGCATGGTGTATCAACAAGTTAAGGTTGAGCACATGAGGCCTGGAGGGTTGTATCAAGAAATTGATTTTTTCGAGTAGAAATGGGAAGTGAGCAATATAGATTTCATTATCGGTCTTGCTCGGTCGTGGAACTAATTTGATTTGATTTGGGTCATCGTGGATAGGATGACAAAATTTTCTCTCTTCGTCCCAATAAGGACTATATTTTTGATAGAGGATTATGTGAAGTTGTATCTTCAGGAAGTTGTGATTCTACATGGGGAACTTGTTTTTACTATCTTTGATTATGGTATGTAGTTTTCATCTCATTTCTGGAGGTATTTTCAGAAGGGATTGGGTACTAAGGTAAGTTTGAGTACTGTTTTTCATCCTCAGATTGATGGACAAGCGGAGACAACTATTCATACATTAGAGAATATGCTTTGGGCATGTGTGATTGATTATGGTGGCAATTGGGTTGAGCATGTACCTTTGGTAGAGTTTGCTTACAATGATAGCTTTCATTCTAGTATTGGTATGGTTTCTTTTAAGAAATATTATGGTAGGAGGTGTAGATCTCCTATTGGATGGTTTGACCTTGGTGAGGCAAACATGTTTGGTCCGAATTTGGTTTATCAGGCTATGGAAAAGGTAAAGGTGATTGAGATAAGCTTAAGGCTGCCCAAAGTTGCCAAAATTCCTATACGGATATAAGGCATAGAGATTTGAGGTTTGAGGTTGGGGATAAAGTGTTCCTAAAGGTATCTCCCATGAAGGGAGTGATGTGGTTTTGTAAGAAGGGGAAGATCATTCCCCAGTTTGTTGGTCCTTATGTGATTTTGCAGAAGGTTGGTAATGTTGCTTATGAATTAGAGTTGCCTTCAAGCTTGAGCTCCATTCATCCAGTATTTTATGTTTCCATGTTGAGGAAGTGTTTTGGTTATCCTTCTTCGATGGTTTCCTTAGAAGGATTGGGTATCTCGGATTCTCTGTCTTATGAAGAGGTCCAGGTTAAGGTACTGCCAATTGCGGATCATGGATGTGGCCTCGATTAAGGTTCTATGGCGGAACCACAAGGTGGAAGAGGCTACATAGGAAACGGAAGAGTACATGAAGTCCAAGTATCTGCATCAGTTTTTTGCTCTTGGGATTCGTACGGAAGGTATGTATTCTTGAACACATCTTTATTTTCTAAGTTTTTTAAATAAAAGATTAATATG
Source organism: Capsicum annuum (assembly GCF_002878395.1). NCBI lineage: Eukaryota > Viridiplantae > Streptophyta > Magnoliopsida > Solanales > Solanaceae > Capsicum > Capsicum annuum. Next base: position 121,730,879 of record NC_061122.1, on the reverse strand, counting down.
TTTGCAGCTTTGTTTCCTAACTTGGTTAAAGGTTGGATTGATATTTGATAATGCAAATGAATCGTGCTTGTGGTTACCGTACCTTGCCCGTCATTTGAGGATGAATGTTTCTTATGGGGGAGACTGAAACATCCTAAGTTTCTAGCCCTTGGAAAATTTCCTAGATTTATGGTTTGTAGACAGGATACGACTAGTGGAAATGACTTGTACGCTAGGATACGAGTGGTATGGTTAGTCATATTTTGACCAGTGTTGGTTGATAGATTGGATTTGGTTTCTAAAATGGGTACTACTTGGGTCGTATGAGTCGTATCGATGGATATGGGTTGTTTGGTTACTTCACTTAGTCATAGACTTGTTAACTTTAAGTTGGATCTGAGTATGAGTGGCTCACTATGAGCCGTATGCTAGGGTATGAGTCGTACCATGGACTAGTAGGGTAGTCAGTGTTCAATTCTCTTGGGATTCTGTTCTGCCAGGGGTACGGATCATGGGTACTAGTCGTATACTTGGATACGACACGGTTTGGGGTGAGTTATACCTTGGACAATGTTAGGTCCAAGGGAGATGGCCTTGGGTATGAGTGGTGGGTACCTCTCGTATTGGGAGGTACGACTGGTATGGATAGTCGTACCCACCTGACGGGATTTCTGAGAGTTTAAGTGACGGCAATCTGGATATTTTCCTACTTAACCTAATAAGTCCCCACGACTTACATTCCTATTAGGAGGTTATTTTCCCTATCGTTCTATTCATTAACACTTAGAAACTTCTCTTAAACACTCTATAATTCTCTCTAAAGCTTTTGGATAAAGGAAGGCTAGGGTTTAATCTTAAGAATTAATTTGGTGCTTGTGTTGGTGATTTCTCTCTATAATCTTCTTTGTTTAAGGAATGTTCTCTTCTCTTATTGTTAGTTCCAACTAAAGGCATGATTGTATACAATGTTTTCATGATTTAATTACTGTATGATTTTAGATTTTCAAATATAATTTGGGGGATTTGGTTATAAATGATTGGTTATGGTTTTTCCATGTTCTAATTATGCTTTTATATGATTTAATGGTGGTTTTTTGATGATTGATTGCATAGGAATGGTTATTTGGTAATTAACTTTGGTTTTGAAATACTATGCCCCAATGTGTTTGATAAAATGTTTGTGGGAATATTTTCACTATATTATTGGATTTTAATGGAACTATTGCATGGTTTAAACTCGGTAATGAAGCCCTAAATGGCTAAATAGTTTAAGTGGAATAGTTTGGTGTTCATAGTTATGGTTAATTTAACTCTTTGCGGAATACATGGGACTCCCCCAAGCAACTAATAATGGAACACTTGTAGGGTACATGAGACTGCCTCAAGTTAAATTGGTAAATGGGTACACGGGAATCCCTTTACCTTAAAAGGTTTGGCTAAGGACAATACTTGCAAGTTATAGTCGGTATGAAGATACCAGTACTCATAGCCTTGGTAAATAATAAATGAAATAATGAAGTAGTTGGTTGGAAATGATTTTAATTGGGCAATAATGGCGGGGTGTGATAGCTAACCGTGAAAGTGGGAGTTTCATGAATGTACACTGGAAACTCATGTTTACCGACATGAGGGGTAGGGCATGGAAATCCTTTTACGATACTATGAGGTATGAGATAATACTCTAAGTACATTATACATATGTATCATGGAGGGTGAGGGTAGTTGGGAATCGTTACTATTATGGTATCCCTGGTTCATATGGCTACACGCATCGAGGCCTGTTCAAGTGGTTACACTGGACCCATATAGCCCGTGGATGGTTAAGGACGGTAAGCTTCACATATTCAGGTCGATGGTTTTAAATATATGCTAAACTCGGTTTCTTTTTCCAGCATGGTTATATATATATATATGTATGGTTTGTATGCATATGGTTGGCTCACTTGGTTTTAATGGTTGCCTTTTTTATTCTTATCCTGAGTTCATGCTAGCGTTCACCTGTTAACCCATCTTTGGGAAGCTGTATCCCCATGCAATGAAGGAACCAGCCGTTTTACTCCTCTCGCTTAGCTATCAGACATTCAGGACCAACTACTGGATTGAAGTGGTGAACTTCCATCTTTTCGGAAGGCTCCATTTCATGGATGTTATTTCATACTTTAATTCATTTATGGATATTGGTTTTGGCTATGGTTGGGGGCATGTCTCAATCGGATTTTGGTATCCTTTTGGTTAGAGGCTTTTGTGAAACTACTATAGGTTGGTATAGGTTAGATCGGTATTGGTGTCAGTCTTAGCATTGGTATTGGTATTGAGGCTGATACCGCAAGACTAAATTTCTCACTGCTCTATCCTTTTTTATTTTGGGATTATATATAATTGTTATGGAATTCATATGGTTATGGTTTGGTTGGTTTGGCTATTGGTTAGGTTCGGACGGTTGGACTCAGTTGGGTCGATCTCGGTTATAAACATATCCCAGAGTTTGTAAATTGGCTAGTTTCGCTATTTTGTTATATGCTTGAAATTCAGCCAACTCTAGGTAGTTGGTTGGAGGTTAGGTTGGGCAATGAAGGTGGTCTCCGGTCTCGGTCGGACTTGGGACGCCCATTACAACAAGGCTCTGGGTCTGGACGAGTCATTTATCTTCATATAAATTCAAAATACCATTTACGTAGGGACAAAATGAAAAGGCTAAAACCATTTATTTATGAATGAAGGAATTATTGTTATTATTATTATTATTAACTACTGTTAATACAACTACTATCACAATCATTATTATTATTATTATTATTATTATCACACTATTACTGTTACTACACATATTTCTTTGGTAAGCACATTATACGTACTACTATGTATTTTATTATTATTAAATTCAATGTATTCAAATATATTTTATAGTATATAAAAGGAAGAAAATTATGAAATAGTTAGAGTTTATTTAGGACTCTTCAACCATAAGTTTTTATTTTTAAGCTAATGAATTTCTTTTCTTTTTAAAAGGATAATACATTTTCAAATTCAAATATTTAATATCTTTTAATTCAAAATTCTTATTACAATGACATTAAACCTTGTCCTAAAATTTGTCTCATGGCCTCTCAATAACTTGTCACTTGGCTAATTGTGGTGCTTCATCCTCTGCTTTATAATATATATGATATAGATATTGATTCTTAATTAATTTTTTTAATGTGGAGTAATATTGTGCTAAAAAAATGGGAATAAAAAGGCAAATTAACCTTTATATATCTTACACTACCAAAATATACATACATGAATCAACTATTTTAGCTTTCTTTGTGCATGAAAAATGCTTCAACACGAGTTTAATGTTTTTCTTCTTCTTTTTTGTATTAAATGGTAGCAATTTATCAAATGAGATAATGTATTGTAGTATTTATATTGATTAAACTTACTTGTATGTGCTTTATCTTAGTAAATAAAAATGATTTATTTTTTTATAGGCTAAGATTTTTCATCTTTTTTGGTTGAAAATTTATATTCTTTACATTTTATTTTTGTTAAGTTTTGATGATTCATGCTACGTCATTTATATCGAAAAGCAAGATACATACGACAAATCTACTTCAATATTGAATACATTTCTTCTAAGATAATTTTATGAACTCGATCTCTAAATTCATAAAAACAAATCTACTCCTATTTTTTGTTTTGTTATTTTTTATGATGTATAATTTTCTTTGTATATAGCGTCTATTATAATTCCTCTTTAGTTCATTCTTTGTATACTGATTACTGAAATTGTATAATAGCATATAGAATAGTATCTTCTTCCATTTCCTTATTTATTTGTTTCCTCCTCTTTCTTTTCTGTTACATTTTTCTTATCCAGTTACCTAATCAATATAAATAAACAAAAACAACAAATAACAAATAATCGAAAGCTTGTTTATCTCATTTGGATCTAAGATTATTATCACATTAATATTCTTTTCTAGATTCTTTCCAATTATCGCATATATCATGAGATGTTAAGATTATTATATTCAGTTATGGATGTTTAGATGTTTTTACTATTTATTAATATCAAGAATTATTTATTAATTCTCTCAATTTTTCGATTCTCAAATGCAGTTTTTGATCGTTATGCATAAGTGGTGCAATAAAGAAAGTCATTTATGTGGAAAAAACTGACTGCATGTTGTGTATAAAGTTTTTGTTAACAATGTTGAATCAAAATGACTTTTGGTTATTTTGGAGTAATTTTGTAGTTATGACATATATATGATATTCAAATAAGAATGTAAATGATGTATAGAAAATGAAAAGTTTTTTGTAATATATAATATAATGTAATGTTAGTTAATTTAAATAGTTATGAACAAATTATTGATACTTTACTTTTTTTTATTTTAGATTTCATGACATGTAACTATTTTGGTAGGAATGGATAAACAAGACTTACAAATCAAATATATATATATAATAAATACTATTGTTAAAACATGAAATACCCATATGTTTTTCTTCCGATACAAAAAGAAAAGGAAACGAAATGAGGTTTCTTATAAATTTTCCTCTTAAGAAATTTGAATGAAAGTATAATACATCTTCCATTTTTTCCTCCTTATATTTTACTTAAAATTAGTTTAGATATTAAACAACAGTTCTCTTTAACTTACATTTTATTTGATAGGCTTCAAAAAGAACTTAATAATAATACTGCTAATGACAATAGAAGCGGTCTATCATAAAAGTAAAAGGATAATACTTATTTGAGGTTTTCCAAACATGTTGACTTTCTTTCTTAGGACTATATAGTAGTATTCTACCTTGTTGTTCGGTTACTATTTCTCTTTTTAATATTTATCTATTTATTGAGTATATTAAGTTCCATACTTTTAACATGTTTGATGTAATTATATCTTTTATTTTTATAGGATAAAATTAAAAAAAAAAAAAAAACTTAACTCTAATATTAAAATAAAGGATCGTAAATAGATATCTAAAAAGCAAATGGAAATCATAAAATAATATTTTATAAATTTTAATAAGATATTTTATGATCGCGTAAAGAGCAACCAAGTTAACTAGTTCTAAGTAACACTGAATTGAGATTCAATTTGTAGATGTAACAATTAGTTAATCAATAATGTTTTGACGTTAATTTAAAAATTAAACTGATTCAAATAATATATCTCTAAATAATAAGATTGAATTGAGATTTGTTTTGTGCATTTAATAGTTAGCCAATACAAAAATTTTATTTTATTTGAATAGTTGAATTGATTCAATTTATACATCTGTAACGACCTGAAAATTTGAAGAAATATGCGAAATTTGTGATTTTGTGTGATCTGACTGTTCTACCCCTTTTCGTAGTTGCATTATGATATTTCTGGAGTGTAAGGGTGATTGGCATAGTTCCCGATGCATTTTGGTTCCATTTATGTGATATTGTGGTTTTTAATCGTTTCGAGAGCCTTATTTTGAAGTTATGTGGATATCTTTTAATTCGTGTGACAGATGGCTAAATGAACTACGCCATCAGCTCTAAAATATCAATTTTATGCTTAGTAGACCTTTGGTTCAGGTTTTGGTGCATCCGACCTCATTTCGACCTTTGATCGGAAAATTGAAAAATTGGAAATATGGGTGTGGGATCCATATTTAATCAAAATGATCTTGGATTGAAAATCTGATTTCACCAACAGATCCAGAACGTTAATTTTAGGGTATTTACATATTTAATGTGATTTTACGGCTTTTAAATCTCATTTCGATCCTCGATTTGGAAAATTATGATTTTGGGGATTAACTTTGTGAAAATGATATTTTTTTCAAAAATATGATATCGCCATTGAGTTTTGAGCATCAAATTTAGTGTGGTTACATAGTTCATTTGGATATATCGAACTCCGAATGGATCTTGGGCACTCTGACGAAGTCCGTTTGGATTTAGGAAAAAAATCTGCACTATATATAGTAGATTTTTCTGCAATATAGAAGTTACTTTTAACCCCTTTTTTACCCATTTTGTTCATTCTTTTACCTTGCCTCTTGAGATTTAAAATCTAACATAGTGTGAGAGCTTAAAAGTAAAGCTTGTGGGATCTTGGGAAGCTAGATTAACATCTATTTCTTGATTCCATTACGGATTTAAGGTAAGAATTCACCATTTTCTTAGTAATTTCTTGATTAATTTCTCAAAACCTCAAAATTCTTAGGGCTTGATTTTACACCCCAATTTTACTTCTTTTCACTTGAATAATATTTTTATCTTATAATTACTAATTTTTCATCAATTTAACCTTTAAAACAACTTTGATTCTTGATTTTAACCGCAATTTCAAAGACTTTACCCGATAAAGCTCAAAAATAATTTTTCTTCAATTTAAACCTCATTTTTCACTCGATTTGACTTGAATTTTCATCTGTAGTTTCCTAAAAATACGGGAAACACATTTTTGAAGTAAATTTATGATTTTTCCCTTCTTTTTTGAAAATTTATTTCGGAGGTTTGTTTTGAACCCAAACCAAAAGTAGTCAATATGGGTATCATTGGCTTTGTTTTGATAAGTAGATTTCATATTTAATATTTTTACTAGATGTCAGAATCATTCGTGAGGAGTAAGGCTTTAGGAGCAAAATCTTGGTTGTGGTATTTTGGCTTTTGAAGATAGGTTATGACTTAACTCTTTCAGACTGGTTTGGGTAGCAAATTATGGTACAAAATACATGTTAAGGATGGAAACTAATCATAAAAAACGGGTATCTATGTGTTGTATCCGTGTGGGGGCTAATATGTGATGTAATTATTAAAATTGAGATATGATGTGCTATGTGTGACCGTGCAGGGTCCTATGTGGTGTTGATAACCTTGAATATCTGTGAATAATTGTATTGTATTATTGAAATTCCTACTATGGTTTTATTGGTATATTGTGATATATCCATACTTATTAGTAAATGAGACATGTGGAAATTCATGGATGAAACAGAAGTAATGAGTGGATATTGGATCACGTGGTTAAGAAATTGTAATATTATGGTTGGTTGTGGAAATACATCATATGGATTGATTATGGAAATACATCATGAGGATTGGTGGTGGAAATACTCATTTTGAATGGTTATGAACATTGCATCATCATTCTCATGTCATCATACGCATCATTTCACTTGTTTGTTTTATTGCTTTATATATACTTGTTGTCATGTATATGTACTTGATTTGTGTCTTATGTTATGTATGTGCTTAAAAAATACTGAAAACACTAGAATACTAGATATTTGTATCAGATATTAGATTTTATGGACCATCTCCGAAGGATCATGTCGGAGAAGAGTTGTGGATATTGCCAAACTTGAGGTTGTATGCCAAACTCAAGACTGTGTGCTAATACCATGTATCATCATCATCATCATTTAAATTACACCCGCTTTATTGTGCTTATGTTGTGTTTAAATTGCCATATTGACTTGTCTTCTACCTATTTGTTCTATATCTTGACTTGTTAACATCTTATTATTCTATCTTTCTTTAATTGTACTTAATGATCTTGATTATACATGTTCCTCTTTTGTTGTACTTATATATGATATTGTGTATATTTGTATCCCTATCTTGTGGGTTATTGTATTATATATGGACATTATAGAACTGTTAGTGTATGCAGTATGGGCTACCTTCATGGGGCATTGTCTAATTGCAGGTGGCGTGCCCTTAGTATCTATTTTGTATGCTTAATTTTTTAGTTTGCTCGGTCAGTCTATCATACTTATAGAGTACAAGTGGATCGTACTTACTCCTACTTCACCCTTTTAGTATAACATCAGATTTGGGTGCTCCTCAGACTAGTTGATTTTCAGGTGCCTTCATATTACTCCAGATAGCGGTTGGACATTTATACGTTCAATGTTCGCCTCTATATTTCTTTATTAGTTATGTATTTATTAGTATTCAGAGACAAGTTTATTCCTTTGTGGTTATTTTTCTGATCTATTTGACTCTTGGATTTCATTAGTAGTTCTTACACTATTGACACTTGGTTTAGGGCATGATTGATATTTTGTATAGCTTTTTTTTGTATTGTTATAATTACTAATATGGTTTGGCTTTATTCTAGAAGCCTTACTTTGGGGGTATTTCTGTTTTCTCCATTGTGTATCAGTTTAGGTGATAGGCCTACTTGTTAAGGTACACCGCGAGAAGTGCTATCATGACCTTTATTTTTGGGTCATGAAAAATTAGTATCAGATTCAGGTTTCATTAGTCTCAATGGTGTAAGAACAAGATGTCTAATATAGTCTTTCTGATACAAGATGTCTAATATAGTCTTGCTGATTGGTACATAGATATTCGTATCTATCTTCGTGAGGTGATAAGACGTCTTTAGGAAACTTCGCTCATTTTATTTCTTATCGTCTGAAGTTCCTTCATACTTTATGTTTTGAGTTGTGTTTCACTCTTTCTTCGTGGATATTATTGCTTATACAACCTATCAATTGAGAGATATTGCTAGAGTTTGGAGGATGTCACTTGTGAGTTGTAGACCCCGTGATTCTCCCAAGATAACTTAAGATCAGTTCACCAAGGTTTTTCTCGAGATATTTGTGCCTTTTAGTTTGAGAGATCATATAAGGGATGAGTTTTATCATTTAGAACAGGGCTTTATGGCAGTTGCTGAGTATGAGGCACGCTTTTATGCCCTGTCCAGATATTCCTATGATAGCATTTCCACTAATTCTGAGAAGGTTTAAAAGTTTGTGAAGGGTTTGGATGTCTTTCTTCAATTGGATACATCTTAGATGGTTGTGCTTGAGGCTTTTTTTCAAAGTATTATATATCATGCTAAGATGATAGAGGGTATTCTTAGATCATCTTAGGGAGACACCAAGAAAGTGTGCCATTTTGATGATTTCAAGAGTCAAACCTTTTGAGGTAGAGATTTTAGAGATTCTCTTGGATACCATGGTAGTCCATTACAGGAGGATTTATAGAGTTCAGGTGGTAGATCTTCTAGTTCAATAGTTCAGGGTGACCATTTGAGCCCAGTTGTACCCTCTCCTATTAATATGGTCATAGAGGTTGCTATGTGTGTGATGGGACTGGCCATATGTCCAAGGACTTTTTTCATCGTGTGTTTAGGCTACTCTTAGTTTAGCTGTGAGAAGCAAGGTTCTACCATAGGTGCAAAAGATAGAGATGGTAGAGCCCGTAGTGGTAGTCATGGGGCTACTTAATCAGTTGGTGGTCGTGGATGGTGTTATGCTATACCATCCAGACTTGAGGTAGAGGATTCAGATACTGTGATCACAAGTATCGCCCTAATTCGTTTTAGGCCTCCATCTGTATTATTTAAACTTGGATCGACTTTTCCTATATGTCTGTGTATTTTTCTTTAATTTTTTATTCTGTTAGTGAGCCTCTTTCCATGCCTATTTGTGTATCTACCCTGGTAGGTGATTCTTTAGTAGTGGATCGGGTGTACCGATCTTATGTTGTGACTTTTGTTGGGCGTGAGATTTTGGTAGACTTTTTTATGTTAGATACGGTCAATTTATATATTATTTCAGGTATGGATAGGTTGGCTCCTTATTAAGCTATCTTAGATTATTATGCTAAGAGTGTGACTTTAGCTTCACTGGGTATGCCAAGGATAACTTTGAAGGGTGCGCTACATTCGGGTCCTAAGAGGATTATATCTTATATTATGTCTCATAAATTAGTTGAGAGGGGATGTTTATCTTACTTGGCTCATATTCGTGACACCAGTGTTGCATCATATTCTTTCTTGGATTCAGTTTGTGTTGTCCATGAGTTTATGGATGTGTTCCATATAGACATGCCTAGTATGCTTTCACATTTATATATTGATTTCATTATTGATGTTGAGCTGGCACTAAACCCATTTCTATTCCTCCTTATAGGATGGACCCAATAGAGTTGAAAGAACTGAAGGATTAGTTATAGGAGTTGTTGGATAAGGTATTTATCCAACCTAGTATTTCATCTTAGGGTATACCTATCTTGTTTGTGAAGAAAAAGGATGAGTCTATGCGAATGTGTATTAATTATCAGCAGTTGAATAAGGTGATGGTTAAGAATAAGTATCCTTTTCCTCACATTGATGATCTGTTTGATTAGCCTCAGGGTGTTGCGGTGTTTTCAAAGATTGATTTGAGGTTTAGTTATTACTAGTTGAGGATTAGAGCTTTGGATGTTCCAAAGATGACTTTTTGGACTCGATATGGTCATTATGAGTTTTTGATCACATCCTTTGTGTTGACAAATGCCCCTTTCACGTTCATGGAGTTGATGAACCGGGTGTTTTAACTGTATCTCGACTCTTTCATTATTGTATTTATAGATGATATCTTGGTTTATTCCAAGAGTGAGGTTGATCATGAGGAGCATTTGCGGATTATGCTTCAGAGATTGAGGGATGAGAAGTTGTATGCCAAGTTTTCTAAGTGTGAGTTTTGGTTGGAGTCTATTTCTTTTTTGGGTCATGTGATGACTAAAGAGGGTAATATAGTTGATCCAGCGAAGGTTGCAGTAGTTCGTGATTGGGCTAGATGTACTTTACCTATCGAGATTTGGAGTTTTGTTGGCTTGGAAGGTTATTATAGGCATTTTGTTGAGGGATTTTCATCCATTATATCTCTATTAATCAAGTTGACCCAGAAGAAGATTTTTTTTCAGTGGTCTAAAGCTTGTGAGGCAAGCTTTTAAAAACTCAAGAAATTGTTGACTTTGATTCCTATCTTGCTTTGCCTAGGGAGGGCACAGGGTTTACCGTCTTTGTAATGCTTCAGGTGTTGGGTTAGGTATTGTGTTGATCTAAGAGGGTAAGGTAATCGCGTATGCTTTTCGTCAGTTGAAGCCTCTTGAGAGGTACTATTCTACCCATGATTTGTCATTGTGCGCGTTTGTGTTTGCTTTGAATTTATGGAGGCACTACTTTTAAGGAGTTTGTTATGAGATCTTCTCAGATCATCATAGCTTTCAGTACTCTTCACCCAGCGAGATCTTAATATAAGGCAGCACCGTTGGCTTGAGTTTATTAAGGACCATGACTTAGATGTTCTCTACCATCCAGGCAAGACTAAGGTGGTTGTGGATGCCTTAAGTTAAAAGTCAACTAGCATGGGTAGGTTGGCATATCTTTTGACCTAGGAGTGGCCTTTGGCCTTAGAGGTTCAGTCTTTATCTAATCAGATGGTTAGGCTTGATATTTTGACACTTGGGTGTGTTTTCACTTTTGTAGAGGCTAGATCTTTTTTAATGGAGCAGATTTGAGCTCATCAGCTTGATGATGTTAGACTAAGGTTGATTCAAGATAAGGTGTTAAGTGGAGAGGCTAAGGAAGCCTTACTTGATTTGGATGGTATTTTGCAGATTGGAGGCCGAGTTTGTGTGTCGAGAATAGGTGACTTGATTAGGTTGATCTTAGAGGAGGCCCATTGTTCCATATATTCTATCCATCCAGGAGTGACTAAGATGTATTGTAATTTGAGACAACACTATTGATGGGGTGGTATGAGGTGAGATATGGTGGATTTTATAGCTCTTTGTATTTGTTTTCAGCAGGTGAAGGTCGAGCATATGAGACCTGGTGGATTGCTTCAAAGGTTTCCCATTCTTGAGTGGAAGTGGGAACGGATCACCATGGATTTTGTGACTGGTTTGCCTCATACATCTCATGGTTCTGACAGCATTTGGGTCATCATGGATCGATTAAACAAGTTAGCTTATTTTATTCTAGCAGGTCTCATTTAGTGCTGGAAGGTTGGCCCCTATCTTCATTCGTGAGATTGTGCGTCTGCATAGTGTGCCAGTGTCTATTATTTTAGATCAATGGTTTATGTCCATATCTTACTTTTGGAAGAGTTTTTAAGATGATTTGGGTACTTGGGTTGATCTTAGAATAACATTTCATCCCCAGACTGATGGCAAGTTAGAGCGGACTATCCAGGTTTTGAAGGATATGCTCTGCGCATGCATGATGGATTTTGGTGGCAACATTTGGCTTTAGTAGAGTTTGCATATAATAATAGCTACTATTTTAGTATTGATATGGCTCCTTTTGAGGTATTTTATGGTAGACGTTGTCGCTCCCTAGTGGGTTGGTTTGATGTTTCAGAGGTGATACCTCAAGATACGAACTTGCTTCATGAGTCTTTGGATAGAGCTTGGGTCATTCAGGATAGACTTAGAGCGGCTCAGAGTAGGTAGAAGTTTTATGCTGATCATAGGCTTCGTGCCTTGAGATTTGGCATTGGGGATCGTGTTTTACTTCGATTTTCACCCATGAAGGGTGTGATAAGGTTTGGAAAGAGGGGAAAACTTATACCCACGTATATTGGTCTATTTGAGATTCTTCGAACAATTGGTGATGTGGCTTATAAGTTGGCTTTTCCCCTTGATCTATCAGTTGTTCATTAAATTTTTCATTGTTTATGCTTCGTCGTTATATTATTGATGAGTATCATGTCATTAATTGTGAGTTAGTTCAGTTAGATGAGTGGTTATCCTTTGTTGAGGAGCCGGTCTCCATTTTAGCTAGGGATGTTAGGCGAGTGCGCTCTAGAGTTATCTTTGTGGTTAAGGTTCAATGGCAAAATCAACCTATAGATGAGGATAATTGAGAAGTCGATTCTGATATGCGTAGTTTTTATCTCCAGCACTTCGTTGATTTAGGTATTTCTTTGCCTTAGTTCGAGGACTAATTAGATTTTTAGTGGTGGTTAATATAACGACCTGAAAATTTGATGAAATATGTGAAATTTGTAATTTTGTATGATTGACTACTTTACCCCTTCCCAAAGTTGCACTGTGGTATTTTTGGGGTGTGGGGATTATTGGCATGGTTCCCAATGCATTTTGATACTATTTATACAATATTGTGGTTTTTGATGGTTTAAAGAGTTGTATTTTGGATTCATATGGATATCTCTTATTCCATGCAATGGATGGCTGAATGAACTATGCTAGAAGCTCTAGAATATCAATTTTAGGCTAGGTAGACCTTTGGTTCGGATTTCGGTGCACCCGAGATCATTTCGACCTATTGATCAGAAATTTGAAAAATTAGAATTATGGGTGTAAGACCCACATTTGGTCGAAACGACCTCATATTGAAATCTAACTTCTCCAACAGATTCAGAACGTCAATTTTAGAGTGGCAAAATATTTGATGTGATTTTACGACTTTTAAATCTCATTTAGTCCCTTGTTTTGAAAAATTGTGACTTCGAATTTCGGGGGTCAACTTTGTGAAAATGATATTTTTTTCAAAAATCTTTTATCTTCATTGAGTCTGGAGCATCGAATTTAGTGTTGCTACATAGTTCGTTTGCATATATCGGGATCGAAACAAATCCCAGACACTCCATCAAAGTCCGTTTGGACTTAGGAAAAAAATCTGCACTATATATAGCAGATTTTTTCTGCAATATAGCAGTTTTGTTTAATCACATTACCTCTTGAGAGTTAAACCCTAAAATAGTGTGAGAACTTAAAAGTGAAGCTTGTGGAAGCTTGGAAAGCTAGATTAATATCTATTTCTTGATTTCATTACGGATTTAAGGTAAGAAGTCACCCTTTTCTTAGTAATTTCTTAATTAGTTTCTCAAAATCTCAAAAATCTTGGGACTTGATTTTAAACCCCAATTTCACTCCTTTTCACTTGAATAATGGTTTTATCTTATAATTACTAGTTTTTCATCAATTTAACCTTTAAAGGAACTCTTATTCTTGATTTTAACCTGGATTTCAAAGACTTTACCCAATAAAGCTCAAAAATGATTTTTCTTTGATTTAAACCTCGTTTTTACTTGAGTTTTTAGTAGTGGGTTCCTAAAAATATGGAAAACACATTTTTGAAGTAAAGTTATACTTTTTTCTTCTTTTTTGAAAACCCATTTTGGGAGTCCGTTTTGATCCTGAACCAAAAGTAGTCAATATGGATATCATTGGCTTTGTTATAACGCATAGATTTCATAGTTGATGTTTTTAGTGTATTTCGAGACCGTTCATGAGGAGTAAGGCTTTGGAAGTATTTCGGCTTTTAAGGTAGGTTATGGCTTAACTCTTTCAGACTGGGTTGAGTAGTAAATGATGGTACAAAATGCATATTAAGGGTGGAAACTAATCATGACAAATTTCTATCTATGTGTTGTGTCCGTGTGGAGACCTATATGTGATGTAATTATGGGTGCGGATAACTTGGGTAATTTGCGTGGATAATTAATAGATAACTAGTACTTACTAGTTCTATCATGTTAATTGAAATGCTATGTCATAGTATTCCTTAGTTTTTTGTTTTAAACTTATTAATTCTTATATATTATTTTTAAGGTATTCTATATGTTCCATATCTCTAGTTCTTAGGTAGTTAAGTAGATTCTTTTTCATAAGTATTTTTGTTAATCTTATTTTCTCCATATATTTTCTCCAATATTCTAAGTATTCGTAGTTTATCATCTTATCCTAAAGTAGTTGTAATACTGCAAATTTCTTTGTAATAATTTATTCTGATTTTACAATATCTGACATTAAATGATAGGTTATCTATTTTGTTAATTATCCTATCTTTTTCTTCTATGAATAATTCTATGTCTAAATCATATTCTAAATTGTCTTTTAATTCTAGTTGTTTCATGGTTTTATCTATCTAAATTAATTTTTCTTTTAATTGTTTTTTTCCTCTTCTAAGATGGTTTCTATAATTAATATTTTTGTATAGCCAACTTTGTTTTTCTCTAACTCTTTTAATATATTCTAACATTTAATCTGTATAATATCCATCTGAGTAATAACTATTATCATCTGAGTAATAACTATCTGAATAATATAAGTTAATATCATGCATATCTTCTAACCATTCTAGACTTGACGATTCTTCATGAAATATTTTTTTCCATATTATTTTCTTTATGTCTTCTATTTCTAAGTCTTTAATGATATATAAAACAAGTATTTTAATTCCATCAGATATATAGCTTGTCATATTATTCATATGATGTTTAGGTTTCTACGAATAACTTGGATAACTTGGAATTAGATTTATGGGTTATTAAATGCTTTATTATAATATTTACTGGTTGTTTGTTTTAATATTAATAATTCTTGTATATTTTTCATTAAAGAATTCTATATATTTTATATCTTTAGTTCTCATATATTTGTTTCTAGATTTGTTTTCATTAGTTTTTCTATTAATTTTATATTTTTCATATCCATTTTCTAATATTTTAAATATACATAATTTATCATGGTTGATGAGTAGGCTTGGTATGTAGATATTTGTATGAGTAGGTAGGTAGGTATGGTATATAATTTATTCTAGCCATAAAATATTTATCAAATATTTTTTCCCATATGATTTTTGTTATATCTACAATTTCTATATCCTTAAGTACATAAAAAACAAGCATTTTAAATTTATCTACCATTTCATCAGATAAATAAGTGTTCATTTTTCATATGATGCTATTTTAAAATATTCTTTTCAATCATATATATAACAAAATATGGTCATCTTAGATCACTATATACTAGATTATTCTTAAATAATTATGTTACTCTATCACTATTAGCATGGTAGTCTGTATACTTTTCCCTTAAACAGCGTCTCTACACTGGTTACTCCCCTATCGCGGCCTTCTTGCCTCATCGGTTTCACCTTTAGGATGGCATAATCCTAGGAATTTTTCTCTTTTTCCTCTTTGCTAATAAATTTTGTAACATATTATTCTTTGAATAATCTACTATATAGTAACTAACATGAACTTATTTTATCATATCATGATTGTCAGAAATTTATGAATTTAGCTATTCATAATCATAAATAAATATACATGTTCTGGTAGGTTTGATAATTCTGGGTTTTGTTCATCCATAGCTTTTCCTTTGAAATATCAAAAAACTAAGGAATACTATGACATAGCATTTCAATTAACATGATAGAACTAGTAAGTACTAGTTATCTATTAGTTATCCACGCAAATTACCCAAGTTATTCGCAACTCCCTACAATTGGTATCAGAGCCTATGTTATTTAAAAACCCTACAAGTAAAAATGTGTTAATTATGAGAAAAATTATAAAGGTTAATTTATTTATATTTATTAATTATGAGCTATTATTATTTGTGTTGTTATTTATTTGTTAAAAATGAGTAAATCATTTAAAAATAACGAAACTTTAACTAGTTACTACCCAGAATATACGAAGTTAATTAAAAAAAAAAATTCCCACAGATTAGCTTACTTAATTACCTTAATATCTAGCAGTGAGTCAAAATTAATAATCCATTTAAAATCTAGAAAAATGAGATACATACCACCTAATTATGATAAAATCAGATTTCGGTATCCACCAAAATATTATAAATATTGTACAAATGAATAACACAACAAAATTTCAAAAATATAAAGAACTAAAACAAATAATATCTGAAAAATGGAGAGAATTAAAAATAAGAAAAGAAAGACTACAATATAATATGATTGTAGGAGTATGTCAAAAATTAATAAAAGCACAAAAAGAAGAAATATCATATTTAGAATCACAAATAGATAGTCTAGAATACATATATCAACATGACCTATATACTGTCAAGTAGATAAAATGAACAAAGAAGAATTTATAATAGATGAAAAACATATGAAAGTCATGAAGGATTAAAAATATGGATAGTATTTTTCAATTTAGGAAGAAAATATAAGAAAATAGGTGAACATTTATATTTAATGTTAGAAAAAGAAGAATTAAAATTAGAAGATAAATTAATAGATATGATAAGAATAGAAAAAGAAAATGAAGAAATAGAAATAAAAAAAAGAAATAGATAAAATAAAACAATAGACTACAGAAGAAATACGAAAAATAGAGGAAACTAAAAATAGTAGGATTGCTTAATTAGAAAAAGAGAAAAGGATAAAGAACAAAAATTATTAATTGAGATAAATCAATTTAAAGAAAAACTAGAAGAAGAAAATAAAAAATTAGAAACTAATGAAATAGAAAAAAACACAATAGATGCTGAAGAAACAGATAATTATGATTCGGAAGATAGTGAAACATATATAGAAATCTTAAGAAATATAGAAAAATTAGAAATTAATGAAAAACAAGAAGTAATTAATAAAGAAAACTTAGAAAATACAAACACGGAAATAAATACTCTTGATAAAGAAGACGATGAAAATATAATATCTAGTACATAAGAAATAAGAAAACCTACATATTATTATAAAGATAAGTTTAAAAAATATAACCTAAAAAATGAATGTAACAAATGGACACCAAAGTAAATAATTAATTAAAATTATAACTTCTTAGACTTAGACTGTGTAATAGATGTAGATAAAATGATACAATTATGGATAGGCTAAATAGCAAAATAATTATTAGACAATGGTATTGAAATTTATGTGAAAAATACAGAGAAAAAATATAAATGGAAAAACATTAATAAAAAATTTAGCATGTTGCAAAGATAAAATAACACCTCAATTTGGATGTGAAGAAAGATATTATAAGAAAAGAAAAAGACATAAGAAATATAAAAATTACAAAAAATCAAAATATAAGTATAAGAAACCAAGAAAAAGATATTATGTAAAATATTATAAACATAAAAGACAATATAGGAAAAAGAAATCTATAAAAGAATATACTTGTTATAATTGTGGAAAACTAAGACATTTAGCTACAGATTGTAAAATACTTAAAGATCCAAAAAATAAAGAAATATCATAAATAAAGATAGAAAATGCAGAATATATGCAAAGAATATATGCAAATAGATTATATAGATTACGAATTAGAAAGTGAAGATAGTATATATAAAATTTCAAAAAATGAAACAGATAATGAAATAGATAGTGAATTAGATGAATCAAATGACTGAAGAAGATATAAAAATAATAATAAAGGAAGAATATTTAAATGAAGAAGGAACTGACCAACAAGTAATATTTGACAGTAATATATTTGAAGAAATAAAAGGAAAATAGTTAGACCTAAAAGTAGAAAAAATATTTAAAATACCAACAATAAAAAAATATATTTAGTAGAAGAAAAGAGGAATACTATGTAGTAAAGCATGTAATAGATTGTAAATATGCAAGAGGTAAACCTAGTATACCACTAGTAACAAAAAGAATATTTAATACTCATAAATACAGGACAGGAAGAAAATTACCTAGCAAAATATCTAGTAAAAAATGCAGAACTAAATCCAATAGTAATATGTGTGCAGATCTACCAAGGAGTCTAATAAAAATTAAAGATATAACAAAAAAAGAAATAATAATAGAAGTTAGAAAAATAAAAATAGAATTTGAAATAAAGGAAAATATGCAAAATGCAGACATAATATTAGGATTAAAATGGTTAGAACAAGTAAAACCCTACAATATAGAACATACACAAATAACCATAACCTATAATAGAGAAAAATTATTAATAAAGAGAGCTTTAACATGATATTAAAATATATGTACTTATGAAAATAATAGTAGAAGGATATTATAGTAGATATTATACACCAATGATAGATAAAGGATCAAAAGCCAATTTAAGTAGATATAATTGTTTACCAGAAAGTAAATGGAATAAATTAAAAACACCAATAGTAGTTAGAGGATCTAATAACGAAGGAAGCTTAATTACTTATAAGGCTAGAAATGTAAAAATATAAGTATGAGATAAGATATTAACAATAAAAGAAATCTATAATTATGAACTAACATCAAAAGATATACTTTTAGGAATGTCATTTTTAGAAAAATTATACCCACATATAATAACTAGAACACACTGGTGGTTTACAACACCATGTAAATAAAAAGTAAGAGCAAAAAGAGTTATTAATAAAATAAGAAAGAAAACTGATTGGATAAAAGAAAGTAAAAAATCACACAAAAATTAGAAAATATAAAAAATACTGAAGACATAATAGAACTAGTAATATTTTCAATAAATAAATAAGAAATAACTATATTTTCAATAGATAAGGTAGAAATGATAAAGAAAAAATTAAGGCAACTATACAGTGAAGATCCATTAAAAGGATAAGAAAAAATACAAAACTACTGTAAAATTGAGCTAATAGATAAAAATAGCATAATAACCCAAAAACCATGAACATATAAGTTTGATAATTTAAAATAATTTAAAATGCATATAGATGAATTATTAGAAAAACAATACATACAAAAAAGTAATAGTAAGAATAATAGTTCAGTATTTATAGTAAATAAACATAGTGAATAAAAAAGAGGAAAAAGTAGAATGGTTATTGATTATAGAAACCTAAATGCAAAAACTAAGACATATAATTATCCAATACCAAATAAGATATTAAAAATAAGACAAATATAAGGATATAATTACTTTAGTAAATTTGATTGTAAATCAGGATTTTACCATTTAAAGCTAGATGAAGATTCTAAGAAATTAACTACATTTACGGTACTACAAGGATTTTATGAATGAACGAATTACCATTTGGATATAAAAATGCACCAGGTTGATATCAACGTTTTATGGATAGTTATTTTAAATAATTACCTAATTATGTAGTATACATAGATGATATACTACTATACACAAAAAACAAAGAAGAACATTTAAAATTACTAGAATAATTTACAGATATAATAGAAAAATAAGGAATAAGCTTAAGTGAAAAGAAAGTTGAAATTATGAAAAATTAGATAGAAATTTTAGGAATACAAATAGATAAGAGTTGAGTAAAAATGCAACAACATATAGTACAAAAAATAATAAATTCAAAACAAGAATTAGATACAAAAAAAGAAATTACAATCATTTTTAGGATTAGTAAACCAAGTAAGAGAATATATACCAAAATTAGCAGAAAACGTAAAGCCATTATAGAAAAAAATTAAAAAAGGATGTAGAATATAATTACAATGAAGAAGATAAAAAAACAAGTCCAGAAAATAAAAATACTTTGTAAAGAATTAGCAAAATTACAATTTCCAGACGAATATAAAAAATGTACATATGTAGTAGAAGCAGACGCAAGCGAATAAAGTTATGGAGGAATACTTAAATATAGATATGAAGAAAAAAAATTATAACATCATTGTAGATACTACTCAAGCACGTTTAATGAAATAGAGATAAAATGGGAAATAAATAAAAAAGAATTATGCTCATTATATAAATGTTTATTCGCATTTGAGCCATATATTGTATATAACAAGTTTATTGTATGAACAGATAATACGCAGGTACGTTGGTGGTTAACAAAAAAAATACAAAATTCAGTTACTACAACGAAAACTAGTCTTGAACATATTAAATTTTACATTTACAATTGAAGTAACTAGTACTAACAAAAATGTCATTGCAGATTACTTGTCACGACAAGGCTACTCAGACTGATTTAATAATAGAAGAAGTTACTATTGAAGTTACTCAGAATGATTTTCTAGTTAAATTATTTGAACAAGTGAAATTATTAAAAGAACAAGTTATTCTACTGACTACTGAAGTTGCAGAATTAAAAGTGCAATCTGAGCACTCTATAAAATAGGAAAAAGCCAAAGGTACAGATATAGTTCAGGAAGAGCACTTTAAAAAACTAAACCTAGAAGGTGACGTTCGGACATACCTTAAAACCAAAATGGTTGTTACATGTGCAGGAACATCAGGTACAACTAAGGAATTACCCACTACAAAAAATTTACCAAAATCCGAATTACCAAAGAAAAAGAATTACAACCTAAATAAGATATTTGAAAAACCTTATGCACCACCAAATATCCAAAAGAATGAATTATTTGTACCCCCGCAGTTATACCCTTATTCAGAAGCAATTAACCAGAAAAAACAAGCTTAAAACCATTTAACCCGTGTTTATATTGAAAATTTATATACAATCCAAACCTTACTAAATATCAAACCCGTCCAATATATTAATCCAGCCCAAAAACACCAAGGCTATATAACCCAAAAGTTACAAAATTATAATAAACTTATTGCGCTCCCAGGAACCAGGCCAAATTTAATCACTACATGTTATTCTTATGGATTATTATCAACAGTATATACAACAGATGGGAAAGAATTAGCCATGATTCCCGAAGTACATAAAGGAATTATGACGTATATAAAAATTACAAAAGGACAACTATTTTATGTAAGATTTCATTCAGCCTTCGCTGAGATACTATTTGATGAAATTAAACCAGTGGTTACAGTAGTAAAAATTGGTATGACAAGGGACTACATTATACTAAATCTGAACAAGACAAAATACAGAAAACTGAGATACCAGACTTTTTCAAGAACAAACGAGTTATTGTCTTGAGCACAATTATACAAGAGTCAGCACATAACTATTTGAACCGTATTCCAGTTTGAAATTATTATTCTAGAGATCATTTATTGGTTTATTCAACATGTAAAGACATAAAAGAAAATGACATGAAAGAAATTCGTAGATCGATAATGACATTATTAAAACCAGAAGATAACCCTCTCACAAGATCTATCAAGAAAGGGGTAATTTCTGATAAACTTATGAAACAATTCTGCAAATTAATGAGAGATATCATCAATGCCGCTGTTGTAGCAGACGACATAATATTATTCCAGAAGTAACTACAATAGAAGCAAATGGAAAAAAACCAGCAGGAGAGACACGGCAAAAAAGATAAACAACGGAGCAATAATGGGAGAGTTAAAAGACAAGATATTAAATTATGAAAGCGACATGTGAACAAATTAGATAACTATCTTTACGCAAATAATTGTATAGGAATTATTAGCTTTTAGTTTTTGTGACTTTTTAGCAAGGCTTTTAATAAGTCTTTGTCTCTTTAGGCTTTAAAGTCTTTCTTAATTTTTGAAAAGTTGTAAGAATTTAGGACAAATGTAAAGACTAGAAACAGTATATAGAATACGTGTAAAGTAGGAACAGTATAAAGTAGTTTACGCATTTTCTTTTTAGTCTATAAATATGTAAACTTTCGGCAAGTTAAAGGCAAGACTTCATGAGTTTAAGTAAGCCTCCTCTTGTACACAAACAGCTTTTGAATATTTAATAAAAACAAAGATATTTCAAAGGAAAAGCTATGGATGAACAAAACCCAAAATTATCAAACCTACCAGAATGGGTATATTTATTTATGATTATGAATAGCTAAATTCATAAATTCCTGACAATCATGATATGATAAAATAAGTTCATATTAATTACTATATAGTGGAATTATTCGAAGAATAATATGTTACAAAGTTTATTAGCAAAGAGGAAAAGGAAAAAAAATCCCTAGTACTATGTCATCCTAAAGGTGAAACCGGTGAGGCAAGAAGGCCGTGATAGAAGAGTAACCAGTGTAGAGGTGTTGTTTAAGGAAAAAGTATCCAGACTACCATGCTAATAGTGATAGAGTATAATAATAATTTAAGAATAATCTAGTATATAGTGATCTAAGATGACTATAGTTTGTTTGTATATGATTGAAGGAAATATTTTAAAATAGCATCATATGAAAAATGAATACTTATTTATCTGATGAAATGGTAGATAAATTTAAAATATTTGTTTTGTATGTACTTAAGGATATAGAAATTTTAGATATAAGAAAAATCATATGGGAAAAAATATTTGATAAATATTTTATGGCTAGAATAAATTACATACCACACCTACCTACCTACTCTTACAAATACCTACATACCAAACCTACACATCAACCATGATCAATTACGAATACTTAGAATATTGGAGAAAAGATATGGAGGAAATAAGATTAACAGAAATACTTATGAAAAAAAATCTACTTGACTACCTAAAATAATATAGAAGAATTAATAAGGTTAAAACAAAAAATTAAGGAATATTATGACATAGCATTTCAATTAACATGATAGAACTATTAAGTACTAGTTATCTATAAGTTATCCACGCAAATTACCCAAATTATCCGCACCCCCTACATTTGGTATCAGAGCCTATGTTATTTTAAAAACCTACAAGAAGATATGTGTTAATTATGAGAAAATTACAAAAGTTAATTTAGTCGTATTTATTAATTATGAGCTATTATTATTTACGTTGTTATTTATTTGTTAAAAATGAGAAAATCATTTAAAAATATAGAAACTTTTAGAAAAATTAAAGAAACTTTAACTAGTTACTACCCAGAATATACGAAGTTAAATAAAACAAAAGAAAATCTCCATAGATTAGCTTACTTAATTACCTTAATATCTAGCAATGAGGTAAAATTAATAATCCATTTAAAATCTAGAAAAATGAGATACATACCACCTAATTATGATAAAATAAGATTTTGGTATCCACCAAAATATTATAAATATTGTACAGATGAATAACATAACAAAATTCCAAAAATATAAAGAACTAAAACAAATAATTTCTGAAAAACGAAGATAATTAAAAATAAGAAAAGAAAGACTACAATATAACATGATTGTAGGAGTATGTCAAAAATCAATAAAAGCACAAAAAGAAGAAATATCATATTTAGAATCACAAATAGATAGTCTAGAATAAATATATTGTCATGATCTATACACTATCAAGTAGATAAAATGAACAAAGAAGAATTTATAATAGATGAAAAAACATATGAAAACCTTGAAAGATTAAAAATAAGGATAGTATTTTTCAATTTAGGAAGAAGATATATGAAAATATGTGAATATTTATATTTAATGTTAGAAAAAGAAGAATTAAAATTTGAATATAAATTAACAGCTATGGTAAGAATAGCAAAAGAAAATGAAGAAACTGATAGGAAAAAAAATAGATACAATAAAACAATAGACTACAGAAGAAATACGAAAAATAGAGGAAACTAAAAATAGAAGGATTGCTGAACTAGAAAAAGAATTATAAATACTAAAAGATCTGTATGAAAAAAGTCAGAAAGAAAAAGAAGAAAAGGATAAAGATAAAAATTATTAATTGAGATAAATCAATTTAAAAAAAAATTAGAAGAAAATAATAAAAAATTAGAAACTAATGAAATAGAAATAAACATAATAGATGTTGATGAAACAGATAATTATGATTCGGAATATAGTGAAACATAGACAGAAATCTTAAGAAATATAGAAAAAACAAGAATTAATTAATAAAAAAAACTTAGAAAATACAAACACGGAAATAAATAATCTTGATAAAAAAAACAATAAAAATATAATACCTAGTACATCATAAATAAGAAAACCTACATATTATTATAAAGATAAGTTTAAAAAATATAACCCAAAAAATAAATATAACAAATGGACACCAAACCAAATAATTAATAAAAATTATAACTTCTTAGACTTAGACTGTGTAATAGATGTAGATAAAATGATACAATTATGGATAGGATATATAGAAAAATAATTATTAGACAATGGTATAAATGCAATAGATACACCAGAATATATCAAAAGAACACTAATAGGAACAACAAAATTATGGTTTTTAAATTTAATTGAAAATAGTAAACAAGTATTAAGGAATGATAAAGAAACAGAAGGAACAATCGTAACTAAACAAACACCTATAGACATATTGAAAAAATATGAAATGACTATAAGAGATGAATTTTGCATTATGGCAATAGAAGAATAAGAACAAAACAAAGAAAAAGATACAAATAAGAATTTAATGTTAAAACTAGCAATATGTAATATGTGTTATATAGATGAATATACATGCGGATTTAAAGAATACTATTATAAAGGAGCATATAATGCAGAAGAAAGTAAAGAAGTGAGAAGATTATATTTTAGTAAATTTCCTGAACCATTTAGTTTAAAAATAATAAAGAGTTGGGATGAAACAAATATAGTAGATACTCTAGGAGCAAGAATAAAATTTCTACAACAATGGTATAGAAATTAATGTGAAAAATACAGTGAAGAAATGAAAATGGAAAAAACATTAATAAAAAATTTAGCATGTTGCAAAGATAAAATAGCACCTCAATTTGGATGTAAGTAAGATATTATAAGAAAAGAAAAAGACATAAGAAATATAATAAATACAAAAAATCAAAATATAAGTATATGAAACCAAGAAAAAAATATTATGCAAAAAATTATAAACATAAAAGATTATATAGGAAAACAAATCTATAAAAGAATGCACTTGTTATAATTGTGGAAAACTAGGACATTTAGCTAGGAAGTGTAAAATGCCTAAAGATCCAAAAGATAAACAAATATCAGAAATAAAGATAGAAAATGCAGAATATATGCAAATAGATCATATAGATTACGAATTAGAAAGTAAAGATAGTAGATATGAAATTTCAGAAAATGAAACATATAATGAAATAGATAGTGAATTAGATGAATCAAATGACTGAAGAAGATATAAAAATAATAACAAAGAAAAAATATTTAAATGAAGAAGAAACTGACCAAAAAATAATATTTGACAGTAATATATTTGAAGAAATAAAAGGAAAAGAGTTAGAACTAAGTGTAGAAAAAATATTTAAAATACCAACAATAAAAAAATATATTTAGTAGAAGAAAAGTGGAATACTATGTAGTAAGCCAAAAAGAACATGTAATAGATTGTAAATATGCAAGAGGTAAAGCTAGTATACCAAAAGTAACAAAAAGAATAATTAATAAAGAAATAAATGATATAAAAAGTAAAGACCCAATAAAATATGTACACCTTAGAGGAACAGAGATATTAATAAAAGTATGTTTTAGAGAAGGAATAGATACACCACTAGAACTATATTTAGCAGATGATATGATTGTAAAACCTATAGAAAAAAACATAATTAGTGCCATAAAAGGAAATTTAATATACAAAAAATTCTAATTTATAATAAGTGCAAATTATTCAGTACCAATAACAGATAAAAATATAGATAAATCATTAGTATTATATTGGAAAATATCAAGAATAGAAGTAACCCTAGGAAGTAAAATATTTATAGCAAGATGTAAAAATCTATATGTATTAACAACAAAACATAAAATAATGGGAAAAAATAAAATTAATAAAATACAAATAGAAAGTCCTTTTGAACAATTTGTAAAAATAATTGATAATAATGATTATTGTTACCAAGAAATAGATATAAAAGAAGATTTAGAAATAATAAATAACAGAATAAGTAGAACAAAAAGAATAGCTCATGAAATATCAGAATCATCAAGCTCATAAAAAAGAACAAGTTATGAAATAACTTCAACAGTTAATTTAAATCAATATTATATAGCAGGAACAATAAATGAAAAAGAATATTTAATACTTTTAAACACAGGACAAGAAGAAAATTATATAGCAAAATATCTAGTAAGTGAAGAAATAAAATCTAATAGTGATATATGCCCAGATCTACCAATGAGTCTAATAAACATTAAAGATATGTCAGAAAAAGAAATAATAATAAAAGTCAGAAAAATAAAAATAGAATTTAAAATAACGGAAGAAATGCAAAAAGCAGACATAATATTAGGAATAAAATGGTTAGAACAAGTAAAACCATACAATATAGAACATACACAATTATCTATAACATATAATAAAGAAAGATTATTCATAAAAAGAACTTTAACATGATATGAAAATATATGTACTTGTAAAAAATTATAGTAGAAGGATATTGTAATAGGTATTATACATCTATGATAGATACAGGAGTAGAAGCAAACTTATGCAGATATAACTGTTTACTAGAAAGTAAATGAGATAAATTAAAAACACCAATAGTAGTCAAAGGATTTAATAATGAAGGAAGCTTAATTACAAATAAAGCTAAAAATGTAAAAATATAGATATGAGATAAAATAATAACGATAGAAGAAATCTATAATTATGAACTAACATCAAAAGATATGCTTTTAGGAATGTCATTTTTAAATAAATTATACCCACATATAATAACTAAAACAGATTGGTAGTTTACAACACCATGTAAACAAAAAGTAAGAGCAAAAAGAGTTATTAATAAAATAAGACAGAAAATCGATTGGATAGAAGGAATTGAAAAAAATACACAAAAGTTAGAAAATATAAAAAAATATAGAAGACACAGTAGAACTAGTTGTATTTTCGATAAATAAAAAGGTAATAACTATATTTTCAATAGATAAGGTAGAAATAATAAAGAAAAAATTAAGACAATTATATAGTGATGATCCATTAAGAGGATGGGAAAAACATAAAACTACTATAAAAATTGAATTAATAGATAAAAATAGCATAATAACTCAAAAACAATTAACATATAATTTTGACGATTTAAAAGAATTTATAGTATATACAAAAAAAATAGTAAACACAATAGTCCAGCATTTATAGTAAAATAACTGGAAAGCATAAAATTAATAAAATACACATAGAAAATACTTTCGAACAATTGATAACAATGATTATAGTTACAAAGATATAGACATAGAAAAAGATTTAGAAATAATAAATGATAGAATAAGTACAACAAAAAGAATAGCTTATGAAAAATCAGAATCATCAAGCTCATCAAAAAGAAAAAATTATGAAACAACTTCAACTGTTAATTTAACTCAATATTACATAATAGGAATAATAAATGAAAAAGAATATTTAATACTCATAAATACAGGACAAGAAGAAAATTACCTAGCAAAATATCTAGTAAAAAATGAAAAAATAAAATTCAATAGTAATATGTGTCCAGATCTACCAAGGAGTTTAATAAAAATTAAAGATACAATAGAAAAAAAATAGTAGGAGTTAGAAAAAAAAAATAGAATTTGAAATAAAGGAAGATATGCAAAAAACAGACATAATATTAGGAATAAAATAGTTAGAACAAGTAAAACCCTTCAATATAGAACATACAAAAATAACCATAACCTATAATAGAGAAAAATTATTAATAAAGAGAGATTTGACATGATATGAAAATATATGTACTTATGAAAATAATAGTAGAAGGATATTATAATAGATATTATACACCAATGATAGATACAGGAGCAGAAAACCTAAAGCCATTACAAAAAAAAAGGATGTAGAATATAATTACAACGAAGAAGATAAAAAACAAGTCCAGAAAATAAAAATACTTTGTAAAGAATTAGCAAAATTACAATTTCCAGACGAAAATAAAAAATTTACATATATAGTAGAAGAAGACGCAAGCGAATATAGTTATGGAGGAGTACTTAAATATAAATATGAAGAAGAAAAATTAGAACATCATTGTAGATACTACTCAGTCACGTTTAATGAAACAGAGATAAAATTAATAATAAATAGAAAAGAATTATGCTCATTATATAAATGTTTATTAGTATTTGAGCCATATATTATATCTAACAATTTTATTGTACGAACAGATAATACACAGGTACGTTGGTGGTTAACAAAAAAAATACAAAATTTAGTTACAACAAAGAAAATACGGAGACTAGTTTTGAACATATTAAATTATACATTTACAATTGAAGTAACTAGTACTAACAAAAATGTCATTGCAGATTACTTGTCATGACAAAGCTTGTCATGACAAAGCTACTCAGACTTATTTAACAATAGAAGAAGTTACTATTGTAGTTACTCAGAATAATTTACTAGTTTAATTATTTGAAGAAGTGAAATTATTAAAAGAACAAGTTACTCTACTGACTACTAAAGTCGCAGAATTAAAAGTGCAATCTGAGCACTCTAAAAAATAGGAAAAATCCAAAGGCACAGATATAGTGCAGGAAGAGCACTTTAAAAAATTAGACCTAGAAGGTGACGTTCGGACACACCTTAAAATCAAAATGGTTGTTACATGTGCAGGAATATCAGGTACAACTAAGGAATTATCCACTACAAAAAATTTACCAAAATCCGAATTACCAAAGAAAAAGAATTACAACCTAAATAAGATATTTGAAAAACCTTATGCACCACCAAATATCCAAAAGAATGAATTATTTGTACCCCCGCAGTTATACCCTTATTTAGAAGCAATTAATAAGAAAAAACAAGCTTACAACCATTTAATCTGTGTTTATATTGAAAATTTATATACAATCCAAACCTCACTAAATACCAAACCCGTCCAATATATTGAGCTAGCCAAAAAACACCAAGGCTATATAACCCAAAAGTTACAAAATTATAATATACTTATTGCGCTCCCAGGAACCAGCCCAAATTTAATCGCTACATGTTATTATTATGGATTATTATAAACAGTATATACAGCAGATAAGAAAGAATTAGCCATGATTCCTGAAATACATAAAGGAAATATGTCATATATAAAAATTATAAAAGGAAAACTATTTTACGTAAAATTTTATTCGGCCCCTGCTGAAATACTACTTGATGAAATTAAACCAGTGGTTACAATAGTAAAAATTGGTATGACAAGAGACTACATTGCACATAACTATTTGAACCGTAATCCAGTTTGGAATTATTATTCTAAAGTTCATTTATTGGTTTATTCAACATGTAAAGACATAAGAAAAAATGATATGGAAGAAATTTGTAGATGGACAATGACATTATTAAAACCAGAAGATAACCCTCTCACAAGATCTATCAAGAAAGGAGTTAGTTCTGACGGACTTATGGAACAATTCTGTAATTAATTGGACAGAGATATGATGATCATCAATGCAGCTGTTGTAGCGGATGACATAATATTATTCTAGAAATAACACTACAATAGAAGCAAATGAAAAAAAAAGCCAATAGGAGAGACATGACAAAAAAGATAAACAACGGAGCAATAATTGAAGAGATAAAAGACAAGACATTAAATTATGAAAGCGACGTGTGAACAAATTAGATAACTTTCTTTATGCAAATAATTGTATAAGAATTATTAGCTTTTAGCTTTTTTGACTTTTTGGCAAGGCTTTTAATAAGTATTTTTCTTTTAAGGCCTTAAAGTCTTTCTTACTTTTTAAAAAGTTGTAAGAATTTAGGACAAATGTAAAGACTAGAAATAGTATATAAAATACGTGTAAAGTAGGAATAGTATAAAGTAGTTTAAACGTTTTCTTTTTAGTCTATAAATATGTAAGCCTTTGGAAAGTTAAAGGCAAGACTTCATGAGTTGAAGCAAGCCTCCTTTTGTACAGAAACAACTTTTGAATATTTAATAAAAATAAAGATATTTCAAAGAAAAAGCTATGGATGAACAAATCCCAGAATTATCAAACCTACTAGAATAGGTATATTTATTTATGATTATGAATAGCTAAATTCATAAATTCCTGACAATCATGATATGATAAAATCAGTTCATGTTAGTTACTATATAGTTGAATTATTCGAAAAATAATATGTTACAAAGTTTATTAGCAAAGAGGAAAAGGATAAAAATCCCTAGGACTATGCCATCCTAAAGGTTAAACCGATGAGACAAGAAGGTCGTGATAGGGGAGTAACCAGTGTAGAGGCACTGTTTAAGAGAAAAGTATCCAGATTACCATGCTAATAATGACAGAGCAACATAATTATTTAAGAATAATCTAGTATATAGTGATCTAAGATGACCATATTTTATTATGTATATTATTGAAAGGAATATTTTAAAATAGCATCATATGAAAAATGAATACTTATTTATCTGATGAAATGGTAGATAAATTTAAAATGCTTGTCATGTATGTACTTAAGGATATAGAAATTATAGATATAAGAAAAATCATAAGGAAAAAAATATTTGATAAATATTTTATGGCTAGAATAAATTACATACCACACCTACCTACCTACTCTTACAAATACCTACATACCAAACCTATACATCAACCATGATAAATTATGAGTTTTTCTAATAATTCATCTATATGCATTTTAAATTCTTTTAAATCATCACAGTTATATGTTAATTTTTTTCGGTTATTATGCTATTTTTATCTATTAGCTCAATTTTTACAGTAGTTTTATGTTTTTCCCATCCTTTTAATGGATCTTCATTGTATAGTTGTCTTTATTTTTTCTTTATTATTTCTACCTTATCTATTCAAAATATAGTTATTTCTTCTTTATTTATTGAAAATTTAACTAGTTCTATTGTGTCTTCTGTATTTTTTATATTTTCTAATTGGGAAAATTTCAGAAATAACAACTATAGAGCCTTAATTGTAAGTTTTATAGCAACCCTTTAAAAATTACAAAAAATAGCAGTATGTATTTTGTATTTGAGTAAACTGTTGCTTGTTAAATACATATACAATTAAAGATTGTGCTCCTAATATATCTCCAATCGGTTTGATTTTAATATGGTAAAAAACAGTTCCTTAAATTAAGGAACATTTAATTTGATAGATTTATTAACCTTTTAAAACTCTATTGTTACCACAAACATTAAATTACATCTTCAAATTCAAATTCAAAAACGGTTACCATATTCAGCTTTGTAATTCAAATCCAAAAATACTCATTCAAATTGAAAAACGTTTTTCTTCAATTTTTTTGTTATGATGATCGAATAACGTCTTAAAGAAAATATCAAAAATACAAAGGTGCAAATACAGGTATTTATCAATAAATTAATTTTTTATTTGTCGTTTAAGTAAAATATAATGCTAAATTTACTGAAGAAATTCCTATTTTTTTAAGCAATCGTTGGTTTGAAAAAAATTTAAATCATATATTAATTTTAGTCGTTGTTGGTGTTATAGTACTTATATCATAGTTATTAATATTTTTATTGTTTTAAAATGTCTAGAGATTGACAATGGGAAGTATAGTTGTTCTTATTAAACACTCTGGTAGATGGACATATGAACAACAATATGAAGATTACACCAGTGATGCGATATTGTTGAGCATAAACTCTATGTATGACCAACTTTACACAGTACTGGGTACTCACATTGATGTTGATTTGACGTACAAGTGTATTCAAATCGAATATCAACTAACAGATAGTGCAGGTTAAATACATATACGTAATGACATGGGTTTGAAGGTCTATATTATGCAGAAAAAGGAATTGAAGGATATTAGTATTTTGCCTTTGTACGTAAGTATTTTTGAAAAGGAAAATTTTGGCACATTGATATGTTCATCGTTGAGTATTAGCGAACCTATGAAGATGTCTATCACTGATAGTAGCTTGGTAAATACAAGTACTGAAAGAGCGTTAACTATTTCTGCTTCAAATCAATGTTTGGATGCATTTGAAATGGATACAACTAAAGTTATTATCTCAGACCCACATCACAAACATATTGAGGTTGATCAAGTTTATATCTCGAAAAGTGTATTAAAATCGGTAGTGAAAGCTTATACAATTCGAGAGAAGTTTCAATCACTATCTGCAAGATCTAGTAAAACATAGTAAGTTTATTGTGAATTTTAATATTTTTTTTAATATGTGGTAATTGTATTTGAGCATATGTCTTTGTTTTTGTTTGCAGTTATACATTGTTGTGCAGATCCAGAAAATGTGAATTTTTATTCCGTGCATCTGCTATCGGCGAATCTACATTATTTTACGTAAGAGAATTTTTACCTGAACATACCTGTCCAATCAAAGATAAGATTTATCCTAAATTGCATGGTACTAGTAAGTTGATTGGTGGTATAGTCAAACCAAAGTTTAAATGACACAAGAGGAAATACAGTCCATCCGATAACAAAAGTGACATGAAGGAAGACATGGGTATGGATTTAACATATATTATGTGTTGGCGAGCTAAGGAACAAACACTTGAAGATTTAAGAGGAAAACCATCAGCATCGTACAAAAAACTACCTACATACATACATGTGTTGGACACAAGTTATCCAGGTTCACATATAAGAATGAAAAAAAAATGAAGACAATGAGTTTTTATATATATTTATAGCACTAACTTCATTCATCCAAGGGTTTGATCATTGTAGACCTGTCATAGTAGTTGATGCAAGTCATCTCAGGGGACTTTATACTGGCAGTTTCGTAGCTGCGTGTACCATGGATGGAGCTGGTAAGATATATGTGATAAGTATTTGACTACAAATATATTTCAGTTGAATGTATTTATAATATACATATATGAGTTATGTTTATGTGATCAGTGTCAGTTGTATTTGAAAATATACATGTGCAGTAGAGTTTTGATTGTGCACTGGAAGTAGTTTACTTCACAAAATATGTCCAGGTGAATGTATGTATTTATAATATACATGTGCATAATTTACATATTTAATAGTTCTATTTGTGCACTGGAATTTAAGTATTTCACTTCACATATGTTTCAATATTTATGTATGTATTTATAATATACATATGCATTATTATATTTTAAAAAAAATATTTAAGCTTTATTTTTTTTCCAATATACAGGACATATATTTCCTTTGGCTTATGGTGTACTGGACTCTGAAAATGATGCATCTTGGAGGTGGTTTTTGAGAATTTAAAGGAAGCATACGGTGAAAGAAAAAATATATGTGTCATTTCTGATCGTAATGCAAGGATCATAAAAGCTGTCAGTGACGTGTATTATGAGGTACCACATTATGCATGTATGTGGCATCTATGGGGAAATGTGAAAAAAATTCCGAAAATCACATGATGCATTATCAAATGTCTTCTATACTATGGCAAAATCATATTTGAAGAGTGAATTTCACATGTTAATGGAGAAAGTAGAGGCAGTTGATGCTAGAGTGAAGAATTACTTGAAATTGACTGGTTATGATAAGTGAGCTAGATCGTATGCATCCGTTCATAGAGGATGGACTTTGACTTCAAACATTGCCGAGTCCATTAATGCTGCGCTGGTTTCAGCTAGAGAACTACCAATATATGATTTTCTGGAGGAAGTTAGATTGATGTTTGGAAGATGGAACTGTGAAAACAGACAGCAGGCATTGTATACTTTTACGGATCTTATTGGTAAATTTCAAGAAATTCTTCAACAAAATGAAGCAGTGTACACGTATGAAGGTATGATGAATTTTTGTAATCATTTTTATATATGTAATAGTATTTTCATTTTTTATATGAACTATATTTGTTTTTCATATAATAAATTAAGGAAAATATATTCTGTAAAACAAATACATATGCAGTAAAGAAATACATATTTTGCTGACTTGCAATATACATACATTGAGATGAATTTTTTCTTAATAATTAGTTTTTTTTTAATAATTTCAGGTTATACCTGCATCAGAGCACATCTATACAGTCCATGACAAGGAGAAACATTTTATTGTTTGTCTTAATGAAAAAAAATGTTCTTGCAATGCATTTCAATTGGATGAGATACCGTGTGTGCATGCTTGTGCAGTTTTTTATAACAAGAATTTCAAGAAGGGGCCATATTGCTCTGATCTATACAAGCCAAAAACCGTCCTAAGAACATATGATCTTCCAATTTATCCACTACCACACAAAGATGACTGGGTGATTCCGAAAGAAATTATGGATAAGATTGTTCTGCCGCCGAAATACAAGTGACCCCCTGGAAGACCTCCGAAGAAGGACCGTGGAAAATCCGAACGAGATATGTTTGGAAAGAAGAGCAAAAATTATTGTAGTTCATGTGGTTTAAAAGGTCACAATAGGCGTTCATGTAGGAAATACAACAAATGATAACTTGATTGACGTATTAAGTGAATAAACAACTGAAGATTTTTTTCATTTATGAAAAATATATCTGATTTTCAATTTTGATAAATATTTTTTATATTATTGTAATTGTAATTGTTAAATTGGTGATATAATATGTAAGATACTTTAAGATAAACATAAATCTGGAAAATACATACTATACTCTTTTAAGTACGTATGAACATATATAAAAATTAATAATAAGTTTACTTATTATTCATAAATATATATATATGTAAAGGATTGATGATATGAATTATTCCTAAATAAATACAAAAAATTAAATATATATGTAGAACATTAAAGTTACACATTAACAAGAAATGAAAAAATATGTACAATATTAAACAGAAATGGTTATGTAGAACACAAATATATACGTAGAACCACTATTAACTGTAACATAACAATCAAGAACCAATAGTATATATTTGTACATTAAAACCTACTGAGTGAAAATAAGAAATATATGTAGAACACAAATATATATGTAGAACCAATATTAAACTGTAGCATAACAACCAACAAAACATCAAATTTCATTAACTTAAAAGTTACTGATTTAAAATAAGAAATATTCAACTACGTGTTTGTCCAACTGATGTTAAATAATGTAAACTACGGCAAAATAAAATAAACATCAAATTTCATGAACTTCAGTGTCTTCTGTTAAACCAATTTCACGAAGAGGTCTCATTGGCGCCTCATCATCCCTTTGTGCATTCTCTTCTTCTTTCTTTAAACCATAATTCCACAAAATAGAAGCATATCTCGTACGAATCAGATCTGGATCAAAATCAACATGTGAAACAATATCTCCAAAGGTGAGACACTCGGCATATGTCACCATATATAAACCACAATCCCTTCAAATACATATATAAAGAAATAAGAATTTGTTCTATAAAAATAATATATATGTATATAGTATATGTTCTATATTGTAGGGTTTTACTTGTTCTAACCATTTTATTCCTAATATTTTCCAATATAATACTAATGATTTTTCTATATTTTTATCTGTTATTGGTACTGAATAATTTGCACTTATTATAAATTAGAATTTTTTGTATATTAAATTTCCTTTTATGGCACTAATTATGTTTTTTTCTATAGGTTTTACAATCATATCATCTGCTAAATATAGTTCTAGTGGTGTATCTATTCCTTCTCTAAAACATACTTTTATTAATATCTCTGTTCCTCTAAGGTGTACATATTTTATTGGGTCTTTACTTTTTATATCATTTATTTCTTTATTAATTATTCTTTTTGTTACTTTTGGTATACTAGCTTTACCTCTTGCATATTTACAATCTATTACATGTTCTTTTTGGCTTACTACATAGTATTCCACTTTTCTTCTACTAAATATATTTTTTTATTGTTGGTATTTTAAATATTTTTTCTACACTTAGTTCTAACTCTTTTCCTTTTATTTCTTCAAATATATTACTGTCAAATATTATTTTTTGGTCAGTTTCTTCTTCATTTAAATATTTTTTCTTTGTTATTATTTTTATATCTTCTTCAGTCATTTGATTCATCTAATTCACTATCTATTTCATTATATGTTTCATTTTCTGAAATTTCATATCTACTATCTTTACTTTCTAATTCGTAATCTATATGATCTATTTGCATATATTCTGCATTTTCTATCTTTATTTCTGATATTTGTTTATCTTTTGGATCTTTAGGCATTTTACACTTCCTAGCTAAATGTCCTAGTTTTCCACAATTATAACAAGTGCATTCTTTTATAGATTTGTTTTCCTATATAATCTTTTATGTTTATAATTTTTTGCATAATATTTTTTTCTTGGTTTCATATACTTATATTTTGATTTTTTGTATTTATTATATTTCTTATGTCTTTTTCTTTTCTTATAATATCTTACTTACATCCAAATTGAGGTGCTATTTTATCTTTGCAACATGCTAAATTTTTTATTAATGTTTTTTTCATTTTCATTTCTTCACTGTATTTTTCACATTAATTTCTATACCATTGTTGTAGAAATTTTATTCTTGCTCCTAGAGTATCTACTATATTTGCTTCATCCCAACTCTTTATTATTTTTAATTCTCTCTGTTTTTCAGATATTATTTGTTTTATTTCTTTATATTTTTGAAATTTTGTTATGTTATTCATCTTTACAATATTTATAATATTTTGGTGGATACCAG
Source organism: Capsicum annuum (assembly GCF_002878395.1). Classification (NCBI taxonomy): domain Eukaryota; kingdom Viridiplantae; phylum Streptophyta; class Magnoliopsida; order Solanales; family Solanaceae; genus Capsicum; species Capsicum annuum. The sequence goes on along the minus strand of NC_061122.1, from coordinate 121,694,148 downwards.
AATCTGATTTTATCATAATTAGGTGGTATGTATCTCATTCTTCTAGATTTTAAATAGATTATTGATTTTGCCTCATTGCTAGATATTAAGGAAATTAAGTAAGCTAATCTGTGGGGATTTTCTTTTGTTTCATTTAACTTCGTATATTCTGGGTAGTAACTAGTTAAAGTTTCTTTAATTTTTTTAAAAGCTTCTATATTTTTAAATGGTCTTCTCATTTTAAAAAAATAAATAACAACGTAAATAATAATAGTTCATAATTATTAAATACGACTAAATTAACTTTTGTAATTTTTCTTATAATTAACACATACCTACTTATAGGTTTTTTAAATAACATAGGCTCTGATACCAATTGTAGGGGGGTGCCGATGACATGGGTAATTTGCGTGGATAACTAATAGATAACTAGTACTGATACCAATTGTAGAGGAGTGCGGATAACTTGGGTAATTTGCGTGGATAACTAATAGATAACTAGTACTTACTAGTTCTATCATGTTAATTGAAATACTATGTCATAGTATTCCTTAGTTTTTTGTTTTAACCTTATTAATTCTTCTATATTATTTTTAAGGTATTTTATATGTTCTATATCTCTAGTTTTTAGGTAGTCAAGTAGATTCTTTTTCATAAGTATTTCTGTTAATCTTATTTCCTAAGTATTCATAATTTATCATGGTTGATGTGTAGGTTTGGTATGTAGGTATTTGTAAGACTAGGTAGGTAGGTGTGGTATGTAATTTATTCTAGCCATAAAATATTTATCAAATATTTTTTCACATATGATTTTTCTTATAGCTGCAATTTCTATATCCTTAAGTACATACAAAATAAGCATTTTAAATTTATCTACTATTTTATCAGATAAATAAGTATTCATTTTTTATATGATGCCATTTCAAAATATTCACTTCAATCATATACATAACAAAATATGGTCATCTTAGATCACTATATACTAGATAATTCTTAAATAATTATGTTACTTTGTCACTATTAGCATGGTAGTCTGGATACTTTTCCCTTAAACAGCGCCTCTACACTAGTTACTCCCCTATCACGGCCGTTTTGCCTCATCGGTTTCACCTTTAGGATGGCATAGTCCTAGGAATTTTTCTCCTATTCCTCTTTGCTAATAAACTTTGTAACATATTATTCTTCAAATAATTCTACTATATAGTAACTAATATGAACTTATTTTATCATATCATGATTGTCAGGAATTTATGAATTTAGCTATTCATAATCATAAATAAATATACTTGTTCTGGTAGGTTTGATAATTCTGGGCTTTGTTCATCCATAGCTTTTCCTTTGAAATATCTTTGTTTTTATTAAATATTCAAAAGTTGTTTGCGTACAAGAGGAGGCTTGCTTCAACTCATGAAGTCTTGCCTTTAACTTGCCGAAGGCTTACATATTTATAGACTAAAAAGAAAACGCGTAAACTACTTTATACTATTCCTACTTTACACGTATTCTATATACTGTTTCTAGTCTTTACATTTGTCCTAAATTCTTACAACTTTTCAAAAAGTAAGAAAGACTTGAAAGCCTAAAAAGACAAAGACTTATTAAAAGCCTTGCCAAAAAGTCCAAAAAGCTAAAAGCTAATAATTCCTATACAATTATTTGCATAAAGAAAGTTATTTATCTAATTTATTCAAATGTCGCTTTAGTAATTTAATATCTTGTCTTTTATCTTTTTCATTATTGCTCCGTTGTTTATCTTTCTTGTCGTGTCTCTCCTGCTATTTTTTTTCATTTGCTTCTATTATAGTGTTACTTCTGGAATAATATTATGTCGTCCGCTACAATAGCTGCATTGATGATCATAATATCTCTGTCCAATTAATTTGCAAAATTGTTCCATAAGTGTAACTCCCGGCAACCGGGGTCCCGAATCGTCACACGTTGCTTAAGGCTACAAGTATCCCCAAGCTAACCCTTTGAGCCTTCTACTTCATATATTATCTTACTTAGAGATAAAATGCATGAACTCAACATTGTGACATCATAAAATGAGTAGTATAAATGAAATACTCAATCTGAACAAACTACAACTCAAAGAAAATCTCAAAGTGTTGATAATCTGATGACTAGTCTGACAAACCTCTACTACTCCAAACTAGAAAGCCATTGGGACAGGTCCCCAACTGACTCATACTTAACTGACAAGAATAAGCATCTACTAAATAAAACTGGAAGTCTGAGAATAACCGGTCCCTGAAACATGAGGACTCAACACGACTGATATGTAGATAGGAGAGATCGAAAATATCACTGGTGAGGCGGAGACTGAGCACCTGACCTACATTATGAGAATATATGGCACACAGACAAAATATGTTGGTCAGTACATTAGGAATGTACTAAGCATATAGGGGAGTGTGCAATTAAAATACTCAATATCATAAGCTTTTATAGAAAACCTGCATGGTGTAAAACATACTCACATAGCTTGAAATAAATATATGCCACAAGACTCATAAATCATCATGCTTTTACTTAAAACCTCAAATTATCATGACACCTGAAATTATTAGGACCATAGCTTTCAAAACACTTATACTTTCAAAACTTTGTAACTTTAAGACTAAAACTCTTTGAAACTTGGAAGACTTTAGAACTTAGAGAACTTTAGGAACTTAGGGAGTTTCTCTTAACCGACATAAATCATGTGAGCTACATAGAGTCCAAAGTCTTACCCAAGTTGGGGAGAGCTATTCTATCCTTGACATCGGATAAAACGTTAACTTTAGTGATTAATATCTTAACCCACTTGGGGTTTATTAAGAACCTACGAAGGCACGTAGTTCTAGGGCATGAGATCTCGGAATCAAGCACAACTCGGTGCTAAATACTACTTCCTTACTTAGCTCAGAACTTTAGAAAATCCACTTTAAAACAATTCAACAATATATATATATATATATATATATATATATATATAATGGGAGCCAAAATGCATCCCCTTTACTTTAAACTCAGGAATGTGGATTTCTATCTTAACTTATAATCAAAATTCACTTCTTGATATTCTTTAAAAATCGCTAACATCTCATTCTCAAACTCATGCTTTAACCATTAGGTTCAATTCACAACAATAGGACATAAAATTCTCAAAACATGATATAGACGTTGAATTATGCAACTTAAACCATAAATTGACAATTTAAACCTTTAATATGCATAATAATATTATAACTCAAAGATTGGGTAAGACATAGTTTCATAAAAACTCACAATATAATAACATGATAGGAATTCCCTAGGAATTTATGAAATACTTTACGAAAATATGTAACTTTTGGGCACAAGAACAAAAGGGTGTTCTTGTTCAAAACCACATACCTTAAACTTGAAGATTTTAGATGACTTCAAAAATTTTGGAAGGTTATTCACAAACTATTGGGTGTCCCTCATAGCCCTCTTAACGGGGAATTCAAATATGCAAGAATTATTGAATTCTCATGGTTAAATCTCTAGATAAATAGGTTTTTAAGTTGAAACCCTAAACTTGTGGTTGATGTTGTGCAGAGAATTTCAAGATGTTTAACTAAAGAGAATAGAAGAAAATACGTTCTTTGGGGGTTATAAGTCATGGGAAGTGCAGGAAAAAGACCAAAATACCCTTACTAAACCACTTCTCAATTGCTGAAAATCTAAGGCTGACGACATTTGTGATAGGCCGTCAGACTTGTGATAAGTCATCACAAATGTCGTCACTGGGGGGTTGGAATTGATGGATTTCTGCCTAAGGCTGACAACATTGGTGATAAGTCGTCACACTTGTGATAACTTATCACAAAATATTGTCACTAGGGGTGGAAATCTGCCTAAGGCTGGCGACATTGGTGATAAGTCATCACACTTGTGATAACTTATCACAAAATGTCGTCACTGGGGGTAGAAATCTGCCTAAGGCTGATGACATTGGTGATAAGTCTTCACACTTGTGATAACTTATCACGAAATGTCGCCAGTCAATTTTTCAGGCTGACATGCTGGAGTAAAATGGGCATAACTTTTTGCTCCGGTATCGGATTTAGACAAAATTGGTATCATTAGAAAGATAACTGAATTATCTATCTATTGGTGGGCCATGAATATATATATATATATATATATATATATAACACTCAATTATCTATCTGTTGGTGGGTCATGAGCTCAGAAATTCATGGTATAATAAGAGATATGCTCACTTGAAGTTGACTATACCAATATCCATCTCAAGAATTCAATGGGCAAGGAATGTTTTGATTTGTCAAATAGCTAGGACACTTTTGAGGCCTTAATACTCATCAAGCTAGATCATGTAGCTACCAAAGCACTAAATTTATTTATAACAAGCTTGAAATAGGGTTCTACTATTAGTTGAAATTCTTGGGGTATTACAATATCTCCCCCTTGGAAACATTCGTCCTCGAATGTCACTAGTTAAGCTGGGAATGCAAAGAAACTGAGGATGCACTGTTGGAATAGTTCTATGAATTGAATCTATGTCATTCTAAAATTTTGAGTATTTCTGAGAGTGTATAAATTTGCAACAAAATAGCTATATAGCTAAATCTTTTGGTTAGATATGGTCTGAATTAAGAAAAAGTAATACCTTTGGCTTGCTCTGAACTTGTGAAGAAGAGGTATGGGTACTTGGATCGCATATCTGCTTTGGCTTCCCAAGTAGCACCCTCAACTAATTGGTTCCTCCATAAAACCTTGACCAATGGAACTTCTTTGTTCCTTAGTCTACGAACTTTATAATCTAGGATCTCAACTGGAACCTCATCAAACAAAAAGGTTATTCTGAACATCTAAGCTATCTGAAGAATCAACAACAATAGCATCACCAATATGCTTCCTAAGCATGGAAATATAAAAAATAGGATGAAAAGCTGACAACTCTGCAGGTAACTCAACTTCATAGGCTACATTCCCAACGCGGGTGAGAATTCTATAAGGGCCAACGTAACAGGGACTAAGTTTTCCTTTCTTCCAAAACCTTTTCACCCCTTTCATGGGAAAAATTTTCAGATTTGCATCACAGCACCAGGTCTTTAGTGCTCAACCTTAACCTGTTGACATGTTGCACACTTTGCCACAAAATCAGCTATACCCTTCTTCATACCACACCACCAATAGATTTCCCACAAGTCGCGGTAAATCTTGGTAGTGCCGGGATGAATAGAATACCACGCACCATGCACTTCAGCCATAATTATCTGCCTTAGATCACCAACATCAGGAACACATAATCTACCCTTTAACCTCAACACCCCATCTCCCCCTTGAGATAAAACCTCTACCTTTTGGTCCTTGACTGACTCCTTCAGTCTGACCAAGCTAGCACCTAAGTCTTATTTCTTCTTCACTTCTAAAACCAAAGAGGATTTGTGTAACGCCCCAGTTTTTCTGAAATGGAGTGCCACACGATGCTTATGACCCCGAAGGACCACAAGCCAACCTATGACTGATATCTATACCAGTGTACTATAATATATGACGTAATAATGCGAAAAATATGAATAATAGGCCACAAGGTTCAATTGCATAGAATATCTGACAAATCATAACATCCATATAGGGTAACGAATACCCAAAACAACTAAAATCTAAATCAAATCTAAGCTAAATCTGAAAGCCTCTAAATACTGTCTGAATAAGGAGTTGAAGGAACATGTCTCCAACTAGCTCCGTCTAGCAAAACTGAATTGAAATAATAAATGAAATAAATAATATCGTCCTCAAATGGATGAGGATTTACTACAACTCTGCGATTGGAATGCTACTGCTACTGCTGATCTAGAGCTCGAATCTGTGAACCTATGGTGTAATGTGAAAGAAAGTACCATAGCACAAATGCGTCAGTACAACTGGAAGTACTGAGTATACGAGTGAGGTAGGCTAAATGCAAAAAGGATTTATACGCATGAACGATGCTAACTGACTAATTGATATGAATATAAGAGTCCAAACATGCATACGTACTAATTGAGATTGTGATTTTGTGATATCCAGATGTGGATACTAATACATGATCTACTGATATCTAGTATGAACAATACTAAAATTCTGATAACATAGATGACTGTGTCTGACAGTCCTGAATCTAATGGAACTATTTGTGTTCCGTTTTGTAATTGAATTGACTGTATCTGACAGTCCTGATATACTGAAATTTGAAGAACTATCTGAGTTCTTTTACTGAGACTGGGACTAAAACTGTGGGAGGTAGTTGTTTGACCGACATGACCCAATAACGCATATAGCTAAGTTGGGGTCCAATCTCTGCCCCGACTGGAAGGGTGTCAATACCGCGCCACTGGTAAGGACTGCTATGAGTAACCCTTAGCTGGAAGGTACTCAAAATGAGAACGGTGGGAACCCTAAACTGATGAATTAAGCCACCTCGTCAACCCTAATCTGACAAGTTAAGATGCCTCAACCTACGCTGGCTACGTAGTTCTGGAACACAAGGATGATTACTAAGAATCACACCCTAAACTGACAGGTGAGTTCCCATCCTTGGGTTCACTCGGTGCTAACTTCTACTCCCATCTGAAGAGACTGAACGTGATTCAACTGACGGTACATGGATTGAGTAACTGACTTCTATTGAATAACGGATTAGTGCTACTATTTGAGAATTAACTTAGATCATGAGATTGTTGAGGTTTCCTGAGTCACATGCCCGACTGAGTTCTATAGATCATGGATTGACTGAGATTATCGTGATAACATGACATGTCTCTAGGTACACAACTATATTGTTCAGGTACAATTACCCCCAGGACACAATGGAAGGAAACTGACACACATGACTGACTTGATCATAAGAGTAGAGTCCACAATTTACCATATCATGAGTAGGGGTTTTCACACTAAGCATACTTGCATAGCTTTGATATCATGGTCAATCCATATCACAACAACAACGCATATCACTCACATGGAATTCATGGGAAATCGTAAAGCATAGAGCATGGACTTGTCTTTTAAGCTCTATTAAATCATGGGACATGAATTAAATCATCTAGGCATATTATCAAACACTTTGCATGCATTCTTTTAGCCTAAGTGTGTTCATGAATTTCACCATATTAAACCACATAAGGATCATGGGTTTCAAGTAGCAAGCATATATACTTCATGAAAACACCTTTAGATATCATCTTGAAACTTAACCAACAATCATCAACATGTACATGCTTATATCACAACAAGACAATCACAAAATAATATTTAAAACATGGTTCTTGAGCTCTATGAACGAAATGGATCCATAGATGAATACTATGCATACCTGACTCAAGGTTCTTGATATTTTTGAACTTGAAGGATTTGGAATCCTTTGATTTTTTAAGAAGATTGGGTTTTGTTCTTGGAGATTAAATTTAGAGAGAAACCCTATTTTTTGTTTGTGAAATAATAATGAGCAAAATGGCTAAATTTAGACTAATCTGGGTATATATAGGCGAGTGGTAAGTGACCAAAATACCCCTGTTAAAATGGCATGGAAGTAAACTGAACGTGGCGTATGACGAACTGACTGATGGTCTGTCATTTCGATTGTCATACATGGACCAGAAATGGGGTTCACTGGATAAGAGTTGATCGCCTGGATGACGGTCAGTCAAAAATCTGACGGTTCATCAACTCGTCCGTCAATCCTTATCCAAAACGTGGCCCTACTGGCTTGGCCGTGGCGGTCAAAGTGGCGGTCCATCACTTGTTTGGAGGTCCATCAACTTGGACGTCGCACCTGGGCGTTTCGGTCAGTTCTGAGTAAAACATCCATAACTTCCTCATCTGGTGTTGGATTTGGACAAAATTGGTATCGTTAGAAAGATAGCTCAATTTCCCACATGATAAAAAGTAGAAATCTCAAAAATACCATGGGTACAAAAATAGATTTGTATTTCAAAGAAAGTACTAGCATTCTTGAGATAATTTCTAGCTAGGAATAAGCACGGGTATTATAATTCAGAACTACTCTGCACGAAAAAATTTCCCTCAGTAAAATCAAGAAACTTAACACCGAGTCTATCCAGAAGATGCACATCACGAGCCAACTCTTTCTTACCTTTCTCCACATGCGAAGTACGACCCATAGACATCCTACTAAGGGCATCTGCCACAACGTTGGCCTTACCCGGATGATACAAAACGCTCATATCATAGTCTTTTAACAATTCTAACTACCTCTACTGCCTAAGATTCAACTCTTTCTGAGTCAACACATACTGCAGGCTTTTTTGATCAGTAAAAACATCAACATGCACACTATACAAATAATGTATCCATATTTTCAGAGCAAACACTACAGCAACCAACTCTAAGTCATGGGTTGGGTAATTCTTCTCATAAGGTTTCAACTGTCTAGAAGCATAGGCTATAACTTTACCCCTCTACATTAACACACAACCCAAACCAAATCTTGAAGAATCACAGTATACCACAAAACCATCTATACCATCAAGCAAAGTCAGCACAGGGGCAGAAGTGAGTCGAGTCTTCAACTCCTGAAAACTCTTCTCACAGAAATCCGACCAGAGAAACTTAACTTTATTTTGGGCCAGCCGAGTCATGGGAGACGCAATAGAAGAGAAACCTTCAACAAAATAGAGGTAATAGCCAGCTAGACCCAAGAAACTTCTAATATTAGACGGACAGATAGGCCTAGGCCAATTTCTTACAGCCTCTGTATTTTAGGGATCAACTCTAATACCTTCAGCTGAAATAATATGACCCAGAAATGCTATAGACCTTAGCCAAAACTCACACTTACTGAATTTGACGAAAAACTTATGATCTCTAAGAGTTTGCAAGACGATTCTAAGATGGTCTGCCTGATCACCCTCACTTTGGGAATACACAAGGATGTCGTTGATAAGCACAATGATGAACATATCAAGATATGTCTTGAACACTCAATTCATGAGGTCCATGAAAGCTGCTGGGGCGTTAGTTAGACCGAAAGAAATGACAAGAAACTCAAAATGACAATAGCAGGTTTGGAAAGCTGTCTTCAGGATATCACACCCCTTACTTTAAGTTGGTGATAGCCGGATCTAAGGTCTATCTTGGAGAAATAACTCGCACCTTGCAATTGATCAAACAAATCATCTATTCTTAGAAGAGAGTACTTGTTCTTAACTGTGACCTTATTAAGCTAATAATAGTCAATGCACATACGTAAAGAACTATTTTTTTGCACGAAAAGGACAGGTGCGCCCCAAGGAGATACACTGGGCCTTATAAAACATTTTTCTAAGAGATCTTTGAGTTTTTCTTTCAAATACTTAAGCTCTGCAGGTTCTATACGATAGGGAGGAATGGAAATATGATGAGCGTCGAGAAAAAGATCGATCCTTAATTCTATCTCTCTATCGAGGGTACCCCTAGGAGAACTTTTGAAAAAACATCAGGAAACTCATTGACAATGTTGATTGAATGGATACTTGGGGTTTCAGACTTAGTGTCCTTAACTCTAACCAATGATAAAAGCAACCCTTAGATATAAGTTTCCTGGCTTTGAGATAAGAAATAAAATGACTCTTGGGAGGTACTGAACTCCCTGACCACTCAAAAACTGGTTCATTAAGAAATTAAAATTTGACTACATGAGTACGACAATCTATAGAAGCATAGCAGGAGTGAAGCAAGTCCATACCCAGGATAACATCAAAATTAACCATCTCAAACTCTATCAAATCAGCAAGTGTGACTTTATGAAGGACTGTAACAGGACAATTCTTGTATACTTGCTTAGCAACAACAGACTCCCCTACTGGAGTAGAAACTAGAATAGGCTCAGAAATACTTTCAGGACTCTTCTCAAACTTCACAGCAACAAGTGGTGTCACATAAAAAAACTTGACCCAGGGTCCAATAACGCATATACATCAAAATGAAATACACGGAGCATACCAATAACAAAATCAGGAGAGTCCTCCTACTCATTACGGGAAGGTAGGGCATAGAACCTATTTTGGCGCTGACCGCCAGCAGTACTAGAAGAAGCTCCCTGCGGAGGAGCTGGACGGGCTGCGGAAGCTGATACACTAGTGGCTTGGGTCTGGGATCGGGTATCTCTACTTCCCTTCCTAGCATGTGGGCACTCTCTAAGCCTATAGCATATTTTTCTACACCTAAAATAACCACACTATTCAGCCAAACACTTACCCGGATGGGTCCTACCATACTTGACACAAAGAGAGAAGTTGCGCTTGGTACTCATACTCTGCTGAGGCCTGGACATAGAAGACCTGTTTCCCTGCTATGGCCTATCTCTAGGCACTGGGAAACTAGAGGATGAGGGCATTAGGATAGAAGAACGACTCTGGAACTGAGGGCAGTTCCCTCCCTGGGATCTAGCCTGACCATACTCGTGCTGTTCAGACCTGGCTCTCTTGTTACCTCTTACTCTATCTCTTTCCCTTATATTATCCTCCTCTATTTGTTGTGCATAGATCATTAGCATGGATAAATCCATCTCCTTGTTCAACATAGCAGTGTGGCATTCTTTCGGTACTAAGCCCGACACACCTGTCACAAACTTTCTCATACCAATTCGGGCATCGAAGATCAAGTTAGGCACATATTTTGTTAGCTGATTGAACTTTAAGCAGTACTCCTTAACAGTCATGGAGCCCTGCCTCAAGTTCATAAACTCTTCAATCTTCGCCTCTCTTAACTTTAAAGGAAAGAACCTATCTACGAATGAATCTTAGAACATCTGCTAGGTAATAGGAGCATCATCCTTCCCTCTACCCTTCCTCCAAGAAACCACCTAGTCATACACAATGTTCTTCAACCTGTAAGATGCTAACTGCACATACTTTACTTCAGACACACGCATTACCTGTGTGATCTTTATTATCTCCTCAAGATATAACTGTGGGTCTTCCCCTACCTTTAACCCATAAAACTCTGGCGAACTTATCCATATAAAGCCACGAATTTTGGCAGTAGCTAAGCCACCTCCCTGCTGCTGAGAAGATGCGTCCTGATTGGCCTAGACATTGATAGCTTGGGCCAGTGGCTAGAAGGCTGCCCTGAATTTGGTGTGGGACACATTTTCATTCAGAGGATCAACGGCTTGAGGTTGCTGATCATTGTTATTTCTTTGAGCTTGGTGGGGAGGCATATTCTGAAATAATAGAGTACAAATTAATAGCTGAGAGAGACAACTTAAGCATGATGGACTTGAGAGAAGGAAAAGACTTGTTCCTAAAATATTGTGTAGCCTCTTGCTCATAGATGTGGCGCGCTACACACCGATGATCAAGACTCTACTTAACGCGGCTTGTCAGACTCCCTAGGACTCTCTAAACCTTAGGCTCTGCTACTAAGTTTGTAACACCCCGCAACTGGGGTCTTGGAACGTCACAAGTACTTAAGGCTACAAGTAGCCCCAAGCTAACCCTTTGAGCCTTCTACTTCATATATTAGCTTACTTAGAGATAAAATGCATGAACTCAACACTGTGACATCATAAAATGAGAAATATGAATGAAATACTTGGTCTGAACAAACTACAACTCAAAGAAAATCTCAAAGTACTGATAATCTAATGACTAGTCTGACAAACCTCTACTACTCCAAACTAGCGAGCCATTGGTACAGGTACTCAACTGACTCCTACTCAACTGACAAGAATTAAACAGCTACTAAATAAAACTAGAAGTCTAAGAATTACCAGTCCCCAAAATATGAGGACTCACCACGGCTGATATGTAGATAGGAGTGCTCGAAAGGATCACTGGTGAGACTGAGACTAAGCACCTGAACCTACATTATGAGAATATATTGCTCACAGACAAAATATATAGGTCAGTACTTTGGGAATGTACTAAGCATATGGGGGAGTGTTCAATTAAAATACTCAATATTATAAGCTTTTATAGAAAACCTGCATAGTTTAAAACATACTCACATAGCTTGAAATAAATATATTCCACAAGACTCATAAATCATCATGCTTTTTCTTAAAACCTCAAATTATCATGACACCTGAAATTATTAGGACCATAGCTTTCAAAACACTTATACTTTCAAAACTTTGTAACTTTAAGACTAAAACTCTTTGAAACTGGGAAGACTTTAGAGCTTAAAGAGGAAGAGCTGTTCTATTCTTGCCATCGGATGAAACCTTAACTTTAGTGATCACTATCTTAACCCACTTGGGGTATATCAAGAACCTACAGGGGCACGTAGTTTTGGGCATGATACCTCGGAATCAA